>NW_024039540.1:0-600000 GCF_016077235.1 Cyprinodon tularosa
ACAATGTTTGTAAAAACAGTCTGCATGCCTAGGTGCTTGAATTTATACACCTGTGGCCATGGAAGTGATTGGAACACCTGATTCCAATAATTTGGATGGGTGAGCAAATACTTTTGGCAATATAGTGTATATATATATACACACATATATATATATATATATTATAATATATATATATATTTATATATATATATATATATATATATATATATATATATATATATATATATATATATACATATACATATATACATATATATATATATATATATATATATATATATATATATATATAGATATATATAGATATATACATACATATATATACATATATACATCACATATACATATATATACATCACTGCCAGAGAGTAAACAAACACATCTTATCACAAGTTTATTTACAGAAATATAATCACTGCAGAGACAAATTAATCCCTCACTCCGTTTGTCCTGCATCTTAGCAGCAGATAGCTACAGTCAGAAGGAAGAAACTTGAATTATTGGTGTAAAGAGTGGTCTGAATACCAGGACCAGTTTGGCCTTTTTCACTTAAAGGGGAAGTTCAGGATTTTTGACATAAGGCCTAGTTTACAAGGGAGCCAGGATACAACTTATCACCGAAGACATTAGGCGTTTCTCAAGTCCGTTCTCTGCGAGAACGCAGGAAGATCGGACTTGACGAGAACGCGAGCAGGCAAGCACGTATGTGTATTGGAGCAGAAGCATACTCGTGACGTCATCACAGGCAACGTTGTTTAGCATTTCTTTAACAGTCAAAACTATTTATTCCCTACACAAAACATTTTGAAAACAATATTTTTAATTCCTAAAGCTTAAAAAACATTTAAAAAAATTACCGAACCGCAAAAAACCGCCATCAGAACGAGCGGTAGTTCACACATAACTAGACCGAGAGAAGTGCACTACAGACGGGGTAAATTTAGCCCTGGCTGCGGTTACCCTCGGAGGTCTGCTGGTCACTCTGGTCCGCTCAACGTCTGACTTTTTTTTTTTTTTTCGCACTAACTCTGTAAACAGACCACACAGGGAGGCTTAAATGTATAATGTTATCGCCTCAAACGATTTCAAAACGTACTTTTGAAGAACAACAGCAGCAGAAAAGGGAATGTTTAACTTAACACTGTGAGCGCTGTCTGGAATCAAGCTGCGGCCGCGGGGCATTCTGGGGAAGCGGTCAGTCTGAAGAACGCACAAGTCTGCTCTGATGCATGCTCGATAAAGAGGGCGGGGTGAGAACAACATCCGGGGATTTGATGCGTTCTCGATCTGGCGTTCTTGAGAATTGGAACGGTACTCGGGCTGAGGCTGATGACGTGTCACGAGCACACGAGAACGCTCAAGAACGCATATTGAGAAACGGCCATTTTCAACATATTTCATCCCAATATTCTAGTTCCAGGAGGTTACCGATGCTAATGCAAGTGTAAGCCAATAGGAATCTGCTAGCCTGTCATTAAAACCAATGTTATCCACTCCACAGAACATCCGAGGCAAATCAGCAAGCCTATCTGTGTAAATGTTGTGTTCAACTGGTAAACTTGTATGTTAAACAAGTAAAATTAGCCTCGTATGACAAATTTTACATTACATATAGGGCTTGGTCGTCATGACTACCGTGTACTGTACTCCCTCTCAGCCGTGTTTTAATTTGATTAATTCCACCTTAACTTGATTTCAACCATGGTAAACCGTTGCTGTACTGTGGGCTGTAACAGCGCAAAACATGATCCCCATGGGAAAAACATAGAAAATGGGTTAACTTTCCACCGCTTTCCTGCCTGGAGGCGTAACCATGGAGACCAAGTGTCAGAGATAAAGAGTCGTCTGCTAGCTTGGATCGCGGCTGTAAGACGACTGAACTTAACTTTCCACAGTATCCCGATGTCAATGAGAGTGTGTTCCCTGCATTTTCATTCTGGTAAGTTAAAGATGCACAGTTTTATTTTATAGCCTACATTGTTTCTTTCCTTCAAAGTTGGGATCTCTTAAGGGAAAATAATAAAAAGGGCAGCGGGAAAAGGCTCAAATACGCGAGAAAACCCGGAGGGTTTGGGGAGGGTTGGCAGTTAACATTACTAACTACACCTTTGAAACACATAGCAGCTAGTTAAAAGTACATTACATGCGTGAGTGGTTGTTAGCACTAGCGGTTAGCAGTTACTAAACTAGCAGGTTCCAGAGCCCGTCTGATCACAGCTTACCTTCGTACGGATTACTGTGTTCCCACTGTTTGCTGGCTTTATGATCTGCAGCTCCTGAACCCATCCATTCATGAACTGCACATGAGACTCCAAGGACTTGTAGCTTGGGAACTGTTTTAAAGTATAGGCGCTCACTCACTGGTGCTCCACTCATTGTTTGGAACTTCATATGGATCCAAATGATTAATAATGCTGATTTTGTCAACATACCGGTCCCTGGCTTCTCTATTTAATCTGTCCCGGTAAATTCCAGATCCTTTTCGGGATTTTAACATATTTTTTCTCTCTACTTCTATGTCTTTTCTTTCAACAACAACGTTGTATCAGATCTATGTTTACGTTCGCGTAGCCCTCAATATGGCCGCCACATCCCACAATGCAACGCTGATCCCGAGCCCTATTGAGGAACTAGTTTTTTACCAGCTGCGGAATTATATACTTTGCTTCTGGGTGGTAGTGTTACTTTTGTCAGTGTATTCCGGTTCATAGAGATATAGAGACAGTTGGATGAAAAAGAAATATTCCTCAAAACCCGATATATCCTCATGCCATTCAGACGTTACCATTATTTATGACTGTATATTTGTGTAATCAAATTCCTTCATGCACGTAGCAGCAGGTGATATCAATCCTGCTGCCTAATACAGGAAGTACAACTTTGTAAAGTGTCTCATTACCAAGTTATAAATGATTTGCCCCAGATGTTCTGTGGAGTGGTTAAGATTGTTATTAATGACAGGCTAGCAGATTCCTATTGACTTTCACTAGCATTAGCATTAGCATCAGCGATGACCTGGAACTAGAATAACGGAATGAAATATGTTGAAACTGTCTTCAGTGAGAAGTTGTATCCTGGCTCACTTGAAAATGATAAAAAATTCTTAACTTCCCCTTTAAGTGAAAAAGGCCAAACTGATCCTGGTATTCAGACCACTCTTTACACCAATAATTGAAGTTTCTTCCTTCTGTACTAGTGCTGGTGGCTATCTACACTGCCTGGACAAAAAAAAAGTTGCCACCTGGATTTAACTAAGCAAATAGGTACGAGCCTCTTATTGGATAATTACTGCATGGGCGATTATCTTTCAGCTGGCAACAAGTTATTTAACCCCAACTGGTGCAATGATTTGCTTCTCATTTCCTAAACAACCATGTCGAAAGACGCATCCCGTGGTCGTGGAAAAGAAGTTAGTCTTTTTGAGAAGGGTCAAATCATTGGCATGCATCAAGCAGAGAAAACATCTAAAGAGATGCAGAAACTACTAAAATTGGGTTAAGAACTGTCCAACGCATTATTAAAAACTGGAAGGATAGTGGGGACCCATCATCTTCAAGGAAGAAATTATAAAAAGAAAGAAAAAAAATCCTGAATGATTATGATTGGCGATCACTTAAATGTGTGGTGAGATCAAATTGAAGAAAAACAACAGTAGAACTCAGGGCTGTGTTTAATACTGAAAGTAAGAGCATTTCCACACACACAATGTGAAGGAACTCAAGGGATTGGGACTGAACAGCTGTGTAGCCGTAAGAAAACCACTAATCAGTAAGGCTAACGGGAAAAAAAGGCTTCAATTTGCTAGGGAGCATAAAAATTGGACTGTGGAGCAATGGAAGAAGGTAATGTGGTCTGATGAGTCCAGATTGACCCTCTTCCAGAGTGATGGGCGAATCAGGGTAAGAAGAGAGGCAGGTGAAGTGATGCACCCACCATACCTAGTGTCTACTGTACAAGCCTGTGGGGGCGGGGTTATGATCTGGGGTTGCTGCAGATGGTCAGGTCTAGGTTCAGCAACAGTATGTGCTCAAAGAATGAGGTCAACTGGCTACCTGAATATACTGAATGACCAGGTTATTCCATCAATGGACTTTTTCTTCCATGTCGGCACAGGCATATTCCAAGATGGCAATGCCAGGATTCATCAGGCTCAAATTGGGAAAGACTGGTTCAGGGAGCATGACACATCATTTTCACACATGGATTGGCCACCACAGAGTCCAGACCTCAACCCAGTTAAGAATCTTTGGGATGTGTTAGAGAGGGCTTTGCACAGCGGTCAGACTCTACCATCATCAATGCAAGATCTTGGTGAAAAATTAATGCAACACTGGATGGAAATAAATCTTTTGACATTGCAGAAGCTTATCGAAACAATGCCACAGCGAATGCGTTCCGTAATCAAAGCTATACGCAGTCCAACAAAGTATTAGAGTGAATGACCTTTTTTTTTGGTGGCGACTTTTTTTTTGGCCAGGCAGTGTAGCTTCCCGCTGGTTCATGGCAAGGCCTCATCCAGTAGCAGAATAGTACAACAGCACATTCTAGCTGGCTAATAGGACGCCTTAGCTTTAGCAAGCTTTTTAAGTTAAACGCCTTAGAGCTCTCCAGGTTAGCTCTTTAAGCAAGCTATAGATAGCTCCAAGTACAATGGTGCATCATTTGCCCCCACACTCATAGCCACTCTCTCAGTTCTAGCTTTATGCCCATTTTTGTTTATTCTGAGAGTGACCAGATGTGCAACGTTGCCAATGGTGAGAAAAGCTGACCGAGTTCAATTGAGCTCTCAGAAATCTATGGGTGATTGAAGGGTTGTCTTTTATTATACAGTCTATGGATTTACATGAAATTCATTAAAAAATATCATGTAATGAATGTTGGATACAGCTTCCATTTTTAGCATTTATGAAACTGTATTTTGTATAAGGTATTAATGCTAACACAAAAGCATCACATGGAAAAAAAAATCATTGAATGTTGTTAAATGTGCAACCATTGTGCGGTTAATAATCATATTAATTTAAAAAACCAAAATGTTAAAATTGCAGAGTTTTACTGTAATAAATATTATGGTGATTTTCCGTTAAATGAACAATAGAAGAGGACTTTACAGTAAGAAAATGTATTTTTTTCAGATAAAACATGTGAAAATGGCAGTTATTCCTATCTTCTGTAATTACAGAGATCTAATATAAATTGAACAATAACAAACCGTTCTACACTTTACAAATCTTTACTTTCATGGCTTTAAAGTTTTTTGCTGTAAAATTCAAAGAACTTTTTAAGATAATAAGTTAATTTTGCATTTACAAATTGTTTTCTTTACAGGAAAAACATACAAATATCGTACATATTGTAAATGTTAAGTGTGAGATACCGTTTCCATTTTCAGAAAAATTTTTTAGTATTTTTGATTTTGGAAACTGTATTTTTACATTAGATTAATGCAAAAATTACGGTGTCAGATGTTAAAGATATAGCGGAAAATTATTGTTACTTGAAAAGACATTCAGCAGTGAATAATCGCAATATTAAGGGGAAATTAATGCTAAAATTGCACTGTTTTACTTTAATAAATATTATGGGAATTTTCCGTTATAAAAACACTGGAAGAGGCTTTACAGCAAGGCAACGTATTTCCTGCGGAGAGAATTTGTAAAAATACAGTTATCCATTTTTTTTTTAAATTACACTGATTTAACATAAATTAAACAGTATTAAACCATTTTACAGTTTACAGATTTTTACTGTCATGGTTTTACAGTTTTTTACCGTAAAATCTACGGACATTTTTTACAGTGTAGAATCCAGACTGGATTCAAAGTCATGGAGATACTCAGAGGATCTAGGCTTTAGCGCTGACCAACTGGAACAACACTGCGGCGTTGAGGCAAGGTCTGAAGACAGCTTAAGTAGTGGATCCTCTGATGATCTTGACGAGCTGCAGCTGTGCAGGGAGCTCCCTGGGAGGATCCACGGCGGACTCTGCTGGAGAAAGATGGGATTTCTCCAGCTCCCAACAGGAACAAGACAATTTACATTTAAAATTAGAAAACACAATTGCATTGTCTTATTTCAAGTGCATGTTATCAAATTATTTAATTTTAAGAGTAAAAATACTCATTCTATTGGCAGACTCTCATTTGCCTACTCAAATTAAGGGTAAATACACTTAATTTAAGAAATTCTTTCTTATTTCTCGATCGTTTTTCCAGTGTAAGAACAGTAGATTGAAATTCAAAGAGCTTAAACTGAGATGTTTCTGCAGAGGAAAGGAAGGAGCTGCATTTTGACAGGAAATTGGTATAAATGAGACCTTGACTGTCTGAAAATACTGTAAGAGTATTTCCTAGTGATCCTGAGATTTCACCCCCTGCGGCTTTGCCACTAATGAGAACATCTGCATCTGTGAAACATACGGAGTGTGAGTGATCGGCAAAAGGGGAGCATTGCCTAAAAGGAGGAAGCAACTGTGACTTACAGACAGTCAAAGCTAATGCGCTGCAAAATACTTTGAAAAAAATTAGACGGAATGGGATTGAAAAAAAACAGCACCGAGGATCATGCTTTTAAGTTACATAAGCAGAGACTCTGGAAATGTCACTAAAAGCCAAATTACCCATTTATTGCATTTACTAATTCATGTAATTTCAACTTTTGATTTCCTCTCCTTCCCAAGGTGCCAGTGCCCTGCTCAGTTTGAGGGACCCGAATGCCAGCAGAACAAGCACAGTTTCCATGGCAACGGTTATGCTTGGTTTCCTCCTATGACGCCTTGCTTTGAGAGCCATGTGTCGCTGGAGTTTATCACAGACGTGGCTGATGGACTGCTGCTGTACAGCGGCCCACTCGCACAGCTGCAGGCCTGGGACCACGAGGACTTCATGGCCATAGGTATGAAGCAAAACATTTTGGCTGGATGGAGGAAGGAAATGCTTTCAACCTTTTATTCATAAAACATTTCAGGGGAAGGTAAATGCACTCAGAATAAAATTAGACCAGGATGTCTGCCAGATGGAGGAGGAACTGCAGGCAGTTCTTAAATCACATACAGTGTGTCAAAGCTTTCTACTTAACTTCAGCCTGCTGTAACAGCAAAGATGAAACAATATGATTTCACTTTATCCCAAAATGAAATCAGAACCGGAGCTATTGACCGAAGGGTGTAACTTTGTAATGAAAGTTGGTGGGGACTCTCTAAGGGTGGGGGCTGATGGACCTACAGTAACTCCACCCAAACGCTTCAATTAGGTTTTTGTATTTTCCACAAATGAGCTAAAAATATATTCATCAAATACTTTCCTATTGTTGAGAAAACAAAAGAGCCATAATACACTGGTATTTATATTCATAGATAGAGAGAGATGGATTTTTGTGCATTATATATATATATATATATATATATATATATATATATATATATATATATATATATATATATATATATATATATATATATATATATATATATATATATATATATATTTATATATATATATAGGGCCCAAAAACATTAATGTATAAAAAACAGTAACGGATAACAGCTGAATTCGATACCAAAATCGATAAATCATGCGTCCCTAGAATGTACAAATGGAGCCTAGACGGAAGTTCAACGTCTGCTACCTGGTGCGCAGGCGGTGGATGCGCTTTGGCTTCATTCAGATTACCCCATTTTAACCCACCCCCAGTCCCTTATTCCTCCCGGACTCTTACTGCTTTCCGTGTCTCATTTCAATGGGTCCTGCAGAAGACCGCCTTGTTGAGCCTGGTTCTGCCAGAGGTTCATCCCTATGGGGAGTTTTTCCTCTCCACTGTCACTTCATGCTTGCTTATGAAGCGACAGCTATTTGTCTATGCAACACATGATCCAGGGTACGCTGTTCCTTTATAACCAACTTGTGAAACATTCTTTCGACGGTGTCAATGTTAGCTTAGCATAAACAGACTACCAACATAAACAACTATATTTAACAGAAAACTAGGTTAAAATGGTGATGTTTTCCTCATCTTGTCATTACCCAGCAGCCCTTGCGGCTACTCCAGCCTCACAGGATATTACAATGACTGGTAGAGAAAGGAGAAATAGAGCTTAGACTGACTGAAACAAAACTACTGACTGTAAATACTTCATCATGACCTATTATGTAGGCCTACAGTTCAGAATTCATGTTTATCTGAAGAAACACTTATTAAACACAAATCTATCCTATTGAATATTATTTATTTTCATCACCAGTTATCAAAGCTTTGTCAGCACTTTGGAAACAGGAGATAGGCCCTTACCTAATCCACCACCTGGCCTCAGAAACCTTTTCAATTATTTAATTTTACTTAAAACTGAGGTATCACACACATACCATCTTTATCTCATTTTATTCTTACCATTATCTTTTTTTTTTATATATATTCTTATTCTTTTTTGTACTTACAAGTTTATTTTTCTCTCATCTGGAAATGATTGCACTGTAAGAAAAAGATGTCCTGCAAGGGATGAAAAAAGTAATTCTGATTCTGTTTCATGGTAAAATTCAATTGAGCCATTTTAATCTAGATTAATCTAGCACCTTTTTAAATGACGACCATGTAGGAGCACTGAGACCATCACATTTCCCTAAGATGGGTTCAAACTGGTGACACAGTGGAGAACCAGTTCCTCCACATTAGAATCTCCTCCTCTCCGCCCACATAATGTGCTGAACCAGATATTTCACAAAGATTTCTGCCTGATTTTTTGCACCGTGTCTGAACTATTTCACAACGCAAACCTGGAAAGAAGAGTCCATGATGGCAGCTACCAAAGGACACCTCAGCCTATATGTAAAGACTTCATGAGGCGGAGAACACATCTGAATAGTAAAGCCTGAGGATTGTGAAGAAAGCGGCTGTAGATTCCCCACCTGAGTTTTGTGTCTTTTATTTCTGTCTGTTTTCCACAGTGCTATGCTCTTCAATTAAAGATGAGAAAAGTTTTTTACAGTTTTGTCAAAGTAATGTTTGAGCTCTGCAGCTCTTTTCTTCCTCTTGTTTAACAGAGAGCCGGACTCACAGACAGATAAAAAAGCAGGAAGTGTAGATCTTTGTAAATTTGACGGTATCATCTGATAGACTCACATCTCCTCATCTCTCCTGCTCTTCCTTCCCTGGCGCTGGTCCTCTCTCCTGGGAAACAGGCTGTTGTTCTATCACTGCCAAAGCAATAAGTGTGGGAGGGGCGATCCATAGGGAGATCTGCTGTCTGCATGTTTGCATGTTAGCGGCAGGTTTGCTGTCATTCCTCACTGATTCCATTTTCCCTCCCTTGTTTTGTTTCAGAGGGTGTTTTGGGGTTTATTGGGTCGTAAAGACTTAGGATTAGGTTAGTTGAGTCGTTAGTGGGATCCATGTGCAGCGTGTAATTAGGCAGGCTGTATATATTTGGAGCTCTAATTAACTTGTGTCAGGGTTGACCTGGTGCATGTAACAAATCCATCAGGGAGCTCAGCGTGTGTTGGAGCCTCGTTTTCATGCAGCAGGTAGAAAAGAGCTGCTGAATGAATTACAGCTCTGGAATAAAGTCCATTTTGTAATCCTAGCCGCCATAAATGTTATAAAAGTAATATTCACGCACTAAAGTCTCTGTTATCAAGCTCTTATTTAAAATTTAGCTGCCACCGAAAAACCAGGAGATGTGATAGATGGGTATGAAACTGAACCTAAAGCTTATCCAAAATCAGAGACAGATTTTATCTTTACTTTTTTTTAATGTCTCCATGGTCTCTTAACTCGAAAATAACTACTGAGCATGACACTGTAACCAGAACATTAAAGAAAAGGGATTGTCTGTATTTGAAACTGTTCTTTACCTGTTTTTATTGGTGTTGTTGGGTAGGTACTGTATGACACATAGGGGGAAACAGCTATTCTTCAACTTTCCAAGAAAAAAACAGATCTTCCAAGTCCTGCTGATTTGGATTGAGGTGCAGGCGGCGATGAAAAAAAAAAAAATCCTCTCTGGGATAACTAGTTTTCTTGTTATTTCTATTACTTATTACTATCTGTATGACATGATCTTGCTCTTGGTTGTTGCGTATGATTTTCTTCTCTAGGTCTTTGTGTCAAGGTGTTGTTGTTTTTCTTTAAGAATAAAAAATAGTCTTGGGATATTACTGTATGCTGCCGGAGTGATTGGAGACCATCACAAAATAAGAGCATGCTGATAGATAAATGAGGTGGAATCATTGAAGCCACCTCTCAAGCATCAGCAAGGAATCTAAAGCTGGGCCAGGCATGGTTCTTCCAAAAGAACACAAACTATACGCATGCATGCCAATTAGCCATCGAAGGTTATAGAATGGAAGATTTGATGTTTTGTAGTGGTGGTCTCATAGCCTTAAACTCAGTCCCATCATGAATGTGTGGACATGACTGAAAATGGATGTGTGAGATGTTACGCTGTTAAAGTGACCTGTTCTTTCAGCTCACCCTATAGATCCAGATCATTCAGTCAGATTAAAGGTTTAAAGTTTTCTATTCAAGGAAAAAAACAGATGATTGCATCCAGTCATGCAGCATGCGGCAATAGTGGAGAGGAAAACTACTCTGAAAAACAGGCCAAGCTTCAACATCTATAAACAAAGGTGTTGATGGCAGCAGCACAGCTGATATTTCCCTCCAGGATGAAGTCGCAGCCAAACAGGCTTTTCTATGATGAGAAAAAGCAGAGAGCAGAATGTTAGAGATTGAAGTAATTGATTCTGCACAGTGGGAGAATAGAAATAGAGTGATTGGTCCCTATGTCCTCCAGCAGTCTATGCCTATAGCAGCATAACTATAGAGATAGCTCTGGATAACCTGAGCCACTCTAACTATAAGCTTTATCAAAAAGGAAAGTTTTAAGCCTAAAGAGTCCCAAAGGTCAATAAATACTTTGCAAGGACCTGACTTAACTAAGCACCTGATTTGAGCATCAGACGGAATAATGGCAAGGTTTTACTGTGAGTCGAGTTGCAGGTCCGGGATGAGGAGGAGGGGGGGAGGGGCAGCTTCGGATATTGGTTCATCTCAGTACACACCCAATTAACAGGAAACATGAACATAACATGAACAGTAATGTAGAAAGAGAAATCAAAAAGGGTCGTGACAGAAACAAAATATCAGCATTAAAAAGGGTTTTAAAAGTAAAGATTTTGAGAAGGATAAAAACAACTAGCGACCTGTCTGTCTGTCTGTATGTTACATTGTGTGGCTCACAGTTCCTGTGGTTTTTTCCTGTCATTATGTAAGATTGCGTGTATGCAGGTGTAAGCAGCCTTCGTCTGTCCGGTTTAGACTCCTGGCTGCTTTTTCACTTATAAAAACATATATGTATATATATATATATATATATATATATAGATATATATATATATATATATATATATATATATATATATATATATATATATATATATATATATATATATATATATATATATATATATATATATATATATATATATATATATATATATATACGCTGCACTGCAGAGTTTTCAGATGCTGGTTCTCTCCTACAAAGCCTCCCACTCATCCAACCCGTTTTCCTGCCTAAGGGCGGCTGCACCAAGCCAGCCATGCTGTGTAGGACAGAGAAGGTGATTAGAGCAGAGCAGGCATTCATATACAAAAAACTTTTCTGTTTGCAATCTTTGACATGGATGACACTCCATAGGTGTGTGTGTGTGTGTGTGTGTGGTCATTTTTTTGTTACTTTGTGGGGACGATTTCACAGGAATATACTACATTTAGGGGACTTATAGGTACTTGTGGAGACAAATGACTGGTCCCCATGAGGAAAGGTGGTTAGTTTATGGTTAGGGTCACCTGTCAGGTCATAGAAGTGAGGGGAAATGAATGGAAGTCAATGGAATGTCCCCACAAGTATAGTATGACATAGCCTGTGTGTGTGTTTGCTTAAGACCAAAATGATACAAAGGCTTCTGCTGATCTCCCAGAGGAAGACCTAACTGATTAAATGTTTGAGGTTCTCCGCTCAGCCAGATTTTAGTTTCTGTTTCTCCTCAAATTCAATAGATGTTAATGTTGCAGTACAGGAGTCATAGTTGAGATTCCCTGCAAAACTTTCACACATTCGTTCATATACCTTCATGGTGAGCCACATTGTAGCTACAGCATGCCCTGGAGCCAAGCTGCTATAAACAGGCACCACCTCTTACCACCAGAGGTTCTCTTTACAGACATTTTGGACACATAGCATTGAAAGCGAGAGTTGGGAGCTTGAACCCACAACCTTCTGATTGCAAGAATTAAGGATGCATTCACTTTTCTTTATGACTGATAAAACTTTCCAATATTCTTTCGATTGATTGACAAAATGGGGTATATAGAGTATATACAGTGCGTCCACATATGACGTCCATATATTATAAGGCTTTGTTTATGCTTAAAGCTACAGTGTGTAATAATTACAGGGATATACAGTCAGAAATGTAATATGTTATACATAACTATGTTATTTATCATCATCTACGAGCTCAGCCTCTTAACCTTAATATTTGCTTTGCCTTAGAATTCGTTATTTATAATTACATAGGAGTGGGTCTCGCAGCCATGGAGGCAGACATCTTTGCGCTACGGCAGCGCAGAGCCAACAAACTAGCGATTTCGAGATCGCCCATTACGCTCGAAAGTAACTACGGCAAGTTGAGAGAGATGAACTGAGGCGGTACGGAAATCTATACCCTACACAGACTAATGAAATACTATCTGTAAAATTATCTATGTAAACAAACCTCATCACTTGAGAAGGTAGGTGATGTGGACGTCGTGGAAGACATTTTGTCCCGTAACGCTCGCCGTACTGTTGGGGGGGAGAAGCGGTGGGGGGGGGGGGGTGTTCATGTTGCTGCGGTCTGGACGTTAGATGTCGCTGAAAATTACACACTGTAGCTTTAAATATTTCATTTATTCTTTCACTGGAATCCCGTACAGGGTTCTTTATTGACATTAACTCACATTTTAAATATAATCCAGAGGCTCTAAAAAAAAAAAAAGGTCTATAACCAAGAGGAACTGCTTTTCATCTTCCAAAAAAACAGTGGTATCATCAGCGAACTGAGTTATTATCAGAGATAATCATATACATTCAATGGCTCAATATCGTGGGTTCTCCTAAGAAAAACGACCAATAACTCTGCAGCTAAAAATAATAATAAAGGAGAGCAGAGGCAGCCCTGTTAGATTCGCTGACACTCTTCAAATCGTATGGTTGTTCCTTAAAGGTACACTATGCAACCGGTGTTGATTTTCCAGCGAGGCTCCCCCCAGAGGGCGAAAGTAAAAGGGCACTGTCGTAAATATGCTCAGCTGTTCTCCTGGTTTCTCCGTCAAGCCAGGCGCGGTTGTTTTGAGCTTAGCAGACAGGCGAATGCAACGAATGACTAATGCTGCGTTCACACCGGACGCAGCTGGCGCGACAGAAGCAGCGAGTTTACAGGCAAAGTCAATGGTTGATGCGCGTCAAGGCGCAGCAAAAGGTCCCGCGGCGCGTTTTGAGCAGCAGGCGCAGCGCGTCTGAGCAGCTGAAGCAGCGCGTCCGGCTCGTTTAATCATCTGACGCAGGGAGAGAGACACAGCGCTGATGATCAGAGCGCTATCATCACTCCTCTTAAACAGTTTATTGACGCCTAAATTAACTTAAAATGCAGAAATCTGCCGGCAGAATATGTTGGCTTTTATTATCCTGCTGCCTGCAGTTTGGATTATTTAGATGAAAAACACCTACCAGCTGCCGCGGTGAACCGCGAGGAGGCGACCCGGCCAGAGGCTGCTGATGAAGGGATTCCGGCGCACCGCTGGTATGTGGAGGTCTGAGCGGCAGAAAAAATATTGAAGGCAGGATGATAATCTGAATGAACTGACTGCACTGATTACGTTTTAAGGTGTATTTTCTCACTTAAACACATATTAAAACTACTTTATTCCCACTGATCACAGCAAATATAGCTGCAAGGCAGAGAAAGGATAGTGAAGCTCCGCCCAACGCGCGTCAGACACACTTTTGCACCGCGCAGCCAGAGCAGCAAAGCTGCTTCAGCCGCGCGTCAGAACTAACTGGTACAAGCAGCAAAAATGAAGCAGCAGACGCGATTTTGCTGCTTTTGCTGCGTCCGATGTGAACGTAGCATAACTGCACAAAGATCGCCACTGTGCTAGCAACGAGCATGCTTTTAACTGGGGGCGTTTAGCAGTTCTCGCCGTAAAGCAAGACTGACTCTCGTGAGACTTCTGAGCCTGTGGGTGCGGGTCGGTGCTCCTGCAATTGCAAGTACGGTATTTCCCCCACAGACCACCAGGGCGGCCGAGAATACCTTTGTTCAACCTGAAATGACTCATTTAATCATCCAAAACGTTATGGAACACATTAATTAACGGAAAAATGTTGCATAGAGTGCCTTTAAGAGAGAGAGACTGAACTATTAAATTAATCACTTTTATAGAACTTTCACGATAGCCAAATTCCTCTATGGATATCATTATGGAGGGATGCTCTATAGAGTCAATAGGTTTGTAGAAATCTAAAAACAAACAAAGCCTAAATCTTCAGTAAACAAATTATAATCTATTAAGTCAAGAACCAACCTGATATCGTTGTTTATAGACCAATCCTTTATTTCCTTCACTATCTGTGTATCTCAGCAGTTTTCAGTTGATTGGAGATGATAAAGGTGAATAATTTCTAATCTACATTCAATAAAGTTATTGACCTCAGAATATCGATATGTCTTTAGTCTTTTCCTCGTTTGGTTAATAGTGTAATGGCTCCTGTTCTCATCATTTTCTTTGAAACCTTATCAGAAAAGCATATAACCATCTTTACCAGGTGATTTGCCTGCTTATGTTTTTTTTACACCAACATCTATTTCTTATGTATTTCAGAGTTGCATAAAGGTATGAATACATGAAACACTTTGGAAATCTCATTACAAATTTTACTTTTCTCTTGGCGCTGATAGACTTTAAAGCTTAAATGACTGCAACTTTAGAAATACAAAAGCTTAGATTTAGCTTTATCATGCTTTACATACCTAATGTTTTAATGTTTGGATTTCATCTGACCTCCAGCACAAAGGTCACTTCATAGGGATTAAATGCCATTGAGCAATGCAGAACATACAGTATATTGCATTAATCAATTGTTGTATAAAAAGGATTCATGGGGATCAACTTCTAACTCTTTCCCAGTGTTGTCTTTTTGTTTAGTCAAGCTGGTGGGTCGATTGGTTCTGAGGTTTACCAGTCGGCCCAAACTTCCTTCTTTTGGATCCATCAGTGTAGAGATTTGATCTTTTGGTAGTATTTATTACCGGTATATCCGTAGTGTCTTGAAACCAGAAAATCCACGTAGAGGAACCAACATGGTGGTGCCCAAAGGAAGCGCCTTTGCATCAGCTCTTTGCATCAGCCTCAACAATTCTACAAAATATGCCACCTAGAACGATACAAAGCACGCATTTACCCTGCAACTCACACTTAGACAACTTTTATTGTCATTTTGTGTACACAGAGTGTATACCCAACAATATTTTGTTGACCGCCAGCGGCTGCTAGAGCTACGGTCATCAAGTGCTTTTTCTGGACTCGTTAATACAGCCACCCTCATCCATTTAAAAAGCTTATGAGTGCTTTGAGTTGCATCCACAGAGTAGCGGACTAATGGAGCAGATCACGCCAGAGATAGAGCATTTGAAAATGGTGTGTAAGGCTGCGGAAGCGTGACTGTAGAGGCGGGGCTAAAAGCAAAGTTAAGAGCAAATCTCCACAGACAGTCGCTGCCTTCAAACCTGCTCTCCAACATCCACTAACTGGACAACAAAATGGATCATCTTCAACTGGAACTCTCTTCAAAGAAGCAGATCAGTAACTGCTGTGCCATCGTCCTGACTGAGTCATGGCTTGTCTCATCTACATCAGATAATGCCATTAGCTTGGAGGGACCCACACTTTTACTCGGAGATAGGAAATTTGAACTAAATGGTGAGACCCGAAGAGGGGGGGCTTTGTGTCAATATCAACCACAACTGGTGTAAAAATGCTAGATTGGTCACCAACTTCTGACTGTTAACTGTAGACCTTTTTCTCTGCCTTGATACCGACCGGACAGCTGACAAGCCGCAGCGCTTGCCGTACAGAGAAGTTCTAGATGCCAAAGCCTTGAAGGACACAGAACTGAGAGGGGTTCAGATCGGAGCAGGGTGAAATCAGGAGGCAGATCCAAGGTCAAGAGCAGACAGAATCCAACAGGACTATAAAGACAGGTAAGGCAAACAGGTCAGAACAGGGGCAGGAAGGCTCAAAGACAGAAACAGGTCAGGATCATGCAAACAGAACACTAAAAGTAATGCTGGAAAACTCTCAACACCAAATGCTCAAGAATAATCTGACACTGATGGCTGGGACAAAGTAGTTTAAATAGAAACAGGAGCAGGTGGATCATATGGGTAGTGATGAGAAACCGGGCTGAGTTAAGGTTATGGTGAATGAAATGAGCAATTAAGCCAGCTAGCAGGGCCAAGATGATAACAGAACCCCGCCCCTGAAGGGCAGATTCCAGACGCCATCTTAGGCTCTAAAAGCCAAAAAAAAAGAGAGCAAAACAAGAAAAATTGACCTAAATGGGGCGGGCGGAGGGGTACAGAACAGAAGGGAGGAGTCAAAAAAACAACCCAAACGGGGTGGAAGGAGGGGTTCTGGAAGGAGGGAACCAACCAATAGAAAAAGTAAATAAATTTGCTTTATTGATCACAACACTTTATAAATTGAAATTATAAAAAATATAAGGAAATATAAATGGATGTTCGCAGCAGAAAGCTACTCATTCACTGTTGAAAACCTGTATGCATCGAAATTTCATTTTGTATACAAAATGACCAAAAGATTTGTCTAAGTCAGGCCAGGCCCTGTTAATAAGATTAAAATTTAAAAAGGAAATCAAAATAAACCTACTTGTTTAGCTAAGAAACATGTAAATTGATAAAATTATTTAGATTCTGTTGATCTCCACATTTTGAAGAGCTCCAGTTCATCTTCATTATGTTTTTTTAATGTGATATTTCTTCTCTTTTCATTGTCTAGCTTTCGATGGGGTCGACACATGCAGACAGTTTTATTAAACTTCACTTATAGGCTGTTCTCTGGGATTTGTCGGGAGATTGTTTGCCATGGTAATGATTGTGCCCGGCCTTATCAGTGCTAAAAGACAAACATGACTGGAAGCTGTGGGCTTACTTGTAGACCTATACCGGAAAAGCCTAGCAGCCAGAGGATGGTGTCTTTCAAATCAATAAACAAATTAATTACATTAATTAATTAATTACATTAATTAATTACATTGAAGCTGGCGCAGACAGGGTGTCAGATAAGGATTTCCTAGGCCCAATAGGAACATATTATCCTCACCTAATATGGCCGTTTAAAACAGAAGACAGGCAGACAAATTGAGAGCATACATGACAAAAGGAAAAGGTCCCAGAGGCATCGACATGTGAACAGTTTTTCATTCTGACCGCTTTGCAATGAGCTGTTATGTTGCAAGGCTCACAGCCTGACTGTATGCTAGTTGTAAAACAGGAAGTGGTGGATGCCGAGATCCAATATGCATTGACAGCAGGCCTGTCTGACACACCATTTATACAGGAAGCTCTGTGCTCCTCACCTACTCTTTCACCTGCTGATTTGTACCGTGTGACTTCTCCAGGCCGGGCCTCCATGAAACGATGTTTGCTGGTGCCACAGGAGCAGAGGGTGGGGAGCGCAGAGCGGTTTGATTTGTGATGCTGTTTATGCAGTCCATATGCTTTCAGTGGGACTCCTGTGTATCTCCAGACCAGCAGGGTGGAGGAAATGTTTTATATTTAAGAGCCCCCAAACTCGGCAGGAGTTCTAACTTGCCTTGTATACAAAGCACAGTCTGCTACTCTCTCCCTCTTTCTCAATGTCTCTCGTTCACTCTGCTGCTTGTCTTTTGTCAGAGTAGGAGGTAATGAATTAGGGATGAGCAGCAGTAAAGAGCCATGGTCCTGTGAATGAGCCCTTTAACAGCAAAGTCTTGCGCTAACCCTGTTGCTCCCAGACCGTTTAAAATGGAGGCTGTCTCCTGTGAAGACCTTCCAGATCTGTCCTCACTCAGCAGGTCTTTCACACTTGCTTCATTTTTTCCTTCGCTGCCACTCTTTGTTTCATACTCCTTTAGAAAATTGGTTTCTTGTTTTAACATATTTCCAAGTAAGTGCTGTGAAGCAGCAAAGTAATTATTTTATAAACGACAAGCTGGAAGTCAAACCTCTCTGCACACTACCTTTCAGCAAATCCTTGGTGATGCTACGTGCAGACGGTAGCTTAGACTTAGACTCAGCTTTATTTATCCCTTGGGATTACTCCTTCACAGAAATTCTGGTTCCAGTAGCTTATAAAGAGTAGAAAGAGTTAAAGCAAGATGCAAAGGTGAAAAGTCCTCGCAGACATCAGTGAACTCAATACTCTCTATAGTTATGCTACTATAGGCTTAGACTGCTGGAAGACATAGGGACCTCTTTTCATGATTCTGCTTCATTCTATCTATATTCTCCCACTCGGCAGTATTTGTTTGTTCAATCTCTAACATTATACTCTCTCTGCTTTTTCTAATAGTAGATTTATGTAGTCTGTTCCTGTTTGACTGTGACTCCATCTTGGAGAGAAATACAAGCTGTGCTGCTGCCATCAACACCTTTGTTTATAGATGATAGAGATCGGCCTGTTTTCCAGTGTAGTCCCGTTTCTCTGACTGTGACTAACTGGATGTGCTCTCTTCATCCTCTGACATGGGAGCTGGCTCGGAGCTCGTCTGCCTGGCTGCGTGTTTTCTGAACGGGGCAGCATGTGGAGCTGGTTGAGGGTTGCCTTGTGTATCTCTGCTCCTTTTTCTATGTCTGCTTCTGTCTCCTTGAACTTCAGTCTGCCTCAGCCGATGGCCGCTCACAGTCAGCCTGGTTCTGCTGGAGGTTTCTTCCTGTTAAAAGAGAGTTTTCCTCTCCACGGTCATTACAACCATGCTTGGTGTGAGGGATTGCCTTTGAGTCAATGAGTTGATGCAATCAGCTGGTTTTCCTTAGATAGAAAATTGAGATAAAAAACTGATGCAAAACAGAGTGTTATTTGGTTAGTAACACAAACAATGCAAGCAGAGCAATCCATCTGATGCGAATGGAGCAGTTGCATGTCTCCATCTTCTAGAGGACACTTTATGCTGAACAGGAATTTGAACGAGTCAGTTATGCCTGTCTTTCTGTGCCAGTAAATGAGTCAGCATAGCGGAGGACCTTAGCGAATATTTTTGGTCAGTTAAAGCTGGGTGGCCACATAGCCTTACCTGTTAACATCACAATCAAGCACAGGTAGGCTTCAGAAGTCCAGATCACGTTTCTAGAGGTACTTCAGGTATGAATCAGCAGCCGTATCCACTGTTTTAGAGCTATTGTTTCTGATTATCGCAAATCTGTCCTGATACATTTTTTAATTTATAAATATACATATCCTAAAGATGATGATGTGGGCCGATATTTTCATTTTGCATTGATTGAATTAAATAGCTGATTATTGAATTGATTATTTCGTATGGATCTGGATCGGTGTATTGTTAAACACCTACTGTTTCTGCATCATAGCTGTCTCCTTTACTTTAGAGAAAAGCAAACGGTTCCTAAATTGATGGAATTTTTATCCATTCATTGTGATTTTTTAAAACTTAACCTTTATTTTATTATATTTTTCTAATTTATTTTAGAAAGCATTTGATGCCGTGAAGAAAGTTGTATCATTTTGACATTTTGTATATTTTAGGACCTTCTTAATGGAACAATTGTTTGAACCAAGACATATTATATTACATCTAGTGAGTCTTTGAGCATCCTGCTCCCGGTAAACGTTTTTTTTCCCCCTAATTAAGCTGGTTTATTTAGAAATTAATTCGACCGATAAATGATTTTTCTCCATTTGTATGTTGCTGCTTGTTTCTTTGGTTTGTGAATGTGTGTCGTGTAAACAAAAGCTTTCCCTAATCTAGAAGCAGCCCTGTTGTTGTGAATTAGCAGCTGCCCTCAGGTGCTGTGTTTTCTTTAATGCAGTGACAACAGCAGCATTTGATGTGGGACTGAATGCTGATTAAACCGAACACAAAAGTCTGATTTATCAGGTGCAGCTCTTGTTAAACTGTTTGGATCGTTGGCCAACAACCCAACGGGTCAGTAGTCCATGTAAAAACCCGCCAACTGATTATTTCAAGGGAAGATCTCTTTGTTCTCCCGTCTGTGTTTCTGCTGTTACATCAGTTGGAGGTTGTGGTTCGTCTCCATTGTTTGTTTTGTTTTTTCTCTCAGGTACCTGCCTCTTATCTCTGGTTTTCTTGGACTTCACCCAACTGTAGTTCCTCTCATGTTTCCTCCCTATAGCTTTCATCTCATCTATCTATCTCACCTAATAACTGGTTTCCATCTGCATCCAAATTTCTTTGAAACAAAAATAGTTATCAGGTTTCCAGGTGTCTAAATATATATATTTTTACTGTAGTTCCTTGCAGTTTTTCTTTCTTTACCTGAACTTGTTCATATTAGTCGTGTTTCCAACGTTTCCTTTTCCACATTTTGAAATATTTCATTAGAAAATCATGATGGAAACAGCAGAATTGAAGCAAAACAGCAAAAATAGCAGTAAAACTTGACTTTGGATGGAAAGGGGCTGATAATACGTTAGAGAAGAGAAACTGTGAACTCAGCTGAACAATCAACCTCTTTCGATTTGAAAGCTGTAGAAATTAAAGTTTATTCATGCATAAAGTAACATAGTAAAAATGAACCATTTGCAGTCAGAGTAATGATGAGAAAAACAGCAGAAAGAATCCGATGAAAAGGCAGCAATGTAAAAAGGAAATAACAATATGAACATTTTGAGCTGAAAATGTGGAAACCGCTCCGAGCGTTTCAGCTGTTTAACTGTAAGGAGGAGCAGTAATGCAGTCAGATCAGGCAGTCAGAGAGCATCGGTCCATTTCTCCAGTCATAAGGATGGTCATAATGACAAGCAGAAAACTGGGGGCATCATCTTCATCACTACAGGTAATTACTGCTAAGTGTTCAGGTAGTCGAAGCTTTTACTGTTAGCTTTCTGAGAGCTTCTAGGTGGTTCTGCTTGAAGATAAAACATCTGCTCATTCTGTGGGCCTATATGTTTCTGCACATCTGATTTTACCATAATCTATGCAGCTGATAAAACCTGGGATCGTAGATGGGACTAAATTCCCAATAGGATGTTTGCGGTGCAACATCAAGATGAAGGATCTCGAATGAAGAAATAGCTGGAGATAAAACAAGTACAACCAGGAAACATAGAGGGTCGGATCTTAAAAGAAATACAGAGTATCAAATTCTGTATTAAAATAAAAAACAGTTAGTTTCTCATGCGCACCAGGTAGTTTCATGTTTGCACCATTTAGTTTCACGTGCACACCAGTTAGTTCCACGTGCTCACCAGTTAATTTATCATGCACACTAGTTAGTTACACATGCACCAGTTAGTTTCTCATGCTCACCAGTTAGTTTCATGTTTGCACCTGTTAGTTTCACGTGCGCACCAGTTAGTTCCACGTGCTCATCAGTTCATTTCTCATGCAGACTAGTTAGTTACACGTGCACCAGTTAGTTTCTCATGCTCACCAGTTGGTTTCACATTTGCACCTGTTAGTTTCACATGCGCACCAGTTAGTTCCACGTGCGCACCACTTAGTTTCACGTGTGCACCAGTTAGTTCCACGTGCTCACTAGTTAATTCCTCATGCACCCTAGTTAGTTACACGTGCAACAGTTCATTTGTCATGCGCGCTAGTTAGTTTCACATTTGCACCTGTTAGTTTCGCATGCGTATCAGTTAGTTTCACGCGCGCACCAGTTAATTTCCACAAAGCACCAGTTTCATGAGCGCACCTGTTAGTTTCACATGTGTACCAGTTCATTTCTCATGCTCACCAGTTAGCTTCTAGTGCACACCAGTTGGTCTCATGGATGCACCTGTTTTATTTCACATGCATACCAGTTAGTTTCATGTGCACCACTGTTGATTTCATGTGCGAATTAGTTAGTTTTTGCTGTTCACCAGTTAGTCTCACGTGCACCACTTTTGGTTTCACGTGCCTACCAGTTAGTTTCTCATGTGCACCAGTTAGTTTCACGTGTGCACCAGTTAGTTTCACGTCATCACAATGTCATCTGCATATCTTCATAGACACTTTCTCACTTTGACCCTCTTAACATGAATCACACCGGCTCTGGAGAACAACTTTGCACATGCTAATAGGTTTCTGTGTGGTTTAAAGCAAACTTTTTTTAGGATCAGGCCCTAAAACCACAAAAAGCAGAGGAGTAGAGATTTAAATTGACCGGATGTTGGTCATTTAATTAGTATTCTGGCTTTGATCTGTTTGTTCAAATCATTGGATTAACCCACTTAAAACGATCTGCGTATGGAAGGTGAGACTTAGAGAAATTTGAATAAAAAACAAACTCTGAAGCATAAAGAATGAAATCCTCAGAGCTTTTCCATTTCTATCAACTAGAAATAACTAAAGGCAGCATGAAAGAGTTGATTATCACAGTGCAGGTGAGATAGAGAAGATGAGCCTGTAATTTACTGAATAACACATAATTATGTACAGTTAAGGATGAAGATGCAGAAGGATCCGTGTCATGAAATATGCTGCAGATTAGCATGAAAATCCACTGGGGTCAATGCTTTTAAAGAAAGCAGCATGTTGACATCAGAGAGGCGCAGTAGGAAGGAAACCTTCTGCAGAAAACATGACTGTGTTGGTGCTGGATGTAAAAGAAGTAAATCTTTAAAGTACAGCAAGTAGAAATGGAAAATCTGCTGATGGACGGACTGTGAGGCTTTAAGAAGGTTATGCTGAAGTCAGAGTGAAGAGAAATTAAAGCAACAACAGCAGAGCTGGTTTTTTGGCAGAGTCCTTATTCCATGCCTCAGCCGTCTTAAACTTCTGCTCGTGTCTGGGTTGGTAACAGTGTGGCGCAGTTACTTTTAATTTAAGACTGAAACCAACATTGTTGTTAACAGGAACTGTATGAGAGCCTCAACGGATTAGTTGTCTTCTATGTTTTAATTGACACCCAAAGGCTTTAGGTGGAAAGTCAATCCCTCATTTGAGCAGCTTCAGGCATTGAGCAGCTTCAGGCTAGCCATGAGGAAAATGAAAACAATAAACTGCTGGATGGAGGCTGTGATGGGATCATCATTTTAATTGAAATGCAGGACCTTCTGCAGCTTCTGTCAAAAGACTATAGCTTACAAAAAAAACAACAACAATCCACTGGACTTTGTTTCCAAGTTTGAAGATGTTTCGCTTCCAATCCAGGAATCTTTTTGAATTCAATATATCAGAAATAGCGTTGAGTTCATGGCTTTATAGAGTGGACTAACCAAGACAAAGCCTTGTTTTTGTTTAGAAAACATACAAATTGAACCAGAAAAACGGTAGCCTCGTGAGACCATTCTGATCTTGCGAGCTTTCAAGGTTTCACTCGCAGATCCTTCTGGCTACTTTTCGTTAAAGAAAATTTGGAGCCGTTCACCAAACGAACGTCCAATCAGCGTTGGCTTTGAGGCGGGTTGAGGTGTGACGCAACGAGAAGCGCGACAGTTCAGTCTAAAGAACATGGCGGCTTCAGCCGATGAAACTAGCGTTAGCGTGGCTATCGAGCAAGATTTATCGGAATTACAGAGTATTTCTTCACTGAAAGAAGAGCAAAATACTGCTCTGGAGGCTTTTCTCAGAGGAAAAGATGTTTTTGCTCTTCTCCCGACTGGTTTCGGCAAGAGTTTGATCTATCAATTGGCTTGTGCCTGGCTTGTGGTTGTGTTTTCTTCGTCGCTCTGTTAGTACATCATATGCTTCGTTGATCTGATGGTTTATTTGGCCCGTCTATCACCAACATAGGCCAATCAGCTAACCAGTATTTTCGCCCCTTCCCAAAATTACTTCAACGGAAGGTTTCCAGATGGATATGCGGAGCAAATCCATCTGGCGGAGTCAGGTTAGAAGAACTTGTCCACCCCTTAGGAATGCACTGCAAAACATTCTAGAAATAGGTCAATATTTCTTAAATTAAATGTATTTACCCTTAATTTGAGCAGGTAAATAAGATGATCTGCCAATGGAATGAGTATTTTTACTCTTAAAATAAGATAATTAGATAATATGCACTTGAAATAAGACAATGCAGTTGTGTTTTCTTATTTTAAGTGTAAATTGTTTTGTTTTATTGGCGAGATGTCTCTTTTACCTCCTCATTTCAAGAAAAATGTCAAAAAATTACTTATCTAGATTTCGATTTTTTCCAGTGTGGGGAGTTGTTTGGTGTCTTTGTTAGCCTGTAACCTGTCTATGTCTCTGAAAGGGGGATCATTAAAGGGAATTGTTGGCCTGGCCGAACAGGCAAGGTCTTCTATTTTCTTGTAATGGGGTAGGGTGGGGGTTGAGCTGTATACCACTAAATGCAGGAAGCACTATGAGGCTTAAACTCAGCCCGAGCTGAAAAAATATCTTGCAGGACTGGAGAATCGGCTCGATAAGGGCAAAACATCGTACAGTTTATCCTTGGCGTTAGAAAGGAAGGAGAATATTGTCACCTGAGATAATGTTTCAGAGAGAAACTTGTTTAGATAGGGCTTACAATAAACTCTGTAGGCATACTTTTTCATATCCACATGGTTGAGATGCCCATAATCAAAATAATGACGGTAATTTGTTCATACCATTTAAAACCTGCTGTAAACGAACAACTCCTGGGAGAAAACACATGATGCTGTGTGTGTGTTCGGTACAAATTAACTATTGGAGCTTTCCGAAGGTAAAAAGCTCTGCCTGAATAAATGTGGACTTAGGAAGCAGATTTCATGATGCTTTGGAGTAACTGTTTCTCACATGAACTTGTGGAGCGTAGCCTGCATGATGATGGATTGTCAGTGCAGTTTGGTACAAACACTTTCTTATAATCTTTTACATAAGGTGCAAAACACACCAGCTATCCTAACCAGTTCATTAACTTTTAATTTCCCATTTGAGTAAGTCAGAAAATAGACAATAAGTTTTGTTTGATGCTTGTTGACTGTCAAGACGAAAAAGACCAACAAAACAGCTTTTACAAAACAGTCAGCTAATATAAATGAATCAAACTGTTCTTTACTATTTGATTCTCAAATGTTAAGATGGTTAAACCTCAGGACTTCTCATCTCTCATGTTTCCTCTCTGGTTTTCCACCCAGAGCTAATCGACGGGACTCCCACACTGAAAATCAACCACGGCTCGGGAACGCTGGTGCTCCAGCTGCCGGGGAACGTCGACGTGGCAGACAGGCGCTGGCATCGGCTGGATGTCCGTAGCAACAGCAAGGTGAGACGCCTCATCCGTACATCACCACCTGCTGCTGATTACAATCTGACCTGTTAGCACCATAGGCTTTATGGCTGCAGGTGTTTCATCTCCAGCAATATGCAGTGTTCAGGTTTAAAGGCAATTGATATTTAAAATGGTGAAAAAGGCTCTTAGAGTTTGATGATAGTCGGTTGTTTTATGAAGGAGGCAATAAATATTTATAAAAATTAAACTGAAGCCAAGAGTAATGAGTAACGTTTGTTTTAATAATGTAAGGAATAGAAAGTATGGTACTTGTGTGAAAATGTAATGAGTAGAAGTCAGAAGTAGGAAGAAAAATAATTAATGGAGTAAAGTATAGATATCTAAATAGTGTACTTAAGTACAGTAACGGAGTGTTTGTACTTTGTTACTTGACACCTCTGATAATAAGCAGAGTAAATAATGTTTCATGTTTAACTTCAGCCAATCTGAATACTTTATTTGGTGCAGCTAAAGAACAAAGAAGAAGAAAGTACTTTTAGTGCACGATTGCATCTAAATCACATACGTCTGGTTAATTCAGGTTATAGACTTCTATTCTTTCTCCACTCTGCTTCTTGCAAACCTCATTATTTCCATCCAAACAAGGTAGATGGGAGTGATTTTCTGTTATAAAGCTGTCTGAAATGTACAGTACAATGGCAGATAATTGCAGTGAAAATGAGACAGATGGTTACAGCAGCCTCCTCTGACACTTTAAAGTGAATTGAATTACCTAAATTGGGCTCATCTTCATTTGACTGAGATCTGCCTGAGGCTTTTCACCTCCAATGATTTGCACACATTCGCTTCTTAGGAGTTTTATTTCTCCCTCTTTAATATCAACAAGACTTCTGGAGCTCCTATTTTTAGAGACTTTGATCAAACCCAGCCTGCATACTTTGAGCTTTACTGTCTTACTTTGAGCAGACGGAGCAGCTGGACTGGCTTCATCTCCACTTTCTCTCTTCCTCACATCCCAGCTTCACCTATAGGCATCAGTGCAGACATGCAGCATGTTCCATTCTGTCCCTGAACCTTTAAAGGAAAAGTCCGGTCAGCAAGGAATGACCAACGGATCGTTATCTATTCCTAAAACTAATACGCTGGTGATTTAATGAATTTGGAGTTAATCAGTAAGAAAATAAAAATAATAATTTTTGTCACTATCACTATCTGAATATGACCAGACTTTTCCTTTAAAATGTATAAAATAGTATTTTTCTATAATTATTTTCAGTTAAATTGGATGGATTATTTGTTCGAAAATGGGACATTTTGATGAAAAAGTTTGACCTTCAAAGGAGAACATGAACTGGAATTAATTATCTTTATTGCTGAGTTGGAAGCTTGACTATAGATTAATGTTCACATGCTAATACAGCTTAAGTGGATTTTTACATACAAAACACAAGAAAAAAATTTTATTATGAATAATTAAACTTTATATCACTGAAAGTATGAGTTTAACCAGCTCAAAAGAGAAGTTCTGTGATCATAAAGCCTCCATGGACCTGATCCGCCTCCAAATTAGGTCTTCAACTTGCAACTGTTCCAGAAAGGAAAGGTTCATATTCATTCTTCATACCTTGCAAATGTGATTTCGTCTTTGTTTATTTTTGTTTTTTCAAACAGAAAAACTACTACAGGGTCAATCTGACATCATTGTGTGTATTTGCAGAGAGATTTACCTCCATGGGAAAGCAATATTCTGAACTAGATCTATGATTGGCTGCTATCAGCTCCTATTGCAGTCAGGATTATGTGACATCACAGCTGTGTTTTTTAAAATCAAATATGAATCTCTTCATTTGTCCTGAACAGTCGGCAGTAGCTGATCCTAGCTGGTGATGTGACAGCTTGAGATCAAAAGCAGCAAGGACACTGCTGTTTGCTGCAGCTTTCAGCAGCAAAGTCATGAGCGCTTTATTTAAACACCGCTGAGCGAAGCATGGGAAGAAAACGCATCAACAAGCTGGGAAAACTAGTTCCACACAATCACACTGCTTTTAGTTTCCAATAATTCAGTGATGCCCCTAGAACACATTTCATCTGGAGATAATAGCAAACTTCATGACTTTTTCTTAGGATGTAACACAATAGACAAGCTAAACATACATAATATATACGATATATTTTGAATAACAAGATAAAAAATTGGAGTAATGACCAAAAGACACATGAAGGAAAAACGCAGCAAGGGAGGAATGATGCAATCTCATAAAGAGATGCAAAGGACCTGCAAACACATAAACCGACCTAACACAGAAACACATGTAGGAGGAAAATGAGGCAAGTTACAAACACAACATTAAGCTAAGAAAAGAGCAGAAGAGCTCTAGATGATCATTAGCTCAAACAGACCCAGACGCTGAAGTGAAGATGTTAACAGGCTCAGAGAGACTTAGGGATTCCATTAGTATCAAAGGGAAACAATTCCTTTCCTTCTATTCCTCAAAATGTCCTTCGGGAGGCGCCCTGTTAGTGTTTGTGCCAACGGTCTCATCCATTAAGTGTAGTTTGCAGCAATGGTCGATGGTGAGGATGATGATGATGGTGATGATGGTGAGGATGATGATGATGATGATGATGTTGCTGTTGGTGGTAAGGATGATCGTAATGGTGATGTGATGAGGGTACAGTTGATGATGGGAATGGTAATAGTAATGATGATGGTGAGGATGATGATGATAGCAATGGTGATGATGATGATAATGTTGATGATGACGATGATGGTGGTGATTAGGATGATGACGAGGATGATGGTGGTGATGAGGATGATGGTGGTGATGGTGAGGATGGCAATGGTGATGATGAGGATGATGATGTGATTATGATGTTGGGGATGATGATGATCATGGGGTGATGATTATGATGATGATGACGATGATAGTGGGGATGAGGATGATGATGACAATGATGGTGGTGATGATGAGGACGATGATGACCATGATAGTGGCGATGAGGATGATGGCAATGGGGATGATGAGGATGATGATGTGATTATGATGTTGGGGATGATGATGATGATGAGGACGATGATGATGATGATGTTGGTGGTAATTACAATGATGATCGTAATGGCGATGTAATGATGGTACAGTTGATGATGGGGACGGTGATAGTAGTGATGATGGTGAGGATGATGATGATGATGATGATGATGATGATGATGGCAATGGTGATGATGAGGATGATGATGTGATTATGATGTTGGGGATGATGATGATGATGATGATGGTGGTGATGATGATGATGATGATGATGGCAATGGTGATGATGAGGATGATGATGTGATTATGATGTTGGGGATGATGATGATGATGAGAACAATGATGATGATGTTGGTGGTAATTACAATGATGATCGTAATGGTGATGTGATGATGGTACAGTTGATGATGGGGATGGTAATAGTAGTGATGATGGTGAGGATGATGATGATGATGGTGGTGAGGATGATGATGATGGTGGTGGTGGTGATGATGATGATGATGGCAATGGTGATGATGATGGTGTGATGATGATGTTGAGGATGAAGATGATGATGGGGTGATGATGATGATGATGAGGACAATGATGGTGGTGGTGATGATGATGATGATGATGATGATGATGATGATGAGGGCGCTTATGACGATGATGGTGGTGGTGATGATGAAGATGATGATGGCGATGCTGATGGTGGTGATGATGACGATGATGGTGATGATGATGGAGGTGATGAAAATGATATTGATGATGGCGATGTTGATGGTGGTGATGATGACGATGATGGTGATGGGGATGATGATGATGATGATGATGATGATGGAGATGATGATGGTGGTGATGATGGCGATGATGGTGATGGGGATGATGATGGTGATGATGATGACAATGATGATGATGGCGATGATGATGATGGCCATGCTGATGGTGGTGATGATGGCGATGCTAATGATGATGATGGGGATGATGATGAGGATGATGATGACAATGATGATGATGGTGATGATGATGATGACAATGATGATGGTAAAGATGATCATCGTCTTCATCCAGAGAGACTTAGGGATTCCATTAGGATCAAAGGGAAACAATTCCTTTCCTTCTATTCCTCAAAATGTCCTTCGGGAGGCGCCCTGTTAGTGTTTGTGCCAACGGTCTCATCCATAAAGTGTAGTTTGCAGCAATGGTCGATGGTGAGGATGATGATGATGGTGATGATGGTGAGGATGATGATGATGATGATGATGATGATGATGTTGCTGTTGGTGGTAAGGATGATCGTAATGGTGATGTGATGAGGGTACAGTTGATGATGGGGATGGTAATAGTAATGATGATGGTGAGGATGATGATGATAGCAATGGTGATGATGATGATAATGTTGATGATGACGATGATGGTGGTGATTAGGATGATGATGAGGATGATGGTGGTGATGAGGATGATGGTGGTGGTGGTGATGGTGAGGATGGCAATGGTGATGATGAGGATGATGATGTGATTATGATGTTGGGGATGATGATGATCATGGGGTGATGATTATGATGATGATGACGATGATGGTGGGGATGAGGATGATGATGACAATGATGGTGGTGATGATGAGGACGATGATGACCATGATAGTGGCGATGAGGATGATGGCAATGGGGATGATGAGGATGATGATGTGATTATGATGTTGGGGATGATGATGATGATGAGGACGATGATGATGATGATGTTGGTGGTAATTACAATGATGATCGTAATGGTGATGTAATGATGGTACAGTTGATGATGGGGACGGTGATAGTAGTTATGATGGTGAGGATGATGATGATGATGATGATGATGATGATGGCAATGGTGATGATGAGGATGATGATGTGATTATGATGTTGGGGATGATGATGATGATGATGATGGTGGTGATGATGATGATGATGATGATGATGATGATGGCAATGGTGATGATGAGGATGATGATGTGATTATGATGTTGGGGATGATGATGATGATGAGAACAATGATGATGATGTTGGTGGTAATTACAATGATGATCGTAATGGTGATGTGATGATGGTACAGTTGATGATGGGGATGGTAATAGTAGTGATGATGGTGAGGATGATGATGATGATGGTGGTGAGGATGATGATGATGGTGGTGGGGGTGATGATGATGATGATGGCAATGGTGATGATGATGGTGTGATGATGATGTTGAGGATGAAGATGATGATGGGGTGATGATGATGATGAGGACAATGATGGTGGTGGTGATGATGATGATGATGATGATGATGATGATGATGAGGGCGCTTATGACGATGATGGTGGTGGTGATGATGATGATGAAGATGATGATGGCGATGCTGATGGTGGTGATGATGACGATGATGGTGATGATGATGGAGGTGATGATAATGATATTGATGATGGCGATGTTGATGGTGGTGATGATGACGATGATGGTGATGGGGACAGTGGGGCGACAGTGGCGTTGGATGTAGGAGTTTGCCCTGTAATCGGAGGGTTGACGGTTCAAGCCCCAACTCCGACTTTCATTGTCGTTGTGTCCTTGGGCAAGACACTTCACCTGCATTGTCTACTGATGGTGGTCAGAGGGCCCGGTGGCGCCAGTGTACGGCAGCCTCGCTTCTGTCAGTGAGCCCCAGGGCAGCTGTGTGTGAGTGTGTGTGTGTGTGAATGGGTGAATGAATGTAGTGTAAAGCGCTTTGGTCAAGTCTCCTAACTTGAATAAAAGCGCTATATAAGTACATGCCATTTACCATTTACCATGGGGATGATGATGATGATGATGATGGAGATGATGATGGTGGTGATGATGGCGATGATGGTGATGGGGATGATGATGGTGATGATGATGACAATGATGATGATGGCGATGATGATGATGGCCATGCTGATGGTGGTGATGATGGGTGGTGGTGATGGCAATGGTGATGTGATTATGATGTTGGGGATGATGATGATGATGATCGTAATGGTGATGTGATGATGGTCCAGTTGATGATGGGGATGGTAATAGTAGTGATGATGGTGAGGATGATGATGATGATGGTGGTGAGGATGATGATGATGGTGGTGGTGGTGATGATGATGATGATGGCAATGGTGATGATGATGGTGTGATGATGATGTTGAGGATGAAGATGATGATGGGGTGATGATGATGATGATGAGGACGATGATGGTGATGATGATGATGATGATGATGAGGGCGCTTATGACGATGATGGTGGTGGTGATGATGATGATGATGATGATGATGATGGCGATGCTGATGGTGGTGATGATGACGATGATGGTGATGATGATGGAGGTGATGATAATGATATTGATGATGGCAATGTTGATGGTGGTGATGATGGCGATGATGGTGATGGGGATGATGATGGTGATGATGATGACAATGATGATGATGGCGATGATAATGATGGCCATGCTGATGGTGGTGATGATGGCGATGCTAATGATGATGATGGGGATGATGATGATGATGACAATGATGATGATGGTGGTGATGATGATGACAATGATGATGGTACAGATGATCATCGTCTTCATCCAGCTGTCTGTTTTTCTTTTTTTTTTTTCTTTTTTACTCAGACGGTATTCTGAAATTGCCAGGTGGTGGTAATAAATCTTTCTGGAAAACTCGTTTAATTCCTCCTTTCCTGCCGCTGCTGATGAGAAATTAGCCGATTAGAACTGTAAAGCTTCACTTGCACCACTGCTTGTTTGAAACAAAGTTTATAAATGAAGGTGTTGCTTTTAATGCATCTGTTTGCAGGGAAATGAAGATAAATTGATGATGATTGGTGAAGTTAAACCTTCTCTTAGGTCTTCAATCTTCAGGAAAACAGCAGTCCTCCTAATGGGGGGGCATCATCTTGTTTATTGCCATTTTATTCCTATAAACTGTGCTTTCGCTTGTCTGTGTGCAGCATCTCATCACATAAACAAATCGCTGATGTATGTAAAAGCACGACTCCAATATAAAGCCTTTCTGGCTTTAATAGTTATTGATTATGTTTTAACTACGCCACTTTAAATGAGGTGTTTGAATAGCAATTTAATTTGGGGCGTCTTGATAAAATGACCTGAATACAAAAAAATGGTTTAAAGTTGATAAATAATGTTGAATAATGGAGCCCTGAGGTTTGGAAAATCGTTGGTATAACATGGAAAGATGTTGAAATCATGTAAATATATTTTCAAAAAGATGTACAGTATTAATAACCCACACTAGATGATGTGGGTCTCAGTAACCTTTATTGTCATTAATATGCCATAATGAGATTTGGTTTGAAAAATTCCTGAAGAAAAAGTCTATGAATAATAAACATTTAAACATTTCAATCGCATTTATGGACAGAATTTTCTTTAAGTTCAGACAAGTTTTCAGGACCTGCTTATGGAAAAAATATACCACTGATAAAAACTCATTTTATTTGACTTGGTGGGCTTGAACTTTGCAGACATTTATCTTCCCATCCAGGAAGCTTTTTCAATTCAAAATGTCAGAATTAGCATTGAGTTTAAAGCTTTATATAGTAGCCAAACAAAGCCTTGTTTTGGCTTAGAAAACATGCAAATTGAACTAGAAGAATGGGTCCACTCTTTAGGAATGGGGAATCGTTTTGGGTTCTTTGTTGGCCTTCAATGCCCGATACTGGGCTATGTCTCTGAAAGGGGGGTCATTAGGGGTAATTGTTGGCTTGGCTGCCCACGGCAGAAGTTTGGTCCCCTGCATTGGGGCGGGAGGTTGAAATGACAGAGGAAGGAATCAAATCTATTGCTGCATTATAGGTTTTTGAGAGCTGGAAGCTGAGTCCACCCCCTCTGTTTAAGGTTGGTTTTTGTTTCTTAACATAGATTCCTTCCTTCACGCCCCTATCAAACCAGCTGTCTGCTTTGTCCAACATGTGAACAGTCTAGTCCTCAAATGAGTGTCGCTTGTCCTAACGGTGTAGATGTACCACAGAGTCTTGTCCAGAGGAGGTGGATCTTCTTGTTGGGCCATGCATCTCTGAAGAGGTTGTGTGGTTTTTCCAATATAAAGATCAGAGCATTCCTCACTGCATTGAGCTACAGACACCACTCTGCTCATCTAAGGTCTTGGGGTTTTGTCTTTAGGATGCACTAGCCTCTGTCTAAGGGTCTTGTTTGATTTGAAATGTTCTGTGTTTGGAGAAAATCCTCTTGAGTTTTTCAGAGACTCAAGTACCATATGGGAGGGCGATGGTTTTTCGTTCCATCTTCTCACCGTTGTGTTCTGCTGTGTGTCTTTTGGATTTCCTTGCTGGTTTGACAAACGCCCAGTTTGGGTATCCACAGATTTGGAGAACATTTTTGATGTGTTTCTGTTCTTTGTGCCTCCCTCTGGTTTTAGTACGGACATGTTCGGCTCGGTATTATAAGGTTCTGATGACAGAAAGTTTTTGTTCCAGCGGGTGGCGTTTTCCACCTTCTACCACACGCATATACAACATTGGTGTCATTTCAACTTGTTGCAAGAAGGGTCAAACATCTGCAAAACCTCTAGAAATTGGGCTATGCTCCTGTAAAGAAGGCAGAGGAGAAACGGTTTGCTACAAGTAGAAATACTAACTGGAAAAAAGAAACCTAAAATGTTGCTTTTCATAATGTTATTTCTCAAGAAGTTTTCATTGTTTTATTTTCTCGACAGGAAGTGCGTTTCACCCTGGACCGATGCTCAGGGGCAGCAGTGATGGAGAAGGAGGGTCGGGGCAGCTGGCTGACCACGGAGGACCACTCCTCCTGTGAGGTGATGGGCGTCACACCCAACATTGACAGGTACCTTAAAGATCTTAGGGAGATCTGTTTTCCATTTTCCAAACAGAGGAGATGAGAGTCAGAAGATGAAGTCAGTCACCCCCAGGGGGGGATTTACGATTAGGCAATACTAGGCAGTTGCCTATGGGGCCCCAGGTTCCTGGGGGAACTCTGTTTCCATGTATGGTTAATACAGCTATTCTTTATTTGGGCACATTAATTATGTTTTGGAAAACAACAAGAAAAGGGACAAGAAGAGAGGAACAAATCATAGAACACATAATGGATGTCTATTCTATTAAAAATTCTGCATCTGTATAATAGGTGTGTTTTATGTGTTGTCTTCTCAGTTCAGGCCCCCTGCCTGTCTTTGCCTAGGGCCCAAAATTTCCTAAATCTGCCCCTCATCACTTCTAAATCCACTTCTAAATCTTCTAAATAGAAATATTTACACCATTATATGATTTCTAAATGAGAGGCAAAATGAAGTGCAGTGCATGGGTTGGTAGTTCTGCAGAGCTACTTTTAGCAGCAGTAACTGGATTTAATCTCCATGCTATGCAGAGCTTTATCTGGATTTACAGTTTATTCCATTAATGTCAGGTAAGTTAGAGTCTAATATTAAACTTGGATATAACCCAACAATCCCCTCTTCTGTTCCATGCATTTAATGACCCTCTATGGATCCAGCTCTTGCTGTCAGACAACTTATCCTACATTTAACACAATAATTAATTTATCTTACTTTGACAGTTCCAGTGGCTTTAAGACAAGCGCTGATCATAAGCCATCCTCCACTATGCTTGATGCTCTGTATAATATGTTTGCCCTGACATTTTGTTTTTTGAAGGATTTTCACAGAAATTGATCTGTTCTTCAATTTCTTCTAGGATTTTTCTTACTTTTCTTTGTTCAGATAGAACTTTGCAAACATCAGTTATGTTGCTTATTCATAAGTCCTAGTTTTCACCTCTTCTCTACTGTTTTAGTGTTTAGTATTTTTTTTCCAATTTAATTTTAATTCAGTGTATTTCTCTAGCACCAATTCACATTCAGTCATTCAGTACATAGGTTTCTCTCCTGCTGGATGAGAAGATAAAGAAGGTAGATTTTGATTCTTCAGAAATCCCTCACATCAAGCATGCTTGCACAGACAGTGGACAGGAAAACTCTCTTTGAACAAGAAGAAACCTCCAGCAGAATCAAAACCAGGCTCAGTTTTGGTAGGCTTAAACTAACAAACACTGCAGAATGAAGAAGGATGATGAATGTCCTATGTGTTCCAGCAGTCTAAGCCTATAGCATCATAACTATAGAGATAGCTCAGGATAACCTGAGCCACTCTGACTATAAGCTTTATCAAAAAGGAAAGTTTAAAGCCTCCCCTTAAAGTAGACAGGGTGTCTGCCTCACAGACTAAAACTGTTACGGTAGTTGGTTCCACAGGAGACTAGCCTGATGATTCTTTATTCATCTATATATTAAATGGAGAGGCTCATATCTTTTACCATTTTTACTTGAAAGTGTTACAGATTTTGGGGCGAAATAGTTGCCCCACTGATTTCCAACTGAACTGAATGTTTCTCTGTACAGAATGGTGGAGGCCAAACTAGTTAAAATAGCTTTTTAACCAGTATTAGCTGGCAGCAGTTGTTTTCCTGGAATCATCGGGGGCATTCTCAGTTTCACACACCAGTGATTTTTGAACTTTTAAATTTACCTTTCTAAAGCTTTTAATGTTGAGGAGAGTAAAGACTTACTGACTCGGCAACAAAGAAATTCAATGATATAGATGGTTCGGTTCAGAAAGATCCTTGTGTGGAGTTGGCCTCACTTGCAGATGAACAGTTAATCAATTCCACTTGATTAGTTCTAGGAAATTCAGGTTGTATTTTCTTGATGCAAAGACCTTGTGGGGAACTTATTATCCCCCTTTGCCTTGCATCTTAATGTCCCTAACTCTTAACCACTTTCTTTTCAATTAAAGGATATTTGTGGCCTCGGGAATCTAGTCTGATCTAATATTCTTTCTGTCCCTTCCTGCTCAGCGTTCTTCAACAGCTTCAAGGCCATGGATGTAATTTAAGCAGCGAAATCCCTTCAAAATTTCTTCTTAGCTGCTTTGAACTTGGCCTCTTTCACATTGGTGGCCTATTATTTGATTTTTAATCAATTTGTTTTAAATTTAATTAAATCGCAGCAGTTTTGTAACATTCAAACACACAGAAAAAATACCAAGCTTATCCCAGCTGATTAAACTATTGGAGGGTTAAATCAGTCCTTCCTGACAGAAAGGAAACTTTTCTAGTGGTAGGAAATAGTTCTTGTCCTCAAGCTTCATTTATTGGTCTTTATTTATCACCGTATGGATGTGTGAAGTGTTTTACATTTAGTGCCTGATTCAAACACACTGCAGATACATAGTTATGCTACACTAAAATTAGATCAATGCACAAACACAAAAAGAGAAGCATATGGAAAATGTTGCAAAAGGCAAAAACATCCGCAAGTTAAGAAAAATTTAAAACTAGCTCCTCATAAGAGAAGAACTCCTGACCACTAGGGGGAGACAGCCATCAAGTCGTATGGGACCAGAACAAAAGCCAGGGATCCTCGTTGGGCTATATGCCCAGCTCCTTTACTCTCTCATCTTCAGTAGCTTCTTTGTTTCCTAACAAAACAAATGAATCTAGGTGTGTCTGACCTCAGTACCCATCAGGATTATAGTCCTACTAAAATTTGCAAATGTTTTTCGGAGCGCCAGACGAACATATCGCAGAATCCAACATATTGCCAAACAACAGTGCTGGAAATCGCTGCTGAAAGTACCAGAATATACAATCAAATATTTTCCACCGGCAGGTTTTAACATTTTCAGTGCGTTTATTTATAAACTGCTTCGCCATTGTTTAAAAAAAAAAAAAATCAGTCGGCCATTATAAGGTGGCCATCACTCTGCTGCTCCGTGCGCATGCAAAAACAAGGATGCTCTTCTTCTTCTTCCTCTCAGATGAAAACACAGCATCATGGCGGGGGTGCAATGAGTGAAATGGAGTTCTTTCTGTAAAACTGACAGACCGTAGTAGCCACGTTTTCTCAGCCATGTCTTTGTCCAAATACGTCGTCGTCATCACCTTTTCTTTTTAGGGTTTTCAGGTTTTGCAGCAGATTGATGTATTTTCACAGCATTTGCACTTTGGTCAGCTTCGTTTTCTATGATTTCAGCTTTTCTGTTTTTGTTTTTCTCTGTGTGATGGTGTTTGTAGACCAGACGTAGCTTCTTCCCATAACAAACTAGATTCTTTCTCAAGGTTTATTCTTAACAAGTTACTGTTAACCAAAGTGTCTAGAATTTGTTTTGACTCTAACTGCTTTCCATTGTTGTAAGTAAGGCGGAACACATGCTGCTCAGTCAGAATGGGGCTGAATACTTTACCGTATGATGAACTGTTCTCTCTTTGCAAAGATATAATGAATAAAGAGCCAACTGAGTGAAATCCATCAATCTCCGTTTATTGAACTAGGGTGAATAGTTGAATACTTTTTTATCACTACATAGCATTTTGCATGAGTCGATTTTTTTATTTGAAGTGCTTATTGTTTTTCTGCACATAAATATATAGGAGCAACACTAGAAAGCATGGGATTGTGCAGTAGAGAGTCAAGTCACACTCAATTTGGAATCCCTATTTGTAAAAGAGATCATTTAAGTGTCTTCTCCTGGTTTTAAACTAATGAGTCAATTTAAAGAGTTAACTGCTGAGTTGAGTTTGAAAAGGGCTGCTCTGTCTACATGTAGGGAAGTTTGCACATCGCTGACAGGCAGCGCTGTTACGCAGTGTCACACTGAGCTGCCTAAAGACGACTCCTGCAATATCACAATCTCTTGTACCATTCTATATCAGATTTAAGATAAAGTAGTACATCACAGCCATAACAGTTCAATAAATAGCTCATTAGGATTGATCGGTCAAAGGTTAGAAATGTGGCAAATGCTTATGTTCAGACAAAGCATCTTTACTCAGTGTTGATTGGATCAACTCTGAGGCAAAGGAGGGACGAGCTCTTCCTTAATATATGAGGGACGTTCAATAAGTAATTCCTCTGATCAACTTCCTCTTGTTTGATCTAGATGAAATTTGTATGTGCAAGTATTAATATTTCTATAGATTAAGTGGTAAATTTGAGCTCTGAAGTAAATGTGGTTTCTGATTTACTGGTGTTTGAACTGAGCCAAGTCTGAAATGGAGCCTGTTGAGTATCGAGCAGTGATTCGGTTTTTTATGGCCTTTTAAGGCCCTATGATGGAGCATCATTACCATAAGTTATTTTCATCAAAAGTCTCTTGTGCTCTGTGTCCTTTCAAACACAAAAACCAGATCACTGCCAGACACTCAACAGGCTTAATTTCACAATTGACTCAGTTCAAACAACTTTCTAAAATAATTTGGTTTCCATCCAGGAAGCTTTTTCAATTCAAAATGTCAGAAATAGCGTTGAGTTTGAAGCTTTATATAGTAGCCCAAAACCTTGTTCTGGCCTAGAAATCATGCAAATTGAACCAGTGGGGAAGAAAAAACGTCTTTAAACTTGGAAACAAAGTCCAGTGGATTTTTTTTTTTTTTTTACTTTTTTGGAATAACTATGACCTGAATGACTATTCACCAGCATATTTCAAACAACTTTAAACCCGAAAACACAATTATTTCACAGCTGTAATTTGCCACTTAATCTATAGAAATATAAATAATTGCCCAAAATTTCAGCTAGATCAAACAACTAGAAGTGGGTGAATGCCCCTCGTAAAATCGGAACATATTTACCTCTCATATATTCAGGTGTATCAGGGGCGGCAGGTAAAAGAAGCTTTCAGAGCTGTACTCTGGTGTTAGTCTGCTTGGGCAATTAATTGCAGTTGCAATATAATCACAATTTAATAAAGCACAATTTTCAAATTGCAGAGGCAATCAATCTTGGTCATTTTGCATTCAAAAAGAGTAAGTAGCTAAATTTATCTCTCTGACCTTTTAGCTAGTATTAATATGACTAAAGTGAGTTTAGAACCACAAAGACATTAAGAGAGGAGCAGGGGAGTGTGGCCTAGAGGCGGATGTAACCTAGTAGTTAGGGCATTGGGTTTGGAATCCGGAGGTTCTGAGTTCAAGCCCCACTGTCATGATCTGCCCTGATAGCTGGCCTTAATTATTCATTTCATTTATCCCCCCACCTGCCCGGTTCCTGATTGTTCCTTATCCAGGGTCTGTTCCTTTATATTCGGCTCAGCCCGGCTATCTATTCCAGATCATTGTTTGTTTGATGCCTGTTTGTTTGTTGGTTTCATTAGTTTGGTTTATTCCAAGGTTTATGTCATCGTTCCTGGCGGCCAGTGGATTGAGAGGTGTTTGTCTTGTCTCCTGATCGCTCCTAGGTGGAGACCAGTTTAAAGTTCTGCAGTTATCTTGGTACTGTAACAGTTGTAATTGTGTACTGTCTCTTTAAGATACTCTAGTATTGCTACGTGCCACTGCTTCTCTGTAGAGAGACGTGATGAGACGTGAAACTAAAACTTTGTCATGAAACATTTACATGATTTTGGTTATTGCAAAAGAAAATTGAATTACAATTGCAATATTGGTTTAATACAATCACAAGTTTTATTTTTGGCAAAATTTTTCACCTCTTACTAAACTCTCATAAATTGGCTAATTTGGGTAAGTATTATGGTTAAATGATAATAACCCCTTTATTGTCCTAGAAATTAACCAACACAAACACAGTTGAATCCCAGTCGGCCTCAGCAGATGGTCGCTCACACTGAGCCTGGTTCTGCTGGAGGTTTCTTCCCATTAAAAGGGAGTTTTTCCTCTCCACTGTCACTACAAGCATGCTTAGTGTGAGGGATTGCTGAAGAGTCAATGATTTGATGCAATCAATTGGTTTTCCTTAGATAGAAAACTTTGAATCAATCTGACTGTATGATCTAGTTGAACTGTAGAGTGCCTTGAGATGACATCATGTGTTGTGAATTGGCGCTATAGAAATAAACTGAATTGAATAAAGCATGACAGTTCCTTGTGTAGTTTTATTGCGGCTGATGATCAGTCGTCTGCAGCAGCATAGCTGGATAAGACAGGCCCTGGGAGAAGCATTTGCTCTCCCCGTTTGAAGTTAAAACAACGCAGAACATTCCTAGCAGGCCTAATGCCTGTAAGTTAATATAAATAAAATGATGACATTTACATTTTTCTAACAACAACCAACCATCTTGTTTTGGGAAGTGTGGATCAGATTCAGACTTCTGGAAACTTTCTGTCTCTGCTCTGAGTGAATTAATGAAGAAAACATTTTACTTTCAAACAGATTAATACCACCAGATACTAACTGACGATTATTAGTGCTCATACGTATTGAGAAAATGAGAAGTGTGAAAGATGAATAAACAGAAATGTTTCAGTTGCAGGTTTATTTCTCTAAGTTTTGACTACCAGAGACCTTTCGGTTTAACATGTTTGAATGTCTCGTCCACTTTGGCCTGAAATTCTTCATGCTTGTTCCCGTTTCACTGCTGATGCTTCTCTGTGTCTCTGTTGGTTTCTTAGACACCTAAACATGAGTCAAGTGCTCCAGCTTGGAGGTGTGAATGAGGACATCCCCTTCATCTATCCTCAGCTTCAGCACAAACACTTCACCGGCTGCATCCGTAACCTCATTGTGGACAGCAAGGTAACGTGCAGTTGGCCGTCCAATCACACTCTCTCACCCTCAAACAACCAAAGCAAGCACTTAAACATCAAACTCACACCTGCACTCCAGCTGATAACAGCATTAATAACACCTTCCCACATTCCCAGTGCCCGGGTGCCATGTCAGAGTATTTTCTAAACTTTTAACTGGAACCTCAAAGTCTTTTCAGATGCTACAGACCTGCTCTCTGACGGTGAAATGGAATATCAGCCTTTGCACTACTGCTTGGCCGTGAAAATCCAAAAGCAAGCCTGTCTGAACCAAATCATTTGTGCATTAGCAGAGGGCTCTGGTAGGAAACCTGTGTGTGAACCTGCAGACTTCACATGGTGACAGAATCAGCTTTTTCTGCTGCAGAAGCCGGTTAGCATGAGTCTGGGATTTCATCTACTCACTTTAAAGCTAAATGTTGGTTCTTCAATTGCACTGAAGTCTGGTTAGGAGAAAACACAGCATAAGAAATTAGCTTCTGAGACAGAGAATTTGCTCTTTTGTTTTTCTGATGCTCTTTTTTGCATTTTGAATTTGAATATTTTAGTGAATCAGAAATAGAATCAGTTATAGTGTGATTTACAATTTTGAGGCTTTTAGCGTGCGATGGACGGCCCTCCTTAAATCATACTGGCCAGAGCTCCTACCTGTGACAGTAAATAACTCAAAGAGCTCAAGAAGTAATCCAATGTTAACTACCTAAATGATGCATGCAGTATATATAGCCCTTCCTTGTTATGCACATCCTTGTGACGGTTGGCATATGGTGTCATTTTCTACTCCTTCAAACTGTAAAATCCTTGCAACAAACTAAAATAAAATAAAACTGAAATACTCTCTTAAACCAAACTACGATTCTCTTATATTTGGCGAATTTATGTTTGACTATTTTTGCAAAAATATGTTGCTGTGCATGAAGGGGTTTTGCATCTAAGCGCTAAATTTTCCCATCTTACCTGCATTGTTGCCAGGTTGGGATGTTTCCCTAGCTGGCAGATTAGGATGGCCGCCTATGAGTAAAAATAACCAAACCCAACAACCAAAGCCAGTAAAGCCGCATTATAGAAGTGTTGGTGATGGTTGAAGATAGATCGGTTAATCCACAATTTGTATTCATATTGTGTTTCACATTTGAGACGCACGTGTTTGACTGTGCTTCAAATTATTTATTTATTTATTTTTGGAAGGGGGGTGTAAGTTGGCCGGTGTAGATGGAAACATGCCAGGGCCGATAATCGTTCCCAGTCCGGGCCTGGTTCTGTCTGACCTCATTAAATGGCTAAAACATCTAAAAATATTAGAACAAAGTATGAGCATAAAACTCTATCATCTGCTCAGAATAGTTTTTTTTTTTATATAACTATCCTACCTCCGAGACGTCTACTGAATCCCAAACCGTCCCCTAACCACTGAGACTTAAATATCAGTGTCACTCCCAATGAAGTCTACATGCAACTGTGGAAGGAGCCTTTATTGAAGAGAATGGGACGCCTCCTTTCCTCCAACGGAAAAGTAAAGGAGTCGTTGCTATGGCAACACATTGACGCCCAATGTGCGTATCTGTAGCTCTGTGGCGCAGGGGGACATAAAATCAGACATTCCCCCCTTTCTTAAAACAAATCTATGCAGTCAGATAAAAACATCTCAAAGAGGACCTTCCATTTTGGAATGAATTGTTTTCCATATACCTAACTTATGATCTTGTGTCTGTGAGATGAAGATGCAGCAGAACTTACATAAGGAGGAAGCCATTAGGTCGCCATTACACCCGCTGCCACATTCCAGTGTGCCAGCTCTGATAGAGACTCGCTATAGCTGGACGCTCCACTCCCCTTACCTACTATGGGGTTTGGGACGGCCCTAAATGTAGCGGACACTCAGAGGGAACATATAGGGTTCATGTTTAGGGGCCGGTTTGGGATTGGGCCATTAAGTCTCTGAACTAAACACCTGTGCAGTCGGAGCAGCAGTGGTGCTTTTCCTTCTCCCAGTACGTGCACAACACTGGTGTCATTTCAGCTGATGGCCAGAATGGGGAAAACCTCTTCAAAAGCTACTGAACTAAAGCTTTGCTCCTTTTATCTACGACACCAGCCGCGTTTCTAAACCCTTATTTTGCCTAGCACTATTATTTGAAGGTTTAGGACAGGCTACCATGCTCCTTTAATAAGAAAAGATGACTTTAATTCAGTGAAGGTTATTGTCAGTGATTACGAGTCCTTAATGGCCATTCAGTCTATTATTCACAGTTACTTTGATCAATGAAACCATTATATTTTGTTTGATCTCAGGTTATATTTGCTCCAACTTAAACATTTTTAGATTCTTTTTTAAAAATCCAAGAGGGACACAAAGAAAACCCTATAATTGTGGTATAGAGAGGTAGCATGATTTAGCTCAGCCTGAAATCCAGTGAGGGTCTGATCAAACCCTGGCTGCTAATGAGAGAAATCTGTCTGATTTATGTGGGCGGACGAAACGATAATAAACCTCCAGAGAGAGGGAAGGGTAGGCGTAGCGATGATTAATAACATTGATGGACAGGCGTCAGCATTGTATGTTTCTGGGTTTTCATGCTCCTTCCTTTGGAGCGCTTTTATTTTTTACTCAATGTGTCAACGTTTCACTTCAATTGCCATGGCAACATCAGCGGTTTCAAACAGGGATGCGAGCCTCTGTGAAGAGATAAAGGTAGTTCACATGGATATTGGCATATACCTGTTTTTTTTTTTTTATCCTTGCAGCACCAGCAGCTCCATTAAACCCTTTAAATACAGGAGCAGTAAGCAGCGGGGGAGGGGGGAGCTGCTCTGAGGCAGAAGTCTAAGCGAAGGGGAAAAAACGGTTTTTATTTTTCCTGTCTTTTATAATTATGCTTCTATTCTCCCCTCAGGCTGTCATTCACCATTGTGTGCTTTTAAATCTCTCCATCCTCATCCTGTCATTTCCCAGATCGTCTGTCTCCTCTCAGCCTCACATTTAGATTTCTGCTGTTTGCAGATTTCTCTCTCCATTTTTAGACTAGAACTTTGCACTTCCAGCAGTTGGGGTAATGGCTTTCTGAGAGCAACCTGCTCGGAGGTTGGATTGGAGCATTTCTCAGCAAAGGAGAGTTTGACCTGCACTGAAAACATGTTTCCATGTCACATGTTCAATGTGACATGGAAATGTGAATGTGACATTTGATCAAACTCAGACTTGAGCGACTGAAAGTTTATATTTCTCTGAACTGCAGAAGGTTTCATCTGAATCACAAGCTTTAAAGGAGAAGTCTGATTGGCAAGGAATGATCAATGGATCATCATCTCATCTGTGATTTAATGAATTTAGCATTAAAGCTGCAGTCTGTAACATTGAGAAGAGAGCAGACTTCGACTGAAAATTTGAAGAAAAACAGGTTTCACGCCACTCCCCCACCCTCTCTGCTTCACTCATGCCCCACCTCCAAGCTCCACCCCTCTCGCATTGCGACCAGAAGCGTCCAAGCAGCGTACGCGGCATGGAGTGTGAACCAGTAAGAGCGATAACACTCACCTCCAAGCAGCTAGATATAAGATGCTGGTTATACCGAAGTTTGCCGTGTAAGCAGTTGTCGGCAGGGGCAGTAAGGGCAGTTTCTCTTTCGCTGGTGGCTGTCGCTCCGCCATGACTTCCACGCGCGTCCTCCTGACTGCGGCAGCCGGGCGCTGCGGCAGGTTAAGCTGAGGCGGGGGGGGGGGGGGGGGGGGGGGGGGGGGGGGGGGGGGGGGGGTTGTGATTGACACTCCATCAGACGCTCCTCTGGTTGTGATTGGTTGTTTTGACTCGTCCCGAATTATTCTTTCCAGATTGAAATACAGGCAGTATGCAGGACCAATTGAAGCAGTTTTTTTCACAGGTTACATATCACATGTACTGCTGTCTGGGCATAGGGACAGTTTTAGCCAATATGACAAAAAAGTGATTTTTAAAAACTTACAGACTTCAGCTTTAATCAGTAAAATAACATTGCGATCACTAACTCTGGGACCGGCCATTTTTGCCCAAATATAAACTTTTGAAAGTACTTTAAATATGAAATTATTACATACTGTTCAACCAATTATAGGGTTTTAATTAAGAGAAAGTTTAATTGGATATGCTTTACTGGAGACTGTTTCTGTTTATGTTTCCTTGAACTCCAGTCGGCCTCAGCAGATGGCCGCTCACACTGAGCCTGGATCTGCTGGAAGTTTCTTCCTGTTAAAACAGAGTTTTTCCTCTCCACTGTCGCTACAAGCATGCTTAGTGTGAGGGATTGTATTTGAGTCAATGAGTGGATGCAATCAACTGGTTTTCCAGAAAACTTTGAATCAATCTGATTGGATGATCTGGTGAACTGTAAAGTGCACTGAGATGAGATGTGTTGTGAATTGGCGCTATAGAAATAAACTGAATTGAATTGAATTAAAGAGGGGGGATCATCGAATGCAGCTTTTCAATGGTCAGTAGCTTCCTGACAGCTTCATCCAGTCACCTCAAAGTCTTTTGAATTTCTGCATCCTGTCTGCAGCACAAAAGGCTGTGCAGAATGCATAATAGTTCAGGGAGCCATGTTTAAGTATTCAGAGCTCCTTTCAGCAGTCAGTGCAGCCGGTCATGGAGGGTTTCCATCAGAGGACCGGTCCTGTGTTCAGTTTTATCACTGGCTGAGTAGACAGACAGAGAGAGTCGTAGTGGAAGCGTAAACAGAGCAAATATGAAGATGGAAATGAGGAGAGTACCCTCAGCCTATGTCCTTCGGCACTCTTTAAAGTTCCTTCTTCGGTTTTTCCCTTAACTCTGTTTGACTTTACTGCTTTAAAGAACTTCTTCTCCCCCTGAAGCCACAGAGCTGCTTGGATCTTGGTTCTGTTTGCTCCTCGAACCGCCCTCACTTTGTTGTTGCTGAGGATTTGTGTCTCCTGTTCATAACCTTGCTCAGTTACTGCTAGCTTCTTCCTTTTCCCACCATCAAACATCAGCTTTGCTGCCTTTTTAACCATCTTCCCCTCCTCTATCTTTTCTTTGTAATGAACTCTTCCCTCTTCTTCTTCTCTCCCTGGTTCCTCTTTCTTCGCCCTCTCCCGTCTTATTATCTCCCTCCTTTCCTCACCTCTATCTCCTCCGTTCAGCTGTATGATCTGGGCTCCCCAGCTGACTGGCAGTCCAGCTCTCCGGGCTGCCTTACCACTGATAGCAGCTGTGTCAACATGGGCTACCCGTCCTGTGGCCATCGAGGTCGCTGTCATGGTGAGTGGGGCTCCTTCAGCTGCCAGTGCGTGGCCGGATACACGGGACACCAGTGTGAGGAAGGTAAGCCAGATCTTTCAAGGACAGTTTTTCTAACTGTCCGGTCGGGGATCCTGTAACAGAACATCACAGCTACACTATAAAAAAAAAATCTAAATCTAGATAAGTCATATTTTCTTAAAATAAGTGCATTTGTTCTTGAATTGAGCAGGTAAGTGAGACATTTTACAACAGGATAAAGAAAATTTACATTTAAAATAAGAAAAAAAGTCTGCATTGTCTTATTTCAAGTGCATATTATCTAATTATCTTATTTTAAGAGTGAAAAATCTTATTCCATTGGCAAATCATCTTATTTACGTACTCAAATTAAGGGTAAATTCACTTAGTTTAATAAATATCGACTTATTTCTAGATTGTTTTTGTATTGTGGGTTAGACATGTAGGCGGCGCCCTTGCTCAGAACTTAGTAGAGGCGCTACGGGTAAAGTTGCAGACATCGAAGTGGACTGGACAAAATTAAAGTAAGTAATCTTTTCTTGAAATAAGTGCATTTGTTCTTGAGTTGAGGAGGTGAAAGAAACATTTTGCCAATAGAACAAGACAATTTACACTTAAAATAAGAAAACACAATTGCATTGTGTTATTTCAAGTGAATTTTATCTAATTTACCTACTAAAATTAAGGGCATATCCACTTGATTTAACCACCTCATTTTGGGAAATCCTCGCCTATTTTGCATGCCCAACTGGAAAAGCAAATAACTTAGGAACTGTAAACCCAAATTACATGTACCCTACATTATTTGAAAGCTAACACCCTCTAGTTTCTGAATATATATATAATGTATTTTTTTACAGTACTGGTTTGCCACAGGGATCCTAACTTGGTGCCCTATAATATAAATTTTTTATCAACAAACTCCCTTTTATATTCGACTGTATGCGGATGATACCATCTTCTGCTATTCCAAATCCAGTATCACTGACATTCAGTTTCAATTTGACACAGTACAGATCTAACTGTAAGAACAAAGATTCAATTCAATTGTATCTAATGATTGTAAACTAAACTAAATTGTAATCAGTGTTTCAGTTGTAGTGGCATAAAAGGTCCTCTGTTTCCATGATAGGTCCTTGACTGGTCCTTGACTGGAAACCAACAGGTCCATCTTGGTAATATAATCCCTGAGATGATGATGTCATTAAGGCCACACCCCTTAGCCAAGCTGTATACCAGAGATACCCTTTATTCCAATAAATTGAAGTAGTTAAAGTAAACATGGAGGCTCCCAGCAGAAAGGGGGGGCTACTCCACCGGCTGGAAGTTGGCTGGAAGCTGAGGGCCATTCGGCTAGTCGACCTGAAGGGGGACTTTGAAACTGGGACTACTGTATTTCAGAAGGAAAATTCAATATCTGGCTTATCCTTGCATGCTAAAACTCTACGTTCATTTTCCAGTTGAGCCATTTCAATATTCAGGCCTCTCGGTTTACCCTTAGCTTTCTCTTACCTCTCATTTACATTCTGTTTAGTGTTGCGCCCATGCCCTTTTTGGCCCCTATACAGATATCCGATACCCGGCTGTGCAGTATTGACTGATTCCGATACCAGACATCCCAAGTCTCCCGGAAGATCCAGGAGACTCATTGATATAGATAGTTGTTAACTGATGCCCGCGAGTCGGATAAACTATCCCGGATTTTACACTCTGTGAGGTGGTGTTTTTTAAGGCAAGTGAGAGCGGGCAGGCAATAATCCGTGCATCATGTGAGGATTAGAACTACTTCGATTGCGCAGACAATAAGAGAGAGAGGAGTGTCAGGAGGAGGTTACTTGTGAAACCTGTGCAGCGTATCTGTCCAAAGTGATGCTCTGTTCAACCAGCGTTCTAGGCGACTGGTTGTCAGAGAGCTGATTGGATCAGCCCAATAAGTTTCCCGTTACTCTCTGGCAGTCACCTAGTTACCACTCAAAGCTGTGCATCCTGTGAAACGGCTGGGGTTGATTCCTCAAGTAAAAAACAAAAATATAGGACTAATTTTACAACAGAATTTACTAAAGTATATCCACATCTAGTGAAGGTGAGGAACAGTGGCGGATCTAGACCAGGGGGCCAGCGTGTTTTCATGGGGGCACGGAAAAGCATGAAATAAATAATCAGGGCAAGAGATTCAAATATATAAAGAGAGCTGCATGAAGTGAAAATTCTTTTTAATTATGTTCAATAAAAATTCTATTTCTTATGAGGTCAATATACATTTATAATTTGGGAATTTTACATATGTTTGACTTAATTTAAGTTAAAACTACTGTTTTCTATAAATTTTTAATTTGAACTCAAGAAAAACTGTTAAAATTATCTGTAAAAATTAGAGGATTTTTTTTATTGTTTATGGAAAAAACTAAAACATTTAGCAGATGAAAACTGGGATCCTTTCTCAGTACCACTGAAGCTATTGCCTTACTGTTTTTGAATAATTAGTAAATCAGAATTTGTAAAAATAAATAAATAAAATAAAAAAAAATAATAAAAAAGAATGAAGTATTTCAAAAGGACCTATCAGTAACCACGTCTGTTCCAGCGCATATCATCATTAGAATTTCTGGCCCCCGTTGGCCCCTGTCTAGAACCGGCCATGGTGAGGAATAATGACACAGTGGCGAGGTGCACTGTATGCTGAAGTCCCATGAAAAACAGAAAGCACAACCGATGTTCGAGGCTACAAGATTGAAAGTATTGGAAATTGAAAATAAATAATACTAATACTAATACTGTTCTGTTTTGTGTTTTAAGAAATTAATGTTAGTTAGTGAAAAGTTGATGAGAGGTTGCTGCCTTAAGTGTGTGTATGGGGCACGGTGCAGGTCTGTTGTACCCGGGGGGGAAACCATATGTTTGAAATGAATGTGTGTATATATGAAGAACTGCAGACTATTTGGATGTAAAATAATTGCCATCATGGCTTTGTAAAAGCTGCTGCCTACCTTTGTGAATCAGGAAAAAGATTAAAGACTATGACTAAAGTGAATCCATCAGAACTTTTTATTGCCTACCTGGAATGGGTGACAATAGTTGAATAAACATTTGGCTCTCAAAATGGTATTGGTGCCCTATTTGTCGGCACACGCCGATACCGCCATTTTAGTATCAGGGCCCCGCCCTATACTGGAATCGGTATCGGTGCACCACTAATTTTCTTACCACTAAAATGACATATCCTTTGCAATGTCTGAGTCAATCAATTATTGTAAGTAAAAGACTATATCTACTGATCTCCAACCAATTGATCTTGTCTATATCAGTTTTTGCAGGTTTAATCTTCGATACTGTTTCAGAACCAACATCAGTTTTGAGTCACTCAGCCTCGAGATGACAATTTCACGGGTTAATATGTATATTTAGTGTATTAGTTAGAATTATCCTGATTATCAAAAAATCATAAATGATTGAGATTAACTTCTTGTGTAGTTTTAGACCCCAGTTTTAGTTTAAATGTTTGCTGTTTTCCCAGAAATCAAACAGAATTTAGAAAATTTTTATTTACCATTATTTACCTTTTGATTGGTACAGTCCACCATCTGCTCTATGAACTCTGTTTATGTAGGTTTCTCAACATTTTCTAAACATTTGAATCCTTTTTTAACCATGTCTTCACGTGTGTGATAAGCTTTATATTGTGTGAAGTCTAACTAGATCTTTATTTTAGAGCTTTGTGCTTCTGAATGTTTGGTGTGAATGATTGTGTGTGTGTTTGTATTTTTCCTGAATTGGTTCTAAATTACAGGAAAATACAAACTATTACTAACTACGTTTCAAACATTCAGTAACTCTTGGTCCAAAGCATACATTGGTGTCTCTTTTATTAAAAACGATGGGGAACGTTTGTGAGGAGTGACCCATTTTCCATCCTATTGATAAGCAAAAAGTGAATTACATACGACAATGATATAAACTACAATCTCATTTAAATTAAACAAGAGTAATGTTTGTGTATTTTACTGTATAATATACTTGAAAAATGCTATCAACTGTCTTTTTTTATTGTTTTTTTTTTATACCAGAAGATTGAAATCTATTCAGTTCCCTTTTTGACATCATGGCCTCCATTTTCTTCCCCCATGGCTTCCACTGAGCAGATCAGCGGCCAGTAGCTTCTCCCTACCTGCTGCTGCTGTGTTGCTCTCAGAGAACCAGGCGGCATCCTGGCAGCTCCCATATTTAGGACCCTTCTGGACTTGTGAGCTTGCCCATTCTAGCCGCATGGCTGTGGAGGCGTTGGCTTGACGGCAGCAGTTGGAGAGGCCCGTTGCAATGAGCTGAGCTTTTTAATGATCCTGGCCAGTCACCCCACATGTCCCATTTTGAGGAGTGTACCAACGCTTTCTGCTGACCGCAGCACACTGTTCCAGGCGTCTCCGTCCTCCTCCTCTGCCTCAGACTGACACTAATTGACAGGACTTTTCTCACACGCCGTAGAACCAGTAACAGTATAGAAAGCACATTGTTGTCATAGAAATATCACCCGAATCCAAACCCTATATTCATACAGCCTTGTTCAGTTTCTAGACGTTAGCCAATAAGGACTCTTTATTATCAATGTGAACAGCTTCTTGAGCCACCGGTGGCAAGCGTCAAACATCCAATGATTTAATGAGCAAAAAGATGAATAGATGAATGATAAACATCAATTAATCACTCCTGCTATTCATGGGATGACTTGTTTTGTTATTCACCCAAGCAGGTCACATGACTGAGTTTTGGCAACCAGTAAGAGGCTCTTTGGAAGAGAGACGTGTTGTTTATCTGGCTTTTATTTGGACAGAGGCAAAAGCAAAGGAAGCTTTTGTTTTCTGGCTCATCAGGTTCAGACTCTTCGGCAGTGATTCAACTTCAGGAGTCAGAGTCTTTCTTTGGAGATTTATTCCTATCCGTAATTTTTGCTGGTTTCATAATCACTGTCATAATTGTTCATTTCTTAATTGCAATACTTTCCAATCAACAAGAGATTATTGCACAAAAGAGGATAGCCTTAATTTAACAGCCTTTACAAATCCCACGTATAAATGGGTAGAGTGTGTCTCTGTCTCAAGAGAAGCGATTCCAATATCTCTGTGTCTTGTTAACGAGAGATGCCAGAATTGCTTTGAGGCTGATGGATAGCCCTTCTCCATGGTCCATAAAAGTCCACAAAAAACGTGGCAATATTCCTCCATACTGCTCGTCCAATGTATTCCAAGTGTCCTGAGTGGGCAGTGTCCATAATTTACTTGAAATGAAGTCATTTAGAATGTTTTTAGAGCATAAACAGTAGTGTATAGGATTTCCTAAAAGCGCGTTCACGAGTCTACGGAAACCGCGGCAGACCAAACCAGATGAAAGTGCGCATTCAGCGTCTGCTCTGCCGATAATGCAAGCGTAGAAGAAGAAATGTGCTGTTTACCTGTGCAAAGAAAGAAACAACGAAAGAAAAATGTCTGAGGACTTCAGTGTTGAGGAAGAGCATGAGTTCTTTGCCGAGCTGAATGCGCACTTTCGTCTGGTTTGGTCTGCTGCGGTTTCCGTAGACTCGTGAACGCGCTTTTAGGAAATCCTATACACTACTGTTTACGCTCTAAAAACATTCTAAATGACTTTGTTTCGAGTAAATTATGGACGCTACCCACTCAGGACACTTGGAATACATTGGACGAGCAGTATGGAGGAATATTGCCACGTTTTTTGTGGACTTTTATGGATCTTTCTGCCTGGGGCACCATAGACCTCCATTATTTGAATGTCAGCGGACAGCAAGAAGCCTCCCAGATCTCCAGATGCATTTGAGATATCAAAAAAGTACTCCAGAGTGTTGTTCAGCATGGGGGTGAGTAGAAAATGAAGGCTAATCATGTTTTGGGTGTACTATTCCTTTAATGTCAAGAAGATGCACATGTGCCAATAAAATACCAGGCACTTCTACCGCTACCAAAGCAACTTCGTAGGCTAAATGCAATTATTTTTTTGGTCGCGGGTCATTAAATAATTCCTTAATTCAAGAACAAAGTGCATTTGTTCTTGAATTAAGGAGATAAAAGAGACATTTTGCCAATGGAACAAGGCAATTTAGACTTAAAACAAGAAAACACAACTGCATTGTCTTATTTCAAGTGCATATTATCAAATTATCTTATTTTAAGAGTGAAAACACCCATTCCATTGGCAAATTGTCTCATTTACCTATTCAAATCAAGAGTAAATACACTTAATTTAAGAAATGTTTACTTTTTTCTTGATAGTTTTTTCCAGTGAACAAGCATCAATATGTGACGAGTTGGGAATGAGAATGTGTTGCTATATAACACCAGTCAGAGGCCTCCCCCTACCCAATGGTGAAGGGATGTGATGATGTTGTCCACCTGTTTAAGGTGGATGAGCTAAGACAAACTGACCGATCCACCCTCCGCCTCTCCACACAGGCCTCTCCAGAGTAGAGAAGTCAAACCTTTCTGAAGGAGCTGGGCTCCAGAGCCCAGGCTTTGTGTGGAAGCGAGCCCGACTAGTTCTTGCTGGTGCCACTCCATGTCCCCATTAGACTCCTTCTCCCCCAGCAAGGTGACATTCCACGTCCCCAGAGCCGGTTTAAGCATAGTACCTATGGATCCGGTGGAAAAGGCCTCTGCTTCAGACTGCTGCCATATCCTTTTGCACCTGTCCCTCATGGTTCCCCATGCAGGTGGTGGGCCCACTGGGGGATCACTCCTTTTCAGTGGTGTCAAGTAACGAAGTACAAATACTTTGTTACTGCACTTAAGTACCCTTTTTAGGTATCTATACTTTACTCCATTAATTATTTTTCTTCCTACTTCTGACTTCTACTCATTACATTTTCACACAAGTATCTGTACTTTCTATTCCTTACATTTTCAAAACAAATTTTTTCGCTACTCTTGGCTTCGGCTTTATGTTTCTAATTATTTATAAACATAAATGTCTATTTCCCGTCATGTGCGCCATTCATTGGCTCCATCCACATCTATTGAAAACTAGTGTCATTGGATGAGTCATATAACGCAAACACTCATTGGTTAGCTAAAGGAAATCATCAGAAGCCAGTGGGTGTTCTTGAAACTGCAAATGGGAATCATCTATTCTATGCTACAATGGCAGAAAAAGATTTTGAAATGTCTTAAAGTTCGGACACAGGCGAGAGCATATATTGAGATGGAGACGGAGAGCAACAAGACCTCCCTCATCCTTGGTCCTAGCTCAAATAATTTTTAGAAATAGTCAAAAAATTGAGCTTTCAATTCATATAGTGGCAGCTGGAACACATACTTTTTCACTTCTAGGTCAGGTTGATACTTCAACTTTTACCAGAATGTTTTTAAACTGCAGTATCTATACTTTTAATTAATTAAAAAATGTGTGTACTTGACACCACTGCTCCTTTTGGCTGGGCTGTGTCCAATGAGAAGGAACTTGAACACAAGGTGCTTGTCAACAAAAAGCCAACCTGAGGTCTGGTTCCTGCTCTGCTGTACCAGGTGACATCACATCCATGATTTTACTGTATTTTAGGGGCTTTTTTAACACAGGTCTGAGTTTGACCACAGCAGACTCAGACAAAGGGCTGTGTGCAGTGGGAAACCCTACAAGGGGCTTTAATTCCTGACAACATATCCTGTGGGATCATTCAGGCACTGAAACCCCTCCACCACTTTAAGGTGAGGGTTCAACAAGAGGTTAAATCCAAATTAACAAGATAATGGCTGTTAAATGTGCTATTTAACTATGTAGTCTTACTTTCTTGTCAATCATTTTAATTACTCATTTTTATAATCTTCATTTATTCATGCTCAGTAAATATTTAATTACCTTTTTTCCACTGCAGCATCGTTCCCTGTTTTGTTTCTTTTACTTTTTCACTGACAGTTTTTGAATTATCTCGCTTTTTAAATGTGCTATCTGAGTAAACTTGCCTTGCCTTCAGCATTTGTTTAATATGAGCTAATTTGTATTCCAGAGGTTCCAGAGTTTTCCTTCGACGGCCACAGTCATGTGCATTACAAGCTGCCGTCTTCCCTGCCTGCCCGCAGAACATGGATCCAAGTCCTCGTTCGAACTCGTAAACACAGCAGCATCATCATCAGTTTGGTGTCGAGGGACCAGAGTGAATACCTGCGACTAGAGGTGAGTTGGCTGTGCAACCACATATAGGGATGTTTGCCTTCAGATTAAAATATAATTAGCAATTTTCACTAAAGGACAGACGTATTCTTCCTTCAGTCTGGATGTGACAGAGGACAGCTTTTTTCTTTATACTGCACGTAACGTTGTTCTTGATCAAAGCCCTTTGAATGGTGAGTTCAATGCTTTAGAGCCACAAAGCTCTCAGTAGTAATCTGATCATGTAACACAGGCGCCGGGTTCTTCTTGGAAAATCATAGCAATATATGCGGACAAAAAGATAGCAGGTGTATATCTGATGAGCTCCTGCTGTGTGTTTGCTAAACTTGCTCCTTCTTTATCTGTATGTGTCTGTGCAACAGAAAAGATATGCATGGAGCGCTATAGCTAAACTGTCACAGAGGCAAGTATTTATCTGTTTTATAGGCAGTTTTTAATAAGATGGTTGAACCATAGCCTCACAACTGGATGGATCTAACATGAAATAATCACATTTACTTAAGTACTAACTTCTTATTTTACCTTGGTTAAAACATTGAAAAGAATTTGTTTCCACCGATGTAGTTAACTTTATATTTAGCAGCACTTTTTCAAGGAGGAAAAGCTAAGATAACCATTGCTGGACAGGTTTTATTTATTATTTCCATCATGATTAAAGAAGGGGGAAAAAACTCAATTTATGTTAGATCAATCTCAATCTTCTGATGTATTGACACTTAAAAGCAAGGCTTGTTTATTTCTATAGCACAATTCATGACAAGGACAATTAAAAGTGCTTCAAATTTAATAAACATTTAAATAGAAGAAAAATAAAAGCAGAATAAAAGCAAAAAAGGATACTAAGAGGATGATCTTTTATTTTTGGGTCGATCATCTCAATAAGTGGTCCTCCTAATTGTCAATCATTACAGACATGTTTACATAAGCCCGTCCTATGTGCTCAACCCGTTAGCTATCTTTTCTGAGCATGCGCACTTTGAGGCGTATATCTGTGGTGAGCTATGGTTTCAGACAGTCATTGAAGCTCACCTTTCTCACCGCGGTTCTTTGAAAATGGCCGAGGGTCATAAGAGAAAAAGTGTCTACGAAGTGTATGAGAAGAGAAGAAAGGCCTCAGAAGAGGCAGATAAATCCCAAAATGCTTTGTGCAGAGAGTTCTCTTGGCAAAGCATTATGGGATTTTCTGTCACAGCGGCCTGCTGTTGCCATAGGCTGTCGCTACACGACTGCGGCTACTAATAACAAAGATGGCGCAGGCACCCCACAGTGGAAGAGGAGTTACGTAACCAACATAAAGTAGTGATCATCAGTCTGAAACGTCAGTCAACTGAGTTCACTATAAAGTCCACTATATTGTCCCCGCTCTATTTAGTGATGGAGGGGCTAACGTTAGCCCGTCTGCAGCAGCCAGGGCTAACTTTAGCTGGTCTGCAGCAGCCAGGGCTAACGTTAGCCCATCTGTAGCAAACAGGGCTAGCATTAGCCCGACTGCAGCTGCCAGAGCTAACGCTAGCCATTCCGCAGCAGCCAGGGCTAATATTAGCCCATCTACAGCTGCTAGAGCTAACGTTAGCCCGTCTGCAGCAGCCCTCTCTCTCCATAGCCGTGTGGGAAGTACCGAGTTTTTAACTGTGTTAATTATTTTTCCCCACTAAATGAAAAAGTCAGAATTTATTATTATCTAGAGACTATGAATAACAGGAGGTGAAATGCAGCTCCAGACGAGCTGAGCGTGTGGTGAGGTCATCAGTACGCTTCTGTTCCAATCGACCAATATTTTTGCTGCGTGCCCCCCCATCTCCCAGAGTCCGCTCTTTCCTGTGTTCTCTCAGGAACTCAAGTACTCGTGTTTTTGTGAATTTTTGTGAAACGGCTATCCTGGGAAGGAGGCAGCTGTTAGATTCATTTGATTTTAAAAAAAAAACAACAACAAAAAAGCCTTGCTGTCTGCACACCTCTAGAAGTTCTGCTTTTTAAGAAATGATGTAGCTTTGAGCACTAATGGATGCAAATCGTTCCTAGTCCTCAGATTTAAAAAGGGTTAAACCTATGTAACCGGTTAACATCGGTTGAGGTATTTAAACAGCCTGCATGTATTCCTCCACATCATCATGATTGTTAGTCATTATTATTGCTGCAGGTCTTCTGACTAGAAAGACAAGGTAACCAAAATGCTTTGATATAGACTCTCCAGCAGTAGGATAGTGGTTGAAATCACCGTCAGATCTGAATGCATTAAAACATTTGTTGTTGTTTTTCTTTTCCTCTGGGCTTCATTACACCCACTCCTCTACTGGATGTTCTGTTCACACTTCTTCCTTCATTGCTCCTCATGCATCTCCACTTGACTTACTGTCTCGGGTCACGTGACGCCTCTCTTGCTTCCCGGAAGCCGCTCCTGTTTGCCACCCCACACTGTGCATACATGTATTGATCAAACTTCAGTGTCTAACTGATGATGATTACAGGATCCATATCGCAGCCTCCATTAGAGTCCAACCTCTCCCACCGTTCCCGTCTGTCACCCATCTGTTTCTTCCTTCGATTAATCCGTTTCTACCCTTCCTCTTAAATGTCACGCTGCGTCCTCAGCACGGCCACATGGGGAGCAGGTTCACATCGTTTATCCACTACATAAAGTGCATTTATTCCTTGGTGCAGAGAGCGTGGGGATATGTGACTCTTATGAAATAGCTCCCCTGCAGTGAGACACGTTATTCTGCCTTGGTCTCTGCTAGGAGTATCAGCATAATGCTGGGAGGGTTACAGCATTCTCAGTTAGCTTTTGATCAGAAGCAGGAATTAGTGGCAGTTAGTCTTGCCTAGATTTACTTTCAACTTATTGGGGGGCATCTGACTGTTTGACTAAACATGAATGAAGCTTTCAATTAGAGGATTTTTTTTTTAAGCTCTGCAGATTTACTGTATAAATCTAGCCTGTAATATGCAAACACGAAACATAGCCTGAACTTAACACATGCCAGTTTTCATGTCACATTAATTAAATGAATTGTCTCTAAAAGTTCCTTTAATTCAATTCAATTCAGTTTATTTCTATAGCGCCAATTCACAACACATGTCATATCAAGGCACTTTACAGTTCACCAGATCATCAAGTCAAATTGATTCAAAAACCAGTTGATTGCATCAACTCATTGACTCTTTAACAATCCCTCACACTAAGCATGCTTGTAGCGACAGTGGAGAGGAAACCTCCAGCAGAACCAGACTGGCAAGGCTGACTGGGGTTCTCTTTTTGGAACATAAGGAACAATCATGCTTTAAATGTGAGAAGGAGGATTTTAAATTCTATTCTGGATTTAACAGGAACCCAATGAAGAGAAGCCAGGATAGGAGAGATACAGTAGTAGCCATTGAAAATTTCCTCAATTTCCTTGATGGGCCCTTGCCTGGTCCCCTAAAATTCCCTTTTAAATATCAATCTTTGAACTAAAATATTCTTTCTGTCATGATCTATGTACATTATGATCTAAAGAGAAGTCTCATCTCCTGGTCAACCCTGTAATTTAGTGAAAGGGTGCAGTCAGAGTAAAAAATACACAAGAGGGGGTCACTTCAGTGCCTGGAAGTTGAATGGAATATCACTTGGAGTTGCAGGGAAGTGGGCTGCCATTCGGCTGGCTTTTGATTGGGAAGGGCCATTTTCAATGGCTGCTACTTTATGATCTCTCTATTTTTACCGTAATATTTATAAGAATCTAGCTGCTCCATGAGCCTTCAGATGACTGGTTGTGAATTGACGATGTATAAATAGACTGAACTGAATAGAAATTAAATATTGGAGATATAGACACTGTTTACCGGTGGGAGAAAACTTTTTGCCCCCATTCAGATTACTTCTGCTTTTCTGTCACACTGAAACAGGATATCTGATGTGCTAAGATAGTTACTAATAGTTAACTGGTGTTCGTCGTCTCCCGCTTCATCCAGAAGTGGATCTTTAAAAAATATCAGTATTATGTATTAATAATGTGATGAAGGTACATAGACACCTCATACTGGTTTGTTTATTCCCCCATTTATCATGGGCTTGGTATCCCATCATAATGTTCACCATGTCCATGCTAGGTGTAAAATCAGACTTGCCATCATATTGTAAAACTGTCTGAAATGTAAATGTGAGCTGTAGGTTTTCTCCCGTTATCACTTCCAGTGCCTCAGTTAAGAAGATTTAATAAATTGTCATCTCCTTTGAGGAAAGGTTGGGAGCATCCTATTCTGTCTTACCCAGGTAGTGCCATTTAGATTTCTTCAAAGTCACAGGGACAGCGTGTAACCCAACATTCTCTGATTAGGATAAGGCATTAAAATGCTGCTCTGTCATTTTGCTGCTTGGTAAAGGTCACACTGCTGAGCTCATTTATTTTTACAAGGCTTTCTGCATGTAAGAATGAAATACTTGACCAAACTTGTCAGTGCCCCACTCTGCAGGTCAGTTGAACTTCGTGGAATAGTTAGGGAAATCAAATGTCCTAAACTGGAGCTGTGCTTTAACATTCTCAAACGAGATTTCAGTATCGTCCAATCTAAACACTGGTTAATTGATTGTGCAGATTTGACTCACCGGCTTCAGTAGCTGGGCAGAACAAATAAATGACATAGAGATGACTTATTGACTCCAGATCCCCCATCTCTGGGCATTGTCATTGAATTATTAAGTCTGAAAATCAGGAGATGGGAAAGTTTCCTGACTTGACCACTTTTTCGGCAAAGGAGGAAGCAGAGACTATCTTTATTTAATCAAAATCCAAGAAAATATTGTAAACAAAAGATAGAGTGTGAATGCTCTGTAGAGGTTTAAGGATTGCTTTTAAAAAGCGGTTTAAATTTAGCCCTAGAAGGACTGTTTTTTGGTCCTACCTCCTGGCAGACACAGGCCAGCGGACGCCTTCTAAGATTGTTTACCCCTCCTAAGATGGCAGAAATCATCACTAGGCTCGCACTCTGATGTGTGACGTCACTGTGATGCTAACTATAGCAGGTTGAGGTGAGGGGAGATGGAGCTCTGTAGTTGATCCTAGCAGTTCCATGATGGAGCTGAGAAATTACTTCTTGGTGACTGGAACTACAGCTGGCTGGCAGACATTACAGAACACAAATAGACGAGCGTGTTTGCAACATTTGCTGGTTGGAAGGAATTAAAGTTATAGACATCTTTAAATTAGGCCTTAAAATCCCAGCATTAGCAAATTGTAGTATACTTGAAGTAAATTCTATTAAGAATACTTAAGTATAAGTATAAGCTTAGAAAGTATACCGAACAATGTACTTTTAGTGTACTTGAATTATTACTAAAGTAATACTTCTTCGAACTAAATTGGGACATTTTTAAGTTTACTAAAGTATACTTTGTCATGATGGGTTACAGAGTAAGCCCAATATGCAGAACACACACGGAGGCAGGATAAAAAGTTTAACAAGGTTTATTGAAAACACAAGCACATGAATATTGTTGTATGTTTCTGTGTGACAGAAAGGCATTGAGGAATATTTTTCAGATGAAATCACTGTTTAAAATGTCACTAAGTCTGATTTATAGGTGATTAAACAAAAAAATATATATATATTGAGCTTTAACGAAATTTTTCTCCAAGAAAACGCTGCAAACCACCATGAAAAAGATAAAATTGTCCAGACAGCTGTTTCAAACAAATTTCTTTTTGTTTTACACTTGTGTAAGCAAAATGACAAATAAAATCTGTCTAAGTCTAAGAAACCCCATCTGGAACTCTAGATGAACACTCAGACTCTATAGATCCACATCTTGACTATAAGTCAAGTAAAGTTGGACTGAATAAGATAAAGCATGTTTTTTCCACAAAGGTTTTAGTGGGCAGTGTGACACAATGCCAAATGTGCAAAAATGTATTTTTCACTCATAAAAGGTAATCTGGTCAGACAAATATGCTGATTTAGATTATTTGAGACCTTCTGCATGAGGCTAAGATTTGGCTGTTATTTTATTGACATTTACCAATAATATCACCCAACTGAATAAAGAATAATAGAGCAAGCTTATGTAATGCATTCCAGTTACATCACCTGAAATGGTCGCACAATTACCTCCAACCCCTCTTTGGAAAGGTCTGAGCCTATAGTTTCCATTTATGTCATTGATGCCATTAGGGGGCGTGGCTAAAAATGAACACCTGCTGTTGCATTGCTCCGGCAGGGTCGGACATGTCAGGTGGAATTTTAAATCTCATTTGATTTGTTTACACATCTATAAAACAAATTGTATTTGTAAAAAATAATTTTTGAAACATGTTTTAGAAATGTTAAAGCCCCATTTGAAAGACGTATGGATGAAAGACCGTGTGACTGTGTTTTGGCTATTTCTATAAATAGATAAACATCAGCAGGTGTCAGTTGGGCCCTGAGGGATTACTCTCTTCCCTTCTGTGTAACTGCTGAGTGCAAAAAACGGCTGCACACCTTCCCACAGACATAGTTGGAGCTGCTCCTGTAGAAACTTGTCAAAACATTCACTACCTTCCCTTACTTGCCACCAAGGGAGCAAAGCGGGAGTCAAATCGCACCGTTCGGCTTTAATTGAGGTTAAATCAGGTGGCTGTGAGCAAGCCTTGTTACAAAGCTCTGCCCTGGTGGAATGTGAACGTAATTATTAGCTCATAATAGAGCCTTGGAATGAGCCTCGATCCAATGCCAAACAACTTTGGAGCCGTCTAACACTACTTTGCTGAAAGACAAAGTGGGGAATTGTTAACAAATGAATTAGGAGGCAGAAAAACAGCAAAGATATGGACATTATTTGGTTACGAAATTAGGCTAAATATCTCTGCTTCTGAAGGTCTTCCTTCAGAAACCTGATTTCTCTTTATAATGCTGAGCAGAAGTGGTGAAGTTAATGGTAACCTCCCACATCTCCTTCATATCTTTCCTCCTTTGTCTCAGTTCCCCGCCCCTCTCGTCTCTGCTCTCTGTTTACGTGGTAGCAGCGGCAGACGAAGATGGAGGGGAGGAAATTATGCTCAGTGGGACACTTGGAGGATCAGTTTGAAATTGAAATGAGGAATACCAACCCACCACCCTTTCTCAAAACAGCCTTCGGACATATTCCCTCTCTATCCTACTCTCTCCTCGCCCCTCCTGGACTCCCAGCCCTCCCTGCTGAATGAATGAGACGAAGGCGTTAGCATTAAAATAAAGCAAGAAAAAGTGGATCTGTTTTTATATCAGGTTCTGGGTGTAGTTTGTTTGAATAAATGTGTTCATTCATTTCTCTCTCTAATTCCCTTATCCACTATACTAATCTTCACATCTTTCAGTGGCATATTTTGTCCTTACATTGGAGTCTGTATGTATATTGCATATCTTTAATAAGAGCAACAAGTTCCTAGAGATGTAAACAAAATGCCTAAATGACCTCATCGATCTACTGTAATCCTTCTCAGACCAAGGGGGGCTTTATGTCTTTTTGATGTGTGCCACTGAGCCTCGGTCCCTAATAACTCTTAGCCACTCAACATTTACTTCAAATGAAGTTAGAAATATGTAGAATGTTTTTCAGTGTAGCCCTGTTTCTAAAAAGCAGAAGTACACTTATGGCCGCTAACACTTAGTCTGGTTCTGATGGAGATTTCTTCCTGTTCAAAGGGAGTTTTTCCTCTCCACTGTCACTACAAGCATGCTTAGTGTGAGGGATTGTCTTCAAGTCAACGAGTCAATGCAATCAACTGGTTTTCCTTAGATGGAAAAGTTTGAATCAATCTTACTGGATGCTCTGGTGAACTGTAAAGTGCCTTGAGATGACATGTGTTGTGAATTGGCGCTATAGAAATAAACTGAATTGAATTTTGTAGATATCTCTAATGCAAAATGGTTCCGTATTTTTCCTTTGGTCTCTTGTCTCCAAAGACAGATGGAGTCCAGAGAATGGCTTGCTTTTATTTGCTGTGATAAGTGGGAAAAAGTAATTTTTAGATATCTTTAAACCTCACGTGTCCACCATAGACTTTGCATGTAAATCAGTGAAAACATGTTTGAATGCGCCATGAGTCACTTACTTCAGTTTTATCCGTCTTTCTTGTGAGGTGGCTGTTTTCTCCATCTCCATATTTATGTTTTTTTTTCCATCTCCAGATCTTTCAAGGCCTTCTTTGTGTTTTCTACAACCTTGGTGACGGACAATACAACTTAACCCTGCCCAGCTATCGCCTTGACAATGGGGAGTGGCACGAGGTCTTTTTGGACAGACATGACAACATGATGACGTTACGGCTGGACGGTGGTGGAGGGAAACGGGAGGTGACGGGATCACAGGGCAGAAGCCGAGAAATCATCATCAACTCCACTGCCGTGATGTTGGGAAACTCCTTCCCCTCTGAAATCAACAAGAGCTTCCAAGGTGGGTGGGAACTGCATGCAGCTGGCTGGGTGTCTGCCCTGATGCTTCCACACCACAGGTGTTTGGATCAAAGGCCATGAGAGATTTAGTTTTGATTCATTTATAAAAACAAAATGAAAATTTCTCTCAGTCAACTTGGGGAATTTTTTTAGCTGTTGTCACCAGAAACACGTGGATCTGTTCCATCACAGTGCATCTCTGCCAACACGTTCTAATCTAAGCTCCTTATCAGGATGTTTTCTATTCTGGTTGCGCCTACAGACCTGGTAAGAAAGGTCATCCACCCATCACACTGCGTCACAATGTGTCACGCTGTACCAGACTCTGTCACGCTAGGTCACTTTGTATCACACTGTGTTACATTGTCACTCTCTGTCACTCTGTGTCACACTGTTGCACAATGTGTAACACTGTGTCACATCAGGTAAAACCGCATCACTGCATGACACTGGCACACCTTGACATACTCTGGCACACACCATCACACTTTCTCATACTATGGCACACAGTTAGACACAGTGAGACATAGTTTCACACTGTGTCACACTTTGTCACACTGTTGCACAATGTGTAACACTGTGTCACATTATGTAACACTGCATGACACTGTTACACTCTGACACACTGGCACACATCGTCACACTGTCTCACACTGTGGCACACAGTGAGACATAGTGTCATACTGTGTCACTATATCACACTGTTGCACACTTTGTCACACTGTCTCACACTGTCACACTGCCACAAAATGTGTCAAATTATGTCACACTGCATCACACCGTTATACAGCCACAGTGTCACACTGTGTCACAATACTTCAGACTGTGGCACACAGTGTCACACTGTTGCACACTGTGTCATAATTTGTCACACTGTATTACAATGTGGGTCACACTGTATCACAGTGTATCACACTGCATCACACTGTCATACTGCCACACTGTGTGACACTGTCACACTTTGTCACACTGTGGCACACAGTGTCACACTGTTGCATACTGAGTCATACTTTTTCACGCTGTATTACACTGTGGGTCACACTGTATCACGGTGTATACTGCATTACACTGTACAGCACTACATCACACTGTTTCACACTGTATTTCATTAGGTTACATTGTATTTCACTGTATTACACCTTAAAACACTGCATCAGACTGTTTAACACTGTTTCACATTGTGTCACACTGGATCCCACTTTGGTGTGAGGTTGGAGGTATCTGTGAAACCTCCTTTGTGAATTTGCTGATGCGCACTTGTCGTACGTTTTAACCTGTTGGTGTTTCTGAGTCTCTGAGTTCACTTCAGTTTCTATGTGATTGATCCTTTCTGACCAAACAACTGAAATCATGGTTTGTTTACTGTATTTCGACTTTGATGTAGGTTACTTTCGTCTGATACTGCATTTGATCTGGAAATGTTTGAATAGGATAATAAAAAGAGGAGCACAGAGTGTTTTAGACCCTTGAGAAACCTTCTGTAGTTTTTAAGTATATTTAGTTCACAATCAAATTACAACAGTTTGATTACGTTTCTTTAGTTAGATTTTGAAAGACTACTTTGCTAATCAAGTTCTGTTCTTTCTGTGTTTCTTCAGCGTTCGTTATTTTCCGACAGAGAAGCAGATTTTTAATTTTTGTTGAAATGCGACAGAAATCAATCATCTTGATATAAAAGAAAATAAAGCATAGTTCAGATCATTTGTGCTTCTGATTCTTGTTATGAATCTCGCTCCGCTTGTCTGTGAAACTCATTCATGGATTATTTATTAAGGCTGTTTATGGGGTCGACAGCTGAGGTATAACTGGTTTGAACTGCTGTCACTTCTGTCATTTTACAACTTGAAGTGAGCAAACCTTCATCGTAAACACTAAAGAGATGACTCAGAAGGAAAAGGGTCAGAAACGTCTTTCTTACGGCACAAATAACAGACATAGCAAAGCAGCTCAGGTGACAGCGAACAATTAAACCAAGAGATGATCAGATTGATGTAGAAATGCCTCTGGGATCCAAATAAACATGGTAGGCGGTGTCCTTCCTGTGTCTGAACGAGAGCGTAAAGCTTTAGATGTGATGTGACATGTTTGATGTGTCACAGAGGAAAAGGAAAAGGGTTGTATTTACATCAAGAGTGTATGAAATGGGTTAGGACACCATGTTTTTCTTTATGACAGCAGAGGCGTAGCCAGAACATTTTTATAGGGTGGCCAGGCAATAACCAAAGTACACTGAAGGGTGGCCGAAAGTGGATCGGCACCAGAACCTCAAGGTCAATCTACACAGTTCCAATAGGAAAATTAATGAGCACGTCCATATTTTCTAAATCAAGACAAACTATACTTTCCTACATCCTTTTGCTAATAAAAAATTTAAACATCCATGCTTTCTAGATAAAAGGTATAGTGAATAAAAATCTTTCAGGTCTAAGTTCTGGGGCAAATATCTTTTCTATTGTCATTACTTACCTACTTCTATCAATAATCACTCTGCATAAAATTGATATCTACATAAATTGATTATATAATAAGTTTTTATTAAAATAGTTATTTATCTATGATTTCACTGAAGACTCCTAGATGACTTGCAGAGACACATCCTTTTCTCTTTACCACATATAAAACAAAATCTAGTTCTGAAAAGTGGATAAATTCCATACTTATCGTCTTTAATGTTAGTATATTGATGTGCATAATTAACCTCAGTGTATTTGTTGTTAAGTTATTGTTAATATATGAAAAATTAAAATGTTTTGAACATTCCACTTTAGAGTATTGCTGCTGCCACCATCTGTATTAAGATGCGTTCACACCAAACGCAGCAGGAGCAGCGAGTTTACATGGAAAATCAATGGTTGACGCGCATCAAGGCGCTGCAAAATGTCCCGCAGCGCGTCTCAGCAGCTGAAGCAGCGCGTCGGGAGCGTTTAAGCATCTGACCCGCGCGACGCAACGCTGCTTGAGATTGAAAAATTGAACTTGCGGTGCATCAACCAATCAGAGATGCTACAGATCATCATTCCTCTGAAACCATTTATTAACGCCTAAATTAACTAAAAATGCTGAAACCTGTCGGCAAAACATGTTCGCTTTTATTATCCTGGTGCCTGCAGTTTGGATTATGTACATGAAAACCGCTTTCCAGCCGCCGCGGCAATGTAGGCAACCAGGCCAGAGGCTGCTGTTGGATGGGATTCCTACTGACAGCGCACTGCCGGTATGTGGGGGTCTGAGCGGCTCCGACAGAAATAATATTAGGAGGCAGGATGATAATCTGGATGAACTGACTGCGCTGATTAAGTTTTCAGGTGGATTTTACCACTTAAAAACATATTAAAACTACATTATTCCCACTGATCACAGTAAATACAGCTGCAGGGCAAAGAAAGGATAGGGTAGCTCCGCCCAATGTGCATAAGGCCCACTTTTCGACCGCGCAGCCAGAGCAGCAAAGCTGCTTCAGCAGCGCGTCAGAACTAAACTGGTACAAGCATAAAAAATGAAGCAGCAGACGCGTTTATGCTGCTCCTGCTGCATGATTGGCTAAGGGTGGCCACCCCTGGCCCACCCATATAGCTCCGCCCCTTTATAACAGGCATCAGTGAGAAAGAACCTTCATATCTAATCACATGCAGTCTCATCAAGGAGAAACTGTGACTTTTTCAATTATTAATGAATGATTGATATGACACTGTATTGGCCTAGTTACTGAAACAGACTGGAGGAAGTGCTTCTATGGAGCCACTTCTAAATTCACTACAGAGGCTCAGTTACATCACTGTTAATAGCCTCATTTACACTACCCTTTTGAAACCGTGCGAAGGTCTGAGCACGCACAACTGAATGGACCACGCCGGACACAATTGAACCGTGCCAAACTGGAACTAGTTCATCTGTAGGGCTTGGGACAGTTCAGTTCTGACTGGGTTCTCAGATAACAAAGAGTGTGCTCTTTTCTCCTCACAGTCAGCCTCCATAATCATGAAACTGTCGATCAACGTCTGTCGTTATTTCCTGCGTCTGTAAGCCCTGGTTAGACCATCGTTTGCCGTATTCACTTCCTATAAGCCGATTCTGTCAAGTTTATTGCCTTCTTCGCCTGACTCTCCGCAAACAACAAAATAGGACAATGATATCAAAACAAAAGTTCCAGAATGTTACGGGCACTGCCATGTTTGTTTGCTCATTTACCTCTAGCGATTAGTAGTACCGTAGACCGCCACTAGGAGGCGAGGAACCTTGCTAGCGTGGTGTGTAAATGGACATAAGGAACCAAGCTCGGCACGGATCGGTTTAACAGGGTAGTGTAAATGGGGTTAAATGTGAGCATGACTCGGCCAACTGGACTCCTCAGACTGGGGACGTTTCTGGAAGAAGAAACAAAACATTTCAACAAAGAGGAACCGTCCAAAAAGCTTGTTTTTTGGACTCTGATCTGGATGTTGGAAATGCATCAAGATGGTTTCTGTCCTAGTTTGCAGAAAAGCTGAGAAAAAATTGGTCAAATTGGAAGTTTTCAGTCCCAAAAGGTTAACCAATGAAATAGTATCCATTAATAGCCTGAGCCTTGGTTCTGCGCAGCTTCTCCAGAGTTTCTGTCTCTCTTTGTTTCTGTCTTTATCCAGTCAATAATCCAGCCAGGGATCAAGCCTTCTCTCCAGTTTTGCGTATAAAATCTTTTCTGGGGGTATTGGAGCAAAGGGGGTGAAATGTACAGATGGACATTTTCTTTTTGAGGCAAAGACTTAGAGAAGAGCTTGATATCGGTGGCTTACTTAAGGATAGAGAGTTTATTGGAGAAGTTCATTCCTGATTGGAGAGATGCTGGCCAAGGTTGAACAGAGGAAGAGGAGCTGCTTTGGGTTTTATGGATTTTCTGGCTGATATTTCTGATATGCAGGTTTCAGTCCAATCGATGAGCTCAAGGACAGTTAGATAAAAAAATAAAAAAAAAATATGAAGAAAAGACTTAAAAAGTAAGTGGAAGAAAATTCAGGGTGATTTTCTGGAACGTTGAATTTCCAGCAGCCAGATGAGGAAATTACAGACAGGTGTTCCGACTGCAGCAGGACCATCCAACAAAAATCCTTTCTTCAAAAAAGGATCTCACAAATCACTAAAACATTTCAAACTGTGTGGTTCTAATAACCCAAGCCAAAATGCAAACGTCTTCACACGGTGACTTTTAATCATCGTCAAGTAGAACCTTTTCATTCCTGTTCATATTTGCTGGTGAAGATTCTCAGTCATCCAGGTCATAGTCATTCCAAATAACTAAAAAAAAAACTTTCCAGTGGACTTTGTTTCCAAGTTTGAAGACATTTCGCTTCCCATCCAGGAAGCTTTTTCAATGCAAAATGTCAGAAATAGCATTGAGCTCCAGGTTTTATACAGTATCCCAACAAAGACTTGTTTTTGTTTAGAAAACATGCAAATTTGTTAGCATGGCTTTGTTAGCCTGCAAAGTCCCATACCTGTCTATGTCTCTGAAAGGGGGGTTGTTAAAGGGATTGTTGGCCTGGCGAACTCGGTGACTGTGCATCGCACAATGGCAGGCGATGGGTTAAATTGCAGAAATAGAAATAGACTGATTGACAGAAAGCTACTGACTGTTACAGTTAATCATGACCTACAGTTCAGAATTCATGTTTATCTGAATAATCACTTATTAAAAACAAATATATCTTAGTGAATATTGTTTATTTTCATCACCAGTTATCATAGTAGAAAAGCTTTCTCAAGCAGTTTGTGTTGCATTTTGGAAACAGAAGATTAGCCCCTGGTTTAACGCTACACCTGGCTCAAGAAACCTGTTCAAAGACTTACTTTTACTTATTATTTAGCTAGCACACCAATATCATCCTTATTTTATTCTCATATCTTATTTGTACTTACACTCTTATTTTTTCTTTCTTCTGTGAACAGTTGCACAGCAAGAAAAAAATATCCTGCAAGGGTTTAATAAAGTTATTCTGATTCATGAAGTCCTTTGGCAGAATTCAAATGAGCCATTTTAATCTAGAATAATTTCAGGATTACAGTGAGATCAATCGACATTAAAGTCATAGGGAAGTGATATGTAAATTTCAAATCATTCTGTATATAAATGTACTCTTTATCAGACGATATTGTCCCAAAATGTAGAAAATTTCTATTTAAAAAAAATCCTGTCTTAAAATCTGTTTTTTTTAATTTTTTTTTTTATTTTATACAGGCAGTTGGTTATAAGTCAGCTTGAACACCTAAATCTGGCAAATCCATGGTCATCTGTCAATCTATTTATTTTGGTCATAGCATCTGGATTCATATGTCGCAGCAAATATATGCAAAGGTTCAAATAAGAAGTAAGCATCATCTCCTTTCCCATTGAGTTCCGTCCCAGTGTTCACGGGGATGGACGTCTGTGTCTTCAGCAGGCGTAGAGCTAACAGAACTGGCAGCGTTGCGAGGCAAGGGCTCAAACATGTACGGCTGGAAGCCTTCTACATCAAACCAAGCTTCTGCCGCCCTGGCGTCCTCTTCCACAACATCTTCGTCCCCGCTTTCTTCCTCTGAATAAAAAATGGATGACAGAGGAGACTCATCCACGACTCCGACACCAAACTCTCCTCCTCATGCATGTTTCCGCTGTCCATAGTGTTCCTTGACAGTGTTGTTTCTAAGTCACCAATTTAGTGCTACTTGGTCCCAATGGAATTTCCCATTGGGAACCTACTAGCACTAAGTTGCTAACTGGTTAGCAAGATGCTTCCGAGAAACCGGCCACAACCAAACCTGCTTGTTTTTGGAGCTCATTTTCCAAAACATTTGACCATATAACAACCAATAATAGGTTTCCTAATATACAGCCATGCTTACTGGGCAGGGTGTTAATGTGAGCAGAGGTCCTTAAAGGGTGAAAACTGTTTACCAATCAGTTACATTTAAAGAAGATAAAAACTTTAAAACAAACAGCCCAGAAGCAAGAAAGGAATTCAAGTTGCCTTTCAGTTTATGAGTCTGAGGAGACAGTTGGTTTAGAAAGAAAAGAGAATGTTTTGATAATTGATAAAGCAAAAAGGTCAGAAATAAAAGATGCAGGCACAGAGTGAAAGAGAGACTGAGAGCTCCCTGGAGTTAGACAGTAAGAGATCCAGACAGCTGTGCCTCAGGCAATAAAAGACAATGCATGAGTTTATTAAAAAGGATTTTAAAGCATTTCATTTCAGCTCAGGGAAGATTTATAGATTGTTGCAGATGTTGGACTGAATGTTTTTATAATTGTTCACGTCTGCAATTACTTTGGAGAAAGTCTACTTTGGAAATGGAAAATACTGGACGAAATATTAACTAAATAAAACAAGTTTGCAGTAACAGTTAATGGGAGCATAAACAGTAATATTTCCTCAGACATCCTGATTTTCTCTTAATAACATACCATAGAGCAAACATTTTGACATTAAATTTGAAATCGGGCATACTGTCCTCATTAAGCACGAATAAATATGAGCTCCGGGCAGGGGCAGATTAAGGAATTATGGGGCCCTAGGCAAAGACAGGCAGGGGACCCTCTGAATTGAGAAGACAACAGATAAAACAGACCCATTATACAGATACAGAAATTGTAATAGAATGGACATACATTATTTGTTCTACATTTTGTCCCTTTCCTCTTTTCTTCTTGTTTTCCTCTCTATGATTTGTACTCAGCTGACTTTTCATGCTGTCTCAGAAGGAATTAAAGATTTTTTCCAAGCACTAAGCTCACTTAGCTGTGTTTCCAAAAAGGCAAAAGTAAATAACCTAGTCCTTCTTTTCACTGTAGACAAGCCATGATCTGCTTATCTGTTCTCCATTTTTCATTTGGATGAAATAATAGCTGCATGAATCATGACAGCAGACAAAATAGAGGAGAGCAGGAGGCGGGGTTAACAATCTACTTGCTCTGGAGAGCAGATTTAGCTGCTTTTAGATGTTGTCTCCAAAGTCTCCAGTAGCAGAAAAAAGTCGCTATATTTGGTGCTAAATGCTTTTTTGAAATAAAAGAACTAGAGTGGTCTGAAAAGTCACTAAATATAGCAACAAAAGCTCTAAGTTGGCAACACTGCTCTTTGCATGGTTTGTTTTCAAATGGTTTGCTGCTGTCTGTTTGGACCTTTCTGAACATGTGCAGCAAATGGACTGATTCAATATGGTGGACATTGAAGGGGGGGGGGGGGGTGCGAGACCCACTTAATGTTATAAGCATTCTCATGGTATTTTAGCGAAAGCTATATCAAAAACATAATTAATGTGCACAAATAAGGAATAGTTGCATTAACCATTCATGTAAACAGTGTTTTATGGGGCCCCCAGGAACTTAGGGCTCTAGACAACTGCCTAATATATCCTAATGGTAAATCCTCCCCTTCTTTCAGGTCAAGCAGGCTCTGAAAAGGTGACTTCCTTCTCAGAGCCATAGCCAAATCCTGTCAGTGGATGTTAACCAGACAACTAAACAACACTGAAAACCATCTTTTAGATGCATAATAATAATTAATTGTGTCCACGTGTGCATTGCAAGTTTTTATTTTATTTTATTATTTTTATGACTATAGTAGTAGCTATTCAAAATATCCCTACTTTCCTTGATGGGACCTTGGCTGGTCCCCTACAATTCCTTTTTAAACATATATTTTTGTACTACAGAGCACTCAAAATGGCCCTTCCCAGTCAAACAGCCGAATGGCAGCCCACTTCCCTGCAACTCCCAGCAAAATCCCCTCCAACTTCCAACCACTGGAGTGACCCCCCTCTTGAATATTTTTTTACTCTTGACTCCACCCTTTCACTGAATTACAGGAATTACCAGGACATTATGCTTCTCTTTAGATCTTAATGTCCACAAATCATGACTAACAGAATATTTTCATACAAATATATTTAAAAAGGAATTGTAGGGGACCAGCCAATGACCCATCAAGGAAAGTGGGGACATTTTGAATGGCTACAACTCTGCTGTAACATTTATTTTTCATTTTGGATCAATAAAAGTTTGGAATCAAACTTAATTTAATTGAAACAAAACGCCCTTTATAGAAATCAGTCCCTCAATTTGGATCCTAGCTTTTGCGTTGGCATCAATAATCCATTTTAGAATTATGCTAATTAGCATTTACAGTAGTAGCCGTTCAAAAATTCACCACTTTCCTTGATGGGCCCTTTGCTGGTCCTTGGCTGGTCCCCTAATATTCCTTTTTTAACATCAATATTTATACTAAAATATTCTTTCTATGATGATTTGTGGACACTAAGATCTAAAGAGAAGCATCATCTCCTGGTCAGACCCTGTAATTTAGTGAAAGGGTGGAGTCAGAATAAAAAAAAATATGCACGAGGGGGTCACTCCAGTGGCTGGAAGTTGGCTGCCATTCGACTGGTGTTTGACTGGGAAGGGCCATTTTCAATGGCTGCTCCTGTAACAGCTTACATGTAGCAGCCCTTTACATAAAAAAAACCCCAGAAGACTCTCTGACAAACAGTTCGAAGCATCCAGCAGGACTCTTGCATCTCCAGAACTCTTTTCCAACCAAAAAATGAGCATAGATGGATGCTGTCTGTGTTTGATAAACATTGTTGTACAGTTTATTGCTTTATATTGTGATAAAATTTCACATAAAGGAAATAGTTATATTCAAGATCATAAAACCAAAATTTTTATAAAGAATCACAAGCAAAGCTCCTCACAGGTCAAATAAAACACAGTATAAATCTTACAGATGACATACTTTGCTTTGCCTGCAGTGGCTCCTTCACAAGGATAACGCCACTAGCTGGAGTTAGCATGAGAACTAAACTTAGAATAGAATAGAATAGAATAGAATAGAATAGAATAGAATAGAATAGAATAGAATAGAATAGAAAATTCCCTTTATTGTCCCAGAATGGGAAAAATCTTGTGATTACAGCAGCAAAAATATTATGTAAAAAATGGTCATACAAATAAGGACTTTAGACAAATGTATAAGAATAACAATAAACAATGATATACTGTTAAGTGTTTTAACAATACAAAAAACTGTGCACCTGGAGAATAAATAACCAATATTCAGCTATGGACATTTTTACAGTAACGGATATTTGAAAATAGCAGCAACATCAGAGATGTGTAAAATGACAGCGGCATGTTATATAACTGATAAAATCTGTGCAAAATCATCATAAATGTAACAACTGATTGAGGTTGTTGGGAACAGTGGTGGTTCTAAAGTCGTCCAGCTGCTGGGAGGAAGGATCTGTGATAACGCTCCCTGGTGCATTTAGGGTGCAGCAGTCTGTCACTGAAGGAGCTGTCCAGTTCAGCACCAGCTTCAAGCATGAGGTGACATTATCCAACAGAGATGTTCATTTAGTTAGGATCCTTTTGTTTCCCGCCTCCTGCACTGAGATACCACATCTACAAGGTGTAGATATACATTTAGATGGTTCAGATGTCTTTCATACCTATCTACATAACTCAGTATTTAAATGAAAATAAAAATTAATAATGTGATGAATGAATTGCATATCTTCAAACTCTGATAATTGTATCAGTTGTCTGCACTTGCAGAACCTCTAATGGGAGCAGAAAACAATGCACTAAAGACCACAAAGTGCTATATATCCCACATCTAAACACATTGCTGACTTTAATCTTAGTGCATTTTTTTCTATAATTCGATAACTGACTCTAAAACCTGCTGACAGTGTAAAACCTTTTTGGTAAATTGAAAATAAGCCTCTGATCTATCAGTGACACAGGGGTTCTCTTTAATGTTGGTGCAGATTTATCCCAGTTCCACTGAGTCCTCCACTCTGATTGTTTGTCCTGCAGGCTGCATGAGGGATCTACGCCTCAACGGTCGTTACATGCCGCTGGACAGCCAACCACGGGACGGGGTTTCCCAGGTCAGCGCTCAAGGTCTCTCCCCTGGATGCTCATCTGACTCCTGCAAGAAGAACCACTGTAAACCTCCTTTTACTTGCGTGGACCTGTGGAGAGTACATGAATGCAGGTAAACCCTCAGTCTCACTTTGAAGTAGGAATACACCTTCAGCACTTTCAGTCAAATTCAAAGACTTATCTGAATGTTCTTAAGGGGTACACTGCAAAAATGATCTATACTGGAAAAAATCTAGATCTAGATAAGTCATTTTTTCTTAAAATAAATTAATTTTTCTGGGATTGAGGAGGTAAAAGAGATATTTTGCCAATGGAACAAGATAATTTACACTTAAAATAAGGAAACACAATTGTATTGTCTAATTTCAAGTGCATATTATCCATTTATCTTATTTTAGGAGTAAAACTACTTATTCCATTGGCAAACTATCTAGTTTGACTGCTCAAATCAAGGATAAACACTTAATATAAGACATTTTTACTTCTACTACCGTAAAAATAATTCAACATTTCCAGAATTAAGTGTATTTACCCTCACTTTGAGTAGGAAAAAAAGAGTATCTGCCAATGGAATGAGTATTTTTACTCTTAAAATAATATAGTCAGATAATATGCACTTGAAATAAATTGGCAATTGTTTTTTCTTATTTCAAATGTAAATTGTCTTCATCCTTTCTCAAAGTGTTTCACTTATATAATCAATTCAAGAAAGAATAAACTTATTTTAAGAAATATTATTTTCCTAGTGTAGAACTTGATTAGGAACAAAGAACTTTTTCATAATTAACCAAATATAGACCAATATATTGAACTCATTACTTATCCAACCAGTCAGCAAAGGGAAGACAAGAACAAATACAAAGTCAAACGCTCAGAGACCAAAGCGGATCATTCTACTCAGAAAAATGAGGCATTTATAACAAGAAAAGGAAATTTCTAAATATCATTGAATTAAACACTGAAAGGGTTATCAAGAGTTTAGAGTCAGACAGAAACCTAAAGTTTCTCAGCTTCCTAATCCTGAGATGAAAGGAAAGAAGGTGGTAAATCTAAGATTAGAAGTAGCCTTGATCTTTCATCTGTTTAACTGCAGAGCTGTCATAATGCAGCAGAAAGAAACGCCCTCTGTGGGCAGACATAGGCTTTACTGTAAGAAACGTTTGATGGGCTGAAGCCTTCTTTCTACTGACAGAATGCACTCCTGTTGCACTGCTTTAAGACAGACAAACCTAATGGAGCCCATGATGCAGGCCAAATCCTCTAGATGGATTCTCAATATCTGTCTAACTTCATCACGTCAGCTCAGTGGACGTCTGTCCACAAAACATCCAATAAAAATAAAGTTGCATTAAAGCTTTCTATTTAAAATCGTAGGGAAGTCATATTTAAATGTCAAATCATTCTGACTTAAACTTGTATATAAATGTATGCTTTATCAGACCATATTGTCCCAAAAGTTAGAACATTTCTATTTAAAAAAGAATTATGTCTTCAAATCTTAAAATTTCCTTACCTTATGCAGGCCAGTTAGTTATACATCAGCCTGAACACCTAATTTCGGTGATAGCATCTTAAATCATATGTTGCAGCTAATATACGCAAACAATTCTTTTCCCATTGAGTTCCGTCCCAGTGTTCACTGGGATGGACGTCTGCATCTTCAGCAGGCGTAGAGCTAACAGAACTGGCAGCGTTGCGAGGCAAGGGCTCAGACATGTACGGCTGTAAGCCTTCTACACCAAACCAAGCTTCTGCATCTTCGTCCTGCTTTCCTCCTCTAAATAAAAAATGTATGATGGAGGAGACTCATCCACCACGTCTGACTCAAACACTCCTCCTCTTGCATGTTTCCGCTGTCCATAGCGTTCCTTGACAGTGTCGTTTCTAAGTCGCGAAATATAGTGCTAGTAGGTTCCCAATGGAATTTTCCATTGGGAACCTACTAGCACTAAGTTGCTAACTGGTTAGCAAGATGCTTCCGAGAAACCGGCCACAATCAAACTTGCTTGCGGAGCTTCAGGCACAACAATCCTGCCCCCTTGATAAACAACCAACCACATTCACTTTATTCACTCGTGTAAAGTCATGCACCACTCAGGAGAATTCAGAACTGCAACGGTTGGAACAGCCGTTTCCCTACGACTTCAGTGTACTGAATTAGTGTTACTTATGGCTCAGGCTAGGTTCAGACCGCATGCAGCAACAGCAGTAAAAACGCACGTGCTGCTTAATTTTTTATGCTTCTACAAGTTTAGTTCTGACACGCAGCTGAAGCACCTTTGTTGCTCTAACCGGTGGGTCTGATGCGTGTTGGGCTAAGCTACCCTATTCTTTCTTTGCCTGTAACAATGGCAGCTATATATGCTGTTATCAATGGGTAGAAATCAGTTGTAAACGTTTTTTATGTTTAAAACTAATGTTTTTGAACAAGATAGTCCACCTGAAAACTATGTGCAGTCAGTTCATCCAGATTACCATCCTGCCTTAAAAAATAATGTTTCTCTGTCTGAGCCGCTCAGACCGCCGGTGTACGGTGCACTAGGAATCCCCTTCAACAACAGCCTCTGGCCCGGTTGCCTCTTTGCGGTTTTCCGCTACTGTTTGCGTGGCTGGAAAGCATTTTTCACGTATATAATGCAAACTAGAGGCACCAGAATAATAAGACTGAACATATTTTGCCGACAGGTTTCGACATTTTAAGGTAATTTAGGCGTTAATAAACCGTTTCAGAGGAGTGATCATAGTTTGTTGCATCAGCAGTGCTCTGTTTGTCTCCCTGCCGGCTCCCAGATCAGCTTCTCTGAAGGGAGTTTTTCCTCTCCACTGTCGCTACAAGCATGCTTAGTGTGAGGGATTGCCTTCGAGTCAATGAGTTGATGCAATCAGCTGGTTTTCCTTACATAGAACACTTTGAATCAATCTGACTGGATGATCTGGTGAACTGTAAAGTGCCTTGAGATGGCATGTGGTGTGAATTGTCGCTATAGAAATAAACTGAATTGAATTCATTGTTTGATGTGAAACTCGACGCAGTAAAAGTTACATTTTTCCAATTCCAGCAGCTGCTGCTTCTGAAGTGCATCAGATGCTCAGAAGCCCGTAAGACATTGTTTCAGCTTCTCTAAACGTGCTGCAGGACCTTTTGCTGCACCTTGATGCGCGTTAACCATTGACCTTGCATGTAAACTAGCTGCTTCTGCCGCTCGCAGTCTGAACGTAGTTTTATAGATTCTACAGCATCCTTCTGGTGCAGCGGTGGACGCCTCACATCAGTGCAGCCTCTAAACAGTACCTATTGAACAGCTCCAGCAGTAATTATCACCTAGTGTGTGAGCAGAGACACAGAGAGCAGGCCGTCTGCAGGCGAAAGCAAAGCTGCACCTGAGGCGTGTTCTCAGGTGAGAGCCGCTGTTCTGTTTCCATCATAAAGTGATGGAGCAGCTGTGTGACCCAGAGGAAAAAGATTCACAGGCTCTATACTTTCCCAACTCCACCTGCAGCTCGCCGGCCTTCTGTAGCTGCTTCATGGGAGCAGCTTAATAAACTCAAAAGAACAAACCAGCATCCTGTAAGGCGGTGCCAAATGCAACAGGAGCAGGAAACAAGGCAAAGCAGCTCCGCAGAGGGCTGAGCTGACATTAATCTCTTAGATCAGGGCAGTAAATGGATCAGCCCAGATGGGCTTTGTTATTTTTGTTCTCAAGAGACATTATGTGTTCTGTGAGTGGATGTGAAATCAGGAAAATGTTTGTGTCTCATGTTTAGTGGGTGAGATATTACAGCTCAGAAGACGGGTTTAAAGTTTGCCACTGGTTGTAAACTGGTGAATATTTTCAGTCATCCAGGTCATAGATATTCCAAATAGGTTAAAAAACAATCTACTGGACTTTGTTTCCAAGTTTGAAGATGTTTCACTTTCCATCCACGAAGCCTTTTTAATTCAAAATGTCAGAAATAGAGTTGATTTCGATGCTTGTTGATTTGGTTTTGTTCACTATAAGAAGGTAGTAGACATTCAGACCAACACTCCATACCAGTTGGTGGCAGTAATGCACCATTTCGTTGCGTTCCAACCGCCAATAAAATCCCATAAAGAAGAAGGAGAACGTTTGCTAATGAGCCATTAGAATGGGAAGTAGTGGCCTTACACAATTGTTCTGATTGCCTACTTCCACTTAGCCTGCCTCAAATAAAATTTTGCTGTGATGGCAGAACATTTTCCATTAATTATTTTAAGAACTTTGTTTCGCAAGTCAGTTTGGCCAAGATTCCATACTGTGTCAATTTTTTTTCCTGTATTGCTGTGCAGAAAAATTGCAGCTGCTGGAAGATGTCTGAGTAATGTTCTATATACTGTTATGGTAACTGTACTTTTTCAATAAATGAATCTAGTATTTTATACGTTCAAAGAGACACAAAACCTCGTTTTAATTCATTCCACTAGTAGTCTGTTTGGATCAAATAGAAATAAAGGCCTGCCTCTAATTCTAGCCTCCTTCCAATAATGGCCTGGATCAAGATGTACCTGAGTGAAATAAAGGCCCCGTCCTATATTAGAGGATTTACGGTAGCTAGTGAGCTTCTGTCAGTCTGGTTTGCTGCTGCTGCTACTTTTAGACACAGCAGGAAAACCTGTGGCAAGCCGGGCGATGGGAAAGAAGGAGAAGATGAAGAGAAAAAGAGAGCAGAGAAAGTGGGGACTGCTGGAAGAACTGTGGTGAACTGGTGAAAGAAAAGTGAAATGGTGCTCAAAGATGACCCTGAACATTTAGAGGATGTTTGGCTCAACCTGCTGCTGCGAAGCAGGATTCTCCACCATGAACAGAATCAAAAATAAATACAGATCCAGGCTCAAAATGAGCTCCTTGATATGTGCTTTAGAATGACTTTGTCTCCATTCAAACCAGGTTTAAAGCCTTGGAGGGCAGCATAAAGCCCACTGCTCTCATTAAGACAGAAAAAAATAACCGTCAGTTTAGGTGTTTTATAAAATATGGGAATTAGTAAATTACTAAACTGAATTGTTGTTCTTTTAGATATTAAAATGGAAAAAAAATTTCTATTTCTTTTTTTAAGTAAATGTATAACATGGATGCATGAAAACCTCATTTTATTTCAGCAAAGAAACGGGAGAAAATAAAATATATGTTTTCCTTTCTTATTTTTGTTATATATGCATTTCATTCTGTTTGCAGCAAAGAGCCCAGTTGACATTAAAAACCTCCACTGAATCCAAATATCACTGTCCTTCATCCCACCGCCTATAAACTCTCTCAGTAAATTATAAACTTTAATGTTTGACTAAATTTTCACAGCATTCTGTTTTCCATAAACCTGTTTTTCTGTCCTCCTGGAGAATTTTAACTCATAGCAGTGAAGTCACCGGTATTATGTGTTCCATCCAGAAAATGACTTCACTAAATAACCCAGCATTGTACACAGGGATCAATGTGCACATTGTGTTTTCTACTCCCAGGCCTATCAAAAATATTTTTATAGATTGCCTGGGCGCGCGCTCAAATCTCAATACAATTTGCAATAAAACTCTCAGGTTAAGTGTCATCATTTATCAAGCATAAAGCAATTTTCCAAATGCTCTGGGAAACGGGGGAATTGAAAGATTCTCTTCTGTAGAAGTAAAAGTCAATCAGCTTCAGCTGCACATTTGTGCATCATTCCTTTCCAAAGTTTTATTTCTCAGCCCTCTTAGTAAAACAAATATGCATCAGCAGCGGCTCAGCGGACGCTCATGCTGCTCTAACGGATGGTTTTCTCTCCACTGTCACTTCACTCGCTGCCTCTAAAAGGTTTTATTTGCAGTGACCACTCTAAATCTTCTCTTCATGTGTTGTCAGCAGACCACCTTTAGGGCGGAGGACCTCACTTCATAAGGTTAATGCAGAACCAAAGTTTGTAGGTAGTGATGTTATGAGATGAGCCAAGGCTTCAAGGTGTGTCTGGATTAGTCTTTTTCTCGTACCGAGGTTTGCTTCATTTGGGGGAGGAGCCAAAATCAACCATACAGATCAATCAGAACAAGAACCAACCGCCTTAGAGACAGTTTTTACCCGACAGCATAACTAAATGCAACCAAAAATAACCATTAATCATCATGGATGATGTGTGTGAGAATGTACTATTCTTATTTCTTTGTTTTGTATCAGTTATTTTTATTTGTTTCTTATATTATGTGTAAATGGTGGTGACAGTGTTTTTTGTTTTTGTTTTTAAGCATATGCACAGATCGATAGCACTTTTTTTAAAAATTCGTTGTTCTTGTGACAATGACAATAAAGATAAATTGATTGAATTGAAACAGCCTCAGTGTTTAGTCAAGATGTGGGAGTTTGTAGGAACGTTGTGGTCAGTTGGAAAGAATTTGGATATATTCTAATAATAGATTGGATGAAAGAACAACCAATCTAATTGGTTAAAACTATTTTGGTTAGATTAAACAATGTGATGATCAGAATTCGAACAAACCGCTGGTTTCAGTTGTGTCATTAGTGGTTTTAACTGTTGGCTTCTGTGGTTGAGGCAGTATAAATGTGGTATCTTCTGTAAGACCTTGCCCTTCAATTCAAAGGTTGTTGGTTTGAACCTTGGTATGAGCCTTTGAAAGTTGCTGTACTCCTTAACCAGCATTTTGGCCAAAGTTACCAATTTGTTTTGGTTTGCCCTTTTCCCAACATAGATTGAATAAAACACTGCCAAATTAGATTGGTTGGTTTAACTAAAAGATTGGTTCAACACAAAACTTCCAACCAGATTAAAACCAAAACTGTCATGTTTTTTTTTCTACATTTTTTAAATAAAAATGACTAACACCTTTCATTTTGCTCATCATTGCCCAATTTTCACAAACACTTTCAGTATCTGCTTAAGCTTATTTAACTAAAATGACAAATTCAAAAAAAGTATACCTTAAAATATTATTCTGTTCATTTTAATAACAAAAACCCTTACAAAGGATTTTATTATACACACTAATCATTGGAAATTTCAAGGGAACTTAAATGGAGAAAAAAACTAAAAAAAAAACTATTGCAAAAAATCACTAACTGTAGTTCTGCACTCCACCAGTAGGTGGTGACATATTCAGATGAAGCTTTATGAGGAGGTCACTGAAGCAATTAGCCCAAACGGTTCGATGTATCATAAGGCTTCATCTCACCATCACTATTTGTAGGTTAAGCAAATATTCTTTTAAAACCTGTTTTCCTCTAGACGTCTGCTGTAGCATAAAGACGGAGGTTTTACAGTCATGGTCGAGGGTTTATACATAATTATGGTCTTGAACGTAGGTCTTCAACAAGGAGTCTGCAACCCCTAGGGGGTCCATGGAGGTACTGCACGGGGGTCACGAAAGTTTTGGTTGATTAGACTCCCCCCCGCATTATTTTCCACTAATTGAAATGTCTTTAAATCCACATTAACATGAATTCAACACACTCTAATAATCAGATAAATGCATTTAGTCATCAATGCACACATTCAGCGACACACAGGAGCTCTTTAAAGCTGGGCACCGTTTCATTCACAACACCTGTCCCATCAACCAGGAATCAGAAATACTTTAATAATCCCAGGGAGAAATTACTTTCATTACATTACTCCATCTGTAATAGAGTGACTATAGGACCAGTTTGATAGAACATAATTTTTATACAATATATACAATTAGGGGGTCCCTGCCCCATCTCGCCATCAGTTTCGGGGTCCTTGGCCTGGAAAATGTTAAATACCCTTGTCTTGAATATTAAAACTGAGCTGTTATTCATTCATTATGAGTATTGCATCAACAGGCACATATACTCTCTCTCTCTCTCTCTCTCTCTCTCTCTCTCTCATGGTTTCATGCTGTCTTTGTGAACAAAATGACAGCAAAAAGGTTTGTCTGCAAGTTTCCACCTGACATTTTAGCTTTAAAATTATAGACAAAGCTGTACCCACAGTTCCTGTCAGGTTTGATAAATGGCAGTTGCACTAATGAGTTCTAATGATGGATCAATATAATTTGAGACCATTTAACCCTGTGTAAACATGTTGTTTCAGTAAAAGGCATTTTATATACTTAGCAATACACAGAGAATCTAGTGGACAGGATGTCTGAACGGGAAACCCTTGCACACAGAAATAATGGAGTGCAGAGGTAAAAGAACAGTTTATGTGTCAGGAAAACTTTGCAATAACATCTTTTTCCATTTCAGACTATCATGCCAAAACACCACACACACATTCCAGCCCGCATAGAACGTTGTAGTGCACATACATTCACACAATGCTATAAAGAAGGTATAAATGTAGCTGAAGAGGGTGAAGAGTCGGGGGGAAATGCTTTGAGACTTCTGAAATGTGAGCGCTGTATTTGTTAATTGTTGGAAAACATTGGAATATGACTTGTCGATGAACGTTTTCCCCCATCCAGTGGATAAATGAAGAGAATCGTCGCCAGTGTCTTCATTTTTTGTCATAAGAGAATTCTACCATTTTGATCCCCAACGCTACAAAGATACATGCATGGATTAGTTTTTCTAGGTCCTGCTGGGACATTAGTGCTTTAAATGTGCTGGAAATTTCCTTAAGGCCATAAAAGGCTAAGTTAATAACTACCTTTATGTGCCTCTGAAGGTTTGTTCAAGTCTGAGTCCATCATGAAACCAAGATTTTGGCCACAATCGCTGGTTTCTAGCTTTGAGCTAACTCTGGATCTGGTCCAAAGATTCTTATGCAGTTTGGTTTTTATTAAGTTCTACAAAATGATGGTGCATCCACATATTAACCTGTTCTCAGCATCCTTCCAACAGATGGGTTCATAGTCACCTGCTGACATTGCGATATAAAGCTGTGTGTCTTCTGCATAGTTATGGTAACTGATCTGGGTGTTTGCTACAATCTCAGCTAAGGGGAGCATGCAGATGTTGAATAGGAGGGGCCCCAGAATGGAGCTTTGAGGAACACCACATGTGATATTTCTGGTCCCTGACAGCTTGACCCACTTCTCCTGTACTCACTCTGTTTGCTTTTATCCAGCCAGGCTACATGTAGAGTTTTTAAGTACAAAAAAGTCTAATAGTCTTTATTTCTGTTCACTATTGATGGTGAGATGAAGCCTCGTGAGGCATTGAATCATTTGGCCTAATTGCTTCAATGATCCCTACAGTTCATGAAGCTTCATGTTAGCATGTCACCAGCGCAGAACCACAGTTAGTAATAAAATCTGTGATTTTTTTTTTTTTTTTTGCAGTTGTTTTTCTTGTTTTTATTTTTTTCCCCATTTAAGTTCCTTTGAAATTGTTAATTATTGGTGTGTATAATACAATCTTTTTGAATTTTTTTGTGTGTGTAAAAAGAGAACAGTCAGTTTCGGGGCAGTGTTTTTCTACCATTTTAGTAAAATAAGCTCAAGCAGACTGTTAAATTATTTGTGCAAATTGGGTAATGATGAGCAAAATGAAAGGTTTAGTTGTTTTTATTCTCAAATAATTGTTTTTTCACAGTTTTTGTTTTTAATTTTGTTGGAAGTCATGTGTTCAACCAATATTTTGGCAAAAACCAACCAAATTAATCACAGCCAAAATACTTGTTAAGTATTAGAGCAACTTTCAAACATCCAAGGTGGGTCTTGATCCATCAAGCTTAGGATTTAAAGTCAATGTCACACAGCTGGTGAATTCAGGTTAGAAAGCATTACTACTTAACACTAATGTTACAACTGTAACCAGCGGCTTGCTCAGGTTTTGATCATTATATTCTTTAATCTAACCAAAATAGTTTCAACCAAATAGATTGATAGTTTTTCCAACCAATCTATTCTTAGAATATAAACAAACTTTATCCAACTTACAGCAGCTCTCCTATAAACTCCCACATCATCTTCACTGAATACTGTGACTGTTTAAATGCCTGTCGAAGTTCAGGTTGATCTGAACCCCTTCCTGAAGTGGTCATGTGGCGAGGCTTCAAACGTCATCGTTTTTTGCTCCTCTCCTAAATGAAGCAACCCTCGATACACGCTTTGCGGAAACGCCCCCTCCCCTACTCGCCACATGCCTCGAAGCCTCGGCTCATCTCAAAGCATCACTACTTTCCACACTTTCTGTGCAGGAGGCAACCGTAGGAAAAATGCGAACCCTGTCAGTGGTCTAACAACACTGAGATGGCCATCCAAAGCCAACACTGATCAACAAGCTTTGAAAAAGGTGTTTGTGTCTAATTATAAGGTGCAAAGGCAGCAACCCTATAAAAGGACAAAAAAGTCTTAACATGCAATAAAGTAATTGTTGCATTAACTGACAGCTGCATTAGCGCATTGATAACACATAAGTGTTAATTAATTGACTGTTGGTTGAGCGTTTCATTTCCACTTGAACAGAAGAAATTTCAGTTGTGGTTGATTTTGAAAGAAAGCCCTAGTGGACTGAAGGAAGACAGTATTTCCCATGAGCAGCAGTGGTAAATGCTGTACAATCCTGATTTCCAGTCCCCTGCAGGTGGATTGAACTACATTTCTGTTTCCACTGGCAGTTTGAAAGATGAAAGGTGATGAGGTAATGAATCTAACTGGTGAAACAATGTCAGATGACGTTGATAAAAACAAAAGCCATATTTACACTACCCCTCTGAATCCGATCCATGCCAAAGACAGACTAACAGTGGAGAGTGAACAAGGAAAAAACAAACAAATCAATGAAAAAAAGATAAGAAACAAAACAGTTAGTCCGCCCTAACAAGTGAATAACGGGACCAAAGACACCAAACAGGGTCGGACTAACTAAAATAAGCAAAACATAAACCTAAGGACAGCAGGAGCAACAAAAACCATCCCTGTAAACAAACATAAAACACCAAATTACAAAATAAAATACAATCAAAGTATAATTTTAATAACTACTTTAAAATCTCTAAAAAATACCTGTATTACGTACATTACCCTCATCTGCCCGCATACACAGCCTGGTCTAAAAAACCCGCAGGGCCTCCTAACAAAGAAAAGAACGGTTAAAACATACATTTGTCATAATAAAAATTCAATATAACCCACACTCTTTAAAAACACTCACCCACATTCTTGACGAGTCTATAAGATGTGTGGAACCAAGAGGGGTCCTGGTGTCCCATGGAAACTGACACCTTCCAAAAAATGCTTGCAGCTTCCACTTTTATACTGCCTGGACAATGCCCACCATACCACCTGCAACATATAGATACCTAAATGGTTACCTAATATAGAATAATATAGTATGACCCTCAGTGCTATTGGTTATCGTTAATTAATAAGTGAAACAAAGATTTTACCAAAATTGTATCAAAGAGGTTCTGAAACCACCCCATTGCTTCCACAGAAACTAAAGAGTCTGAGAACCTGTTGCTTGGTGACCGATTTATTAGAGACCGATGGTTTCTGGATGATTGATGTTCCAAATGGGTTTCCAGCATTTCACATGCACGTTTGCATTACAAAGCTGCGGCAAGTTGAGGCCTCCTGTTGCACAGACCGAATCAAACACCGCTCTTAGCTTTCTCCACTACACTCAGCAATTGCTCTGCATTTTGAAACAGCAGCTTATAATCAGTCTGTCCAGCCTACTAGCTTTTAATCTTGCACCCCACTTTCGCCTTTCTTTCTATCCCCATCCACTCACCCTTATAATGCATCAAGCTTTTTTCCCAACAATACTCTGTCTCACACTCAGCCCCTCCATTCATCTTTTTATTATTTCTATGACTCATCGTCATGAGTTTTCTAACCCTCCACCTGTGCCAAAGGCACACTTTACCGCTCTACTCTCTTGCTGTGCTTTCGCTCTTTTTTCTTTTATCAGAGCTAACCCTTAGAGGATGATGGGAGTGCAGTAGGTGCTGGCAAAGAGCCGCTAAAGCCAGAAAACCTCAGCCTAGAGTAGAAACTATCACTATGCTTAATGGACTTATGGCCTGCAATTTTACATTTAGATTAAATTGATTTAATGTTTGATAGTTTTTTATAAGATGTGTCATTTTAAAAGATCTTATTCAGAGCCATTTTTTTAAATAGAAAATTAGTCAAGCAACAACACGTACTGACTTCCTGTAGGTCAGGCTCTGATTGGTGGAATAGAGACAGGAGTAGAGGTGGTGAAGTGGGCTACTGTTAACATGGTGTTAGTAAGGCGCGCTAATGTTAGCATGGTGTTAACATGGTAGGCTTGGTGATACCAAGGCCGGCTAATGTTAACATGCTGACAGCAAGGTGGGCTAAGGTTAGCAGGGTGATAGAAAGACTGGCTGATGTTACCATGGGCACACGCGTTCTCGTGTGCTCATGTGTCGTAAACGTCATCGGCCTCAGCCCTAGCTAGCAGTGTTCCAATTCACAAGAACAGTACGCCGAGAACAGACATCGGGCGTTTCTCAATATGCGTTCTTGAGCGTTCTCGTGTGCTCGTGTACTCGTGACACATCATCAGCCTCAGCCCGAGTACCGTTCCAATTCTCGAGAACGCCAGATCGAGAACGCATCAAATCCCCGGATGTTGTTCTCAGCCCGCCCTCTTTATCGAGCATGCATCAGAGCAGACTTGTGCGTTCTTCAGACTGACCGCTTCCCCAGAATGCCCCGCGGCCACAGCTTGATTCGAGACAGCGCTCACAGTGCTAAGTTATACGTTTTGAAATCGTTTGAGGCAATAACATTATACATTGAAGCCTCCCTGTGTGGTCTGTGTACAGAGTTAGTGCGAAATAAAAAAAATAAGTCCGACGTTGAGCGGACCAGAGTGACCAGCAGACCTCCGAGGGTAATCGCAGCCAGGGCTAAATTTACCCCGTCTGTAGTGCACTTCTCTCGGTCTAGTTATGTGTGAACTACCGCTCGTTCTGATGGCGGTTTTTTGCGTAATTTTTTTAAATGTTTTTTAAGCTTTAGAAATTAAAAATATTGTTTTCAAAATGTTATAAGGGAATAAATAAAGGGAATAAATAGTTTTGACTGTTAAAGAAATGCTAAAGAACGTTGCATGTGATGACGTAACGAGTACGCTTCTGTTCCAATACACATACGTGCTTGCGTGCTCGCGTTCTCGTCAAGTCCGATCTTCCTGCGTTCTCGCCAAGAACGGACTTGACGAGAACGCGAGTATGTACTCGCGTTCTCGTGTATTGAGAAACGCCTAAAGTCTGTTGTTCTCGCCCCTCCCTCTTCACCCAGCATGCATCAGAGCAGACTTGTCTGTTCTTGGGATTGACAGCTGTCCCAGCATGCACTGTGGCAGCAGCAGCTTCCAGGTTAGCTCTCATAGAGCTCCGAGTATTAAGTTAAAAGTTCTCTTTTCTGTTGCTGTTGTTCAATAAATGTATGTTTTAAGATCATTTGAGGTAAGAATATTATACTTTAAAGCGTCACTATATAATCCAATTACTGATTTAATGCGTAATTTAAAAAAACATTACCAGAAGTTGAGAAGACTGCGGCAGCCAGCGGACCTTCGAGGCTAACGGCAGTCAGGGCTAAAGTTAGTCCATCTGCGGCAGCCCTCTCTCTGCATAGCTGAAACCAAACAGATTTCCAGGAGACTCATTAATATATAAATATATATATAGATCATCCAGTCAGATTGACTCAAAGTTTTCTATCTAAGGAAAACCAGTTGATTGCATCGACTAATTGACTCAAAGGCAATACTTCAACCTAAGCATGCTTGTAGCGACAGTGGAGAGTAAAAACTCCCTTTTAACAGTGAGAAACCTCCAGCAGAACCAGGTTCAGTGTGAGGGGCCATCTGCTGAGGCCGACTGGGGTTCAAGGAGACAGAAGCTGGCATAGAGAAAGAAACAGAGATACAAAAGGCAACTGTAAAAGGCGGCCCCGTCCAGGAAACACACAGCCAGGCAGACGAGCTGAGCCAGCTCCCATGTCAGAGGATGAAGAGGGCACATCCAGTTAGTCACATTCAGAGAAACAAGACTATGCTAAAAAACATGCAGATTTCCAACATCTATAACCAAAGGTTGATGGCAGCAGCACAGCTGATATTTCTTTCCAGGATGGAGTCACAACCAAACAGGAACAGACCAGATGAATCCATGATGAGAAAAATTGGAGAAAACATAATGTTAGAGATTGAACTAAGAGATTCTGCAGAGGGGGAGATTAGAGACAGAATGGAGCAGAATGATGTAAAAGGGGTCCCTATGTCCTCCAGCAGTCTAAGCCTATAGCAGCATAACTATAGAGATAGCTCAGGATAACCTGAGCCACACTAACTATAAGCTTTATCAAAAAGAAAAGTTTTAAGCCTAGCCTTAAAAGTAGACAGGGTGTCTGCCTCACGGACTTAAACTGGTAGTTGGTTCCACAGGAGAGGAGCCTGATAACTAAAGATCGGAAACAGACAGCAGCAGAAACATTCAATGCCAAAAAAATATCTGAATCCAAGAAGCAATAGCTGAGAGCAACGTGTAGCTGAAGAAGGTTTTTAATAAGGTCTGTTTCAGCAGCAGATCAGAACTTCTGTTTGGATGATCTGCTGCCTCTGTCATTAAAACACTACAACTCCCCCAGGTGGGTAATGCTCTACTGGTGTAATACAAATGAGCACAAGGTTAAAAAATGTAAGTTATAAACCGTGTGAAATGTAGGTCTCGTATTTTAGTATTTTAATGACTATTCATGGCGTTTGTAGGAGCCGGGATATGGGCCTGAGGGAGCGTGAAAGAATTATTCATCTCCAGATGTACCACACACACACAGCCTTGTACTCTTCAAGTTGTTCACGTGCAAAAGTGATTCTAGATACGTGAATTCCTTTCTTTCTGTGAAAATCCTTCCAGCATCAACATTCCCAGAGATGTGTGCACAGTTCTTATGTAGATGAGGAGAAGCAGCCTATTTTAGAAATAATGCAGCTGATTTGCATCCTGATTGAGTCTTAGCAGTGAAACTGTGTCAGTTTCTGATCAGTCATCCCCCCATATATATATATATATATATATATATATATATATATATATATATATATATATATATATATATATATATATATATATATATATATATATACGCTTTACCAGTATACCCTGCAGGAATAATAAAAGCTGGCCAGAGGGGGAGGTACAGGCCACAGGTGTTAAGACACGAAAGCTCCTAACCATGCATCGAGGGTACCAGCCCAAATCCAGTACTGTGCAAAGAGGCTGAGACAATCCAGCACATAAATGCAGGGTGTAAGATGCTGGCAGGGAAAGCTTACATGGAGCGCCATAACCAAGTGGCTAGAATAGTATTGAGGAACATCTGTGCAGAGTATGCCTGACACCACAAGGTCAAAGTGGGAAACCCCTCCAAAGGTGGTAGAGAATGATCAAGCCAAGATCCTGTTGGACCACCAGATACAGACAGACTGAATAGCAATGGCAAACCAACTGGACATTGTGGTGGTGGACAAAAAGCAGAGGAAAGCCGCTGTGGTTGTCATAGCAATGCCAAGGGACTGCAACATCAGGATAAAGGAACATGAGAAACTAGAGAAATGCCAGGGGCTCAGAGAAGAGCTAGAGAAAACCTGAAAGGTTAAGGCATCAGTGGTACCCGTGGTCATTGGGGCCCTCGGGGCCCTAATACAGTATGTCATATTAAATTAAGCATTCATTTCCACATGTTTTGCTCCTATCAATTTAATAATAATATCGTGCATGCTCTTATCGAGAGCAAGATGGGAGAAGCTGTAGGCTTTGCTGTTTGCAGGTGGTCTGGAGCGCAGCGGGCGGTGACAGAGGATGTGGGATATCAGGGTAACACAGTGTAGCTGCGTCCAGCCGGCTGTGATAACAAACCTTCTCGTCTGTTTTAAAACTTGTGCTCTCTGCTCCTCATCTATAAGTTAACAGCTGTTTCTGTCTGCAGCATGCTCACACACTCTTTTTACCATAATAATAGTTTATATGCAACTTTTCCCCCGTCATTCATAAAACGGTAAAATCGGGGACATTTCCGGGGCCAGTTTTAGCCAGGGACAGGTGGTCGAAAACGGGGACTGGCCCAGGAAAATTCGGGGTCACCATACTACACATGCTCTGAAAGTTAGCATGTCTGCATGTAAAAGCAAGCTAGTTGCTATGTACTGTTATAGAGAGCAAATAATAGAGAATATATCTTCCAGAATTACTGTTAAGCAGCTGTTTGACTGACATCTGTGGATAATAGTGTATTTGAAATAAAATTAGGTTTTTAACTTTATGTTTTCAGTAACTATTTACCGTTGTTCTTATTGTTTTGTTTTTGGGTATACAATGAAAGCTGTTAGTTACCATAGCAGTGCTTCTGTTAAAACATGAGGAGATGCCGATCAGGACAGATTCTGGTCTCATTAATGACAGGCAGTGTGAACAGAAAGCTCACAATAGAAGCACTGATGTCTGCGTGACTGACGGGTGTCTGTTTAACACCCACACAGTCTGCAGCTAGGCATAATGAACACCGAGTGCTGAGCTTTGGAGAACAACCACAGCAAGTTATCCCATGAAATATCTGTCCAGCAGCTGGGGCCATGTTTCCTCCCAGCATTATGAGCAAAGCGGGCATTTTCTCTGAACAGCGGATATTAAATGTGAAGTGGGCCTCAGACAATCCACTCAGCTTTGCTTTTGCTCTTAAGCAGAAAAGCAACATCACTGGCTGTCTAAACACTTCCATGTTTGGGTGTTTTTGGACTAAAAATGGAAACTAAAACAAGCAGATCTGCTCTGCAGCACATAAACCAGAATAATCACACGTTGCTCGTTTTGTTTGCATTCAGGAAACCATGAAACCAGTTGAAATAAGAGAGAAACTAAGCTGAACTATTTCCACAATATGATTTCACTTTGTGTTAAAGATCATTAACCTGTTCATTGCTGCTGCATTGATCATCTTTAAACAAATAATCAATCAATTTATTCATTGTCAACTACAATTTGCATTGTAATTGAGATTTCAGTTTCAATACAAACTGCTGATCACATACATCACATACATTGGGGTGGGGGGGGGGGCACTGACAGGGGGAACGATATGCTTAGGCCATGTGTGCCACAGAACGCTGCTGTTGGCATTGTTATGGCTGCCAGGGGCCCCCACCAAGAGGCGGTCCCCTATAGCACTGCATTTATCTCTGTGGAAAGATAGGAGCCACATTGGGGAGGGAGAGGAGGAAAAAAACATATCTCAATTTATTCTTGACAGGATACAGTTTGAGATATCAAAAAAACCTCAGCACAAGAAAAGCACATAGAAACACGACACAAACATTTCAGCAGAGGGTCACATCAGAGGCTGGAACCACATGAAAGTTAATCTGACATTTGAGCATCAGTTGTGTGTGTGTGATGAGTGCCTTCCACAGGCCGTTGTCCAATATTCCAAATTGTTGGGCTTTTTGCTCGAAAGCGAGCGTGCACATCCAAGATCATACCCCATCTCACCTTTGAGTTCTACCATGGCAGCCGGCCTGCGTTCATACGGCTCAGCTCACGGTCCTGCTCGTTCACAGCCTTTATGAGCGCGTCAACCGCTGCCGGTAGCCTGATCAATGCCGAAATTGCCACCGGCGTCCTGTGCAATTGTAGATGCATCAGAGAAATCTGAGTATTATAAAAAAAATTGATATGAAGAGAGGGCTCAGAAACACAGGACTTATGGATGAATGCATTAAGGAATTGGAAATGATTCTTATTCAATTACAATATGGTCACAGGTAGAGCTCAATAAACTACAAACTCATCTAAAAGATCTGTAACTTACATCAACTGGTGAACCTAAATGATAGATTATAGCTGTTGCTCACAGATTAGCTGATGAAAACACACATTTCAAGTTATTAGCAGTTAGAGTATTATAAGAGCAGTGATTATTGAAAGACGACATGCAGCCTGTGGGACTGCTTAAACTAAACCTTTGTCTGCTTTCTAAGCTCCTCTTGATTATCTTCCTAGTTCAGATCAGGCCAGTTTGCAAACCAGTCCATCCCAGTAATGCCATGGGTATTACAGCTGATATTGATACATTTAGCAGGTTGGATAGCTGCAGTCGGATGTGAAAATGAATTCCAATCTTTATAAAAGTCATCCTTCGTGAATGTTCCTCTGCTGACTTTGAAGTTGACACAGTCGACCCTGGATTTAGTGCCTCTCCACTCCACCTTGAAATCAAATATTTGCACTTATTCTCCCTGGATCTTTGACTTTTCTTTGTTATTTTTGCTACTGCAGAGGGAGCCACTGTCAGATATGCTTGCCCAATTCTGTACCTGCGCTCATGTGGGTTTATTATGGTAAATATGCACCGAAGGGCTTTACTGTATATCCTAAACAAATTGAAAATAAACAGAATTTAAACAGAGCTGTAGAAACTAATAATTGTTCAGACAACATTTTCTTGCAGCCAGACTGAGCTACTGACATTTAATAGTAAATTCATTTAGCAGGACGATGGGGCTTTAAAGTCTGGAGATGCCGCAGACGTATAGACCCACTAATAGCCTCCATCATCAGGAAGCTGTATCTTTATTGATAACAGTGGACAGTGTGAACATCCGGCTCATTATCCAGTCTCCTTCTGGTTCATTTAGTTAACCAGAGGCTACAATTAGAGTCTGGTTGTTAGCAAAGGGATGAATCTGCATCTAAAAAAGAAGCTGTGCTCATCAGACATAAGCCGGGCGTCACATGAAGCCCCACAGCTGGATGTAAATCTGGAGATTCACCATTAGGCAATACTAGGCAGTAGCTTGGGGCCAAAGTTGCTGGGGCCCCCATAAAACCCTGTTTACATGTATGGTTAATACAACTATTCCTTATTTGAGCATATTATTTATGTTTTTGATAAAAAGCATTTCGCTAAAATGCCATCAGAAAGCATGTAATATTAAGTGTGTCTCAGCCCCTCCTTCAGTGTCCACCATATTGGATCAGTCCATTTGCTGCACATATTCAGAAAGGTCCAAACAGACAGCAGCAAACCATTTGAAAACAAACGATGCAAAGAGCAGTGTTGCCAACTTAGCGCTTTTGTCGCTATATTTAGCCACTTTTCAGACCCCTCTAGGACTTTTTTTTCAAAAAAGCACCTAGTGCCAAATCTAGTGACTTTTTTCTGCTACTGGAGACTTTGGAGACAACATCTAAAAGCAACAAACTCTGCTCTCCAGAGCAAGTAGATTGGTAACCCCGCCTCCTGCTCTCCTCTATCTTGTCTGCTGTCATGATTCATGCAGCTATTATTTCATTCAAATGAAAAATGGAGAACAGAGAAGCAGATCATGGCTCGTCTACAGTGAAAAGAAGGACTGGGTTATTTACTTTTGCCGTCGCCTTTTTGGAAACACAGGAAGGAGCAATCAGCTAAGTGGAAATAATCTTTCATTCCTTTAGAGACAGCATGAAAAGTCAGCTGAGTACAAAACATAGAGAGGAAAACAACAAGAACAGGGACAAGAAGAGAGGGACAAAACCTAGAACAGATAATGGATGTCTATTCTATTAAAATTTCTATATCTGTATAATGGGTCTGTTTTACATGTATGTGTTGTCTTCTCAATTTAGAGGGCCCCCTGCCTGTTTTTGCCTAGGGCCCCAAATTTCCTAAATCCGCCCCTGTCTGCATCACCAGTGCTGATCCTAAAGGTGTCACTCATCCAGGGTCTCCCGTTTGTTATTTAGGAAAGAAGAATCAATATTTCATGAAGTCTGCTTGGTACCTGGTTCTCTATGCTCAGCTGACAGATGTAAACCAGCACTGGGTCTTCTGCTCTGCTGGGAAACAATAAGCATCAGCTGACAGTGCAGGAGATGACTCGCTTTCAGGGATGTGAGACTCAGTAGATCGTTTTTCCCTCCTGCCACTGAGACTCACTGAAAGCAGGTCCTCAGGTCAGGACACAGCAGGTGAGAGTAACCGCCTTGATGCCTGTCAGGGTTTTTTTTTTTTAAAGAGGCACGATGAAGGGGTGGTGGTTTCTTAAAACTGAAGTGCAAGAAGAGGAAATGCACTAAGATTGAACAGATCTCTCTGGTTAAACAAGATTATATCAAATGTGAAAGTTTTGCCTGCAGAAATATATGTGCAGATAAGTTTCAGAGTCCCTAATTTTTGAAGGACTACTTGCTTAAAGTGCTTTATTTTTAGTTAAAGGTATATATGAGGCAGTTTTTATTTAACAAGCATAAAATTGATGAATATTTATGGACTGGTGGTGGCCTGAATAATATAAGCTTATAAAACTATATCTATTTATGTAATAAAAATGAGCAATAACTAGCGTCTAGCTCAGTGTCCCATTCCTGGAACATTTTAACAAGTCTGTTAGTTCAAAGGGATGGAGGGACACGTGAGGCTTTATGCTACAGATACCATACTTTCCTGTAATAAAATAGATATTTCTAATTAATCTTTAACATTATATTTTTCTAATTTTGAAAACGCTATAGTGTAATAACTCACCACAGGGATTTCAGAACAAAAATGTAATAAATTATACATTAATATGTTATTTGCTGTCACTGCAAACTGAAAGTCTCCATCTTCAGTCTCAAATTTATGCAGACAGCTTTTTGCTACGGCAGCTGAGAGCTGAAACAGTAATGCCTGTAGAGATATTCATTACGCCAAAATGTGACTGGGCCAGGTTAGGACTTTAGAAAATAGGAATCCTCTACAGACTAATAAAATACTATTTATAAAATCATCAATGTAATCAAACTTCATCATCAGTTGACAAGGAAGGTGATTCAGGCGGTGTGGAAGCCATTTTATTACACGTCTTCCATACTGTTAGGGTCAGCGGTTACTGGAGGGAGAGAAGGATGTGGGGGTGCGAGGGTCATTGTCGCTGCAGTCTGACCATTAGATTTCGCTTAAAAAAGGTCAAAAAAGTTGATTGCATCGACTCATTGAGTCGAATGTAATCCCTCACACTAAGCATGCTTGTAGTGACAGTGGAGAGGAAAAACTCCCTTTTAACAGGAAAAAACCTCCAGCAAAACCAGACTAAGTGTGAGCGGCCATCTGCCGAGGCTGACTTGGGTTCAAGGAGACAGAAGCAGAGACACAAAAAGCAGCTGTAAAATGCGGCCCCATCCAGGAAACATACAGCCAGGCAGACGAGCTCCGAGCCAGCCCACATGCCAATGGACGAAGAGAGCACATCCAGTCAGTCACAGTCAGAGAAACAGGACTACAATGAAAAACATGGCAATCTCTAACATCTACTGTATAAACAAAGGTGTTGATGGCAGCAGCACAGCCGATATTTCTCTCCAGGATAGAGTCACAGCCAAACAGGAACAGACCAGATGAAGCTACTATGAGAAAAAGCTGAGAGAGCAGAATGTTATAGATCGTACTAATAGATTCTGCAGAGTGGGAGAATAGATATAGAATGGAGCAGAATAATGAAATGGGGGTCCCTATGTCCTCCAGCAGTCTAAACCTATAGCAGCAGAACTATAGAGATAGCTCAGGATAACCTGAGCCACTCTAACTATAAGCTTTATCAAAAAGGAAAGTTTTAAGCCTAGCCTTAAAAGTAGACAGGGTGTCTGCCTCACTGACTAAAACTGGTAGTTGGTTCCACAGAAGAGGAGCCTGATAACTAAAAGATCTGCCTCCCATTCTACTTTTAGAAATGCAACACAAAAAAATGCAACTGCATTTACTTAATCATATTTAGTTACTTTAACACAAAAGTTTTATGTCCTACCCTGCTAACATAAAATAATTGTGTTAAAGTAACTAAATATAAATGCCAAAAACGGTTACATTATTTTTTTCATTCTAGGAACCACTAGTAAACCTGCAGATTGAGAGCGAAGTGCTCTGTTAGGAACATAAGGAACAATCAGATCTCTGATATCAGATGGAGCTTGGCCATTTACAGCTTTATATTTGAGAAGAAGGATTTTAAATTCTATTCTGATTTAAATTTTATTCAGTTTGAATAACATTAGTGGAAAAACTTTCTGACAATACAAAGTGTAAATAGCTGAACAGATTATTTTGAGGTGAGCATGATTACAGAATAATAACCCATCTTGGCAGACAACACACTGCATTGACTCCTCATTTCTCTGTTTGGTGGCAGAAGACAAACAATAATAAGATAAATGGAAGCAGTGCTCAGAATCTAATGTTGCTCTTTGGTTTTGAAGGTAATCCGTTACTTATAAGGATGAGCACCTCGCCAAACGACACACACGGTGAGAACGGACAGCCCCGAGCTGCTCCCCAGACACTGAATGGGATGCAGCTCTCGTCAAATGTTTGTTTAAGTTGTTTCACCCAAATGAGCTTTTAATTACAGTAGTGCTTTCCGAAGTGAGGCAGAAAATGTGGCCCCATCTGCATAAAATCACCCTTGTTACTGCCAGCGCCGCAGTCAGCGTTTTCATCTCCCGCAGTTCCCTCTCTATTAAAGTCTACATCCCTGTAAGATCAATGATTAAAGGAGTAATTAACTTCTTCCACTGGTGGGAAGTTGTAATAAATATTCCATAAGATTAGATGTGGGTGGTAAGAAGACTGATTTACTCTAATAGATGCACCAAAGAAGCTGCCCAAAGTATAATTAAAGACATAGTTTTAACCCCCAAAACCATTTGCAATTTTCACTAATAGTAGGAGAACCTGACTTCATTATGGTTTCATATGGAGACAGATTTCCTCCAGCTTTAACTTTTTCTAAAGTGCGTTTTGTTTCTAACTTCTGTGGAAAAAAACTATGGCATCAGAACCAGAATCTGAAACTGCATTCACAGGTTTTTATAAAATGGTCTTTTGTAGGGCTGGATATTTTCGCCAAGGTTCTGAATCGATTTGATTTTGATTCATTCAGTTCTAAATCGATTAATTTAGATTTGATCTGTTTTTACACTAATGAAAGTGGTTCAACTATGTTTCAAAATTCTAGTGTATTTTGTTTTTTCCTGTCACATTAAACACAAAGTGCAAACTTGTAAATCAGATAGTTTAAACGTGAGATGTGTACAAAACTAACTATCTATATAACTAACAAAGCTATATTTGCAGCTGTCTGGCTTGAAGTAATCTTGAGTGCATCTTTCCTTCTTATTTGAATGTGAACATCACGCGTCACTATAAAATGAATCGATCTCATTCCCTAGACATCGATTTTGGAAAAATGTAAAGGAATCGATTCAAAATCGATTAAATCTATTTTTTTACCCAGCCCTAACCCGTAGTGTGTCTGGGCTCTCCCTTAGAGGTAGGGTGAGGAGCTCAGTCATTCAGGGAGGACTCAGAGTAGAGTCGCTGTTCCTCCACAGCGAGAGGAGCCAGTAATGGTGGCCGGGGCATCTGGTTAGGATGCCTCCTGGACGTCTCCCTGGTGAGGAGTTCCAGGCACGTCCCACCGGGAGGAGGCCCAGGGGGACAACCAGGGCAATGCTGGAGGTACCATGTTTCTCGGCTGGCCTGGGAACACATTGAGATTCCCACAGAGGAGCTGGTCCATGGATGGATGGATGGATGGATGGATGGATGGATGGATGGATGGATGGATGGATGGATGGATGGATGGATGGATGGATGGATGGATGGATGGATGGATGGATGGATGGATGGATGGATGGATGGATGGATGGATGATGGATGTATGGACTGTTTTTTTCATTCCGTGAAAGTTAAAAAATATCCACTGGACTTGGTTTCCAAGATTTGAAGACGTTTCGCCACCTCTCCAGGAATCTTTCTCAATTTCTCATTTTTGAATTGAGAAAGCTTCCTGGAGAGGTGGCGAAACGTCTTCAAATCTTGGAAACCAAGTCCAGTGGATATTTTTTAACTTTTACGGAATGACTATGACCTGGAACACTGAGAACCTTCATCAGCAGACTTTTTTTCCCCCTACTCTATTATGTTTATGCCAGACTTGCTATATGTAGCTACTGTAAATGGGATCAAATGCATTTCTTTTTCAGCAGCAATTTTCTTTTTTGATAAACTAAAATAAATGTTTAACCTTCAAACTGTGGCCCTAATGTAGCTCCATCAATACCCTTGCTTAAATGTCCTAGTTCTTTGTGTGGTTTGTGTTGGACACAGTTAAACACCTTTAGGTTTAAAGTTCCCTTAATTTTGGAGTGGAAGGAAGGAGATGATTTTCAACATTTGAAAATAAGAATCATTAGTATGCTCCTCCCTTTTAATCTGAAACATTTATAAAAGTCCAGTGCCGTCAGCTGGCCTTTAGAAGTTACATAATTAGTAAGCAATTGTCCACCTCCTTTTAATTAAAATTTAGTTTAAGTGGTGCTGTTCTCCAGGCATCGAGAAGAGCAAGATAAACAGCAGAGAAAGGCAGGGATAGCGCTGTGGAAAAGTTCAAGCAAGGTAAGGTCATTAATCATTAGAAAACATCATGGAAAGAAAAGTTCTGCAACCAGTTGGTGCTGTTGGCTTCAGATGACCGACATGGCAAAGACTCCAAGGACCAGAGAACTTGTAAAGACTGATTTCATCACAATTTAAAATGTGTGCATGATTCCGCCAGCAACATCTGACCCAAATATCTTTACTGATGTGTTAGTATGTTAAGCTGGATGAAAACAGAAATGTGATGCAGAGCACCTGTAGGCCGAGGCGTAGCCAGAACATTTTTATAAGGTTGGCCAGGCAATAACCAATGTACACTGAGGGGGGCCGAAAGTGGATCAGCGCCAGAACCTCAGGGTTAATCTACAGTGTTCCAACAGGAAAATTAACGAGCAAAACATCCATATTTTCTAAATGAAGACAAACTATACTTTCAAACAGCCTTTGATCGATGCACATATTCAAACATGTCTGCTTTCTAGATAAAAGGAATAGTGGATAAAATTCTTTCAGGTTTGAGTTCTGGGCCAAACATCTTTTCCATTGTCATTACTTACCTACTTTTGTCATTAATCATTTAGCATAAAATTGATATTTACTATTAATATCTAAATAAATTGATAATTTAATAGGTTTTTATTAAAATAGTTATTTATCTATGATTTCACTGAAGACTCCTACATTACTTGCAGAGACAGACCATTTTCTCTTTACCCCATAAAAAACAAAATCTGCTTCTAAAAAGAGCAGGATTCTGTACTTATCATCTTTAATGTTAGTATATTGATGTGCATAATTATCCACAATGTTTTTATTGTCAAGTAATTGTTAATATATGATCAATTTTAATGTTTTGCATATTCCACTTGAGAGTATTACCGCTTCCAACATCTGCATTAGAGGAAAAGAAATAGTAGGGGTGCCGCAGGGGTGGTCAGTGATTGGCTAAGGATGGCCATCGCCGCCCCTGGCCCCCCATCTAGCTCCGCCCCTGCCTGTAAGCTGAAACAAGTGTCATGAGTGTCTGTTGATGGGTGGACAACCTCAAAACCAAGTTTTAAAGAATCTAGAGATACAGTTCTTGCTTGTTTGGACATATGAAGGAGCTGTTAAAGTTGTTCAAATTAAACAAGGCAAAAATGTTCTTCTCAAATTGAGCCCTTTAGACAAGTAATCTGTTTGTAATTTCATTAAGGATCCCCATTAGCTGTTGCCATGGCAAACAGCTAGTCTTCCTGGGATCCAGATTAAAAACAGACAATACAAAGCACAGTCACAAATATTACATTTCCAAAAATGTCATTTCTCAACAAATAGTTTAGAAATGATCAGGGAATGAACAAGTAAAATAAAATATCCAATTAAACAAAAATACTTCAGGGCATCAAACAGAGTCTCTTTTTAAAAGATAATTTGCTTTTAGTGCAGCAGATGTATCAAGGGTGATTATTTGAAATATACAATGATCTATATATAGAAGATCTCTTTATAGCATTGCTCTTTGGACCTGGTAAAAAAGCTGCCCATATCCTGGCACCTCTAGTGTTATGATGATGAACAGAATTAATTAAACAATGTAGACAACTGGTTAGTTTAAAAAAAAAATTGAGATTCAATTCAGTTTATTTCTAAAGCTCCAATTTACAGAATGTCTTCTCAAGTCACTTTATAGATCCAGATCAATCAGATCATCCAATCAGATTAAAGGTTCCAAGTTTCTATCAAAGGAAAATCAGCTGATTGGATCCAGTCATTGACTTTAATGGATTCTCTCCTCCTGGATGAGCAGGTAGCTGTGCCGCTATGTCTGGGAAAGAAACAGGACTACACTGGAAAACAGGCCAAGCTCTAACATCTGTAAACAAAGGTGTTGATGGAAGCAGCACAGCTGATATTTATCTCCAGGATGGAGTCACAGCCAAACAGGAACAGACCAGATGAAGCTACTATGAGAAAAAGCAGAGAGAGCAGAATGTTAGAGATTGAACTAACAGATTCTACAGAGTGGGAGAATAGAGATAGAATAAAGCAGAATGATGAAATGATGTTCCCTATGTCCTCCAGCAGTCTAAGCCTATAGCAGCATAACTATAGAGATAGCTCAGGATAACCTGAGCCACTCTAACTATAAGCTTTATCACAAAGGAAAGTTTTAAGCCTAGCCTTGAAAGTAGGTGTCTGCTTCACGGACTAAAACTGGTAGTTGGTTCCACAGGAGAGGAGCCTGATAACTAAAAGATCTGCCTCCCATTCTACTTTTAGAAATTCTAGGAACCATTAGTAAACCTGCAGATTGAAGCGAAGTGCTCTGTTAGGAACATAAGGAACAATCAGATCTTTGATATCAGATGGAGCTTGGACATTTAAGGCTTTATATGTGAGATTTAACAGTAAGCCAATGAAGAGAAGCCAGGATAGGAGAGATATGATCTCTCTTTTTCATTTTCATCAGAACTCTGGCTGCAGCATTTTGGATCAGCTGAAGGCTTTTAACTACAGCTTGTGGACTTCCTGATAGTAAAGAATTACAATAGTCCAGCCTTGAAGTAACAAATGCACGGACTAGTTTCTCAGCATCACCCCTGGACAGGAGATTTCTAATTTTTGCAATATTCCTCAGATGAAAGAAGAAAATTCTAGAAACCTTTTTGATATGGGATTTAAATGACAGGTCCTGATCAAAAACAACACCAAGATTTTTTACTTTATTATCTGAAGTCAGTTTAATCCCATCCAAATGAAGTGACTGGCTAATCAGCTTATTTTTTAAAGACTCTGGTCCAAAGACTAAAGCTTCTGTCTTGTCTGCATTCAGAAGGAGAAAGTTAAGAGTCATCCAGGTTTTTATGTCTTACATGCCTGTAATCTATGCAATGGGTTAGCTTCATCTGGATTTATAGACAGATATAGCTGGGTATCATCAGCATAACAGTGAAAATTAATCCCATGCTGTCTAATAATTGTACCGATTGGGAGCATGTATAAAGTAAAGAGAATTGGTCCTAGCACCGATCCCTGTGGTACTCCACAGGTAACCTTTGAACATAAGGAAGATTTTATCATTAGCATGAAAAACCTTACATTTGATCTAGATCTATAGATCTAGATGTCATTGTCTGTTCAGTTACATTGGGTTGCTCTATATACACTACATTACAGAGTCCAAATGTCCCACAGGTTTCTGAGTTGGACTAACAGAGAAGCCTAAAACACCAAAGAACTGTTTCTTATTTTATGGAGCAATAATCAAAGTTTAAGTCTTTTGAGAGAAAAGCTGAAATAGTTTTTACTTAACCACAGTTTTATAAACCATATAGTATAGCATGATTTCATCAGCATAAAGTGATTACGCATATTCCTAAACTGCTGGATTACCTGCCCAACACAGAATAATTTTATACCGCATGAACATTTTTATAACTTTTTTTTTTTTACCCAATCTGTTCCTCTAATAATCTTATTATTCTGTGTGTGAGCAGGGTGTCAAAGACCTTAAGTGTGATGATGAAATCTATTATCTGTGGTTCTATGATACCAAACCACAGCAGGCAGGTATTCCTAAAACAATAACTGAGACTGGGAGCTGTTTATTAATTAGCTCTTATAACCAGGTGGGGTCCAGTAGTTTAGATAAAATCTCTTCCTTTTTGAACACTTACCTTTGACACCTACTGACATTGTTTTTTTGTCAAACAAATCTTTATTTTCTCAGCAGCCTGCTCTGGTCTGGTTGGTGTGTTTGTGCTAAAGAAGTGAAGGTAAACAGTGGTTGTGATGTGAGACTAATTGAGAATTTTGTTTTAGCAGAAAACAAACTCATTATTTTTCCTTGTGTGTAATGATTTGTTTTCTTAAACACATTATTATACATTAAGCTTTTACAGGAAACAGCCAGTATTTTCCAGGGTCTGATTTTTAAAAGGAAACACATTAATTTTCAGGTCAGCTGTACCTCCCTATCCTTCGTAGGAAATTGCCCTAATAACTAATATTTTTCTCTTAGCCAGTTGTAGAGAATGTCCACATAGAGCTGCAAAGCTGGGTACACATTGACTTGTGTTTGCCCAGAAGATATTAAATAAAAGCAAGTTAAACTGTAGAGTTATTTGTCTTGTCCACTGCAGTGCATTGGTTGCCCGATAGCGACCTGGGAAATGAACTGCAGAGTTTTAAGCCACTGAATGTCATTTCAAACCATGAAATTTTGCTGAATGGACTTCATATTATTATTGTCTAGATGTTGTGATTCTGTGGTGGCCTAAAGTGCTGGCATTTGAAATGCATTAACGTTTATTTATTCATTATAGGATAAAAAGTTTATTCCACTGTTGTTTTCTCCCGTTACCTGTGCTAAAGGAACTATCCGTGGTCCTGAACTACCTAATGCTCTCCTTTGAGTTTACATGCCACAGGATAAGCACATGCCTCCAGCTCCTGTACAATTCTCTGCAGTACTGCTTTTTATGTATCTAACAGTCACAGATAAAAAAAAAAAAGTAACACAGCTTTGAACTGCTCGTGTTAAAGGAAATGTCTGCTCATATTCAGAATTCAAACTTCTGAAAGTACTTTAAATATGAAATTATTAATTTTAATTAAGAGTAATTTTCATTTGAATCTACTTTACTGGAGGCATCCATGTTTGTCAAAGAACACTACTGCCACCTACCTGTGTGATGTCATGGTGCGGTATCGGCTATTGAGCTTTTACCCTACTTTCACTTTTATCAGATGTATTCCAACATCCAACTACCATGCACGTGGGCATTGTCAGTTAAATTATAGCTCTGGTGAATTTCAATGGTGAAGTCCTGTGGAAATCTTCAATAATTGTTGCTGATTGCAGATGTGTTTAGTAGTTCCCATTGATTTTGCTTGTAAAGCGGGGAGAATGGCGCTAGGCTTACCGCACTGTGACATCACTTTTAAGGCTAGGCTTAAAACTTTCCTTTGTGATAAAGCTTATAGTTACAGTGGCTCAGGTTATCCTGAGCTATCTCTATAGTTATGCTGCTATAGGCTTAGACTTCTGGAGGACATAGGGAACCTCATTTCATCATTCTGCTTTATTCTATCTCTATTCTCCCACTCTGTAGAATCTGTTAGTTCAATCTCTAACATTCTGCTCTCTCTGCTTTTTCTCATAGTAGCTTCATCTGGTCTGTTCCTGTTTGGCTGTGACTTCATCCTGGAGAGAAATATCAGCTGTGCTGCTGCCATCAACACCTTCGTTTGTAGATGTTGGAGATCAGCCTGTTTTCCAGTGTAGTCCTGTTTCTCTGACCGTGACTGGCTGGATGTGCTCTCTTCATCCTCTGACATGGGAGTTAGCTCGGAGCTTGTCTATCTGGCTGTGTGTTTCCTGGACGGGGCTGCCTTTAATAGCTGCTTTTTGTATCTCTGCTTCTGTGTCCTTGAACCCCAGTCGGCCTCAGCAGATGGCCGCTCACACTGAGCCTGGTTCTGCTGGAGGTTTCTTCCTGTTAAAAGGGAGTTTTTCCTCTCCACTGTCGCTACAAGCATGCTTAGTGTGAGGGATTGTATTTGAGTCAATGAGTCGATGCAATCAACTGGTTTTCCTTAGATAGAAAACTTTGAATCAATTTGACTGTATGATCTGGTGAACTGTAAGGTGCCTTGAGATGACATGTGTTGTGCATTGGCGCTATAGAAATAAACTAAATTGAATTGAATCACTGGCGGAAGATGTCAGGAGTGGGGTGTTACTATATTTGGGCAAAAATTGCCCCTCCTAGACTCAGTGATCATGATAAAAATTATTGTTTTTATTTTTTTACTGAATAATTCAAAATGTATTAAATAACCGCAAACATATTAGTTTTAGGTATAGATAATGATCCACGGATTATTCAATTCAATTCAGTTTATTTATATAGCGCCAAATTCACAACATATGTCATCTCAAGGCACTTTACAGTTCAACCAAATTGTATTCCTTGCTCACCGGACTTTTCCTGTGAGTCCAAATCTAGACCAAGGCAGTCAACAGAGCTTCTACCTGGGCTACAATGTGACGAGATTTACACCAGCTTGTTACTTCTTTGGTCACTGTTCTCCTCCGTTTAGGCTGATAGTTGTTTAAATCAAATAATATTCAGACTGTCGTCAATTGAACACATTTCACACTAGGTGTGTGTTAGTACGACAAATGAAAATGTGAATTAAGCTCAAATTGTGGGCAAAGAGATAATTCTGCACATATATGGAATAAATTCACTACATCTTTCATTCAGAATATGAGTTTATTAACAAAAATTCATCAGTCGAACTTGTTTCAGTTGAAAACAGATCCAGTTAAAAATGAAATGATGCAATGATATAACAGCTCAGCCTGTATTGTATGTTTGGACTTTATTGAATTTGGACTGATGTCAAATTAGCTCTTAAACTAATTGAGATAAACTGGAATGTTTTTCAAACCAATCTGAGATCTGAGAGGTAAATAAAACATGATTGTCCAAATAATACTTAGCCAAACAATGTGCTTAATCAGAAACCAGTAACTATTTAGATAATGGCCTGTATGCCCAGCTCCACTACTTCCTAAACTTGGCCACTGTCGTCATGGTTACTGAGGTCAGACGCCCCTGGATTAATCAGTCTGTTCAGTAATGAAAGAAAGGAAACAAAGGTGCTGCTGAAGTTCAGGAAGTAGTCGAGCTGGTTAAATAGCCCACTGATAGGATAAAAACCACTTTGCTTTGTTAGCCAGGTTTGGTTTTTGAAGAACATAGAGCTAGAAGCTAACAGACACAAGGGAACTGATTTTAAAGGACTTCTTCGTCATCTTTTGACAATAAACATAATTAAAATATCAGTATCCAGTGCCATATTGGAGTTAAAACCCTTATTAATATCATGTCAGCATGGGGTTGGCCACCTAGTGATCTCCATTTGCTTCTTGCTCGCTTGTTTTTACACTACAATAAGCATGTAGAATGAGCAAAAAACATAAAAAAAAACTTTTTATTGCAGCCAAAAACTCTTACCCTTATTTTTCCAAACCTCTGTCCTCTATGATCTCTGTTTTGGGATCCTGAGATATCCACAAAGTTTAAGAAAGTTTGTTCCAGGCTACATTGGATGGGCCTGTGTTCAGGTGGCGGAGCCTGGAGGTTAGGTTAAGTTCTGAGTTACTCTTGTAGTCTCATACAGAATGTCAGAGACAGTGTGCTTTTCAGCAGTGTGGTACTGAAATAGCCACACAACTTTTGAGCAGTCAAGAAGTTCTGATCCTTGGCCTGCCATTCAGGAGATCTCCCCAATGTGGTCAGGTAGGTGGGTTTGAACAGCAAGCACAGCCGAAAAGCCATTAGAGCAACCAGTGTGTGGAACTTTCGAGATAAATCCTGGTTTTCTATCTAAGAAAAACCAGTTGATTGCATTGACTCATTGACTTGAAGCCAATCCCTCACACTAAGCATGCTTGTAGCGACAGTGGAGCAGGAAATTTTCATTTTAACAGGAAGAAACCTCCAGCAGAACCAGGCTCACTGTGAGTGGCCATCTGCCGAGGCCGACTGGGGTTCAAGGAGACAGAAGTAGACAAAGAAAAAGAAGCTGAGATATAAAATGTTACTATAAATCAGCTCCACACGCAGCCCCGTCCAGGAAACACACAGCCAGGTAGACGAACACCAAACCAGCTCCCATGTCAGAGGATGAAGAGAGCACATCCAGCCAGTCACAGCCAGAGAAACAGGACTACAACAGGCCGATCTGTAAATATCTGTAAACCAAGGTGTTGATGGCAGCAGCACAGCTGATATTTCTTTCCAGGATGGAGTCACAGCCGAATGGAAACAAGACGAGGCAAAGCTACTATGAGAAAAAATATAATATATATATATAAAATGAAGCAGCATGATGAAAAAGGGGTCCCTATGTCTTCAAACCGACTTTAATGAATCCAAAAGCAAATGTCATGACACCGTTTTTTCCTTTTAAAAACTGTCTGCAGGTGTCCACCTGGTCACATGGTTCGTGTGAACGGCACCAAAAAGTCCTGTGTGTACACCCTGTGTGCTGCTCGTCCCTGTCACAGAGGAACCTGCGTAGCCCAGTCCCCCTCAAAGTTCACCTGTCACTGCCCAGAGGGCTTCAGAGGGCGCCACTGTGAGACAACATTAGCAATTTACAGAGACGACGTGGGCCTGAGCTTCAGCTCACTCTTTGCCATCTGCATCTGCTTCATGGCGTTACTGGGTAAGTGATGCATTTGATCACGCCTACTGACAGGGGGAGCACAAACGGGTCAATTGTCCCAGGCCCAGGACAGAGGGGGAAAAACAATTGACTCTGACCATTAGAAATACAGGCAGATGTAATCTTTCACATTATTTTTGTGAGAAAAATATTAAATCTTAGATTAATTACATAGATAGATAGAAAGATAGATAGGATACATATATATATAAACAAACTTTAAAGTTCGTTTCACTGCAAACTAAGAATGTCAGATCTTCAGAAGTCCATCGCACAGAAACAAAGACGAAAAGGGAAGATGACACTGCATGAAAAGTGAGATTTTCGTCCCCGTAAACCCCCGTAAACTCCCGCAGATCTGCCTGATTTTCGTCAGTTTCCGACAATTTGCAACCCGTGCTTGTCCGCGTTTGTCGTGCCACAAATTGTCGAAAACGTACCATGACGTATGTGGAGAGCGATCAGCTGTACTAATGGCCCTAATTAGCATATGAATGCAGCAAACCCGCGCGGCTGGCCAGGTCTGGCTTGAATAACCTACTCAGTATTGGCTGAAACCACTATTCTCAAACAAGTGAAATCGCTCGTGATTGGCAGCAAAACCACACGTGGCCACGCCAGGCTTTAATTTTCTTACTGAGTATTGGACGGAACCACTTCTTTTTAAACAAGTAAAGTCGCTCGTGATTGGTAGCATATATATTTACATATAAATTTACATATATATATTTATTCATATATATATATATTTATTCATTCATATATTTATTCATTCATATGCTGTGTATTTATGTTATCCTACACTACTACACAATTATTATGCTACCATCAAGGACATGAATGAATTTATACAGGAAATGAACATTTGCCAGGAAGCTGTTTATGCAAAGAAAAAGCTTTATTAAAACACACACAACTATATACAACGCGTATCCAAACACATGCGTTTCTAAAAATTAAAACTCCGTGAACGGTCCGTTTGCTTCCTCGGGGTTGGAGGTAACTGGCAGCATTCCCTCCGAGGCAGGTCCGATGTGCAGACGCCTAGTGTGCGTGGCCCTGTACTTCGGCATCGCTTCTAACTGGGACTGCAGCTTAACACAGAGTTCAGTGAGATCCGGCCTACGAAATGGCGGCGACCGTACAATCCATCCAGAGACACCGCCGAGGAAGGCGGACTTCCAGAGTTCCACTTCCTCATCTGCTAGCACACTCTGCCTCGCTTTCAGCAGCTGAAAAAAAAAACAATGAATCAGCGCACTGCGTATGGACACAACACATCTATTAATGCACCTGAAAAATAGTCACCAAATAAAGTCTTACCCTCTTTCTTCTGGCCCGACTCCGAGCAGATTGCCTCCGCACGCAGCGTGTGGCTGGCTGCGTATATCTGAAGCTCCTGCGTACCGTCTGAAAATACGTCTTACAGGCAGCTGGAAAACAATTAAATGAGAGTGGTATCAATGAAAAATCAAACGCAAGTCACAGTAACAAGGAAGGAGAAAACATTAAAACAAGTCACTTACACACAATGTCGTCTTTATCAACATCGTGCAAATCTGGACTTGCCGAGATGGGAGGTCTGTGAAAACAAAATGTAAAGCTATGATCGGTATCTATCCGTATCCATTGCCTTTTACCGCAGAATGAAAGCATATTCTTTAAATTTTACCCTTGCTCCGGTTCATAGCGCCTGCAATTAGTCTCCGAGTTGTTAAGACGGCGTACTGCTACCTGTAAATCACAAAAAATACACTTTAATAAAGCTTGTTCTTGCAAGGCTACTATTAGCCGCTATTAGCCGTAGCTCAGGCTAGGCCGCTTTTAGCTTAGCAGGCAGTAATCGAACATATATTTACCGCTAGCATCTCTTATTTGAGTTCGTCTTGTTCGATGCAGAGTCGTCATCGCGTCCAAGAGGAGTTTTACCCCGAAATCCAGAAGCTCCAGACCGCTGCACAAAGCAAAGCATACATCCTCCACTGTGGATCCAGCCCCGCCGCTCTGAGTTTCTTGGAGATCGTACAGAGCATGCGCGAGATGAACCAGGGTGTCCGCGGATCAATAAAAATAATTAAAAAATCATTCTTTTTCTTTTTTTAATCAAGGCCTTAATTGGCACTAAAATTATTTAAATATGTTTATCGAAGTATTTATAATTCTTTAATAAAAAATGCTTATAAAAACAATTTCGTCAGATATATTATATCGCTCCAGGCGGAGAAAAAGCTAGAGGATATACTACATATACATATATATGTGTGTGTGTGTGTGTGTATGTGTGTGTGTGTGTTTATATACATACAGGAGTCATGGAACTCTGCTTGCAGCTCCTTCATATTTCATGTACACTAATAACTTGTGTACAGGTGCTGGTCATAAAATTAGAATATCATGAAAAAGTAGATTGATTTCAGTAATTCCATTTAAAAAGTGAAACTTGTATATTATATTCATACATTACATTCAAACTCATATATTTCAGATGTTTATTTTGTTTAATTTTGATGATTACAAATGACAACAAATGAAAATCTCAAATTCATCATATCAGAAAATTAGAATATTACTGAAGACCAATAAAAACAAAGGATTTATAGAAATGTTGGCCAACTGAAAAGTATGAACATGAAAAGTATGAGCATGTACAGCACTCAGTATTTAGTTGGGCCTCCTTTGGCCTGTATTACTGCAGCAATGCGGCGTGGCATGGAGTCGATCAGTCTGTGGCACTGCTCAGGTGTTATGATAGCCCAGGTTGCTCTAATAGTGGCTTTTAGCTCTTCTGAATTGTTGGGTCTGGTGTATTGCATCTTCTTCTTCACAATACCCCATAGATTTTCTATGGGGTTAAGGTCAGGAGAGTTTGCTGGCCAATTAAGAACAGGGATACCATGGTCCTTCAACCAGGTACTGGTAGCTTTGGCACTGTGTGCAGGTGCCAAGTCCTGTTGGAAAATGAAATCTGCATCTCCAAAAAGTTGGTCAGCTGCAGGAAGCATGAAGTGCTCTAAAACTTCCTGGTATGTGGCTGCGTTGACCCTGGACCTCAGAAAACACAATGGACCAACACCAGCAGATGACATGGCACCCCAAACCATCACTGACTTTGGAAACTTTACACTGGACTTCAAGCAACGTGGATGAAGTGCCTCTCTTCTTTTCCTCCAGACTCTGGGACCTTGATTTCCAAAGGAAATGCAAAATTTACTTTCATCAGAGAACATGACTTTGGACCACTCACCAGCAGTCCAGTCCTGTTTCTCTTTAGCCCAGGCAAGACGCTTCTGACGCTGTCTGTGGTTCAAGAGTGGCTTGACACAAGGAATGCGACAGCAGAAACCCATGTCTTTCATACGTCTGTGTGTGGTGGTTCTTGAAGCACTCACTCCAGCTGCAGTCCACTCTTTGTGAATCTCCCCCACATTTTTGAATGGGTTTTGTTTCACAATCCTCTCCAGGGTGCGGTTATCTCTCTTGCTTGTACACTTTTTTCGACCACATCTTTTCCTTCCCTTCGCCTCTCTATTAATGTGCTTGGACACTGAGCTCTGTGAACAGCCAGCCTCTTTAGCGATGACCTTTTGTGTCTTGCCCTCCTTGTGCAAGGTGTCGATGGTCGTCTTTTGGACAACTGTCAAGTCAGCAGTCTTCCCCATGATTGTGTAGCCTATAGAACTAGACTGAAAGACCATTTAAAGGCTTTTGCAGGTGGTTTGAGTTAATTAGCTGATTAGAGTGTGGCACCAGGGGCCATCAATTTTGAACCTTTTCACAATATTCTAATTTTCTGATATGATGAATTTGAGATTTTCATTTGTTGTCATTTGTAATCATCAAAATTAAACAAAATAAACATCTGAAATATATGAGTTTGTATGTAATGTATGAATATAATATACAAGTTTCACTTTTTAAATGGAATTACTGAAATCAATCTACTTTTTCATGATATTCTAATTTTATGACCAGCACCTGTACATGGTTCTTGTTGATGGCATTAAAATCATTTCAAATAGCATTAAAATAGCATTAAATTAGAGTCACTCATTCCTGTATGAACCCTGTGAGTGCTTAATTTAATATGACATATTAAAAAAATCCCACCATCATCCAGCATATGTTCAGTTTCTGCCCAAATATATATATATATATATTTGTAGATTTTTGTAACGGGGATAAGGATAATTCAAAACTGCTTTTTTTTTAATGAACTTGTTCACTACTTCCAAACTCAGCATCTCTTTTCATTCCTGTAATAAGAAGTTTCTTTTAAATGGATTTGATTAAAGTTTAAGTCCCTCGGTATAAAATAAATATTTTGATGGAGATGAGAAATCTGCTTCCTCGGTGAATAACCAATAGTTTGGATCCAATCATTTAAATAAACGGTGTTAGTTTTTTTATATATATATATATATATATATATATATATATATATATATATATATATATATATATATATATATATATATATATATATATATATATAAGAATTGTGCTATAATTTCTAGTCACCGATCTGTTGCTGCTATATTTTAATTTGACGAACCGGAATTTGTCGATGTTCTTTTTCCTGTTTGGTGCGATTGCAATTGCGGATCTTGACCTGGCCGGACCTTATGACCACAGTGTACCAATCTTCTCATGGCTACTTCCAACAGGATAATGCGCCATGTTATAAAGTGAATCATCTCAGACTCATTTCTTGAAACTTTTCCACTTAAGTAATTGTGAATTGAGCATATTGACAGACAACATTTTATTTTTTATCTTAAATGCATTTTTTTTTTTTTTTTATAATTACTGCTCTAAATGTATTGCTCTGTCAGCTAAAGATCTGTTTTGGTCTCTATACTTTAATTAAATAAATCAATTCAAGCTAAAATGTAAGAGGCTATACTAAGCCTGATCTCTTTGTATCAGAGAATTTCTTACCCAGAAAGATGTCACTTGGGGTAAAACCCCCCCTGCAACCCTGGTTTGTATTTGTATAGCTCACAACATGTTCATTTACATGTTAAAGCCTCCCCTAGAATTCCATGGGGGGGAGGCATGGGGGGAACACTGCCTAAGAGAGTCCACGTCAATTTCTGACAATTTACGGGAGTTTTCGGCGAAGCCTGCAAATTGTCGTAAACTGCCGCTAACCTGAAGTTCCACGACAATCTACAGTGCCGCATATTGACGAAAATCCCACTTTTCATGCAGTGTGACACTGAAGAGTTGAGGGATTTTATGAGTAAATATAAAAATAAACTGAGGATGAGTCAGGAAAAGGTCCAGAATTGCAGCAGAATGATGCCCATTCAGAGCCAGGTAAGAAACTACGCATTTATCAATTGATTTTAAAGTATAGCATCCGCTAGCTTGTGTAAGGAGAAAAACACATTTACTTCTACAGAAGCTTCGCGGGCCGGCATGTGTTTGAGGAGGAGACAGAGAGCCATCCCTTCCAATCGTGTAGAGCGGGGGCCCAAAAAGTCTGTGTTGTCCCAGGTCCTAGCATAGCTGTCAGCTGCCCTGCATGTGATGTTTTTATGATTTTCACAGCTGGATGTTTGTGGTGTGAAAATTTTCCTCATTTATAGAAGGAGACAAACAATTCTAAATATAAATACTCCAGGTGCTTACTTGTATACTGTATCCAGTAAAATATACCAATATAGTTTTTTTCTCATTCCAGATCATCATCAAGTTGTAATATCATCCTAACCTCAATAAATATAACATTTGTTTTTCAAATCATGAGTAGATTTTTTTTTAAGTATATTAAGGCCAAACTAGACATCTGGATTGAGGAATGACTCCCAGTTTGCAGTGATTAGTTGTGCAACCTTGGCATCAGCGCTGCCTCTAGGTGTTTATGTTAGCTGAGCAGGAGTCTTAATGTTGCTAATTGGGGGGTTTAATGAGCACTGGCATCCTGTTAAATGCTATTTAGGTCCAGCTAAGACATGATGTGTTGAACTTTATCTTTTTGTGTTCTGTATTTTATCTTATTAGGTTTTTTAGGAAAATAGAGTTTCTTCATGAAACTAAACAGAACATTTTGTAAATTAGAGTTAATGAAACAAATTAAAAATGTGTTCTCACACAGATCGCAAAGCTTTTTCAATTCAAAATTGAATTGGGTTCGATTTGAAATTCGATTCAAATTTTCAATTCAAAACTGAATTGAAATTTCGAATTGAAAAAGCTTCCTCGATGGGAAGCAAAACATCTTCAAACTTTGAAACAAAGTCCAGTGGATTATTTTTTTCAGTTTTTCGAATGATTATGACCTGGATGACTGAGAATTTCACCAGCATATTCCAATTAAAGTGATTAAATGATACAAACATGAACAAGTTGCCGAGCTAAAGGCAAAAATATGGGATTTAATCTGGATTCATTAGGGTTTCTGCTTTTTTCCAGTTTTCTGGGAGTTTATTCCAGATTAGAGGAGAATAACAACTAAAAGCTGCTGAAAGTAGACTTGAGAGGTCTGGCTGTTGATCTTTAATGTATTTTGGAGCTCAGCCATTCAGCAATTTCTATCTGATAGAAGGACTTTAAAGTCTATTCTCTGCGATGCGGGGGGCTAGAGGAAGAGCTTCAGAACAGGCTAATGTTCTCCACTTTCTTAGTTCTAGTGAGGACGCGGGTAGCAGCATTATGGATCAGCTGCAGCTGCGTGATCCACTTTCTAGGCACTTCTACAAAAGATGAATGAAGCAGGAAGTAGTTCTTCAACATTAGTCCTGTAATCCTGAAGATGTTCCTCAGGTGATAGAAGGTCCACTTTGTTCAGGTCTTTATGAGCCTCTATAGGTTCAGGTCTGAGTTCATCACTATTCTTAGATTTAGAGCCTGATGGCTGCTTTCTAGCTGGATTGGCTGAAGCTGAATGCTACATGGGATCATTGTGGTTCTGATGGAAGTTCTGTTACAGAAAGGCAGATCCATTTAGATAGCTTAAAAATATTTTTAGAAATGTATTTCTTTTTAGCATTTCAAGTTTAGTTAGTTTTACTTATTTGTGAAGTTTTTTCATGAAACAAATTTAAATCAAAAATAAGAGAAAACCTGAATGGAGGGAAATACTTTTTCACAGGATGAGCAAACATATTAGATCTTCTTCAGGCATCAGTGGGGTTCAGCGGCTCTCATTGGGAGGCCTTATTTTAAAATGATATTCCACTCTGCCCTTGTAACCTCAACATATGCCTCATGTGTAGGAGTATATAAAAGAAAAAATAGATGCTGCATGAAATTTTGAACATATTTAACCTTCTGCTCTGGAACCTTTTCTCTGCTGTTTGGCGCAGAAAAGGTCAGAACACGTTTTAAAGGTTTTTAAATAAATGTACATAGAGGATTATCAAAGCTGCTGCATTAGTGTCCGCTCCATCGGAGAACCGGCTGCCCTTGGGTAATGAATTTATTGAAGATGAAACCTTTCACAGGAAGAGGAGATGCTTCATGTTAGGCCGCTCTCTAATGGAAATTTCCGTGAAGACTGAGATACAAAGGTCATGTGAAGCTGGTGTTTTTCACCCTGCCGTAAGGATACACACATGCTGAATTTAAAAAATTTCACCTCAGTGTGTCTTGTATACCGAAGTTGTTTGCTTTGCTCTTCCAGCTGAGGATGTGTTTGAATCTAAGGAGGCAGATAAGTTCAGGTAAAAGATTCAAAACGTAGCCTGGGGCTCAACATCGTAACAAGTAACATAAAACAGCCAGCAAACTCTGGGTTTTACCTTCAGTTTCAGAAAAACAAAGAACATGTTGGTTTGTTTTTAAATTAAGATTTAAAATCACTTCCCAAAAATATTTACCTTTAATTTGACCAAAACAGGCTCTACTGAACATGTGTTTTCAGCTATGATTATGTAGTTCATGTTGTTTTCTTCAACTGCTATATGGAAAAAGTCTAATTTTGATTTTAAACACTCTAATAATCCCAGAGGGAAATTACTTCTCTGCATTTAACCCATCCCCTTGGGGAGCAGTGTGAGGTTATGGGTCTTGCTCAGGGACCCAGAGTGTCAGTCTGTGGGAGTGGGTGATTGAACTCACAATCTCAGGATACAAAGCCCTATGCCCTAACCACTAAGCTGACACTCCCTAAGTAAGATATTCAACTGAAATAATTAACTAATTAGTTGCTGTTTTGTTTGTCCAAACCTCTCTGGAGTTAAAGCAATCAGCTGGTTTTCCTTCCATGACCTGATGGGAGATGTGATTAGAATTGGAACAATAGAAATAAACTAAATTGAAATTATTTCCATCAGCTTTAAATAAGTAAAATAGAACCATTGTTAAATGTATTTTGGGGTGATTACCTCTTAAGAGGAAGCCATGCTTGAACTGGTGTTGATTAGCTTGCCATCAGTCATCCGTTGTTCTGTCAGATGAGCATACCCCATCAGATCAGCATACCCATAGTCAATACCCATGTGCAAGACGTCAGATCTGCGTTTATCCCTTTATTTTTTTCCACGAAAAATTGACTATAAACTACCTCAACATGCATGTATTCCTTTAGTCATGTACAAAAAAACGATTTAAGGTCAGATCGCCATACGCTTCAAAAAACACAGAAAAGTAATTAATAAATCTTTTTTTTTTTGTACATGACTAAAGGGATCCACACCCATTGAGTTAGTTTAAAGTGTATTTTTTGTACAAAACTAAAGGGATAAACTAAAGGGATAAACAGGTATTGACAATGGGTTTGCTGGTCTGACGGGGTATGCTCATCTGACAGAACACCAGCCTGGAAGAAGACTCTCTACGTGTTTTTTCTGACTCTTTCTCAGTCATTTCAACCTGAAGGTAAGTCTTAGGAGTTTGTCTCAAAGTTGTTTGGGTTCTGCAGAGATGTTGGCTGTCATGATGGGTCTCTAGAGTTTAAACCCACATGCAGAACACCACAGGAAACGGAGTAAAAGTTTAACAGTTTATTAAATGAGAAGCACACAGAATTATAATGAGCTGGTTCTGGTACTGGTCCGGGACAGGAATCACTGAGAATCTGCAGAGATGGATGGTTTGGTTAGCCAGGCAGCGGTGATGACTTTTCAGGTGTTTGATTCTGGTTGTACCTTGATGTTCCGACAGATTGATGGAGAGAGGGAACCGGTTGGGTCCAGAGACAGTGGGTTCAGCAGAGAGCTCAGCAGCAGCAGCAGCGTCTAGCTTCAGACTAGTGAGATTCAGACCTTGAGTAGGTGTCCTTGCTCTCCCTTGAGAGCTGGCTGGGGAATCCAGACTGATTGTCCTCAGGTTTGGCTTCCTAGGGCAGGCAGGCAGGTTTCCAAGCAAAAGCTCCTCCAGAGCTACAGAGTTCAGTCAGGCTTTCCTGTGAGCAGAGAAGACAGAGGCTGGTTAGAATCTAGTTACTCTCTTAGAGCAGACAGAGATTCTCAAAGTGAACAGAGGCTCAGGTTCTGCTAACCAAAACTGGTCAACACTCCGGCGCCGAAGACAGGTCTGGCTGCTGCTTATGTAGGAGGTCTCCTAATGGGCTGATGATCCTCAGGTGTGTTGGAGGCTCCAGGAGACCCATAGCGCTCTCTGCTGGAGACAGGTGACAGAACTCCAGATCCCAACATTGACTGTTTTTGACAACGGTAAAGCAGAAGATCTCCAGCAGCTCCTGCAGAGGATATCCTAGGTACCACTTTCTTCCAAACAGTGTCTATTACTAAGGACCAGTGTTCTGTCAGATGAGCATACCCAGTCAGACCAGCATACCCATAGTCAATACCCGTTTATCCCTTTAGTTTTGTGCGAAAAGTAAACTTTAAACTACCTCTAAGGGTGTATACCCCTTTAGTCATGCACAAAAACTATTTAATTACTGCCTTTTTGGTGTTTTTTGAAGCGTATGGCGATCTGACCGTAACTTGTTTTTTTTCCTACATGACTAAAGGGATACACACCTGTTTCGGTAGTTTAAAGTCTATTTTCTTGTACAAAACTAAAGGCATAAAAGTGATAAATCTGATGTCTTGCATATTGACCATGGGTATGCTGATCTGACTGAACACCGGTTCAGGTTCAAAGCGATGATGCTTCTTAGATCCACTGCAGACAGCTTATAGGTGGTGAGGGAGGGTGAGGTGGTGTCCAAAGGTCCAGAGTTATATCCCCATCTTAAGCAGATGGAGCTGAGGTTGGTTCCTGATCCCACCACTGGACCAACTGATCCACTTTCTGTCTGTGTGACTCTTGGGACAAATGACAGTCACACTTTCAGCAAACTCTGGGACTTTCACAAACATGTTAACAAACACACAGTCATTAATGAATGAAAAGAGAAGACGGGAGAGAGCGTTCCCTGGGGAGAGAATTCCCAAGGAGGGGTGTGATGCATGATCAGTACTCGAGTTGAGGGGGGATGAGGGGGGATGGCATCCCCCTTCTTAAAAAAATCTTAAAAATTATCTACCTTCTTAAATGACCATCCCCCCATACCATCCCCTGTGACATTTTACTACTGAATGTGTAAAATTTCTACTACAGTAGTAGCCATTCAACATTTCCCCATTTTCCTTGGCTGGTTCCCTACAATTCCTTTTTAAACATCAGTCTTTGTACTAAAATGTTCTTTCCGTCATGATTTGTGGACATTAGGATCTAAAGAGATGCGCCATCTCCTGGTCAGATGCTGTAATTCAGTGAAAGAAAGAGTTAGAGTAAGACTAAAAAACTATGCAGTACCTGTCTATGTCTCTGAAAGTGGGTTGTTAAAGGTAATTGTCGGGCTGGCTAAATAGGAGAGGTATTCTGTTTTGCTGCAAAGGGGTTGGGGTTGCGATAATAGCGGGAAGAGATCAACATAATTGCAATTGAGCCTCGAATCCAAATTTATTTCTGACATTTTGAATTGAAAAAGCTTCCTGGATGGGAAGCAAAACATCTTCAAACTTGGAAAAAAAATCCAGTGGATTGTTTTAAACTTTTTTGCAATGACTATGACCTGGATGACTGAGAATCTTCACCAGCATTCTTGGCATCGCTTCGCTCCTGAACGCACCTCTACCTAGAGGTAACATATCAATCCCTCCATCTAGTCGCATAATTCATGGAAACCATGACCCAGACCTTGTTGTACAGTATCAGTGGTTGAACCTCTAAATGCTGTGCTGGAAAAGCAGAAAATTAAATTAGGAAAATCTTCCAAGCAGGAGCTCAGGCTGGATTCACTCAGTATTAAAGATGATATACCAGTAATAGTGTGTGTGTGTGTGTAATGATCATTTTTTCCCAATATAGTGTTAATACAGTAAACATTAGCTGTTGACTGGGTGTTTCCAATTATTTATGAAATGTGTCAGCTCAACTCTTAGTTATATGGTAATTTAGAGTTTTACGCATCATTAAGTCCTCCGAAAAATGCTGTCACACTAACAGCGGCCTGTGCGGCAGAAATAGTTGTGTTAATTACTGCCTGATGCGTTGCATGAGGGGCTAATAGGAAGCCCAACCTGGAGGAGAAGGGCAACAGGTCAGTTTTGCTTTTCTGTGTTTCAGGGAGAAATGGCGGAGCCGTTTTTAATTCCTCCATGGAGCCAGAGCTGGATGATATTTTTCCCCCTTGTTATGAACACAACTTTAGATGGTGATGATTTTATCTGGTGTTGATGGCTTTATTTGCCGGTTTAAACTGTTTTATTTAGTCTTTCAGATGTTGGTGAAACTCTGTTTCTATCGATGAAGCTTTATTAATCCAATGCACTCTGAAAGGCATGAAAATGTGTTCTTTGGGTTTATTCCACAGGAAGTAGAACATTGCTGAGCTTTCTGTATGGTGGAAACACAGCTCAGTGTATTATCATTATTATTTTATAAGTTTCATTTATTTAAAGTTATTGAACAAGTGGTGATGTGATGATGGGGGGAAGCTTAGAGCAGAGCTGCACAGTGATTGTTACCAGTTAAAGACATGGATTAAATGGAAACTGTCATGTACGTTCAGAATGTAGACACGTACACAACGTTTAATCAAAATAACAGAACAGAAGCAAGCTGCTGTGGATCTGCCAGGGGAGGCGGGGTGCCACCCATTACTGACACTCTGGTTGAGGGAGAAACACAGGTAAGTGACCACAATATTCTGACGGAAAATGATTATCAGCGTCAGTCACTTACCTGGTTTAACAGTTCAGTCCATCCTCTCGTGTGAGGCAGGATCCAAGGTATGAACTGCCAAACGTGTCCCCGAAGCAGCAGCCTCGGTGAACAGGCAGGAGTCCCAGCCAGGTCAGGCAAACAGCTCAGAACAGGAAAGTTCTAAAGATCCAGGATTCAGCAACCTGGCCAGAGGTTCCGATCCGAACAGGAACAGACAGATCCAGGGTTCCAGCAATCCACAGAGAGTTCAGGCAGGTTCAGGGTTCAATGACTCCAACAGAGAGCTCAGGCAGACACGCGCAGATGGAAACAGGCAGGCCCAGCTGTTGAGAGGCAAAAACATGACACAACACCAGGAAAACTACTGAACTTTAAACTGGGTCCGTCCCCTGAGCCAAAACTGAAACAAGGCACGCTCAGCGGGCAGATCCAGGACACAACAACACACTAAACACCACACTGGCCTGCAAAAAAAAAATAAAAAATTGAACTAAGTCAAACACAAAAGCACAAACTCAAACAAATAATGATCTGGCCCCAATAGCTGGACTGAACCATATATAAAGCAGATGGAGCAGGTGTATGAGATGAATGATAATACAGTAAGTGGCCGAGGAGGGTCAGGCAGGTGAGTGAAGTGAACAATTAGGCCAGCTACCAGGCCAGGGAACGTGACAGAAACAATATATATCTATAGATATATATCGATAAATAGACAGACATAAATAGAGAGATATTCTAGAGTTGGGATTCAATTAAAATTTTCAATCAAGCTAATTAAAGGGTCTGTAATTAACAACATTTTAATAAAAAAGCATTTGTTGACAAAATTACCTTCCCTTTCAAATCAAAAACATTTTTTGTTCCTAAATTATTAAATATATAAATAAATCAGCTCAGAAACACAAATATTTATTGCTTTTAATCCATTATTCAGGTGATTCAACCACTTTATTTAGAAAATATTTTATGTCTTTTGAAATCAACCTCTATGGAAGGGAAACAGCACATAGGTATTTATAAGAGAATAAGTTCTAAAACTATTAAGACTGAAAGTTTAAGACTGAAGTTTTGGCTGTAAACTGAAGTTAAAGTATGACAGTAAAGCATGAAGCATTGCCTTACGGAGCTTAACCTTTGCTGTTCAACAGGCAGCATTTAGAACAAATTAAAACAACCACTGAGGCGACTTTAGCCAGTTAATAAGAAAAACAATCCATGTTTCAAACCCCTTTACTACAGGGGCAGATTTAGGAAATTTGGGACCCTAGGCAAAGACAGGCAGGGGGCCTCTGAATTGAGAAGATAACACATAAAACAGACCCATTATACAGATACAGAAATTTTAATAGAATAGACATCCATTATTTGTATGTATATATATATATATATATATATATATATATATATATATATATATATATATATATATATATATATATATATATATATATATATATATATATATATATATATATATATATATATATATATATATATATATATACCCATCAAGGAAGGGGGGAAATTTTGAATGGCTACTACTGTAACTTGTTTGATTCGAAACTCTAACCAAATGAGAAAAGTCTTCGGAGCTTAACCTTTGCTGTTCAACAGGCAGCATTAAGAAACAAATTAAAACAACCACTGAGGCGACTTTAGCCAGTTAATAAGAAAAACAATCCATGTTTCAAACCCCTTTACTACAGGGGCAGATTTAGGAAATTTGGGACCCTAGGCAAAGACAGGCAGGGGGCCTCTGAATTGAGAAGACAACACATAAAACAGACCCATTATACAGATACAGAAATTTTAATAGAATAGACATCCATTATTTGTATGTATATATATATATATATATATATATATATATATATATATATATATATATATATATATATATATATATACCCATCAAGGAAGGGGGGAAATTTTGAATGGCTACTACTGTAACTTGTTTGATTCGAAACTCTAACCAAATGAGAAAAGTCTTCATTTAAAAGTCTCCTTCCACTGCCGTATAGTTGGGAGGGGGGGTTTATCATCATCTCCTTTTGAAACACTTCAAATCAGATTTTAACTCCATCTCTGATGCTGAGCTATATAAACATGAAGTTTGTATGATCAGACATTTCAGTCTTTAAGTGTTTTTTCCCAGCCAGTATGGACTGAACTGACCTGTTTTATGATCTTAAAAATTAGTAAAAATGTCTTAAAATAAGTATATGTACCATTAGTTTGAGCAGGTAAATAAGATGATCTGCCAGTGGTATTGGTATTTTTACCACCAGAATGGCCTGTTTTTCAGTGTAGACCTGTTTCTCTGACTGTGACTTACTGGATGTGCTCTCTTCATCCTCTGACCTTTGAACTGGCTCAGAGCCCGTCTGCCTGGCTGTGTGTTTCCTAAACGGGAGCTGGTTGACAGTTACCTTTTGTAGCTTTGCTTCTTTCTGTGTCTCTGCTTCTGTCTCCTTGAACCCCAGTCGGCCTCAGCAGATGGCTGCTTACTCTGAGTCTAGTTCTGCTGGAGGTTTCATCCTGTTAAAAGGGAGTTTTACTCACCACTGTCACTACATGCATGCTTGGAGTGAAGAATGACTTGGAGACAATGACTCGATGCAATCAACTGGCTTTCCTTAGATAGAAAACTTTCAATCAATTTGACTCTCTTGAGATGACGTTCTCTGCGTATTGCTAAGTATGTTTAAGGCCTTTTTCCTGAACCAACATGTTTACACAGCGGAAAATGGCCTCAAATAATATAGCTTCTATGCTATCACATTTCTGAACAGCTCCACCTCCTCCCTGTAGGCAGATTAACTTGAAACACACAAGGGTCTAGTCCGGCTGTATTAAAATCTTTCTCTACTGTCTGTGTTTGTGTTAAACATCCACCTTCCTCCACCTTTAGCTTTATAACAACATTCCTGAAGGAGAAGCTTGCCTCGAGCAGTCTGACAGAGAGAATGCCACTGACATGTCCTCTCTCTTTAATTGGGGACACGGCAACAGAAAAGTCGGACAGAGAGCAGTTAAAGCAGAGAAAAAAACATCAAATGAACAAAACAGTGAGAGAAAATGATTGAAGGAAAGCAAGAGAAAATGGAGGAGATGCTGCAGTGTTGGTGGCACCAGACACTGTTCTATCAGAGGAAAGGAAGGACAGGGACAGAGTCCTCAGCTCCTGGCACTGTCTGGTGTCTCATTGGTATTTCAGAGGGCACCTCTCTCACCCTGAAACTAGTCAGCACAGCTCCAATCATCGTTTCTCTCTCCTCTCTTCACCTTTATTCCACTGCTCTCCTTGCAGTTTGGCTTCAGGCTCATATTAAATGCGACATCCAACCTCGATCCGCTGAAGCTCAGCTCTGTTTTAAGTGTTAATTACTTGATTTGTAGGCGTATAAGGTGCTGTTTACTCAAACCTGGAGAAATTGAGATCAATGCTCACGGGGCTCTGGTAGTAATTTCAATCGGTAGAGCATTCTGTGCTCGATTGGTCAAGCGTTGCTCCTCCTGAAATTTAAGTAGGAGCAGCTTGATATAAAAATGCCTTTGCAGACTCTAGGTTGGAATTCCAGGCAGCAGCTCTCTAGCAGGACGGTTTCTATCTGCCACGGCCCTGTGAGGCATCCAAACCCTTCCCGAACCGATAAACCTCAAACCTTCATGTTATTAGACTGGATTTAAAAAACAGACCGACTGAAAGCTGGAAAGAAAAGAAAATGATTGATGGTTTTAGGGTGGTTTCACTTAACCCTTCATAGAGCCACTGCTTCCTACATCACTTCCTTCCTTCCTTCCTTCCTTCCTTCCTTCCTTCCTTCCTTCCTTCCTTCCTTCCTTCCTTCCTTCCTTCCTTCCTTCCTTCCTTCCTTCCTTCCTTCCTTCCTTCTCTGATGGTTGAAAGCACATGGAGGTCGTTCCGCCTCAGCATATTCGTTCCTCCTGGGTTGTTAGAGAAGATCCTTCTCCTCTGGTCAGTGATATCTTCCTTCATCCTCTGCTTTAAAAGTTATCAGTGAACAGAGGGAAGGATTTTAGTTCCTAAAACTCTGTCCAAAGAAAACAAGCAGTCTGATCAAGACTGAAACGGCCAAACATGAAAATGGAGAAAAACAGAGCCAAAGCTGGTTTCCTCTGACTGAAGCCATGACCCAGATAGAATTGATCTAACTTGATTCTGGTTTATTCTTCTCACCTTTCTGTTCCATTCTTGGTTTTCTGATGTTCAAACCACTCTGTTTACTGAACACTAGATTAAATATCAAGGTATCAGAGCTGATATCAGAGGTGGATCAATATGAAAATTCAAAGAGGAAACATTATCCCATCCATGATGTGGGCAAAGTTGAAGGGGTGTAAATACTTTTTCCCAGCTCTGTGTAACAGCAGGATTTAGGCCAGTCTAGCGAGCATCTGCAGACCACCAGTGTTATGCTGTTTCCTGCACTGATCACTGATTAGATCCATAAACTGCTGGCACGCTGTGGTGTTTCTGCGCCAATGTTCTCTTCTCTATCTTAGTTATGGATGTTGCCTCCGCTGAGTGAGCGCCTCAGAGACGACTGAGTGTTGGACCACTCTTACGTTTTACTGAAAGCTCGGAGACACGGCAGGAAATTAAACGGTGTGCATGAGCCTTGAAGCCCGTTGCTGCAGGCAGGGTTCTGGTTATTGCATCAGTCAAACCTGATAGATTCCCAGCTGGTTTTCTTGGCTACGTTTAGTTTAAATATTCATTCCTATTGAGCAAAGCAGTGTGAAGCTGGGATGCACCGCAGCATGATAGCGTTGCTGTAATCAGCTTCAACAATGGATGACAGATTATAAAAAGTCCAGAGTCTAACCATTTATTGAAACAGTTGGGTTCATAATGCCTTTTTCTAGAATTGCTTCTGTGCCTCTTTGGTTCAGAGTTTACAGAAGTTTCCGGTTCATCAGTTCTCATACAGCCTAGACTATGATCCTGTGAGTTGATAAACAGCAGGAACTGGTCTGAATATGTTCCTCCCTGGCAGTAGTGGGTTCATAATATCATTTAAAATATTAAATAAACTAAGTAATGTTTTCCTCTAAAAAATAACATTTATGTTGATTTTTGCGCTTTAATCCAAATATTAAAGTTTCTTTAAAGGCTCAGTTTCGCATAAAGGGAAAAAAAAGCTGTTGAATTGCTGCAGGCAAACCTCCCCAGCTGGCCAAAGTGGCCTCCCTACTGAAGCTGCTACCCGCGACAGCCTGCGACCCGACCCCGGATAAGCAGAAAAAGATGGATGGATAAAATGGTTTGACCAGGACTACGGCGGGCTGCAACCTTTAAAGTTTGTTTCACTGCAAACTAAGATCATCAGGTTTTCAAAAGTCTGGCGCACAGAAAAAAAGAGAAAAAGGGAAGATGACACCAAAAGCTTGAGGGATTTTAGGAGTAAATATTAAAAATAAATTTAGGATGACGTTTATGAATGGAATTGCAGAAGATTGATGCCCATTCAGAGCCAGGTAAGAAACTACACGTTTATCAATGGGATTTTAAAGTATAGCATCCGCTAGCTAGTGGGGGTGGGGTGAGACAGCATGTGTTTGAGGAGGAGACAGAGAGCAATCCCTTCTGATAACAGAGAGGTGGACGGGCTTGCTGCCTGATAGGAGAGTCTGAGCATAGTGGCACAGAGACGGATCACGCTGTTGATTTCAATGATCCTGCGCTATGGACGAGAAAAATGACCTAACCCTATGGTAGAGAGGAAGTCCTTCTCAGAGACGGCAAATTAACTCCCAGCAGATTCAGAGGGCAGAGAAATTCCAAAGTATCTAACATATTCCACCTCCCACAATGGAAGGAAAAAATGATTAGGGACTGGCTGATATACAGCAGGTCAAAAAAGGCCCTATTTTGCCTGCCATGCTTGCTGCTCTCTTATGAAGAAGAGAAAAGATCAACTAGTGCACTAAATGGGAGGGGGTAGGAGGGCCCTAGCAAAGCTGTCAGCTGGCCTGTCTGAACGGCCCATAATCACATGAACTCAATGCAGAGTTGACATGTGGTTCTCTGAAATTATCATGTTGACAACATGCAAAACACGTGTTAGTTGCTTGTTGTCTGCGTGTCAGAAGTCACGTGACTTTGAACGACTTGGCTTTCCATACTGCAGTGCGTTTACTCCTCTAGATGGTGCTTTTGCTGGATCATATGCAAATAACAATCATGCTGCATCATTGCATGTTTGCAGTTCACTCGGATTATGTTATTTATTGACATGCATTATGGTGAAATAATATATAATTATAAGTTATGTATTAATTTTTAAAATAGGAGAGATGAAGTAAAGAAAGTTAGCGGATGGATGATTATGATTGTTTTTATTTCAGGGGGGGTTATTTTGATCGTTTTTCCTAACGATGTCTCCTAGTTGGTCCCCTAGAAGCGTTCGGTCTGCTGCTGGGACACAGACTGCTTTGTGCTCAAATACTTTTACTTCTTTCATATTAGAAGGGACTAACGGCAGAGACAGGTTGATAAAAGTCATAAAACCTACATGATCCTTTTTTCACTTCACTTGAATACCGCCTATAAAGATTGTTTTATAGCGAAATTCGATAACGAATACTATGCATCTGTGAGGGAGCGAGGTAAGAAGCATGAGGAGTCACAGGGAGTAATACAAAAAAATGGGTTTTTATTTTTAACCCAAAATAACAAAAAATACATGTGTTCATTTCATAAAAGAGGTGACCCAAAAAGAGCAAATGTAACTCTAACAAACTGTGCCCAAACTAACAGACTGCATATTCAAATATAACTAACCTAACAAAGAAATTACACACCAGGGGTCATTCAAACTGAACAAACAATCACAAATGACTAAACACAGCAGTGCAGTTAGGTTTGGAAATAAGCTACATCTCAGAAAAACTGAAAACACACCAAACACAAAACAAACCATCAGTGAAAATGCATGAATGAGAAAAGTAAGGAAAATTTAAATCCTCCTACTAGCAGCAACCCAACTATAATCTAGTTATACTATCTGTAACTCAACTATAATCTAGTTACACTTTCTGTAACTTAACTTTAATCTAGTTATACTATCTATAACTCAACTATAATATAGTTATACTATCTATAACTCAACTATAATCTAGTTACACTATCTGTAACTTAACTATGATCTAGTTACACTATCTGTAACTCAACTGCAAAGTAGTTATACTATCTATAACTCAACTATAATCTAGTTACACTATCTGTAACTTAACTATGATCTAGTTACACTATCTGTAACTCAACTGTAATCTAGTTATACTATCTATAACTCAACTATAATCTAGTTACACTATCTATAACTCAACTATAATCTAGTTATACTATCTATAACTCAACTATAATCTAGTTACACTATCTGTAACTCAACTGTAATCTAGTTATACTATCTGTAACTCAACTATAATCTAGTTATACTATCTATAACTCAACTATAATCTAGTTATACTATCTGTAACCCAACTATGATCTAGTTATACTATCTATAACTCAACTGTAATCTAGTTACACTATCTGTAACTCAACTGCAATCTAGTTATACGATCTATAACTCAACTGTAATCTAGTTACACTATCTGTAACTCAACTGCAATCTAGTTATACGATCTGTAACTCAACTATAATCTAGTTACACTATCTGTAACTTAACTATGATCTAGTTACACTATCTATAACTCAACTGTAATCTAGTTATACTATCTGTAACTCAACTATAATCTAGTAACACTTTCTATAACTCAACTATAATCTAGTTATACTATCTATAACTCAACTATAATCTAGTTATTCTATCTATAACCCAAATATAATCTAGTTATACTATCTGTAACCCAACTATGATCTAGTTATACTATCTGTAATTCAACTTTAATCTAGTTATACTATCTTTAACTCAACTATAATCTAGTTACACTATCTGTAACTCAACTGTAATCTAGTTATAGGATCTATAACTCAACTATAATCGAGTTACACTATCTGTAACTCAACTATAATCTAGTTATTCTATCTATAACCCAACTGTAATCTAGTTATACTATCTATAACTCATCTATAATCTAGTTACACTATCTATAACTCAACTAATCTAGTTATACTATTTATAACTCAACTATAATCTAGTTACACTATCTATAACCCAAATATAATCTAGTTATACTATCTGTAACCCAACTATAATCTAGTTATACTATCTGTAACTCAACTTTAATCTAGTTACACTATCTATAACTCAACTATAATCTAGTTATACTATCTATAACTCAACTATAATCTAGTTATACTATCTGTAACCCAACTATAATCTAGGTATACTATCTTTAACCCAACTATAATCTAAATATACTATCTTAAACCCAATCCTAATCTAGCTATACTATCTATAACTCAACTATAATCTAGCTGTACTATCTTAAACCAAACTTTAATCTAGTTATACTATCTATACCCATCTATAATCTAGTTATACTTCAGATCTGAGCCATGGCTGACACCTTTTATCTGGCCAAACTCCTCCTCCAAACTCCATGAAAGGTCAGAAACAGATTAGTTTAAAAAAAAAACACACACACAAAGAAATATGAATGAGTGGTACAGTGAACTAAATGTGCGCGCTTACAAATACAAAACACTTATTTGAACTAAGAATAAAGTTTATTGCAAACTAAAGTATGTGTTTGGATTACTGAATAAAGGTGCATGTATAGTACCAACTGTTAAGGTGTGGCCATGGGTTTGGCAATCCCAGCATGTCAGATTAGATTTATAAAGTGGAGTTAGTGTTTTTTGTTTACAAATAGTTTATTGTTTTTATAAAAAAAAGGCTGTATGATATGTTCTCCTCCCTTGAGGTCGTTTTATGTACAGATAAAAATCCAGGCCATGTTGTCTTCTTTGGTTTGGAGGTCTAATTGAATCCCATCAGGATGAAAACTGGATTCATCCTTTCACAATATTTGCTAATTAGCCGTCCACCTGCCACACATTAGATGCTGTTTAAATTATCCTACTAGCAGAGCAACAACAGGTTAGATGCTGATGTCTGTGTAATTCATCAATTACAGGGTTAGCACCCAGCTCCATGTCTGCTCCATCTATTAGGGGCCAAACATGTCAGCCGCCGAAATGCCCCAATGTTTGATTTCCATAATACGCTTTTCAGCTTAAATAGACAGAGAGAAACTCATCAGAGCTAAACTCAACATAACTTAACATGATGCATTCTTAGCTTTTAAAAACCTGGTTGGTTTATTGGTCTGTTGCTCTCTCTCCAAAACATATATTTACTCTCTTTTCTCTGTTCCAGATAACACTGGTTGGTAACAGTACCAGTGCTGACCTTTCTCCCTGTTTGTTGGCTTTTTTTTAACCTTTCATGGTGTGATATATATATATAACAGGAGGAAAGAATAAGAGGCCAGTTCTGAAGAGACCGACCTCTATTGTCTGTTAGAGAGATAGAGAGAGAAAGAGAGATTTGCAATGAAACAAAATGATCAGAAATAAAAGTAGTGTGTTTCAGGCCAGTTCTTTTTCCTTCTGGGCTCCAGCAGAACGCTGCAGGGGTTCTACGTTCCTCACTGATCTGAGATTCTTTGTGAAACTGAGGTCCCTGTTTGTCCAGGCTGAAATATTGAAATAGTTTTATTTCAGGTCAGTGTGATTTATCCACATCTTTACCCCAGAGAAAGGAGAAAAGGAGAAGATTCAGATTTATTTATTTCTATCTTACCCTCTGCAGCCCAGCAGGGATGCATTATTGATTCTAAGTTCGGTGGAGTTTGTTGGACAGAATAGAAATTCTTGATGGTATCTTGAATTATTTGAGCTTGGAGGTTTTGTTCGTAGCTTTTGTTTTGCCTTCCTACATTTATTTATTTTCATTTGGTGGATTTCTTGTGATTTTGAAAAAGTTGGTTCTGATCAATAAGGCAGCAGAAGAATGTCAGGACAAAAAGCAGATCTGTAACACTATAACCGAGTTATTCCATCTATGACCTGACTATAATCTAGTTATACTATCTATAACCCAACTAAAATCTACTTATTCTATCTATAACCCAACTATAATCTATTTATTCTATCGATAATCCAACTATAAAGTCATTTTTCTATCGATAAAGCAACTATAATCTAGTTATACTATCTATAACCCAACTATAATCTAGATATTTTATTTAACCCAACTATAACCTAGTTATTACATCTCTAGCCCGACTATAATCTAGTTATACAATATATCACCCAACAATAATATAGTTTTCCTTTCTATAACCCAAATATAATTTTGTTATATTATCTATAACCCAACTATAATCCAGTTATTCTACCTGTAATCCAAATATAATCCAGTTATACTATCTATAACCAATCTGCAATCTAGTTAATCAATCTATAACCCAACTTTATTCTAGTTATGTTATCTATAAGCCAACTATGATCTAGTTGAACCATCGATAACCAAACTATATTCTAGATTATATGGTTTATTAAACAAACCCCTCTGATCATCAACCAATGTTTTGCTCCCATAGGCTCACAAAAAAAGTATTTTAAAGATAATTTTCAATAAAATGTTTGGCTAAACTATTTGTTCTGAGATTTATACTTAGATTTTTGTAAGAAGTTGATCTTTTAGGACGTTTTGAACTCCTAAGACTGAATTGTGAGGAAGCTGATAAACAGCACTACACACAGATCATATCTGGATGCTCTGTCTTTGGGGAAGCAATCATTTCCACCTTCCTCCTCCAAACTGTACGTTGCCTTCGGCACCTTTTATGTGTCCTGATGAAGCTGCTGGTTGCTGAAAAGCTGTAGCTGATTTAGTGGGAAAAGGTTTTCATACAAAGTGCACACATCAAACTAGATGTTGTGCCAAAGTTTACTAGATCCTCGTTGCATAGTGTGGGACAGTCTGCTAAAACTGCACAGTGCAAAAAAGGTCTTAAGAAATTCAGAATATGGTAGAAAAACTGTGTTTCAAAGACCATCATGTTAAAAGTTCATTTAGCTGCAAACCACTGGGTTACTGATGGAGAACGAGACTGTTCTTTTTCTGACGTAAAACATCTTCAAACTTCCTCCTCTTCCCAGTTTTTAAAGTGCAAACAGCAACGAAAGCTTTAAAGATCTCAGTAAAAGAATCCCTGCTGTGTTTCAACCACTTCTGCTACAACATCAAAGTTTCTAAGAACCTATTAATAATAGAAACAGTTTCAATCATAATTTTATTTGAACATGCTAATCATTTGTGTCTAGGACTTTACCATGGTAACATATTCATTTTTTTTTTTTTTTTTACCAGCTTTTATTTTAATTACACTGTCAAAAGTACAGAGCAATGAAATTAACTCTCTGCATTTAACCCATCCCCAGTGGGCGATGGGGAGCCTTTAACCTGGGTGCAGTGGGATGCCATTGTGTGCCAAAGAGAAATCGGGGGGGTTAAGGGTTTTTGCTCAGGTACCCAGAGTGGCAGTCTGTGGGAGTGGGGTTCGAACTCAGAACCTCAGGATTCCACGCTCAATGCCCTAACCACTAGGCTGCCACTCCCCATGGTGTTTAAAGAACTTAGGTGATGCTCCTAATTTTTTCCTAAAGTACATAGATCCTTGTATCATCCAGCTGGATTCTTCCTCTATTAGTATCTGCAGCTTGTCTTATCATGGACACCAAGGTTGGTTCTTTTTTAACATCAGGATAGTTGCAGCTAACATAAGTTTTGACTCATAATACAGTAGCAGCCAATTAAAAATGGCCTTTCCCAGTCAAATGCCAGCCGAATGGCAGCCAACTTCCCTGCAACTCCCAGCAACATCCCCTTCAACTTCCAGGCACTGGAGTGACCCCCTCTTTCTCCTGGGTGTGTATTTTTTTAATCTGCCTCCACCCTTTCACTGAATTAAAGGGTCTGACCCAGGGTTCCGAATTGGAGCCCGGAATTTTACTAGGAACGGAAAAAGAAACAAAAGAAATGGTCTTCAACTGTTTTGGATCAGAAAAGTTAATCTGAAATCCAAAAAACCTGTTAATAACATTTTTTTTTTTCGTTCTCTATATATTTTTCTAAAATTTCACAAAAGTATAGCCAATGTCAGTGGGGAAAAAGCTATGCTTTCATTTCACCAGGCTGAGACGCAACTGAGCTATCATCAAACATAACAAAGGTAACTGAGCTGAATTAACCGAGTCCACAATAATAAAGTAACTTAGTAATTCACTATAAAGGTTGCAAATATATCTCTCTATTAGACATTTCTAGCTATGAAAAACAAATTAGCATCTACACTGTTCATGTGAGCTAAATAGCCAACATCAGCTGTAGCCAACTGGACTTGCTGTTAGCTGGTTAGCGTGGTTGTTACGGATTGAATGCTGCTATTTATTTTGGCTTTTACAAAACCCGATTAGGAAACATTTCTAATTTAAAGTAGCTTCAAATCACTGCCGGAACAGTAAGAATCAGTGATATTTTGCGTTACGAACCCGTTGGTGCCGGAACGCAATAACGAAAACGTTAAACATACCTAAACCATTCGGAACAGAACAAACGAAAAGTAATTTTGTTTTCAAGCCCTGCTCTGACCAGGAAATGACGCTTCTCTTTAGATGTTAATGTCTACTAATCAGGACAGAAAGAATATTTTAGTACAAATATTAATGTTTGAATTAAAGGGGAGCAGCCAGGGACCCATTGAAGAAAGTGGGCAAAATTTTAATGGCCACACTATCTGTGTTAGTTATGACTATCGGCCCAAGTCTAACTGAAGCATTTTTTACAGAGTTTATGCTTTTAACAAAGAAACAGAGAGAGTTAAAAAGGAGCAGCACTTTTATTGCATTAATTTGAGGACACAATCCCATTTTACTGCAGGTTTTATTTCCTTGAGCTAAATTTATTCCTTAAAAGGTAGTTATAAGAACTTCCATTTCTGCTACTTTTCTCTGGCTCTCCTACAGCATCTGATAGATGGTGTGAGTTCCCAGACAGTAGTTTGAACCTGAATCCACTTCCTGCTGCTGATCATTTTTCTCTAACTCTGCTTTTAAAAAGCAGGAACAGAAGGAAAGTGGCCGTATTTGTATTAACTGCAGATTGGTGCTAGGCTTCAAACCTGCATCCAACTCTTGTACATTAATGAGCAGTAGAGGTGTGCAGTGATAGATCAACAGCAGAGAGAGAGATGGATGCAGTAAACAGAATTATAGTTTCATGAGGTAAAATCTATAGCACATCATTGACTGCTGTTGATGCACTCATAGACACTGATCTTATTGCAGCCCGGCTGGGATATTGATTCCCTGACTGGAAATCCCATTACGCTCACACAGCTTCACACACGCTCATTTAGCGCCAATTGAATCCTCCAAGGCTCCTCCCTTCTACGTAACCTTTGAACCCTCCATGCTCTCCAAAGGATGCTTAGAAAAACAGGAGTCTGAGCAGTTTTTGCCATTTGAAGGAGGCAAAAGGGGTCAAAAGTGTCCCAAGGAAATGTCGCCTTTACCACACTCTACTGAGCAGGGAGGGATTTACCATTAGGCAATACTTGGAGTCCTAGGCAGTTGCTACTTACTATTCCTTAGTTGTGCACATTAGTTATGTTTTTGATTACAATCATTTAGCTAAAATGCCATCAGAACGCTTATAATATTGTGTGTCTCAGACCCCCCCCCCCCCCCCCCCCCCCCCACACACACACACACACACACACCACCCCGCCCCCACCCTTCAGTGTCCACCATATTGGATCAGTCCATTTGCTGCACATTTTCAGAAAGGTCCAAACAGACAGCAGAAAACAATTTGAAAATGAACAATGCAAAAAGCAGTGTTGCCAAATTAGCGCTTTTGTCGCTATATTTAACAACTTTTCAGACCCCTCTAGACCCCTTTTATTTTAAAAAAGTGTCTAGCGCCAAATCTAGAGACTTTTTTCTGCTACTGGTGACTTTGGAGACAACATCTAAAAGCAGCGAACTCTGCTCTCCAGAGCAAGTAGATTGGTAACCCCGCCTCCTGCTCTCCTCTATCTTGTCTTCTGTCATGATTCATGCAGCTATTATTTCATCCAAATGAAAAATGGAGAACAGATAAGCAGATCATGGCTTGTCTACAGTAAAAAGAAGGACTGGGTTATTTAATTTAGCCGTCGCCATTTTGGAAACACAGGAAGGAGCAATCAGTGAGTTTAGTGCTTGGAAAAAATCTTTCATTCCTTTAGAGACAGCATGAAAAGTCAGCTGAGTACAAAACATAGAGAAGAAAACAACAAGAAAAGGGACAAGAAGAGAGGGTCAAAACCTAGAACAAATAATGTATGTCTATTCTATTGATATTTCTCTATCTGTATAATGGGTCTGTTTTATGTGTTGTCTTCTCAATTCAGAGGACCCCCTGCCTGTCTTTGCCTAGGGCCCCAAATTTCCTAAATCCGCCTCTGCTCTGTAGTAAAGAGGGTTGAAACATGGATTTTGTTTCTTATTTAGTGGCTAAAGCAGCTGGAAATCAAATCTCAGTGATTTTCGAATATGTGGCTCCAAGTGTCACCTTCTCCATGCCTGGATTCCTCAGCGCAGGGCTACTGGGGCAGGCTCAGAAAATATGCATTTTTGATTATAGTAAAATATAATTTTCAATCACACAAACATTTACAAGAGGCGAGGTTTGAACTAACTGGAAGCTTTTCTTCAGACTAATTTGCCATCAGCCTTCTTTTTGATCAAGATAGCTGCCCTTGTTTTAATAAAGAAATATTTTATTATATTATATTATATTATATTATATTATATTATATTATATTATATTATATTATATTATATTATATTATATTATATTATATTATATTATATTATATTATATTATATTATATTATATTATATTATATTATATCTTTACATTTTTGGAGCTCTAATGGGAAACAAAATGGCCCAGAGTTTTCTTTGTCTATTTGCTGGTCAGCTAAAAGAATTTGATCACCAAAAATATCCTTCCCTGTCGTTCATTACGTCTCTGAAACAAAGAGGATGTTTTCTGTCTCCATCGTGATCCAGTCTGTGGAAACTTTGCAGGATGAACACCATTCTGAGTAAATCCAAAAAAATTAAAAAACAATCCACTGGACTTTTTGTTCAAGTGTGAAGACATTTTGCTTCCCATCCAGGAAGGTTTTTCAATTCAAAATGTTGGAAATAGTGTAGTGTGTAGAATGCAGTAGCCCAACAAAGCCTTGTTTTGGCTTAGAAAACATAAAAATTTAAATGGATGATCTGGTCCGCTTCTTTGGAATGAGGGTCGTTTGGCTTCTTTGGTTAGCCTGCAATGCCCCATACCTGTCTATGTCTCTGAAAGGGGGCCGTTAAAGGGAAATGTGGGCCAGGCTGAATAGGCGAGGTCTTCTGTTCTCCTGTAAAGGGGCTGGTGTTGCATTGATAGCGTGAAGGGATTAACTTCTCAGCAAATTATATAAAAGTCAATAAAAAAGACAAACTTCTCTTTTCATAAAACCGACTGATCAGATTACATTACGACACGCTGCACATTTTCATCCCATCCACCTTAAAGACTGTTTACCTGTAAACCAACTCGCTGGACTCAGACAGAACAACACCATGAGGGCAAAGAGAAGATATGAAGTAAAGGAAGGTAGAAATTATAAAGAAGACTGGCTATGACTGGATATGAATAAAAAAGCCATAAAACCTTTTTTATTCAACCTTCGCTTCAAAAAACAAGAACCATGAAATTAATCATTTTTAAATATCAGTATTTTCTACTCTGTGATCCACATTTCAAGGTGTTTTCAGTAAGAACCCATTGATTCTCTTCTTTTCAGCAGAGTTGATAATTCTTTGCATATTTCGGGTTGTGGAAACATTTAGGAACACATCCCTCAGTGCATTGCAGGTCCCAGCATATCTGCTGGATCTAGGTCTACACTGTGAGTGGCCAGATTGTTGATGATTTTTTTTCCAAATAACCGTGCGTAAAATCTTTCATCACCAAGGGCCAATCTGCTGCAGACAGCAGCATGTTGGTGCTCAGAACTGGATCTGAAGAGGCTGACAGCAGCAGATAGAGGATTGTTTCTGTCTCCTTCCTGATGGGAGGATGGTCTTTAGTCAGCTAAAATACTCCAGGCTTTTCACAGGCCTGAAATAGAAACTATTCTTCATGGGGTTCACAGCACAAACATTACAATAAAGTCATGCTTTTAATAAAAAATATAAAAAACTATGGCGGTGTAATAGGGCTAGGCTAGAGATTTTCTTTTTTAAATAGAAAATCTCCTTAAAAGGAGATCAATAGTATTATAATAATACATTTATAACATTATATAGTTGAAATATTCTGACAATAAAGTCATAAAATTGAGAATAAAGTCATAATATTAAAGGGCCGATGGAAGTCATTTTGAACAAGATGCTGTGAACATTTTTTTTTTGTTTATTTTGGACAGAAGACCCTTGAGGCTATAGGCCAATTTAAAATACAATAAAAAAAAAATATTCACTACTTTATTGTCATATACACTTACACGCACGCAACCAGGATCTGTAACACACAGACATCATTAATCACATTAATCATTGATCAGTTGATAATACGCGCTATTAATTAAGTTCACAACAAAGTAAATGTCAGTTGCTTTATGCCAGTTTGAAAAGCCAACATTCATAAAGGGATTGTCTTTCTTAAAATAGTCTCTAGGTGTGACATTTTTTCGGACTGCTTTCAGACAAACCAAACACAAAATATGATGAGTCTCTTCCACATTATGCAGCCACTGCCATCTATTACAGTTAATTTGGACCTTATTTTCATTACATTATGACTTTATTCTCATAATATTAGGATTTTATAATGTTGCAACATTATTCTCATAATGTTATCACTTTATTCTCGTGTTTAAAAACAAATCTCTAGACTGGTCCTAATACTCTGCTGTAAAAAAAAAAAAAAACACACAATAAAATACAAACAAAAAAAATTTGATCATTGAAATCAACAACCTTAAAATTTTACAAAATTTACAGAAGGATATCTATTATTGTTTTTTTTTTTCATTCTTTTAAAATGTGCATGAATATAGTCAGCAGTCACAGCTGCTTTCTGAGAGCCAACAGACGAGATATAAAAGTAACACTAGAAGCTCATCTAGTATTATTAAACGCACGTCTGATAAGTGCTAACGACTCTGAGAAAAGACTAAACGGTTTCTGTGAATTCCAGACTCTGTGGAAAGAGGTGAGAAGGGAGCATTCTCTGCTTTCATCCATGACAGACACTGACATACATCCAGTTCTCCTCATGGGGCTTGGTGAAGAACTGACGCACATTCCCCAAACCCAAACAGCACAACAATAGTTGATTGCATCGAATTATACTTTTTTAACTTTGTGTCAAAAACAACTTTTAGTATTTTACAAGTAGAATAACTGTTTTGTTTGTCTAAAATCTCTATTAAAGTCATTTATTAAATTATTCCATTTGTCCCCCTCTGCCCTTAGATTTTAATAAAAAAAAATAAAATAAAGCTGAGACTTTTTTTGTCTCCTTGTTAAATGGCAGAGCTCAATCATAATTCAATTCAATTCAATTCAGTTTATTTCTATAGCGCCAATTCACAACACATGTCATCTTAAGGCACTTTACAGTTCACCAGATCATCCAGTCACATTGATTCAAAGTTTTCTATCTAAGGAAAACCAGTTGATTGCATCGACTCTGACTCAAATACAATGTCTCACACTAAGTATGCTTGTAGCGACAGTGGAGAGGAAAAACTCCCTTTTAACAGGAAGAAAGCTCCAGCAGAACCAGGCTCAGTGTGAGCGGCCATCTGCTGAGGCCGACTGGGGTTCAAGGATACAGAAGCAGAGATACAAAAAGCAGCTGTAGAAGGCGGCCCCATCCAGGAAACACTCAGCCAGGCAGACGAGCTCCGAGCCAGCTCCCATGTCAGAGGATGAAGAGAGCACATCCAGCCAGTCACAGTCAGAGAAACAGGACTACACTGGAAAACAGGCCGATCTCATCTATAAACAAAGATGTTGATGGAAGCAGCACAGACCAGATGAAGCTACTATGAGAAAAAGCAGAGAGAGCAGAACGTTAGAGATTGAACTAACTTAGAAGGCAGTACTTTCCTTCAAGACTGACAATGATTGTTTTCTACTTTCCGTTACTTTAGGTCACCAATGGAATGTAAAATAATAGCAAATAAAGGTAAGATGTTGAGACTCCAGAAGAGATCTGATCCTTAAGAAACGGGAGCAATACAGTTTGTCCGAGTGGAGTTGCCGTATCTGATGACGTCATAAGAAAGGGAGGGGCCCCGAGCAGATCTGGTACCTACACCAGCCTGTCAGCCCCTGTTACATTATGTATATTTCCTTTTTAAAGCATAATAAAAAAACGAATTAGTAGGTCCAGCTAGTACTCAGTAATAGTAATCAGTCCTCCGTTCCAATGGAAATTTGCTCCAGCTGTGCTGCTCTCTCCTCCACTGTGGTGCAAAGGAGCTCCAAGGAGCATGTTCAGTTCACAACAACTCCTCCTATGCATTTTAGAATGGTTACAACTTTTTAATTGTTGTTCCTTGGCATCAGGATATTTGCAGGAGTTACTTTCTACAATGGATGAGCACACTGAGTGAAGAGAAGCTCTATTTGCAGCATAATGTTGAGCAATTAATGTTCAATTGTTTTTCTTTTTTATACCCTAAATTAATATATGCAGCCTAGCAACTGATCTAATGAGAAAAGGAGGTAAGATATGCACACGTATAAATATAGATGTAATTATCTTAATTAACTGAGGTTTTTAAGCAAATCCAGTCGTCTTTGGTGAAGTAGTTTGAAAAATCCAGATGCTATGATCGATCGTTTGGAATGATGGGATTAATGTATATTAATGTGGCCTAGCAGCGGCGTCCATCAAAAAAGGATCAATATTAATTTTTTGGGCCTGCTGTCTGCTTCCTGCCATCTTGCCCTGCTGTGAGGAGACCCTGCAAATGCTCTTAGTGATTATAAATGGGCGTATATGATTGGACAATGTAATGTAAACTATTCATTCATTGTAATAGAAATCCTGCAATTTGAAGTCCGTGTTTCTTGGATGTTACCTTTTTTTTATCTCCTGAGGTTTCTCGACAAAACAGCTTTGATTTCCATAAGATATTCATTGATAAGTTTCCCTTGAAACATCTGACCTTACTGGGAAACTCTGTCAAAAGAAAGAATCAAAATTTCTGATTCCGAGACGTCATGGTAGGACTAGTTTAAGTATATATCAGTTCATCTGTATATTCTTGCTCTGTAGGAAGGTGTTTATATCAAATCTGAGGCAACCAGACTTTTTCAGTGTTTCTGAAAACATTTCCACACCAATCCAGGAGTCTTTGTTAGTCCTGTCGGCTCACATGGGAAACACACTCACACTCTTGCACCCACAACATAGATCTGCAGATCAAGGTTTTGATCTGCAGATCTATCCAGGAGTCTCTATCAAATTCAATTCAGTTCAGTTTATTTCTATAGCGCCAATTCACAACACATGTCATTTCAAGGTACTTTATAGTTCACCAGATCATCCAGTCAGATTGATTCAAAGTTTTCTATCAAAGGAAAATCAGTTGATTGCATCGACTTGTTGACTCGAAGGCAATCTTTCACACTAAGCATGCTTGTAGTGACAGTGGAGAGGAAGAACCTCAAGCAGAACCAGGCTCAGAGTGAGTGGACCTCTGCCGAGGATGGGAATCAAGGAGAAAAAAGCAGAGATACAAAAGCCACCGGTAAAAGGCGGCCCCGTCCAGGAAACACACAGCCAGGCAGATGAGCTCAGAGCTAGCTCCCATGTCAGTGGATGAAGAGAGCACATCCAGCCAGTCACAGTCAGAGAAACAGGACAGCTGACATTTCTCTCCAGGATGGAGTCACAGTCAAACAGGAACAGACCAGATGAAGCAACTATGAGAAAAAGCAGAGAGAGCAGAACATTAGAGATTGAACTAACAGATTCTGCAGAGAGGGAGAATAGATACAATGAAGCAGAAAGATGAAATTGGGTCCCTATGTCCTCCAGCAGTCTAAGCCTATAGCAGCATAGCTATAGAGATAGCTCAGGATAACCTGAGCCACTCTAACTATAAGCTTCATTAAAAAGGAAAGTTTTAAGCCTGGCCTTAAAAGTAGAACCTCAAAAAATCGATACCAGTTTGAGTTGGCAGAAAGGGCAAAGACTCTTGGATGGGATCCTGTGCCTCAGATTTAAGCTTGTTTCATTGTTTCATGACCTGGGTGACTAAGAATTGGCACAGAAAGGTAGTTACATGTTCCTCGGTACAAACATCTTGTTCCTCATCTTCCCCATAACCCTAGGGGGACATTTTCTATAGCACCAAAAAGGAGGACATTATGCGGCATATAATTAAATTACTTAGGTGTACATACGAATCTGGTATACTCTCATTTATAGTACATTTTCGAGGAGTTCAAAGAGGATGCTTGTTTAGCTGACTAGGATTTTTTTAAATAAAATGTCAAAAAGTATTGGTTCACAGTTTTTGTATTAATTCAATACATTGAGATGTGCAAAAGGGACCACTGAGCTGTATCTGATTAAGTGCAGAATGCCACAAAGCATAACATGTGTGGACTTAAAAGTAAAAAAAAAAAAAAAAACATTTAACAGGTAACATTCATAATAAAAATTATATTTTATAAAAAAAAAAAGAGATTGTAAAAAAATAAAATAAAACACACACACATTCAACTGTTTAAGAAGTACAGCTTCAGTGTGGTCCATCATGCAGCTCCGCAGTTATTTTGGAGACGGAAATTCGTGAAAAAAGCGAAGGAGAGTTACCTTCCCGCATTTTATTACTTTTATGTTAATCCGTACTCGCATGCCGTTCAATTGCAGCTTTCTCCCTACTGCTAACGTCGAGATCGCATTGACATAGTGTGCAGAAGCCATGGAATTAGTCTCGACGAATTTTTGTCATAAATTCATGTTCTCTTGTCCATTTAAAGTTAAATGAGGTCTTATGTTTTCAACTGATGCGAACTTTCTTTAAATGTCCTTTGACAGGACTCATCATTGTTTACTTTTATTCAATGACGAGCAGAGGGCTGTTCAGTGACAGAGTTGGTAGCACTACCGCCTTGCAGCAAGAAGGTTCCGGGTTGCAGTAAGGGGGCTCCGGGTTTGATTCCTGGCCCAGGGTCTTTCTGCATGGAGTTTGCATGTTCTCCCTGTGCATGCGTGGGTTCTCTCTGGGTACTCCCACAGTCCAAAAACATGGCTGTTATAATCTAAATCTATAATCTAAAAAACGTCTGGCAAAAGAATGTCCGGCAAAGCTTGAGCCCTGAACAAGGTAATCTCCTCCTTCTTATACCTCATGAGTCCATGTTTTGCATCAGATGATTAGCTATCTGTATCAGAAACTGACACGCCATCCATGCCCTGACCTTTATGCATCTTGCCTCTTTGCCCAAGGATTCCAGATAGTTATTCTTTATCAGTCCAGCTCCAAGATGTGCCGATATCCTGTGTTTTTCTAAAGACACGAAGGCTGTCCTGATTAGATGACCTCCATACAGTACGCACAGTGACATCCACCATGTGAAGGAAGGCCTTCTACTCTGTCTAATCTGACTAACAGAATAACAATGCCCATGATGTATAAAGAATAAACCTAACATACAATACCCCAACAATTTAACTGCAAACCTTGTTTTAACAGAAAGTAGAGCTATGATGTGAAACTTTACTGTTTGTTAACTTCCTGGTTCCTGCGCCAATCATAGGACAGTTCCCATTCTTACCTAAACTAAGCTCTTTTTTTAATGTTGGTTAAAGAACAGCAGCATGTGCAGATGGAAGCCAGCAGGAAAGACGAAGCAGAATTACTCTCAACAAAACCTCCATTTTTCATTTGTTTCATTTGTATTTTTGGACCTATTGCAGCCACCATATGAGAATACAATAGCATCACAATAAATCATCGAGGGGCTTTTTTCAAAGGAGGCCTTGAAGGTATAAAGCCTCCCTTAAAAAGCAGATATGTTTCAGCTTGAGGGTCATTCTGCTCACCATGAATATGGACATAACAGGAAACCCAGGGAAAAGGTCTAGCAGGCAATACTTCAGGTGTGACGGTAGCGAACCAGACAACAGGTAAACAGACTAAATAATATGAAATAACAAATTGCAGACTATGAGAGAAGTTATGTTACATCTATGCATCATGATCCGTGACACATGATGTGAAGCTACTGCAGCTTTCTGTTGTTATGGGAGTTAAAACCGGTCTGAATGCTGCCTGGTTCCTGCTTATCCCCTCAGCTCACCTCATGAAGACTCGTAGCTAAAATATCTACACAGAAAATGTGACTCGGGTGAATTTCATCCATGTTGCTGTCTGAGCAGTAATCTAATAGAAGTGACTGAATGTGTCTGATGTTGCAGGAGCATCACCAGCTGTGTGCTGCTCACTGATGTATTTATATGGCGGTAAACCTGATTTAGTGGTTTAAAGGAAAAATCATATTCAGAATTCGAACTTCTAAAAGTACTTTAAATATGAAATTATTCCATACTGTTAAATAAGTGTTTTTAATTAAGACTAATTTTCATTTCAATTCAATTCAGTTTATTTACACAGCGCCAAATTCACAACACATGTCATCTCAAGGCACTTTACAGTTCAACCAGATCATACAGTCAAATTGATACAAAGTGCTTTACTGGAGACATCCATGTTTGTCAAAGAACACTACTGCCACCTACTGGTTTGTGTCGTCACGGTGCGGTATCAGCTGTTGATCAAGTCCCAGTGCTGTATCTGGCATTTGTCACAAAGCACTTTTATCCAAGTCATCTTGAAAACATTCTTCTTCCAAATCTTGGCTACATATTACGTATTTTTTCTCTGGCCAGAAGTTCGATGGCAAATCCTCCCTCTTCAAGGTGGCAATCCAACGACGAACCCGTCTATGGAGGATCAGGAATCAGAAAGGTGAAATTATTAATTTTTTTCACTTTTACCTGATGTATTCAAACATCCAACTGCCATGCACATGTGCATATTCAGTTTCACTATAGCTCTGGTGAATTTCAATGGTGAAGTCCTCTGGAAATCTTCAATAATTGTTGTTGATTGCAGATGTGTCTAGTAGTTCCCATTGATTTTGCTTGTAAAGCGGGGAGAATGGCGCTAGGCTTACCGCACCGTGATGTCACTGCCGGAAGATGTCAGGAGTGAGGCTTTACTATATCAGACTCAGCGGTCGCAACAAAAATTATTGTTTTTATTTTTTACTGATTAATGCTAAATTCATTAAATCACCGCAAACTTATTAGTTTTAGGTATAGATAATTAGCCATTGATTATTCCTTGCTGTCGTCTGTAAAGGTGGATTCACACTGAACGCCAGCTACGCAAATAAAGCCATTTATTTAGGCCTTCTCACTGTGGATGCGTGTTCCGGAGAACGTGATACCAAATGATGCGGGGGAGGCCTTTCTAGCAAATTTCACTGTAGCTCAAAAATCTAAACTGTTATTGTCAACCAATCTGGGGCTGGATTTGGCTGTGAGGTAGTCGGGTGAGGAGTCAACTGTGTCCTAACACAGGGTGTCCTAACGTCCGCCCTGACCCCTAACCCCTAAATCACTATATAGTGAAGGGACTATTTAGTGGACTTTATAGTGAACTTGGTTGACTGACCTTACAGACAGATGATCACTACTTTTCACTCCCTGTTGGCCATGTGACTCCGACTCCCTTCACGGAGGCTGCACCATCTTAGTTCTCTCTCGCACCCAAAACAAATCTCATGATGCTCTGTTAGGAGAGCTCTTGCAAAGCGTTCTATGATATGTCCACCTGTCTAGTTAGCATGGATGCATGTCACTACCGGATCCGTCCCGGAAGCACAATCCATCCTGTGCGTGCGTAAAGATATACATCCATAAATAATGTAATTATGATACTAAAATCCTATATTTCTCACTAAAGAACGCACTAATGACTTTTCTGAGACAATTTTGTTGCTTTTTCATTTTCTCCGTTAAACTGCTTCTCTGACGTCATCATCTGACACGCTCAGAGTAGTCCTGCAAAATATGATTAAGCCATCTTTATATGTATTTTAGTTGTTTCTTTCTTTACCCACTATATGCCATACGGTTAACAGGAAAGGAAAACTTAAAACTCAAAAAGACTAGATTTATGTTTAAATCCAAAGCTGAAAAAGTTAGCCACTGGAAGTAGCGTATGATCCCATTTCCGGTGCAGAGACTTTAAGGCATTTATTTTCTCAGGAAATAGGTTATTAACCTTTTACACATTATATTTTAGTACACTAACTATTTTTGGGGGGGGGGGGGGGGGAAATAATTTAGGTCTTTTTAACAAAATAAAATTGAGAGTGATACACCCAGATGTATATCTGGATGTGCAAATAAGCTGATGGCGAATGCACAGGACGGATAATGCTTCCAGGACGGATCGGGTAGTGACAATGCACACTACTTTTCAAGGTCCATTGTGGGAAATCTTGAGTCCACTACTTTTTTATCCACTTTCGGGTACTTTTATAAATGGTGTAACCACTACATACAATAGCAGCCATTAAAAATGGTCCTTCCATTTAAGACGCCACTCGAATGGCAGCCCACTTCCCTCCAACTCCCAGCGAATCCCCTCCAACTCCCAGCCACTGCAGTGACCCCCTCTTGCATATTTTTTTCTCTGACTCCACCCTTTCACTGAATCACAGTCTGACCAGGAGATGACGCTTCTCTTTAGATCTTAATGTCCACAAATCATGACAGAAAGAATATTTTAGTACAAATATTGGTGCTTAAAAAGGAATTGAAAGGGGACCAGCCAAGGACCTGTCAAGGAAAGTGGGTAAATTATGAATGGCTGCTACTGTAGAGCTCTATGTAGGCGTTAGAGCAGATGTTCAGAGAAAGCCAAAACTTTTTAAAATCAAAATAGGCCTGAGAAGGTAATGATGACAAACACTTAGAACAACTTAGTCATAGAGAAACAGACATTTTAACATAAAACACAGTGATCATATGTTTTAGTTTTGTCCTTTATCCACGTTTTCTTTCTTCTCTTTCTGTTCATTTCTCTGACTTTTCTTTTTCTGTCCATTTTTCGTGTCGTCCTCTTCTCTGTGTTTTCCTTCATCCCTTTTTCTCCTAGTCTTTGCATTTATTCCATTTTGTCTTTGAAACATCATTTTTTAAATCTTGGACTTAGCAGATTTTGCAATGAGGAGATCCATATCCACTGACCTAAGAGCCCCTAAAGCCTGAAGCTTTCCAGAAGATTAGACTCATAAAACAAGCAAAGTAACTGCTAAATGATTTCTCACTCATCCTCTGTAGCAAAAACAGATGAAATTGGAGGCTCACTTCAAAATGAGCCCTTAGCTTTCCATCTTCTATGGGATAAAGGAATAATAATCAATATGGGGGAACAATTTTCTAGATGATTTTTAGATGATTATCTAGTTCTTCATCCCTCATGGCGGTCTCTACTCAACTAGTATCAACATCATTCTTGCACTTGCTTGTAGGCTGCTAGCTGCTGCTGCAGTGAAGAAGCGTAATTGAAGTATGCAAATAGGTTAACTTTAAGTGTAGGAGGAGTTCTATGGAGCCCTCAGGAACTTACGCCACTAGGTAACTAGTGCTCCTGATGGTAACTCCACCAATGTTGAAATATGAAGATGTCAAGAATCTACCTTAATGATTTGTGGGTGTAAATAAGCTGTGCTTTTTAAATTTACCTGTTTATTAGCAGTTTTCACAGTTGTCTACATACAAAATGTACATTATATTTCTATTTCTCTGTTTCACCTTTGCACCATCTAGTTTATCTAATTCTTTATTTTTTGTCTGTCTTCGCTGATATTCACTTGTTGCTAGGGTTGCCAACCGTCCATTGAAAAACAGAATAACGTATTTAGAAATAGAAATAGCTGTTCTGTTTTAATGGGAAAATGGGGTGACCAGACCTCCCCTTTTTCTTAGACTTAGACTCAGACAGATTTATTGGTCATTTTGTTTACACAAGTGAAAAACAAAAAGAAATTTTGTTTAAAACAGCTCTCTGGACAATTTCATTTTTTTTAAAGTGCAGCCTTGAAAAATAGTTTAAAAAAAAATATATAAAAACAGTAATATAAACATATGGCTGAAATTTTCTTTCCTCGGATATGTCCTACTTTTCATTCCAAAAAAAAAATGTCCAGGGGAGGAATTTCAAAATTGTCCAGTGCAATTGAAAAAAATCTGACATTTGAACCAAGCCGACAGCTCCAGTCTACTCAGCCACGATGCCATGTCCTGAGTTGTGACAGAATAGCCTCATCCCATTGGTCAAGCCAAGATAACGGGAGACAACAGAGCAGTATGGAGGACGAACGGAGTCATTTAAATGCTGACGCTGCTTTTGGGGGCGAACAACTCACTGCTGCAGGAGCTCAGAGGACATACAAGCAGGCTATCACCACATGTGGCATTAAGCTAATGATTTTTTTTTTTTTTTGCACAAGTTTGCTGTTGCACCACAAAATGAACACTATTTATTTATGATTTTATATTAATTTTACAGTTTGAAGTTAAGCAGGACAGGCTTATGTTTAAGATACTTATGCTATTCCATCCATCCTTCTGTGACATCAGATATTATTATCTGCATCTAATCCAGTGCAGATTTGAGTCAAATACAGGTGCTGGTCATAAAATTAGAATATCATGAAAAAGTAGATTGATTTCAGTAATTCCATTTAAAAAGTGAAACTTGTATATTATATTCATACATTACATACAAACTCATATATTTCAGATGTTTATTTTGTTTAATTTTGATGATTACAAATGACAACAAATGAAAATCTCAAATTCATCATATCAGAAAATTAGAATATTACTGAAGACCAATAAAAACAAAGGATTTATAGAAATGTTGGCCAACTGAAAAGTATGAACATGAAAAGTATGAGCATGTACAGCACTCAGTATTTAGTTGGGCCTCCTTTGGCCTGTATTACTGCAGCAATGCGGCGTGGCATGGAGTCGATCAGTCTGTGGCACTGCTCAGGTGTTATGATAGCCCAGGTTGCTCTAATAGTGGCTTTTAGCTCTTCTGAATTGTTGGGTCTGGTGTATTGCATCTTCTTCTTCACAATACCCCATAGATTTTCTATGGGGTTAAGGTCAGGAGAGTTTGCTGGCCAATTAAGAACAGGGATACCATGGTCCTTCAACCAGGTACTGGTAGCTTTGGCACTGTGTGCAGGTGCCAAGTCCTGTTGGAAAATGAAATCTGCATCTCCAAAAAGTTGGTCAGCTGCAGGAAGCATGAAGTGCTCTAAAACTTCCTGGTATGTGGCTGCGTTGACCCTGGACCTCAGAAAACACAATGGACCAACAGATGACATGGCACCCCAAACCATCACTGACTGTGGAAACTTTACACTGGACTTCAAGCAACGTGGATGAAGTGCCTCTCTTCTTTTCCTCCAGACTCTGGGACCTTGATTTCCAAAGGAAATGCAAAATTTACTTTCATCAGAGAACATGACTTTGGACCACTCACCAGCAGTCCAGTCCTGTTTCTCTTTAGACGCTTCTGACGCTGTCTGTGGTTCAAGAGTGGCTTGACACAAGGAATGCGACAGCAGAAACCCATGTCTTTCATACGTCTGTGTGTGGTGGTTCTTGAAGCACTCACTCCAGCTGCAGTCCACTCTTTGTGAATCTCCCCCACATTTTTGAATGGGTTTTGTTTCACAATCCTCTCCAGGGTGCGGTTATCTCTCTTGCTTGTACACTTTTTTCGACCACATCTTTTCCTTCCCTTCGCCTCTCTATTAATGTGCTTGGACACTGAGCTCTGTGAACAGCCAGCCTCTTTAGCGATGACCTTTTGTGTCTTGCCCTCCTTGTGCAAGGTGTCGATGGTCGTCTTTTGGACAACTGTCAAGTCAGCAGTCTTCCCCATGATTGTGTAGCCTATAGAACTAGACTGAAAGACCTTTTAAAGGCTTTTGCAGGTGGTTTGAGTTAATTAGCTGATTAGAGTGTGGCACCAGGGGCCATCAATTTTGAACCTTTTCACAATATTCTAATTTTCTGATATGATGAATTTGAGATTTTCATTTGTTGTCATTTGTAATCATCAAAATTAAACAAAATAAACATCTGAAATATATGAGTTTGTATGTAATGTATGAATATAATATACAAGTTTCACTTTTTAAATGGAATTACTGAAATCAATCTACTTTTTCATGATATTCTAATTTTATGACCAGCACCTGTAGTTAAAAAAATTATTTCACAGACAAAGGGGGGCTAAAAAAAAAATCACCATGCCAGGAGGGGTAAAGGTAATCGGGTTAGCTGGCACTCACATGAGGGGTCCTTTTTTTTTCTTTTTTTTTTGGGAGTTGGGAACCCTACTTGTTGCGCCTGCAGCTCCTGGTCATTCTCTGGTCAGCCTACGGTCTACTTCTTGTCAAAGGTTCATTATTTCTTCCTTTATTCCTTTCTAAATGAACAACCAGCTCCCAGCACAGCTCTTGTTTAAGAGCTTTATATCACATCTGATAGCTGCAAGCCGATTTTGTAACGTGTCCGTGCTATCGTGTTCTTCCATTTTTACTGCTGAGGCTTTTTCGTACTCGCCAGCTTCATGTGTCGAGATTTCTTCCATTACAGCCAGCTCTTCGGTTCTGTCTTTTAAGAGTTTTTCCAGCTTCTTCTCTTGCTCATCCCACTCATGCCTTAGATTTATCTATCGAGTTCCAGTTTTGTTGTTTTTTCCCGACTCTGTAGAGCTAGCTGACTCCTCCTTTTCCCTCCGCCATTGTGTCTCGACCCCTTAAATAAGCTGTTTTAATGATCAATCTTTAACCATAACCCATAACGTAATCCAGTTGGGGTTACTGGACTCCCTGAACTGGGAACATCTCTGGAGGATCTGGTCGATCGAGGACTGACGCTGTTATTCAGTTTCCACATTAAATACAGAAGCATGACTCACTAGGTAAAATCCAGGTCTGATATGTTAAGTTACACAGACAGGCAGAAGCTCCTCCCATTTGAAGATGCTATGAAGGGAAGGGACCTCGCAGACAACGGAGGCCAAATAACATAGAAAATGTTCTGGAAGAGCAGAACTGAGGCTGCCCGTGGATGCTGTTCATGGTGTCATCAGATGTAGTTAGTCGTTTCCACATTGGATGCTGCATTTCCATGTTCTACAATTGAAGATTCAAACCATTTCTCAGTCACTAAACCAGTTGAAGTGCTGTCTTCAAAACCAGTTAGAAAGTGATTATGTGAGATTTAATGGTTCTGAGAGCTAATGCTACATTCAGACAGCTGAAGGATCTTCGCTACTGAAGCTGCGTGGTGGAAACGTGGGTGTGATGCGCGTTGGGCGGAGCTACCATATCCATTCTTTGCCTGTAACAATGGCAGCTGTATTTGCTTTGATCAGTGGGTAAAAAGTAGTTCTAATATGTTTTAAGTGAGAAAATCCACCTGCAAACTTCCTCTGTGCAGTCAGTTCATGCAGATTACCATCCTGCCTTCAATTATTATTTCTCTGTCAGAGCTGCTCAGACCCCCATACACTTGTGGAGCTCTGTCATTGGGAATTCCCTTCAATGGCAGCCTCTGGCCCGGACCTCTTTGCTGTTTTCCACCGCTGTTCGCTGGAAGGCGCTTTTTACCGTATGCAATCTAAACTGCAGGCACCAGGATAATAAAATCAAACATGTTTACCGGCAGGTTTCTACATTTTAGGTTAATTTAGTTTTTCCAAATCCAGCATCTGCTGCTTCTGAAGCGAGTCAGATGCTGAGGAGCTCGTAAGATGCTGCTTCAGCTGCTCTAAACCCACTGCAGGACCTTTTGCTGCACCTTGATTTTATCAACCATTGACTTTGCATGTAAACTAGCTGCTTCTGCTGCCTCTGCTGCTTGCGGTCTGAATGTAGCATTAGACTGTCTCTGATTCAGTTCCTGCCGAGGAACTTGTGATGTCAGGCTGTTTGTCGTACTATAACAGAATCCAGTTCTTCCACATTATAATCAGAATAATTATCAAAGCTGTTGTTTTCTGTCTTCTGGGAGGAATTGTAGGGTGTCAGGACAACAGGCCTTTGGTTGGACACTGGAATTAAGAGCTTTGGCAGGAAGTGGTGGACCGTAGCGCAGAGCAGAGCATAGTTCAACAAATCAAAGTATGGTCAGAGACAGCGAAGGACTTTGGAGGCTTTGTAAACAGATAAACACATAATCTTTCTTTTAAGCTTGTCAGAAATACCGATCAAACTCTCCATTTGTCTGTTTGCCCTCCAGAGAGGGCTTTGAACGGCGTAGATACATCTTGTACGCCTTGACCCCGGTTTTCCTGCTCACCTTTCCATGGAGCTCATTCCAGCCACTTTATGGTCACACACACACACACACACACACACACACACATACACACACACAACTCTGCTGGAGGAAAATAGCAGAAAATGGAGACACGTATAGACGGAGACTTCCACAACAATAAACCACAGAATAACACAGCTCATATCTGCTGTTTATTTGCTTCCAGAGTTATTACGGTCTGCCTTTCCCCCTTCATGTGGGCCTAGGCTCTAATGCACAGGATATTGATCCCAGCAGAGCAGAGCAGTCCTCTTCACTACAGCTACACATCATATTTCTTTTTGTTCTTCGTGAGCTTCACTTCAAATGTCTTGTTGACTTTTTGTGGAAAATAGAAGCGTTTAGGCGAGGAGGCTGAATCTAAGGCTTAGATTCGGCACATTTATATAACTTTGAGCACTTAAATGTCAATTTTCAGTTTGGTTTTTAGTAGATATTTATCAAGAACAACCACATAGTTGAGTTTGGAAGAGGTACATCAGTTTGTCCTATTCCTGCAGGCAGAGGATGGTTCTGTCCTTCAGATCCGGTCATGAACCCAGTAAACTAGCAGTATCTACACGGACCAGGATGCCGTCTGCAAGCATCAACTAAGAAGAAAAAACTGCCTGAGGATAATATATTAGAATATCTAAATATTCACTTCATTCAAACATATTTAAAAAGCAGGTTAAAAAATACTAATTCCAAGTTTTCTTTGCTATCAGTCCCCTTGTAGGTGTTTTCACTTTGCATAAACAGGTGTTTTCAGGAGCATTGCTGCAGATAAACGGGTGTTTTTAAGCTGTTTTCAAGTAAACTGAAAACACATTTGGTATTCACACCGACGTGTTTATGGTTTTTAATTATGAGGCTCATTTATGAGCTTTAACTTTGGAATCACTGTGATCTGAAAAGTTTAAGGACTATCCAGTCACAATAAAAAAACAAACATGGGCTTAGAGGAGTTCATTTGTGATAAAAATATGCCGACATGCTGTGAATTCACGCATACTATCGACTGGCCAATAGTTATTTATGTCTTTTCCATTCATCTGTAAAACACGACCCTGACTGTTTAGCTCATGTTAACCATTTAATAAAGCACAGCAGCGGGATAATCTAGAGGCCTCCTTTTATTTTATCCTGATGTTTTCAGATGTTAAACAATGATAAACTGTAATGAAGTACAGTCAATGATCCACTTAGTTGGAATGTCTTTAATTCCAGCATGAAGCTCTGCGGCATGTGATTCCTGCTAATATTATGTCCGTCATTAACTCTGTAACATAGATTATAGCCGCTGTGGCGAAACAAAACATTTTATCTGCTGAGTGTCGTTCAGCACATAAAAGCTTCATATTTGTCTCTTTAGTCTCAATACCACCCTCTAGTGGCAGTTACTACCACTCCATAGAACCCTGGAAAACACCTGGATGAGTAGAAAAAACAACAGTAGAACTCAGGGCTATGTTTATTACTGAAAGTAAGGGCATTTCCACATGCACGATGCAAAGGGAACTCAAGGGATTGGGACTGAACAGCTGTGTAGCCGTGAGAAAACCACTAATCAGTGAGGCTAACTGGAAAAAAAAGGCTTTAATTTGCTAGGGAGCATAAAGATTGGACTGTGGCACAATCGAAGAAGGTCATGTGGTCTGGTGAGTCCAGATTTACCCTGTTCCAGAGTGATGGGCGAATCAGGGTAAGAAGAGAGGCAGGTGAAGTGATGCACCCACCATACCTAGTGCCTACTGTACAAGCCTGTGGGGGCGGTGTTATGATCTGGGGTTGCTGCAGTTGGTCAGGTCTAGGTTCAACAACAGTATGTGCTCAAAGAATGAGGTCAACTGACTACCTGAATATACTGAATGACCAGGTTATTCCATCAATGGACTTTTTCTTCCCTGATGATATTCCAAGATGACAATGCCAGGATTCATGGGGCTCAAATTGTCAACTTTTTTGGTGGCAACTTTTTCTTTGGCCAGGCAGTGTAGAACTTTATTAATCTCACAATGGCTGGCACTGTGCTGCGGCCAGGGAGCAGTGTGGGGTTAAGGGAATTACGCAGAGAGCCAGAGTGCCTGCTTAAGAAAAAACAATTCACTGGACTTTATTTCTCCGTTTGATGATGTTTCGCTTCCCATCCAAGAAGGTTGTTCCATTTCAGTTTGGGGCTTTATACAGTAGCCCAACAAATAATTGTTTTGGCTTAGCAAACATGCAAATTGAAACGAACTAACGGGTCCACCCCTTTGAAATGGGGGTCGTTTCTTTTTTTTGTTAGCCTGCAATGCCCCATACCTGTCTATGTCTCTGAAAGGGATGTCACTAAAGGGAGTTTTTGGCCTGGCTGAATAGGTGAGGTATTCTGTTCTCCTGTAAAGGGGTTGGGGTTGCCTTGGGAAGGAATCAAATCAATCGCTGCATTGTAGGTTTTTGAAAGTTGAGATCTGAGTCATCCCCTTCCTATTAAGGTTGTTTTTTTTCTTTCTTAACATAAAATTCTTCCTTCACGCTCCTCTAAAACCACCTATTTTCTTTGTCCAAAATGTGAACATTTTGGTCCTCAAAAGAATGTCCTTTGTCCTTAAGGTGTAGATGGACAGCAGAGTCTTGTCCCAAGGAGGTCGCTCTTCTGTGTTGGGCCATGCGCCTGTGGAGAGGTTGTCTTCTCAAAAGCACAAGCACTGCTCTAACCAATAGGCCTAATTAGGAGGGATTTTGTTGTCCAATAGGTTTTTTTTCTATTCCTGATCATCAGCATTTAGTTACTAAAATAAACAAAAAGAAGAAGAAATTGAACCTAATGATTGATCTACTTGGTGATTCCCAGTGAAAAACTCTTCTTTACTGCAGCGTATGTTTTTTAACCAGCTAGAATTAGATGGCTGGTTCTCAGGTTTTCTGCTTCTGGATATATTCTGTCCCCTCTGCATCATGTGGCGCCTGAGCTGAGAAGTTTCCCACTGCTCACCTCTCCCCTGTAAATAATTGCTATCACTCATGCTTGGGCCAAGTTGCTGCTTCAGATTAGATTAATTAATGAGTTTAATTAGTGCATCAACTTCGATTAATTATATGACATAAATCCCTTGTAGCATCTTGTCGTTGGTGGTTTTAGTTCTGCAGAATCCAGATGTGTAGCAGCATAGCTCCCTGCTACTTTCCCTGTCATCAAAGACAGCTTTTGCAGGCATTTTACTTTGTTTGTAATATAAATTTGATATAAATTTGTTCTTGATATAAATCCATTCTCTTCTCCATAGTTTGTTTATGTTAAAGTGGATCTGGGACTAGCTGATAGAAATATTACAGCCACTTTTTAACTGGAACTAAATGGACCTTTATAATCTCCTGATGAAGACACCAAAACCACTGAAGGGTTTTGTTTGTTTTTTATAGAAAAGTTGCTGATTTAGGATCTAATATAGATCTATAAGAAAATATAGACCTGAAAGTTTGATTTAAAGACTTTTATATAAATTTGGCTACCAAAAATATCCTTGAGCCCTGAAGGAGTTTAGGGATCTGAAGATGCTGCTTTTTAAAAGGTAGGAGTGGTACATAAGAACAAGGATGGGGGATAGATTCAAAAGCAGATGGTTATAAATGAATGGTTGGAACACGACGAGAGATTCCCCTGCTGTTAGTGGCGACTAGAAGTGGATGTTAGCGTTTTTGGAGAATAAAATCAAACATATTTTGCCGGCAGGTTTAGGCATTAATAAACTGTTTCAGATGAGTGATTATAGCGTTCTGCATCAGCAGCACTGTATAACAAAATTTTTCCAACTCCAGCACCTGCTGCTTCAGAAGCGAGTCACGTTCCTCAGATGTTTAGATGCATCAAGATGCGCTGCTCCTGCTGCTATGTGGCAGGACCTTTTGCTGCACCTTGATGTGCGTCAACCATTGACTTTGCATGTAAACTGGCTGCTTCTGCTGATCAAACTGCATCCAGTGTAAAGGTAGCTTAATGCTACTTTCAGAACGCACGCAGCAGAAGCAGCAAAAACGCACGTGCTGCTTCATTTTTTATGCTTATACAAGTTTAGTTCTGAAGCGCGGCTGAAGCATCTTTGCTGCTCTAGCTGTGCGGTGGAAAATTGGGTGTGATGCGTGTTGGGTGGAGCTACCCTATCCTTTCTTTACCTGTTACAATGGCAGCTATAGTTGCCGTGATCAGTGGGTAAAAAGTAGTTTTGATATGTTTTTGAGTTAGAAATTCCACCGGAAAACTTCGTCTGTGCAGTCAGTTCATCCAGTTTACCATTCTGCCTTGAAAAATTTGCCTCAGCAGATGGCCGCTCACACTGAGCCTGGTTCTGCTGGAGGTTTCTTCCTGTTAATAGGGAGTTTTTCCTTTCCACTGTCGCTACAAGCATGCTTAGTGTGAGGGATTGCTGAAGAGTCAATGAGTCGATGCAATCAACTGGTTTTCCTTAGATAGAAAACTTTGAATCAATTTGACTGTATGATCTGGTTGAACTGTAAAGTGGCCTGAGATGACATGTGTTGTGAATTTGGCGCTATATAAAAAAACTGAATTAAATTGAATTGAATTTCTCTGTCGGAGCCGCTCAGACACCGGTACACCCCGTACCTCTGGCCCGGTCACCTCTTCGCGGTTTTACGCTACTGTTCATAATCCAAACTGAAGTCACCAAAATAATAATACATACTTTGCAGGCAGGTTTCTACATTTTAAGTTAATTTAAGAAGTGATCATAGCGCTCTGCATCAGCAGTGCTGTGTCTGTCTCCCTGCCAGCTCCCAGATCAGCTTCACTGATTGGTTAATGTGGTGCGTTCAGCACCTAAAGTTCAATTATTCCAACTCTATCATCTGCTGTTTCTGTAGAGCCTGATTGCTGCTTTCTAGCTGGATTAACTGAAGCTGAGCCTGATGTAAATCATTCACTCCTTTCCTTTGACTAGAAATTTACTGAGTAAGGCAGTTTAACAGGTTCAACATCCTGTGCTCATTATATGAGTGAAGACACAGTCAATGTTTGTTCTGTGTTTTATTCAGTCTCAGTATTGAGGTCTGATGCACCCATGATCAGGAATCCCTCATTTATTCCCCCATTTTTGCGAACCTCTGGGAGTCCCAGGTTCTTGCAGGTTCAGTGCCTCGCCGGTGCAGCAGTGCAAACATCGCTCCGTCTCTCTGTGTCTTTATTTCCTCTTCCTCTGGGTTCACTGGCCGTAAAAAGTCACTCTAAAAACGAGCAGTGAACTTCGTGAAACAATTTGCTCTTTAAATCTGCCAGACGCTGAAGTTGTGGTGAGGGCGACAAGTTGACAGTAAATGAGTATTGATCTTTGCTCCCATGCAGTGCAGCTGGTTTCTAGCTGCAGCCTTTACTCCTCCAACGCCATCAGAAGGGAGGCTGTGTAACGGGATCTTATCAATTTGCTGTGGAGGTTTGACTACCTTCTACTGGTGCTGCTGGGCTTTAGGTGGGATTTGGGATAAAGAGCAAGTGTGCTTCGGTTCAGGTTGATTAAGATTAGAGATTAAGATTCAAACAGCCTGCATGTTTGGAATGCTGCCAGTTGAAACCAGTTGCATTGTGGGATCTAATATTTGATTAAATGCCTCTCTCCTGCAGAGATATTTTGCAAAAACAGATTGGAAGATCCAGCAGAGAATGACTCAGAATGCAGTTCAGTTACTTCATGACATTTTGTGTAAATTATTAAACATCTTAACGTTGTACAGCCCCTGCTGCAGTGGTGAACATAGCAGAGAAGGGAAGAATGAAGCAGCGTGTGTATAAAGGAGGTTAATTATATAGAAAGGACATAAAGCGTGGTAAATATTAACCCTTTATAGGGAAGAGTGAAATACTTTGAAAATCAAAATTTCAAGCCGATAGTGTTATTGGAATAAAGGAGAAGACCTTATTACCTTTGTAACATTCAAAAACTATGAATATTTTGATTGCAAAAAATTACTGTCAATGTAATAACAAAAAACGCCAACTTGCCTGGGTATATTAAGAAAAATATCAAAAGTGCTTCTATAAGAAATTCATAAAAAATGCTCTGAGAGTGTAAGAAACACATTTTTTTTTGGTCCAACATAACCTTAGAGGCATTGATGGGGTTATGCAAATAATCGAAAAAGGGTAACTTTCCCTTTAAAGGGTTGAGATTAGATGGGAGAACTGTAAACTAATCTGTTGATCACGTTGACGTTTGGATTGTCATCTGTCTCCAGTTTTGCTCATTTATGTTCAGAAAGAAAAACCAACCTTAAGCACATGGTTGGACTTAGGTTTCAGCTCTCAAAAACCTACAATGCAGCGATAGAGTTCATTCCCACCCGCTATCATCTTAAACCCCCCGCCAGCCCCATGCAGGGGGAAAAAACCATCTCGCCTGGGCAGCAAGGCCAACAAATGCCCCTAATGACCACCCTTCAGAGGCATAGCCCGGTCTCGGGTATTACAGGCTAACAAAATAACCCAAAACGAGTCCCCATTCCTAAGGAGTGGAACCATTGTTCTGGTTCATTGTTCATGTTTTCTAAGCCATAACAAGTTTTTGGGCTACTATATAAAGCTTCAAACTCAATGCTTGCCGACATTTTTAATTGAAAAAGCCTCCTTGACTGAATTCAATTTATTTATATTGCACCATTTCACAACATGTCATCTCAAGGCACTTTACAGTTCACCAGATCATCCAGTCAGACTGATTCAAAGTTTTCTATCTAAGGAAAACCAGTTGATTGCATCGACTCATTGACTCAAAGGAAATCCCTCACACCAAACATGCCTATAGCGACAGTGTAAAGGAAAAACTCCCTTTTAACAGGAAGAAACCTCCAGCAGAACCAGGCTCAGTGTGAGCAGCCATCTGCTGATGCCGACTGGGGTTGAAGGAGACAGAAGCAGAGATACAGAAAGCAGCTGTAAAAAGCGGCCCCGTCCAGGAAACAAACAGCCAGGCAGATAAGCTCCGTGCCAGCTCCCATGTCAGAGGATGAAGAGAGCACATCCAGCCAGTCACAGTCAGAGAAACAGGACTACACTGAAAAAACAGGCTAAGCTTCAACATCCATAAACAAAGGTGTTGATGGCAGCAGCACAGTTGATATTTCTCTCCAGGATGGAGTCACAGCCAAACAGGAATAGACCAGATGAAGCTACTATGAGGAAAACCAGAGAGAGCAGATACCCAACTATTATAGTATCTAGGCTAGAGCTGTCAGTCTGGTATAGAATGTAGTCGTTTTTCCAAATTGTAATGGTTAACTTTTATTTGCAACATAAAACTGATTAAAACCTTTTCAAGTTTTAGTCCGACTAAACCGACTTAAAACTATCACATATCGTAATGACTAAAACGCGACAAAAAATAATAATAGTTTCGTCCTAAAGACTAAGACATAATCTAAGATGGATGTCACTGTTACACTGTCTGACCAGAAGATGACGCTTCTATTAGATCTACAAAGCATGACAGATATAATATTTTAGTACAAAGACTGATGTTTAAAAAGGAATTGAAGGGGACCAGCCAAGGGCCCATCAAGGAAAGTGGGGAAATTTTCAATGGCTACTACTGTAAATGTTGCAGGAAAGTGGCAGAAAGTTGAAGAACCTGATCGTATAAAGAAGTTTTAAGGGTTCAGGTTAACCAACTACATCATTCATTAAAAAAGCTGAATTATTAATTGTTCTACAAACAAAACATGAGGAAACTGCAGATATTCCTACAGAAGAAAAAAAACAGAACTCAATGGGATTAACCTGGCAGAAATCTGAACCACAAACAAACAAACAGGGAAGAGAGGCTGCTCTCTAGGGTAGGACATCAAACTAAAAACAGAGCTTAATAGAGAGCGGATGGGAAGTTTAAATGTACCAGATCATTTGCATCTTCTTCAGTTTCTCATTCTCTATTAACTTTTATTTCCTTATGATGAAGTTCTGCATTTTTGTTAGCAAAGGCAGAATATTAATCCATCCTCTCATGTTCAATACCACAGAGTTTGCATTTAGATGTATTGATCAAATCAGCAAAAATTGAAATATTTAATCAAAGGAAGCTCAGACTTCTCTGTGCGGTCACCATGGAGACAGAGAATCAAAAAAGCCTTTTTAAGGACTTTTTATCAAAGTAAGGCAGAATAATTCACTCTGTTTATGTGGAGATACAAACTAAAGTGATCATAACATCTACAGAGGGTTAATGGTTTACAGATTTTAAGGACAAACCTCTCAGACTTCAACCTTCAGAGATCTGTCATGATGTCATGACCTTCTGAGATAAAACATTTGCATTCAGTGGGAGGCCTGAATGCAAACCTGGAATGAATGGTTTCCAGCTGATTGTAATCCTGATCAGAGACCTCCTTGCAGTGGAAGGTTGCTACATTTCAAATCCAACCAATCTGAATATTTACACATAAACTGTTATGGATTCATGTTTTACACCATAGCCACCATGAAGCAGTCAGAGATGATGCTGTTTTGATCTAATTCTTTCAGACATTTGCACGCAGATTGCAGTAGCCTTCTTGAACCGTGGGCCATTCAAAGGAGATGTAGACGGGCTAGTTACATGCCCTCTGGTGCTGAGTGGGCTTCAAATATAACAGTTATTCTGCACATATATGAGAATAAACTTAGAGCCATTATTGAAAACAGTATGAAAGCATTAACGTCAGCTCTCACCACTCAATGAGATCTTATAGTCACAACCCATCCATCCATCCATTCTGACACGCTTGTCCCAAGTGGGGTCGCAAGGGGTGCTGGTGCCTATCTCCAGCTGTCAATGGGCGAGAGGCGGGGTCCACCCTGGGCAGGTCGCCAGTCCATCGCAGGGCAACACAGGGACAAACAGGACATACAACCATTCACTCACACCTAAGGAGAATTTAGAAAAGCCAATTAACCTAACAGACATGTTTTTGGACTGTGGGAGGAAGCCGGAGTACCCAGAGAGAACCCACACATGCTCAGGGAGAAGCATCGGTACTGACTGGATTGTGTTCTTTGAGATTTCTTCATAACTTTTGTTTTTGTACCATTAGCTGAAAATGGATCCAAGCATCCTCAATTCTGGGTACATCATTGACTCTATAGGCATGGAGAAAGAGAAACAAATTGTTGCAAACCGTATCCACTTATCTCCAGCTAAGTTGGATAACCTAAACAATTTTAACCTCAGTCTATGTGAAGAAAAGATTCAAGAATTAATTAACTTAATTAAAAACCCAAATGAAAACTGAAACTGAAAAATATGAGCAAGTGAGTATCAGGCCCCGTCCACACGAAGACGAACCCTGGCCTAAACGCACAAATTTTTCACCAAACCAGCCTCTCATCCACACGAAGCCTGCGTTTCGGGGGTCTGTAAACGATCTTTTTTTTATTCAGCCTTCAGAGTGGGAAGATTTCGAAACGCCGTTTTCGCGTTTCCATCTTTACGCTCTAACCGCATATTTTTTTTTACAAGCATGCGTCATAGCGTCGCCTCTAAACACGCATGCGCGACCAGTATCACAACAACAATGGCGCCGTTGCTGCTAATGCTACTCACCCTGCTGTCGGGCTTACAACAGAATCTTCTTCTTCTGGAATATCTCCAGGAAGAACAGAGCAATATCGACGACATAGTTCAGCACCTGAATTTGACTTAACCACGAAAATGGACCCGCAGGGCAACCATGTATAAATATTAGTGTGCATGCCCAACATTTCGTCGCTTATTTTTGCTTTGGCACCACAGCGCCAATTACAGGCCTGGCATACATTTTGCAGCGTTTTCATGCATTCGTGTGGACGTTCACATTTATTTTACGTCTCCGTCTTTACGGCAAACATTTTGGAAAATATCAGCGTTTCGTGTTCGTTTTGACTTCGTGTGGACAGGGCCTTAGATGATCAGTTAGTGATAAAAAATCTTTTATTGTCAGGAGCTGAGATAACAGTAGAAGCTTATAGGATCAAAGACCAACAAGGCCAAAGTGACCATGCCTTAGAACAAAGGGTGTCAACCCCCCCACCAAGCACCAAATGCCAGGATTCACAACTTGAAAAACTCTAAGGAGAGTCAGTCTCCCTTGTGTCGTTAAAGGTTAGCTCCAAATCCCCCACCATTTTTTGAGCACACCCAACATCCTGATAGGCCAGGGCCGCCGAGTGACCATAGAATTCAACAAATTGAATCCTTAGCCAAAGACATTGTTATTTTTGACCCAGAAAATCAATACTCCAACATAACTGATTATCTTCAAGAAGTTGAACACTGTCTAAAAGACTTGCCATTTCCTTTTTCTCGTGAGAAATTGAAGCTAATTTGGAAAAAAAACAGCTAGAAGCGTCCATGTCTTCATAAAATCTCTTCATCCAAAAATCTGAGAAAGCTATTCAGCTCTTTGTCAAACCTTAAGAGAAGAATATTCTGGTTACAGAGATCCAGCGTTAGCAACGCTTGAGGCAACTTTAGTTCTCCAAGGAGAGCATGAAACACACACAGAATATTTCTTTCACTTGAGACTGGTTTATTTTGAGGGCTGCAGTTCTCCAGATATTGACGAAGAACATCACTCATTTAAAACATTGTTCATTCAAAATCTACATGGAAGTGTACGATATGATCTAGTATAAAGTAAAGAGAATTGGTCCTATCACTAATCCCTGTGGTACTCTCACACTCACATCATTTTAAAACATTATTTGACCAAATAATGTTTTATTCACCACATGGATTTTTTTGTGAATTGGTCTGAAAATATTCCAATTTCTCTAAATTAGTGAAAAGCTACTTTGATCATATTCCAAATTCTTCTAGATAAACTTTGGTTTTCAAACAAAAAAATCCACATGAAACTGTAATATGGTTTTCAACCATGTTCCCTGTCCTCTTTGTACATAGTAGTTTAGTTGAGTTCAGTTTCACTAGTTTACCGTAGTCCAGCTAAACTAGTGAAATCTTGATATCTTGAACAGAAGTTGTGGTGAATTTATTTTGACCATGATTAGTGCTCGAATCACTGTTTCACTTATTATTCTAACACACAGCTAGTAGGGCGTGTGTTCATAAACAATATATGACAGCCGAAATAATATCTGATTAAATAAGATATTTTACCAGGTCAATAACCATCTTAAAGTATCATAACTATAAATTCCCAGCTGGCTGGGAATAGAAGAGAATATAAAATCCCGACATTAATGTGACATCCTAAATGGATGGGCACTGAACTTAAAATCACAACGGTGCAAACCAACACAACTGACTGAAACCTTCCAGGAAGTTAATGTTCAGGAAAATGTAGTTGAAATGCAACTTTAAAATAATAATAAAACCCAGAAGCTTTTTTTTTTTTTTTTTTTTTTTTTTTTGTCTTTAACATCTTTGACATAGTGCTTGCTCATTTATTCCCATCTATGTGTGTTAAATTTTTTGTTTCCAGGATCCAGGACATTTTTCTGGGGCTTCCTTGCAGGCCTTTATTTATTAGGGTAGAAACTGCCCTATAAAACAGTTTATTTAGGAGATAGCACTGTTTCTAAAGAAGAAAATACTTCTGATATTTTCCCCTTAGTAAAAGGATAAAAAATGAGGAAATTATCCTGCAAATCATAAAAAAATCTGAAGGGGAAGATTCTCAGTCATCCAGGTCATAGTCATTCCATAAAAGTTAAAAAACAATCCACTGGACTTTGAAGTTTGAAGATGTTTCGCTTCCCATCAAGGAAGCTTTTTCAATCAAAATATCCAGAGTAATGTTGGGTTCCAAGGTTTATAGAGTAGCTTAGAAAACATGTAAATTGAACCGGACTACCTTTAGTAGTTGGGAGTCATTGAGGTCTTTATTAGCCTGCCATACCCAATACTGGCCTATGCCTCTGAAAAGGGGAGTCGTTAGGGTCATTGTTCGCCTGGCTGACCAGGCGAGATGTCTTGGTCCCCTGCATGGCGATGAGGATTGAGATGATAGTGGGAAGGGATCAACTCTTGCTTGAAGGATTTTGATCATTTAATTTCGGTGTGTAACTCTGGCTCTGCTGAATCTTCTGTATCTTCTACAGTGCTGCTGCTGGGCATTTTCCTCTACACCCGCTGGCGTACCTACAAAGGTCTGAAGGAGGGTGTGTACCACGTCTCAGCACATCACGACGGCTGGGAGGACATCCGAGAGAACGTGCTGAACTATGACGAGGAGGGAGGAGGGGAGGAGGACCAGGTACATCCCTCAGACAAACACAACTGAGAGAGAATTGCTTACAGGGCTGCATTCAATTCAATTACGTTTATTTCTAAAGCACCAATTCACAGCACGTCATCTCAAGGCACTTTACAGTTCACCAGATTATCCAGTCAAATTGATTCAAAGTTTTCAAAGAAAAACCAGTTGATTGCATCGACTCATTGACACGAGGCTAATTCCTTACACTAAGCATGCTTGTAGCGACAGCAGAGAGGAAAAACTTACTTTTAACAGGAAGAAACCTCCAGCAGAACCAGGCTCAGTGTGAACGGCCATCTGCTGAGACCGACTGGGGTTCAAGGAGACAGAAGCAGAGATACAAAGGGTACCTGTAAAAGGCGGCCCCTTCCAGGAAACATGCAGCCAGACAGACGAGCTCTGAGCCAGCTCCCATGTCAGAGGATGAAGAGAGCACATCCAGCCAGTCACAGTCAGAGAAACAGGACTACACTGAAAAACAGGCCGATCTCCAACATCTATAAACAAAGGTGTTGATGGCAGCAGCACAGCTGATATTTCTCTCCAGGATGGAGTCACAGCCAAAGAGGAACAGACCAGATGAAGCTACTCTGAGAAAAAGCAGAGAGAGCAGAATGTTAGAGATTGAACTAACAGATTCTGCAGAGTGGGAGAAAAGAGATTAAATGAGACAGAATGATGAAATAGGGGTCCCTATGTCCTCCAGCAGTCTAAGCCTATAGCAGCATAACTATAGAGATAGCTCAGAATAACCTGAGCCACTCTCTAACTATAAGCTTTATCAAAAACGAAAGTTTAAAGCTACTCTTAAGAGAAGACAGGGTGTCTGCCTCACGGACTGAAACTGGTCACTCACACAGTAACACCAGGATGGTGTAAAAAATACTTATTTTAAAAACCATCATCACGTGTATTTTTAGATTCTTGGCAGCAGTGGGAAGTTGCCAGCCTTGCAGTAGATTAAGTCAATTCATTTGGACTGAAATTCAGCAGTGTGCATGGTACTGTTTTAATTAGGCCCACGCAAAATCCTTATCTCGCCGTTCCACCAGCCTGGCTAACCCACATACATTCAGCTGTACTTAGAGCCTGAAAACCATCAGAGCTTTCATCAAAGTGGAACATGATCGCTGCGTCCCTGTACCGCACACATCCTGCAGTTATCACCGCATGTCTTGCAGACAGAAGAGGCTTTTACCTGTGGACTATGGAGGTGGGTGCGCCCCTCACTCAATTCCTGATCTTGTCCTGAAAATATGGGGCATTGTTACTCAAAGTTCTGTGTCCAACATTTCAAATGTTGTAAAAACTTAACCAATGACAGTAGGAGTGTCAGCGGTTTAGGGACCCCTTTTTCATCATTCTGCTTCATTCTATCTCTATTCTCCCTCTCTGCAGAATCTGTTTAATCTCTAATGTTCTGCTCTCTCTGCTGTTTCTCATAGTAGCTTCATCTGGTCTGTAAGACGGGAAGCTTTTCATACGCTAACAACAGAAATCTGGGAATTTTCAAAGACATGTTTCTACATTGATGTTTAATGCAATGTTCATTTATAATTCCCCTAAAGAAATGTCCACCAGCGCCTGTCTTTTGTCCAGTACGTGGGTTCTCTCAGGTCTGTCTGTTTTAGTCTCTCTAGAGAAAGCCACTTGTAACATAATCAGCTTTCCAAAGCCTCCCACTCCTCCTCCATGCATGGCCATCCTTTTATCCTTCTCCACCCACAGCGGTGTTCCTCTCTCCACCTGTCTGCAGCTCTCATGTTAGTCCTGAAGTGACTGCAGGTCCTGCTCTGTTTTCCTCCCCAGGGTCAGAGCTTTCATGGCCGATCTAAAACCGTTCAGGGGGAATAAGTTTGGACAGCGCAGAAGCTGAAATGTTCTCAGTAATAAGGGAATGAATGTTTTCCAGCTCTTGTTTCATTTCTCTGCTGCTTCCCGTTACGTTTCATTGTCTTCCCTGTCTCCCTCTCCTGTTTGTCGCTGTTTCCAGAACGCCTACGACATGGCGGAGCTGCAGAAGTCCCTCCAGCCGAGCCCCGCCCAGTCGGTCCAGTACTGCCGCTCCAGAGCCCTGCACCACCCGCCCCCCCCTCCCCACCATCACCTTCTGCATCAGGCTCCACCTGCCCCACCCTCTACCCAGCCCCTGGATCCCCTCAGCCGGACCTCCAGCTCCACCACCCTGCCGCCTTCTGCTGCCTCCACCTCCTCCACCACCACCACCAGCCTTCGCAGAGACGTGCCCCCAATCAGACCCCCAGCCCAGGGGCAGGCCCGCCCCTCCCAGCTGCCACGGCGCTCCCTCTCCTTCTCTAGCCAGGATTTAGCTCGCTACCTGTGTGAGATCATCCGCGACGCCGACCAGCACCCGGACACGGGGCCCTTCGACTCCCTCCAGGTGTTTTCCACTGAAGGAGGAGGGTCTCCTGCGGGCTCCCTCAGCTCCTTCAGTTCAGCAGGGCTGGATGGAGGGAGCACCAGTGAGGGAGGGGGTGAGGAGACACTGGGGGAGTGGGGTCCTCGCTTTGAGAAACTGAGAGCTCTGTATGAGCGAGCAGAGGCCAGCGACCTCTGAGGACGCCGCTAACGCGCCGCCTTAAGGAATCGATCCGGAGGTTAGCAGAGTGAAAGCAGGGAGCAAGCAACTGACAGAGTCTACCTACGGTCCAACAGCGCGGCTCTTCGCTGCCTCGGACCTGCGATCACCGTCTCCTAGGAACAAACCCCCTCTGGGGAGGAGATGGGGGCTTCAGAACATTGCTCTCTGTCAGTAGAACCAGTGGATCTGGGTCCTTTCAGGACATTTTTATTTCTAATCAGCACCAGTGAAATGTATTTTGTAAAATGTTGCTGCTGAATGAGACCTGTGTAAATAAGAGACACACTGCACAGTCACACCACCACTGATGGGGGGGGGGGGGGGGGTCTGCTGCTTGGCTTTGCACACTTTCACAGCTTCTGTCTCTGTGAAGGTTTCCACTCAAAGAACAGCAGCGTTTTTAATCTGGAATCTATTTTCTGGAACAGAGTCTGGTTATATCCCACCTTCCATCCCAAACTTTTAGTTCCTAAACCCACAGACATCAGCTGGGACTCCATCTACGGCAGCATGTTTGACCAAATTTAGGCCTGGTCACAGAGTGCAAGAGCACAGGATGGTAGTAACTAGGTCAGGGGTCTGAAACCTTTCATATCCAAAGAGCCGTTTTGCCCAGAGTACGACCACATAAAAGTTGTTTAGAGCCGCAAATAATACCATGACTTTTTCTAGAAAACCTTTTTTTTTAAAGCTTGTATAGGAAATTAGTTGTTGCCATCTCAAACAATAAAATCATATATTTTTAATGTTAAAACATATAATTCTCCAGCTAATTCATAGAGAAATGTCTCTGAAAATATATTTCTGGTTCTTTTAAACTCATTCTCTTCCATCTTATAAAAAACGCTAAAGCTATTGATACCGGTATATATTATAGTAAATTATTTAGCTCTTTCTATACATTTTAGCCAGTATTAAGAGCCGGTGGAGAGGGTCCAAAGAGCCATATGTGGCTCCGGAGCCGCAGGTTGCAGACCCCTGAACTAGGTAGATCTACAATTCCAGAGTGAGCAGATGATATTTGTCTGATCGCTTCTAAACATTACCAACCATTAATTAGCACCTCAGTAGTTAATTAACCTAATACTGTTTTACATAAGTTATTTCTTGAAAGGCTACTTTTTCTTTTAGTTGAGGTATGGCTACTCTTACTTTTGGTTGTTCTCTAACCACCTCTGCAATCCTACAATAAAAGCACCAGGAGGAATTCTGCTAGAAGTGCACATGTGTGATAAATACCAGCAGTTTTATATAAAGGAAAAGTCCGGTCAGCAAGGAATGATCAATGGATCTTTACCTAAATCTAATACGCTTGATTTCATGAATTTAACGTTAATCAGTGAAACAAATAAAAACAATAATTTGCGATCCCCGAGTCTGGGAGCGGCCATTTTTGCCCAAATATAGTAACACCTTAACATTTTTTAAATCTGTTCACAGCGATTTTAAAACACTTGATTTTCTGTCCAGCTTTGGGTTCATAAAGTTTTCTGGATTTGAAGTCAGAATTCAACTTTTGGACAGTTTAGTATGAAGACGCTTTGCTAACGTTAGCGCTAATGCTGCAACAAGAAAGAAAAAAGAGGCGGGATTTCCTGAAAAGTAGCCAATCACAGGGAGTTTACTTCTTCAGGTTGGTTTCTCCCTCAAAGTGAGAATAGTTGACCTGAGCCACAGAAACAGGTGGAGAAGAGAGGATCTACAGGATCTTAGAAAGCAAGAGAAGGAGCCTGGAGTCATAGATGATGTAGTTGAAACCTTACGTTATTCCATCTGCACACATAAAATGCTCAGAATGCAACTTTATTCACCCTACATGTGTATATTGTGTATGAGTATTTATTTTGCGTGTGCACTTTTAGCAGCATTTAGATCTCATAAAGGGAAATTTGGTTAAAGTCAGGGGAGACGGAGCTCAGGTTTCCAGATCCTGGCAGCTCTATAATAGAGCTGAGCAAAGGCTTCTTCTCAACATTACATTTCTCAGATTCAAGCCAAAAAAATTTTAAAAATCAGTCAGCGTTTAGTGCGCTGGTGCCGACTGGTGGAAGCAAAGGAGCCCAGAAGGAACAAAGAGTTTCCTGCTTTCCTTCTGAACTGATCATTGATATGTTTGCTAAATTGGAGGACCTGGCCATAGATATTATATATGTATATGTAATATATGCCGATAGGGCGGCCATCTTGGATTGGACCACAGTTCAGACAGCTGCTGTCAGAACGAATGTGAGGCGCCTTACATCTTATTTTAATCACATGAAAGACAAGTTAGAGAAAATATTACAGTAAACTCTCACATGACACCACCACTTAAAAGACCAAAACAAATACGAAAATTACCTTTCAGTTAGATCACACATATTTATTCAGATTAAAAACTATTTTAACTGAACTCAAACTGGATTAGACATAGTTAGGCAAAGTTATATATTTTGCAAATAAATATTAATATGATAAACGCAAAGTTATGGTAGTGATATTAACATATTATAAGATTATGTTTTACAAATATTATATATTTATATAGTATATTATTATTTGTCATTATTTTTAAGGATTGCTCTTTAATCATGAATATTATGATCTATAGAGGAAAATTTCCTCTAATGTGATTTAGAAAAAGGAGTAAAGTTATTATTTTGTTTTTATATATATAAATATAATTTATATATATATATATATATATATATATACAAACTATAATCTGACACGCTTATCCCAATTGGGGTCGCGAGGGGTGCTGGTGCCTATCTCCAGCAGTCAATGGGCGAGAGGTGGTATACACCCTGGACAGGTCGCCAGTCCATCACAGGGCAACACAGGGACACACAGGACAAACAACCATTGATGCAGACACTATAAATATATATATATATATATATATATATATATATATATATATATATATATATATATATATATATATATATATATATATATATATATATATATATATATATATATATATATATATATATACAAACTTATAAGGAGAAAGAGCCTTTAGTTAGACACAACATAAATTTGCTATTCACTACCATTTGACAAAAAAGTCTTGTCAATGACAAAAAATAGATAAGAATTAACATTAAATTGATTGAAAAAAACTAAATAATAAGTTTACTCTTTTTTAAATCAAATTTCAACAAATTATTCTCTATACATGTCTATCAAAGAGCAATCCTTAAAAATACTGAATAATAATAATATGCTATATAAATATATAAAATGTGTAAAACATCTTTGTTTTTATCATATTAACATATATTTGCAAAAATATATATCTGCAAAAATCTTATTCAGTTTTAATAGTTTTTAATCTGAATAAATATGTGTAATCTAACTGAAAGATAATTTTAGAATTTGTTTTGATATTTTAAGGGGCAGTGAAATGATACAGGTCAGATTCAAGATGGCTGCCCTCTAGGTACGTCAGCCAGCGTTTAATGAGGCGTTTACGTATATAATGGGCGTTTCTCAATTCACGAGAACGCGAGTACGTACTCGCGTTCTCCTCAAGTCCGTTCTTGGCGAGAACGCAGGAAGATCGGACTTGACGAGAACGCGAGCACGCAAGCATGTATGTGTATTGGAGCAGAAGCGTACTCGTGACGTCATCACAGGCAACGTTGTTTAGCATTTCTTTAACAGTCAAAACTATTTATTCCCTACACAAAACATTTTGAAAACAATATTTTAAATTTCTAAAGCTTAAAAAACATTAAAAAAAATTATCGAACCGCAAAAAACCGCCATCAGAACGAGCGGTAGTTCACACATAACTAGACCGAGAGAAGTGCACTACAGACAGGGTAAATTTAGCCCTGGCTGCGGTTACCCTCGGAGGTCTGCTGGTCACTCTGGTCTGCTCAACATCAGACTTTTTTTTTAAATTTTGCACTAACTCTGTAAACAGGCCACACAGGGAGGCTTAAATGTATAATGTTATCGCCTCAAACGATTTCAAAACGTACTTTTGAAGAACAACAGCAGCAGAAAAGGGAATGTTTAACTTAACACTGTGAGCGCTGTCTGGAATCAAGCTGCGGCCGCGGGGCATTCTGGGGAAGCGGTCTGTCTGAAGAACGCACAAGTCTGCTCTGATGCATGCTCGATAAAGAGGGCGAGGTGAGAACAACATCCGAGGATTTAATGCGTTCTCGATCTGGCGTTCTGGAGAATTGGAACGGTACTCGGGCTGAGGCTGATGACGTGCCACGAGTACACGAGCACACGAGAACTCTCAAGAACGCATATTGAGAAACGCCCAATGTCTATGGACCTGGCAACCGGCTAGCAAACGCTAAAGAATGAGAGCAGGTGAGCGTGAGTACGCCACCTACTGGATAGGAGGAGTTAAAGGTGTAGCTATCGCCTTCAACTGAGCCTGTGATGACCTGATTAAGCTGGTCTAAAAGAGCTCGCTAAAATAAGGCCTGCTTTCTACCCCATGTCTTAAACAAAAGACCACCTCCCTTCTTCTTCTTGACCAAATTCGTGTTTTGACAGGTGGGAGGTAAAGAACAACCTCTTTAGCTCAGTTCAGTCCTCCTGTATTGCTGGATAGTTTTTATTTTACTCACTCGGCTCAAACGCCTCCACAGGCATACCAAACGTTACAGCTGCAAGAGGGTGCTTTAACAAACCATCGCTCAGCAGAATACCAACCACAGCTTTCCAAGGTAACAGCTCCAGAAAGTCAAACACACAAACGGGGGTGAAGAAGATTTTAAAGGATTATACTTATATGCACCACAGCTGGAACACCTGTGCATTAAAATCATACAGCTCTGTCAGCACCATCTTCCTGGTGTCACAGAGGATGACAGATATCCTTCCCTTTTCCTCAACTCTTTACAGGCCTTTTCCTGCTGAGGAGCGATATCTGAGAACCATGAGGCAAAGAGAAAGAAGAAAGCAGGAAGGAGTGCGGGAAGGCCCAGAGAGATGGTTCATGGTGGAGGGGTGAGGCTCCACAAGGAGAGGCAGGAAGAAGAGCCTGGCAGCAGGAAGTAGGCTTTGCAGGGACTGCTTGTCATCTGAGGTCGGGCCAGAGGGAGATATTTTCTAGCTTACACTGATTGGAGCAAAAGGTTTGGTGTTCTGAAAGCTCAGCGTTCCCCGTCACACCAGCATACCGTTAGTGATACGCATTACTTCCAATATCCTCTCTCTCCACTCTCCTTGCAGCCAATCACCAATTTGGTCAGGTTTTTGTCATTGTTTTGTGCATAAAACAACCAAAAAAGTCCTTTACAAGGTCCACCACACACATTAGCTTTAAAAAACAAAATGTTGCAAGTCCGTTTGACAAAGATCATATTAAAGAATTATCAGGATTTTTTCACAGAGATTTAAATATTTATAGGGAGAAGATTCTACAACCCACTTGGCTGGATATGAGATTCATTTTTTTATATATACAGGTGCTGGTCATAAAATTAGAATATCATGAAAAAGTAGATTGATTTCAGTAATTCCATTTAAAAAGTGAAACTTGTATATTATATTCATACATTACATACAAACTCATATATTTCAGATGTTTATTTTGTTTAATTTTGATGATTACAAATGACAACAAATGAAAATCTCAAATTCATCATATCAGAAAATTAGAATATTACTGAAGACCAATAAAAACAAAGGATTTATAGAAATGTTGGCCAACTGAAAAGTATGAACATGAAAAGTATGAGCATGTACAGCACTCAGTATTTAGTTGGGCCTCCTTTGGCCTGTATTACTGCAGCAATGCGGCGTGGCATGGAGTCGATCAGTCTGTGGCACTGCTCAGGTGTTATGATAGCCCAGGTTGCTCTAATAGTGGCTTTTAGCTCTTCTGAATTGTTGGGTCTGGTGTATTGCATCTTCTTCTTCACAATACCCCATAGATTTTCTATGGGGTTAAGGTCAGGAGAGTTTGCTGGCCAATTAAGAACAGGGATACCATGGTCCTTCAACCAGGTACTGGTAGCTTTGGCACTGTGTGCAGGTGCCAAGTCCTGTTGGAAAATGAAATCTGCATCTCCAAAAAGTTGGTCAGCTGCAGGAAGCATGAAGTGCTCTAAAACTTCCTGGTATGTGGCTGCGTTGACCCTGGACCTCAGAAAACACAATGGACCAACACCAGCAGATGACATGGCACCCCAAACCATCACTGACTGTGGAAACTTTACACTGGACTTCAAGCAACGTGGATGAAGTGCCTCTCTTCTTTTCCTCCAGACTCTGGGACCTTGATTTCCAAAGGAAATGCAAAATTTACTTTCATCAGAGAACATGACTTTGGACCACTCACCAGCAGTCCAGTCCTGTTTCTCTTTAGACGCTTCTGACGCTGTCTGTGGTTCAAGAGTGGCTTGACACAAGGAATGCGACAGCAGAAACCCATGTCTTTCATACGTCTGTGTGTGGTGGTTCTTGAAGCACTCACTCCAGCTGCAGTCCACTCTTTGTGAATCTCCCCCACATTTTTGAATGGGTTTTGTTTCACAATCCTCTCCAGGGTGCGGTTATCTCTCTTGCTTGTACACTTTTTTCGACCACATCTTTTCCTTCCCTTCGCCTCTCTATTAATGTGCTTGGACACTGAGCTCTGTGAACAGCCAGCCTCTTTAGCGATGACCTTTTGTGTCTTGCCCTCCTTGTGCAAGGTGTCGATGGTCGTCTTTTGGACAACTGTCAAGTCAGCAGTCTTCCCCATGATTGTGTAGCCTATAGAACTAGACTGAAAGACCATTTAAAGGCTTTTGCAGGTGGTTTGAGTTAATTAGCTGATTAGAGTGTGGCACCAGGGGCCATCAATTTTGAACCTTTTCACAATATTCTAATTTTCTGATATGATGAATTTGAGATTTTCATTTGTTGTCATTTGTAAACATCAAAATTAAACAAAATAAACATCTGAAATATATGAGTTTGTATGTAATGTATGAATATAATATACAAGTTTCACTTTTTAAATGGAATTACTGAAATCAATCTACTTTTTCATGATATTCTAATTTTATGACCAGCACCTGTATATATATATTAGCAACATGCGGATCATTTCATTTTTATTTATTCTTTTTACAGTACATGAAGAATTACTGATCATAAATAATTATTTTCAGATTAAACATAAATAGATAAATTAATTCCGAGGGTTAGGATTAGGATTCACTCAGTGATAACAACGCGCATGCCTTTTACTAAGGGTATGCTGGCCTGACGCGGTATGCTGAGCTGACAGAACACCGGGATTCAAACTAAGATGGCATTGGTTTATTTATTAGTAATTCCTCTGATATTCACAATAAATGTAATTCATAATCAAACCAACGGGTGGCTCTGGACGGGGACCAGTTACTCCTGCCCCCTGTTGGGCCCCTACTGAAAGCTTGACATTAAACCATTTCTGGTGATGATGCTGTTTCTGACTACATGCTTAACTCACTGCTTGAATTACAGAGAATCTAAATCTTTTATAAATTGTTCAATAATTATGCTGTTTTAATTCAATGACGCTAACTTCCACCCAACCCCAAAAATCCCTGTTTGGTTGGGTCTATTAATGGACGGACTTTCTGATCAGCAGCCATATTTTTTTAATATCTCCCTCCTGTGGCATAAACAAGGTGACAATCAGTCCTGGTTTACCAGCAGACTTTTCGGCGCAGTTTCTTCATCTCTGCAGAGCCAGGAAGTTAAAGAGGATGATTTGAAGGGATGGAAGGTCAGGCAGGTGACCCTGATGGACAAACCAAAGCATCAGATGAACTTTATCACAGGAGTTAAACTTCCACAAACAGATGTTGTTTCATTTGAGTGTCCTTTAAAACTGGTGGGAGCAGCCTGCGCCTTCTTCTCCATTTCTCCTGATTTGGTCGTGCAGAGCAGCGCTTCACTCACACATTCATTTGTACCATGAAACGGTTTCCTAGATGTTGTGTTCTGGGTGCAAACGTCATGTTTTTACCTCATTTTGTAAATACAGAGAGAGATTTTGGCTCTTTGTGGAGAGAAGCAGCGTCGGGTTGCAGAGTCCGAAGGAAAGGAGTAAAACTGGACATGTTTTCTATGGTACGACGGTGATGAGCTTTTAACAGTTATATAAGTGTTTTGTATTTGCTTTGATCTCTTTTTCTCAATAAATTCATTTATTTGCACCAGAGAGCGTGTGTGAAAAAACAAGCTTTATATCTGTTCGTTTCCATCTCTCTCTCACACACACCCTGCCACAGTAAAGTTTACAAACATCCATCATCTGTAGGATGTCCTATTCCTTTGGTGCCCGGGATTTAGTTCAGAGTTCTCTTTTCTACAACGTGGCTATGATTAGAAAAACTCAGTCAGACTAAAGGCCATTAAAGAGAAAAATGAGGAGAGATTTCACGCCAGAAAACTTTTCATTAAAAAACTGGAAAATCTCTGATGATGAAAAGTTATAAATATTGCAAAAAAAAAAAATAGGAAGCTTAGAGATTAATTTTCACTTTTAAGAAAAAAAAGAAGCGAAATTCTCTGATTTTAGAAAGTTATGAATCTTTAAAATGAACACGCTCCCATATTTCCATGATTAAAGGTAAAACATGTGTTTTAAACTAAAACGCATGGAATGGTCAGAGAATTAAGAATCGCTTCTACAATGCTGCGATTAGGTCTAAGGGGTAGTCTACTATTTTCCTGTATTTAAGTGAAAAAAGCTGTGCACTAACTCACTAACGTTTTAGAAGTAATAATAATAATAATAATAATAAAAATTGAGCTTTATTGATCTCTCAATGGAGAGACTTACCTCTGCATTTACCCATCCCTATGGGGAGCAGTGGACTGCCATTGTGGGACGCCATTGCGTCATTGTGTCTTGCTCAGAGACCCAGGACAGTGAACTTGAGTACGGACTCGTGTCCTCGCCAAGTATTTTCCTGACAAGAACACAGGAAAGTGTGGAATCTGGGAGAACGGGAGCACGAAGCATTAATATGGGCCATTGGAACAGAAGCGTACTCGTGATGTCACCACACGCTCGGCTCGTCTGGAGCTGCATTTCACGTCTTGATATTAATAGTCTAACAGGAGGTGAAATGCAGCTCCAGACAAACTGAGTGAGTGGTGACATCAATGAAAAAAGTAAGAATTTATTATTATCTAGAGTCTAGATAATAATAAATTCTTACTTTTTTCATTTAGTGGGTGAATAATAATGAATACAGTCAGATAAACAAAAATTAAACGTACATTTTGCCAAATAAAACAAAAAAATCCCCATCAGAGCCAGCAGCACTTCACACTCGGCTATGACGAGAGAGGTCTGCTGCAGACAGACTAACGTTAGCCCTGGCTGCGGTTAGCCTTGGAGGTCCTCTGGTTGCCGCGGCCCCTTTCAACATTGGAACTTCTTTTTTTACACACTAAATGTGTAAATGGGCCATATAGTGATGCTTAAAAGTATAATGTTCTCACCTTATATGATCTAAAGGCGTATTTTTATAGAGCAACGGCAACCGAAAAGAGAACTTTCAATGTAATACTGTAAACTCTTTGAGCGCTAACCTGGAAGCTGCTGCTGCAGCGGTGGCTGCTGGGGCAGCTGTCAATCTGGAGAACGGACAAGTCTGCTCTGATGCATGCTGGGTAAAGAAGAAGGGGCAAGAACAACATCCGTTCTCAGTCTTCTTGTGAATTGGAACAGTACTAGGAGTGAGGAGAGCACAGGAGAACGCACATGTACACATATTGAGAAACAGCCCCAGAGTGGCAGTGTGATATGACTTAGAAAGTCATTCCTAATGGTTGTATTAAGAGAATCAATTTCTTTTATTGGAACGATTTCTCCCATCCAGCCATAACCGCCCTGAAAGGGTTCCTTCTAAAGCATGGGCTCCATTTGACAAACTCATATTTTAGCTCCTCCCTCCTGCTCCTTTAGTCTTCATGGGGTCAACAGTAGAACAGTAGGGCCCCAGATTGCTGTGCTGAATCCAGGCAGCCTTATGAATGCCAGTATGATGCTGCTCACATTGCTGCTACTGTGGATACTAACATTAGCGCCATCATCAGTCCTCCAGTGGACTGATGCTAGTCATGCTGCTTGTGCAACAGGTGTAATCCTGAATTAAAAGAAACAGTGGACACAAAGGGGAAAGCCTGGTCTGATTCCAAGTGACGGCATCCATCCCACTTTGGATGATGCAGCTCTTCTTTCTAAGAATCTGGCCAAATTTATTAGTCCTCCAAAACCCTGACCACCCAGGGTGCAGACCAGGAAGCAGAGTCGTAGTTTAACACACGTCTCTGCAGCTTCTCTACTGTTACCCAATATTTAATCCATCTAGAAAGTGTCTTGCCCACGACCAAAATCTAATAAATTAGCAAAGATTCCCAAAGGAGTAAATCATTATGCTCTAGTTAAAATAAAAATAGCTCCAATTGGGGAAAAAGTTAAAATGATTAAAAGTGGTGTATTTAACATAAGATGTAAGTTAATGACTGCGATGGACTGGTGACCTGTCCAGGGTGTACCCCGCCTGTCGCCAATTGACTGCTGGAGATAGGCACCAGCACCCCTCACGACCCCACTCGGGACAAGCGTGTTAGAAAATGGATGGATGGATGGATGGATGTAAGTTAATGACTTGATTTGTGCTAACCACATGGATTTATGTTGCCTTACAGAAACTTGGCTGCAGCAAGAGGATTATATGAGGCAAATCCTAGTTATTTAAATTTTCACATACCCAGAAGTTCTGGGTGAGGAGGAGGAGTAGCAACAATATTTCAGTCTGACTTACTGATTACTCCAAAGGGAGTTAATAATTACAACTCTTACAACTCCTCGTCCACAAACCTCTTCTTTTTGTAACTTTGTATCGTCCACCAGGTCCTTACTAATTTTTAGATGAGTTTCTCTCTCATTTGGTATTAAACACTGACAGGGTCATCATAGTGAGGGATTTTAACATCCATGCTAACACTAAAGGTGATAGCTTAAGAGCAGCCTTTAATGCTATCTTAGACGCTATTGGCTTTGTTTAAAATGTGAATAGTCCCACACACTCTCATCTTCATACTTTGGATCTTGTGCTGTTATATGCAGTGTTGGGCACGTTACTTTGAAAAAGTAATTAGTTATAGTTACTTGTTACTTCTCCCAAAAAGTAACTGAGTTACTAACTGAGTTACGCCACAATAAAAGTAACTAGTTACTAGTAAAAGTAACTATTGCGTTACTTTTGCGTTTCTCGCCCCCGTAACCCTCACCACCCAGCCCCCACCTTCTCGCCGTGTGTTTCAAAAGCCACCTGAATAGAGCGGACGACAAAGACAAGAACCTGCAGAGAGTCTTGCATTTATTGCAACTCAACGTAAATGAGATCAGGGGGGAACGCGATGTGAAGTTTTTTAACAGGGCATTCAGATCTGGTGAGTGTATGAAATTAATAATTGGGGATGTCTAATTCTGAAATCCTGTGTCTTTGGGTTGTTATAGATACTGCAACATCTATCTATCCATCTATCTATCTAGATGTATACTCTGTGTGTGACATAAAATATGGATCTCCATCCCTGCCACAAAGGCCATCAAATAATGTTTAAAATAAAAAATACAGTAGGTTGAAAAGGCAGAGTATCCATCCATCCATCCATCCATCCATCCATCCATCCATCCATCCATCCATCCATCCATCCATCCATCCATCCATCCATCCATCCAGATTTCTCCCTTTCTCCATATAGGCTATCATTTGATCGTTCACGCTCTCCATAGTTCTCCTTTAGCAAGCATGTGCTTTTCCTGTCGCTTGCGCGATGAATCGTGCCGCCTGCGCTGTGCAGAGATGCAGGGGGAACCGTATCTGATGGGGAAACGCAGCTCGATGTAATACCGGTATTTCCATGTGGAAGACACTGTTTTGCTGCTGGAGTCATCCTCACTCTCCATCTCTCTGTGTGTGCTGTACGTTAACACCCGCCAGCGGAAACACCCACCTACCCAAATGACAGACGGAATCTTACTATACATCAGCCAATCTCATCCTCTCCTCTCTCATGACAAGGCGCGCACGAGTCCTATCAAGGAAAAAAGGTTCATTGCGCGACCTGAGTAACGTGCAGTAACGGGGTGTCTGCAATGGTAACTGCGTTATAGTTACAGTCAAAGTAATTAGGTTAGGAGGATTTAAAGCAGCCTGGCACATGACATGTCGCCAGTGAGGTGTTAAAAATGTCTGTGAACACTGGAGACAGCTGGTCAGCACAGAGCTTTAAAGTGGATGGAGTGACAAAATCTGGTCCAGCAGTTTTCCGGGGGTTCTGTTTTTTTATTAATAGAGGAGAATAAGAATAATCCTAGATATTTTTTTAATCCAGTTGCCAAACTCACCCAGAGCCATAGCTTTGTTAAACCATTCATTCCACCTGCTCTTAGCAGTAATGATTTTATGGGATTCTTTATCAGGTTGATCTTAATGAAATAAAGATCATTAGCACACCTCTAACTCCGATTGATTTATCTCTGGAAGGTGGGGCAGCATCTGAGATTGTCATGGAATCTGAACCGGGTTTAATTCAATTCAATTCAGTTTATTTATATAGCGCCAAATTCACAACACATGTCATCTCAAGGCACTTTACAGTTCAACCAGATCATACAGTCAAACTGCTTTAGACTGCTTTGATCCAGTTGAACGTTCAGAGTTAGCAAAACTATTGTCTTCATCGAAGCCTTCAACTTGAATGTTAGATCCAGTTCCAACCAGTTTATTTAAGGAAGTATTCCCTTTGATCTCCTCCTCCATCTTAGATGTGATTAATCTATCTCTTTACAGGGGTATGTTCCAAAGGCCTTTAAGGTTGTTGTAGTTAAACTTTTGCTTAAGAAACTGTCTCTTGACCCAGATGACTTGGTCAGTTATAGACCTATATCCAATCTTCCCTTGTTATCTAAAATTCTTGAGAAAATAGTTGCCAAACAAGTGTGCGATCAATTACACCATAATGAACTTTCTGAAGAGTTTCAGTCTGGCTTTAGAGCTCATCATAGCACTGAAACAGCTCTGGGAAAGGTTACTAATGATATTTTCTTGGCCTCAGATAATGGACTTGTATCTGTGCTCGTCCTGTTGGATCTAAGTGCTGCATTTGATACAGTTGATCATAATATTCTTTTAGAAAGACTTGAATATTTTGTTGGAATTAAAGAAACAGCACTAGACTGGTTTAAATCTTATCTATCTGATCGAATTCAGTTTGATAATGTTATTGACTAATCTTCCTCATGCTCAAAGGTTACCTGTGGAGTACCACAGGGAGCAGTACTTGGGCCAATTCTCTTTACTATATATATGCTCCCAATCGGTAGAGTTATTAGACAGATTAATTTTCACTGTTATGCTGATGATACCCAGCTATATCTGTCTATAAATCCAGATGAAGCTAACCCATTGCATAGATTACAGGCATGTCTTGAAGACATAAAAACCTGGATGACTCTTAACTTTCTCCTTCTGAATGCAGACAAAGCAGAAGCTTTAGTCTTTGGACCAGAGTCTTTGAAAAAGAAGCTGATCAGCCAGTCACTTCATTTGAATGGGATTGAACTGATTTCAGATTATAAAGTAAAACATCTTGGTGTTATTTTTGATCAGGACCTGTCATTTAAATCCCATATCAAAGAGGTTTCTAGAATTTCCTTCTTCCTTCTTTCATCTGAGAAATATTGCAAAAATGAGAAATATCCTGTCCAGGGGTGATGCTGAGAAACTAGTCCATGCATTTGTTACTTCAAGGCTGGACTATTGTAATTCTTTACTATCAGGAAGTCCACAAACTGTACTTAAAAGCCTTTAGCTGATCCAAAATGCTGCAGCCAGAGTTCTGATGAAAATTAAAAAGAGAGATCATATCTCTCCTATCCTGGCTTCTCTTCATTGGCTTCCTGTTAAATCCAGAATAGAATTTAAAATCCTCCTTCTCACATATAAAGCCTTAAATGGCCAAGCTCCGTCCTATTATCAGAGATCTGATTCTTCCTTAGTTTCCTAACAGAGCACTTCGCTCTCAATCTGCAGGTTTATTAGTGGTTCCTAGAATTTCTAAAAGTAGAATGGGAGGCAGATCTTTTAGTTATCAGGCTCCTCTCCTGTGTAACCAACTACTAATTTTAGTCCGTGAGGCAGACACCCTGTCTACTTTTAAGGCTAGGCTTAAAACTTTCCTTTTTGATAAAGCTTATAGTTAGTGTGGCTCAGGTTATCCTGAGCTATCTCTAAAGTTATGCTGCTATAGGCTTAGACTGCTGGAGGACATAGGGACCCCTATTTCATCATTCTGCTTCATTCTATCTCTATTCTCCAACTCGGCAGAATCTGTTAGTTCAATCTCTAACATTATGCTCTCTATGCTTTTTCTCATAGTAGCTTCATCTGGTCTGTTCCTGAAGTGGCCTGGTTCTGCTGGAGGTTTCTTCCTGTTTAAAGGGAGTTTTTCCTCTCCACTATTGCTACAAGCATGCTTAGTGTGAGGGATTGTATTTGAGTCAATGAGTCGATGCAATCAACTGTTTTTCCTTAGATAGAAAACTTTTAATCAATTTGACTATATGATCTGGTGAACTGTAGTGCCTTGAGATGACTTGTGTTGTGAATTGGTGTTATAGAAATAAACTGAACTGAATTGGAATTGAATTGAAAGGTTACTACTCTGGGCTTTAGTAAGTATAAGAAATGCATTAATTCTTTTAACACATTTAAGTTTTAATTAATTTAATTTATTACATTTTCTTTAAACTGAGTAAGGTGGGCTGTATCTGTACATCCTGTCATGCAAAGGATTGTGGTGTTGGGACATAAACCATGATAATATTCTTTGACAGTGAGAACCAATATCCATGTTTCACCTAAACACGTTCACTGGAGAAGAAGACGCAGTTTTGTTCATAAAACAGGTGTGAGACCTCACTTCTCTGCTCTGCAACCTCCTCTCAGCCAACTGCCTCCATAGGACCCCTCCCAATGGCTCGGTGCCTCGGTCCCCCACAGAGCTGAGAACAGTAAAAAACCACAGCAGAGAGGATTTCTTTCTCTTTCCGTCAAGCTGCTGGGGGGTTCACATTGGAAGAGGACAACACCGTGGCGTTAGGCCCAAAAGGCCCAGATCACCAGAATACCCAAGGATAAGTCATGATGCTTGACATTTCAGAGCCGAACTGCTGCAAAACAGACCTTTTTGCAGCACATTTCACAGATTTTCAGAATTTAGCGCTCACGTTTTTTCTCATATGCTCATTATAGTTCGATAACCAAATAATGACCATAAGTTATTTAATGGAATCCTTATGTCTGTTCGCGGCTGGCCATTTTGAAGAGGATAAAAATAATCATTTAACTACAGGTTACTGTTTCCTGATTAAGCAAATCATTGAATAGAACATTAGTTGGTCAAATAATGTTTTATTCACGTTCACATATATATATATATATACACGTATATATACATATATATATATATATATATATATATATATATATATATATGTATATACACCTATATATACGTATGCATATATATATATATATATATATATATATGTATATATACGTGTATATATACATATATATATATATATATATATGTATATATACACGTATATATACATATATATATATATATATATATATATATGTATATATACGTATATATAGGTGTATATACATATATATATATATATATATATATATATATATATATATATATATATATATATATATATATATATATATATATATATATATATATATATATATATATATATATATATATGTATATACACCTATATATACGTATGCATATATATATATATATATATATATATGTGTGTGTGTGTGTGTGTGTGTGTGTGTGTGTATGGGTGGCCATGTCTTTAATACCTGGTGGGGACAATTTCCTAGGAATATGCTACATTTTGGGGACTCATAGGTACTTGACTAACAACTGGTCCTCACAAGGAAACTTTCTCTTCTTGGGGTGGGGGTTAGGTTTAGGACTAAGGTGTGAATTGAGTTTAGGTTAGGTTTAGGGATAGGTATGTGTCGGTAATGGTTAGGGTTAGGCCATATAAATTAGTGGGAAATTAATGGAAGTCAATGGAAGGTCCCCACAAGGATATTGTGACACAACATGTGTGTGTGTGTGTGTGTGTGTGTGTGTGTGTGTGTGTGTGTGTGTGTGTGTGTGTGTGTGTGTGTGTGTGTGTGTGTGTGTGTGTGTGTGTGTGTGTGTGTGTGTGTGTGTGTGTAAGTGGGAGCGGCTTGTGTGGGCGTAATATGACTTCAGCATTCTAAACATTCTAAAACACTCCCTGTGATGTCATCATTTAGAATCCTTTGCCAATTCTCATTGCTTGCTACACCACTGACCAGTTCAGACGTATGCAAAGCGCTTTCCTGTTCGACATTAAAACCTTTCGAGATTAACCCAACCTTTAACAACCGTTTTTTGAGTAAAAATGCCGTATCAAAAGCAGCGTTACTCCAAAGGTGGCAGGAGACATCAGCCGTATGGACGGGAAACTGGACAAGATTTGAGACGCTGCATTAACAACAAGCAGCTTGATAATCATTCCCAGGAAGAAAACCTAGATAACCAACAACCCAGCTCATTTCTCAAAAAAACTAGATTTGAGTTGGAAATGAAGAAAAAACAGCCACATGAACGTGACAATGGACAAGATTTGAGACGCTGCATTAACAACAAGCAGCTTGATAATCATTCCCAGGAAGAAAACCTAGATAACCAACAACTCAGCTCTCTTCTTGAATTCGTGAAAGATAAATGGATTGAGGAGAACATAAAGGTAAACACCCTGAAGGAAGAGCTAGAAAAAACTAAAATTGAGTTGGAAATGCAGAAAAAACAACAATTTGAATCTGACGATGGACAAGATTTGAGACACTGCATTAAGAAAAGGCAGCGTGATAATAATTCCCAGCATGAAATCCAAAGGCTCAGCTGTCTTTTGGAAAACGAGAAAGCTAAATGGGTTGAAGAGACCCAAAAGGTAGCCGCCCTGGAGGAAGAGCTCCAATATACAAAATTTGAGTTAGAAAGACAGAAAAATCTCAAAGACATGTTGATTAACAAGGGCAAAGAAACCAAGAGAAAACTGGTGAAAATTCAAAGCTCTAATGACCCAGAAACTCTCAGCCCTGCGACCACCGCCTCCAAGGTTAACAATGAAACGAAATATAAGACTGAGTTGGAGCAAATGAAGGTCGCTTACCAAGAACTAAAGTCCAGATATGAAACAGACATTTCTGCACTAAAGCAGAAAGCAGAAAAATGTCAACAGGAGAACGAGAAAAGAGCAAAGACTGATCTGCAGCTCATTAATGAACTCAGAGCTGAGAAGAACAACCATCAGAAAAGGGCTCAAAACTTTGAATCCCTGCATCAAAAATCCACAGAGATGGTGAAAAACCTGCATGGTGAACTGGAGAAGGTTCAAGTTTCGTTCCAGGAACTGAAAAATAAGTATGATACCAACGTCTTTGCTCTAAAACGGCAAAAAGACACATTCGAGCAGCAGCTTGATAAAGGGACAGAAATGAGGAACAGCCTTAGAGCTGAGAAGGACGCTCTCCAACAGCAAGTCAATTCCCTTCAACAATTGAACTCTGAGTGTGAGGGCAGTTATAAAAGACAGCTGGAGTATCTGACAGCTGAGCTCGAAGACAGAGATGACCTTGGTCCTCCAAAACGAAAAATGGCCAGGCGCCAAGAAGCAAGATCCGCAAAAGACTCCATCCCAGCGAAAACCACTTCAGACCCTGCGTCCATGGATCTTGACGACCTGTCAGAAGAAATTCAACATACTGATGTAACCCAGATGGAGCTAGATGAGTTTGTAGAGGAGATGCTGAGAGAGGCAGATATTCTGGATTCTGAATCCATGGAAGAGGAAGCCCGCTCTTAGGAGACCCTGCCAGAGCAGAGGGACAGTCCAGATCCTGAACCAACAGAAAAAGGAAGCTGGAAAAAAAAAAAAAAAAAAAAAAAAAAAAAAGATTAAATTATACACATAAAATAAAAAAGTTTTAAAAAAAATAAATAAAAAAGCAAAAAAATATATAAAAAAGCAAAAAAAAAAAAAAAAAAAAAAAATGAGGTGTGTGTCTGTGTGCAAATAAATGCACATAGGTGAATGTGAAGCGTCTCCTGCAGTAGTGTCGAGGTCCTGCTTCGTGCTTGCAGCTCTCTGCATCCAGCTACTGCAGCTGGCATGTCCCTACATTTGGGCTGAAAAGAGGAGCCAGTGTGCGATTCTCCTCCTGCCGGTACATAGCCTCTCCACCACAGAACTCCAAGCAGTGCCTCCACGTGGCCACACACGTCAACTGGGTACTTTACTGTCCCAGGCCAAACTGCAGGGGATCTCGGAGCAACAGTGGGCCCCAGAGACGAGACCAATCCCACCACCATGAGGACGTGTCTTGGCATCCGTCAACCACTGTCCCAGCTATGGGTAAATAGCCTTACTACCTTGTAAGCAGTGTTAAGCACTTTGGTTCAAGAAAATAACTAGTCCCCAATTCCTGTTTTGGAACACCTGTCCCCGACTAAAGCTGTCCCTGAAAATGTCCCAGATTTTACCATTTTATGAATGAGGGGAAAATGTTGTGTGTAGACTGTTATTATGGTGGAATGAGGGCATGAGCATGCTGCACGCAGTAAAATTTGTCAGCTAGCTGGTTGGCACCTGTTAACGTATAGATGAGGATTATACCGGTGTTACAACGAAATCTGTGACCCGTCATATAGTGAGACCAAAGCATCTGGTGAGAGTCTCTTCACAACTCTGCTATCTACTAACCCTAACTTCCCTGCATTCATAGCTACACCTAAAGAAGTCTATAGTGATATAGATGTAGCACATCCTTGGGTCACAATGTATGAAGGGTCACAGATTTTCTTCCTCCACCTAAATATTCCCAGTATCTCATCTAAAAATTACCAGCTTTCAACAGGTGTGTAAAACAAGGATCTTATATTAACTATTACATTTTTATATTGTATGTACTAATGTGTTTGGAAATTATTTTGATTATTGTTTGTTTCTGTTTTACATTAGTGTAAGATTGATAGAAAAGGAGAGGAAGAAGATCAGAAAACGGATAGAAAGAAGATGGAATGAGAGCAGAGAAGTGAGAGGAGTCTACTTAAAAGAGTTAAACAGAGAGCAGGTAAAAGTAAGAAGAGTGCTAGAATGTCATGATCTTGGCAATGATGACTGACTTAATTACTAATTTCATTCACCTGTCTTACTCCACCTAGTTTGTCATTCATCTCCTGCTACTATTTAACCTGCCTGTTTCCAGTTATCAGCGCTGACTATTCACCAGCCAATGGTGAGACTGTTTGAGCGTTATCTTGGTGTTTCTGATTACCTGATCCTGACCTGTTCTGCCTCTCAACCACTGTCCCTCCTGTTCCCGTCTGATTTCTTAGGCAGACTTGTCTCTGGACTGGATTCTGCCTGTTTGCTGAATTTGGAGCTGTTTCCTGTCAGCGACCTGGATTTTCCTCCATAACCTCTTCTGATCATTTGGTTCTGAATCCTGAGCACTTCCTTGACACCGGCTCTGGCTTCGTCCTCTAGATTATCCTGCCTTCCTTCCTCTGCCCGGATCTGATCTCCTGCTTGTTTTCCATCCTCCGGGGCTCCAGCATCTGGGATTCTATGTGCGGCAGCTGCCACCTCTTGCTGTCAGCTGACCAGCTGGAATCAACCATGTTCTCTGGACACAGACTGAACTATTAAAACAGGTTTCCTTTCTGCAGAGGTTCCTGTCCAAGATGCCCTAGCTCTTCACTGCAGATCAGTTTTTTAATAAATGCATTTTGAGAAATTTTACTGTCTGTCTGTCTTGAATACTGGGTCCAGCTTGAATTAGAACGTAAAGAAGATGGAGAGGGAAGAAGACAGAGAAGACTGAATGACCAGATGGCACTAATAAACACGACTGATTGATTCATTTGACTAATCTTAGGAAATACTAACACAATTTACATGCGATTTTTGTTGTTTAAATAATAATTAATGTGTAAAAATGGGTTAAAGAATCACTGTCCCGGTTTACCAATCTAATTTTGATGATATGTATGTATTTATCTACGAGCTGGATATATCCGCAAATTTGATTTCAGAAATCTGGTCACCTTATGTTATAATGCAAGTTAACAGTCATTGCTCTTTCTATTTTTTTCTAGTCGATGCAATCAACTGATTTTCCTAAGATAGAAAACTTTAAATCATTTGACTGTATTGTAAAGTGCCTTGAGATGACATGTCTTTGGAATTGGCGCTATATAAATAAACTGAATTGAACTCAATTGGTAAATAAACACCTCAGGTGGCGTTTATGGCAAGTCTGCACTCAGGAGGAGTGGCTCTAACACAGGAGGACGGCCCGCAATTATGTGGGCTACTACTGCTCTCTGGGAACAGGGGTGGATTAGGAAATTTGGGGCCCTAGGCAATAACAAGCAGGGGGCCCTCTGAATTGAGAAGACAACACATAAACAAACAGACTATTATACAGATAGAGACATTTTAATAGAATAGACATTATTTGTTCTATGTTTTGTCCCTCTCTTTTGTCCCTTTTCTTGTTGTTTTCTTCTCTATGTTTTGTACTCAGCTGACTTTTAATGCTGTCTCAAAGGAAATGAAAGATAATCCGAGCACTAAGCTCACTTAGCTGATTGCTCCTTCCTGTGTTTCCAAAAAGGCAAAAGTAAATAACCCAGTCCTTCTTTTCACTGTAGACAAGCCATGATCTGCTTATCTGTTCTCCATTTTTCGTTTTGATCAAATAATAGCTGCATGAATCATGACAGCAGACAATTTAACACTATCTTATCTGTAATCTAATAGCTCCCAAATAAACAGCCAGTTTCAAGCATTATTTACCAGCCATTAATGTTTGTACTAATTTACTTATGGACCGTGTGGAAATCTAGAAAAATAGAATCAGTGTAAATAGAGTTCCTCTGTTGGTCTTTATCCTATTTCTAGAACTAGAAGTCAATTTAATAGAACTATTTTTATGTGGAAAACAAAAAGTAGCAGATCTTTAGTATCCTTCTCATGTTGTTATGTTCTTCAAAAGAAATAAAACCTGTTATTTATACCTGAACAGTAATAGCAAAGAAAAGAATCAGAAATGTTGATAGTTTACAGTCTTTGCTCATTTTAACAGCAGTTTTCAGAACTCCTGTCTGACTCAGAATATTTAGTTTTAGAAAAGAAATCCTAACATTGGTTACTTACATTTCTCAAGTTCCACAACAAAACTCTCTCCTGCTTCTTTTAGCCTAGATAATATTTAGTTTTTTAATTGGGACTAGTTTCGTAGCCTAATATTAATTTTGGTAACCGTCATATTCTAGCATCATTTTATTTATTTTTTTCGTGCTCCACGCACGCACACATGCAGACTCCATCTCCCACCTCTGTCCGACCTTTGAGACATATCAACATCTTTTTCTCAATCCAACATTGTGGCATGGCATAGACAATTCACGTTTACAGTTTGAAGAACACCTGCTTGCTTCTGATGATTTCCTTTAGCTAACCAATGAGTGTTTGCGTTATATGACTCATCCAATAACACTATTTTTCACTAGATGTGGATGGCACCAATGATCTGCATTGGATGGCGCCAATGATCTAAATTGGATGGCGCCAATGATCTAAATTGGATGGCGCCAATGATCTGCGTTGGATGGTGCCAATGATCTGCGTTGGATGGCGCCAATGATCTGCGTTGGATGGCGCCAATGATCTGCGTTGGATGGTGCACATGATCTGCGTTGGATGGCACCAATGATCTGCATTGGATGGCGCCAATGATCTGCGTTGGATGGCGGCAATGATCTGCATTGGATGGCGCCAATGATCTGCGTTGGATGGCGCCAATGATCTGCATTGGATGGCGCCAATGATCTGCGTTGGATGGTGCACATGATCTGCGTTGGATGGCGCCAATGATCTGCATTGGATGGCGCCGATGATCTGCGTTGGATGGCGCCAATGATCTGCGTTGGATGGTGCACATGATCTGCGTTGGATGGCGCCAATGATCTGCAATGAATGGCGCAGATGATCTGCGTTGGATGGCGCCAATGATCTGCGTTGGATGGCGCACATGACTTGAAATAAATATTATAAACATTAAAACCGAAGCCACAAATAATGACTACTGTTTGTTTTAAAAATGAAAAGAATAGAAAGTACAGATACTTGTGTGAAAATGTAATGAGTAGAAGTCAGAAGGAGGAAGAAAAATAAGTAATTGAGTAATTTATAGATATCTAAATAGTGTACTTAAGTGCAGTAACAAAGTATTTGTACTTGTTACTTGACACCTCTGCTGCACCATGACGTCTTTGCTGGAAGATGTCAGGAATGAGGTGTTACTATATTTGGGCAAAAATGGTTGCTCCCAGACTCAGTGATCGCAACGACAATTTTCATTTTTTACTGATTAATGCCAAATTCATTAAAGCACCGTGACCGTCTTTGTTTTAGATAATCATCCATTGATTATTCCTTGCTGACTTTTCCTTTAAAGCAGGAACCTTCAGACACTAGCGGCGCCAGACCTGGAGCATTAAGGTTTAGAACTGCAGAAAACATGTACCATGTCTTTAGCGTGTTCGTTTGATGTGAAGCATAGGGACCAGAGCAGTGAGTTGGAATATCAACCCAGCAAAGTGATCTGGTTCTGCGGGAGGTTTCTACTCTTTAAAAGGGAGTTTTTCCTCTCCACTGTCGCTACAAGCATGCTTAGTGTGAGGGTGTCAAGATCGGGTTGTGTTACTAGCCCAAATGCAGAACACACACAGAGGCAGAGGGAAAGTCCAAAGGTTTATTGTGTACAGACTGGGTTCTTCCTGGAAGACAGAGAGGATAAACAGGTTAGGTTCAGGTTCAAGTTCCAGGGGAAGTCAGAGAGTCAGACAGGCAGGCTGGCTCAGGCTTGCTAACCATAATTGGATCAACAATTTGGCGAGGAGTGAAGCTCTCCTCCAGCTTATGTAGGACCTCTTAATGAGCCGATGGGGAACAGCTGTCACAGATGAGCACAAGCTCTCAGAAAAGGATCTACGATGCCCTCTGGTGGGCAAGCCTCTGGATCCTAACAGACAGCAGAAACCCTCAGAAAGGGATCCACGTCACCCTCTGGTGGGCAAATCTCTGGATCCCAACAGACAGCAGAAACCCTCAGAAAGGGATCCACGTCGCCCTCTGGTGGGCAAACCTCTGGATCCCAACAGAGGGATTGTCTTTAAGTCAATGAGTCGATGCAATCAACTGGTTTTCCTTAGATAGAAAACTTTGAATCAATCTGACTGGATGATCTGGTGAACTGTAAATTGCCTTGAGATGACATGTACCGTAGTGTAAATTGGCGCTATAGTAATAAACTGAATTTAATTTGATTAATATGTCTGCGTAAGGTTAAATGAAATCACACAGAAGCACATAACTTTTAATCCAACAATGCCCCCTAAGGCCACTGGCAGCACTACTCTGCCTTTAATTGACCCAGTGTGTGTTCTGGTTTTGGTATCAGACCACTTTGGACCAGCAGGTCTAAAATCCTGGTAGTTCCTGGTAAAGATGGGGAAACATTCCCCCTCTGGATGAAATCATTCATTAAAGAAACATGATTAGCTGAAGGTCAGAGCTAACAGCTGTTAGCTTAGTTAGCTCTGTGTCACATGCGTCTTTCAGAGATGGATGGACCCTCTGAGGTCACACAGGAGAGTTTCTGAGGACAGCAGCAGTGAGGGAGAATCGATAGATGAAGATGGAGCTAGAGGATCTAGTTTTCAAAACTTAAATGCTCCTCTAAATGAGGACATAGTAGTCCATGCTTTTTATGATTGGTTTGACCTATAGTTGTAGCTAAACATCCAAAACCCTTTCCTTAGATTGGAGGGTTGTGTAGTTTTAGGAGGACATAGTTTGGTGTCCCAACAGGACATCAGTCCCAACAAGACACCATAACTGGGTTTGGAAAAGATAACAGTCTAAAGCAGAGGTCACAGATTAGCGGACCGTGGTCCGGATCCAGATCCACCTGCTGGCTAATCCGGATCCAACCTGATTTAAAACATTTATAAATTACTGCATGTTGTCTGACGACATTGTCTAAACATCACTTGCGCTGCTTCTCCTGTTACCCTGAAATCCCACATCCTCCGTCTCCGCTCTGCTCCAGACCTCCTGCTCAAAGCAAAGCCTACAGCCTTTGCAGTTCCTCTCTTATTGATGCACTCTGACTTATCCTCAGAGCTCGAGGAGAGCATGTGCGATATAATCATTAAATTCATAGGAGCAAAACATGCAGAAATGAACACTTCATTTAATATGACACATTAGCATCCAGCAGATGTGCAGTTTCTGATAGATGGATTCCTTACTGGTCTATTGAAGGACCAATAGTTTGCATCCAATCTTTTAAATAAACGGTGTTAGTTTTTTGAAATTTATAAGAATTATGCTCTAATTTGTAGTTATCGATCTGTTGTTACTATATTTTAATTTGACAAACTTATCTTGACAACCTTCTCGCCGTTCTTTTTCCTGTTTGGGTCGATTGCAATAGCGGATCTTGACCTGGCCGGACTGGAGCGGAGCCTGAACATTTAGAGGATGTTTGGCTCAACCTGCTGCTGTGAAGCAGGATTCTCCACCATGAACAGAATCAAAAATAAATATGGATCCAGGCTCAAAATGAGCGCCTTGATATGTGCTTTAGAATGGCTTAGTCTCCATTCAAACCCAGGTATAAAGCCTTGCAGGGCAGCATAAAGCCCACTGCGAACATTAAGACAGAAAAAAGAACGAAAAATGGTCAGTTCAGGTGTTTTATAAAATATGTGAATAGGGAATTTTCTATATATCAAACTGAAATATTTCAGTGTTAAATTCAATTTAAAGTAACAGATCATTAAAAAATGTCTCCGGACCTTTACCGGTTGATGATTTACTTTATTTGGACCCCGCTGATTTTTAATTGGTTACCCTGGGTCTAAAGGTTCTTCTGGGATGGCCTGGACAAGCTCAGACTGGCATTCTGTGATACCGGGCATTTGCATGGTGAGCTGGTCGTAATTTTCAGCATGTGAAGGCCGGCCCTCTTTAAATCATACCGGCCCCAACACTTAATGTATCTTGGGTCTGGTCACGAATCCAGTTTTGCTGCTGGACCGTTGGTCTGGAATCTCAAGGGAAGCACAGTAGTTTCCTGCCAAAGCGCAAGGGGGAGCCTATTCGAGAACTCGCAAGAACTTTGGCGGATGGTCACAAGAACTTTGGCGGCGCCGGCGGGAGTGTTTATCTACCGAAATAACAATGGTGCATCTGCAAGATATCACGGTCACAGAGTTGGATCTAGAGTTGCTAGACATCAAAGAGAAACAGAAATAGAGTGAAGCTCCTTGATTAACCTTTCGTCGTAGTTGTCCATAGTAATTGTTCCTCGGTTTTTAAAAGTGGCGCGCCCTGGCACCGAATCGAGAAGGACGACCACACAGACAGGCGGAAAGGCAAACCAATTCAAGTCAAATTCAGTTCAGTTTATTTCTATAGCGCCATTTCACAACATGTCATCGCAAGGTACTTTACAGTTCACCAGATCATCCAGTCAGATTGATTCAAAGTTTTCTAAGGAAAACCAGTTGATTGCATCGACTCATTGACTTAAAGACAATCCCAGACATCAAGCATGCTTGTAGCGAGAGTGGAGAGGAAAAACTCCCTTTTAAAGAGTAGAAACCACCAGCAGAACCAGAATCAGTGTGAGCGGCCATCTGCTGAGGCCGACTGGGGTTCAAGAAGACAGAAGCAGAGACACAGAAACCAACTGCCAACCAGCTCCACAGGCGGCCCCGTCCAGGAAACACACAGCATGAAGAGAGCACATCCAGTCAGTCACAGTTAGAGAAACAGGACTCACTGAAAAAGAGGCCAATCTCCAACATCGATAAACAAATGTGTTGATGGCAGCAGCACAGCTGATATTTCTCTCGAGGATGGTGTCTGGATGATATCAGGGTAGAGCTTCAGCTTTAAAATTGTAAATTTTGGATCCTGAGAGTCAGATCACTTAGCTGGGCTGATATTCCAATTCACTGCTCTGGTTCCTATACTTTACATCAAACGAACACACTGAAGACATGGTACATGTTTTTTGCAGTTCTAAACCTTAATGCTCCAGGTCTGGCACCGCTAGTGGCTGAAGGTTCCTGCTTTAAAGGAAAAGTCAGCAAGGAATATTCAATGGATGATTATCTAAAACAATTACGTTCACAGTGCTTTAATGAATTTGGCATTAATCAGTAAAAAAATGAAAACAATAATTTTTGCGATCACTGAGTCTGGGAGCGACCATTTTTGCCCAAATATAGTAACACCTCATTCCTGACATCTTCCAGCAGTGATGTCATGGTGCAGCAGAGGTGTCAAATAACAAGTACAAATACTTTGTTACTGCACTTAAGTACACTATTTAGATATCTATAAATTACTCAATTACTTATTTTTCTTCCTCCTTCTGACTTCTACTCATTACATTTTCACACAAGTATCTGTACTTTCTATTCTTTTCATTTTTAAAACAAACAGTAGTCATTGATTGACAGATTTGACGGAAGCATAAATGTTCCTTTACTCTCTGGCCGCAGCAGCTACTTATGATAGTAAATGACTAAATGAGCTCAAGAAGTAATACAATGTCAGCTACCTAAATAATGCACGCAGTATATATTAGGGATGGAACGGTTTATGAAAACCATCTGAACCGTTCGGTTCGACTGTCTCGGTTTGCAGAGATGGGAAGTAACGAAGTACAAATACTTTGTTACTGTACTCAAGTAGATTTTTCTGATATTTTTACTTTACTTTACTACTTATTTTTATGGCGACTTTTTATTTCTACTCCTTACATTTTTACACAAATATCTGTACTTTCTACTCCTTACATTTTAAAAAATTGTCTCGTTACTTTAGTTTTGAATCATTTCAATGGAGTTACCGTTATTATTTTTCACGTCATCAATACCAAATTCAATCTAATTGGATGGGAATCTACGTTGCATTTGACGCACCACTACAAGATGAAGCGACAGATTCGGTTGTATTCATTCGCGGCAAATCATTGCAGCTTGGTGGCGGTGGCGTTAGCATAGTAGTATGGACGACGAGATGATTGAAAATGAACACAACGGAGATCTAGTCCTATTGGCAGACATCCATTTAAAATGTAGGCAACGGCATGAAAAAAGTGGTTTCTACTTTTACTTTTATACTTTAAGTAAATTTACAAGCCTGAACTTTGTTACTTTTACTTGAGTAAAGAAGTTTAATCAGTACTTCCACTTTTACCAGAGTATTTTTTAACACAAGTATCTGTACTTTTACTCAAGTACGGAAAGTGAGTACTTTTGCCATCTCTGTCGGTTTGGTTCGCGTGTGTTGCGTTCGGTTCATGCGCTGCTCCTTTTTCTCATAGGCGAAGCATTTACACTCCAGAGCAGAAGGTGGCGGTACTGCGACCAAAGCCAACCACCATTAGTAAGCAAGAAGAAGAAGAAGCGAAGCAGCATGTAGCAGAAACAAATAAGTTGTGGAGAATTGTGTGGGTGTGGCGAGTGGGAAAGAACAGGAGTTGGAAGACGCGCCAGCAGCACTTTATAGGTCTGCTGTATGGGACTGCTTTGCATTTAGAGTTACCTACGATGACGGCGGAAAGAAAGTTGTGGATAAAAGTGCAACAGTGTGCAAGCATTGTGCAACACATTTTGTTTATGCTAACAGCAACATGACCAACATGTCATGCTAACCCCGAAATCCCACATACTCCGTCAGCGCTCGCTCCGCCCCGCTGCGCTCCAGACCGCCTGCACAAAGCAAAGCCTACAGCCTCCACTGTGACACCCGTCCGCTCCTCTCTGAGTTCTTAGGAGATCGTAGAGGGCATGCGCGAAATGATTACATTCAAAGCAGCAAAATATGCGGAAATGATCCAGGGTTCATTAAAAATAATTACAATTCATTAATTTTTGGGGATTTTTTCATTAATTTTTATTTTTTCATTAATTTTTTTAATTTTTATTATTTTTTTTTTTTTCGGTGTATCGAACCGAACCGAAAACCATGACCACGAAAAAGCGAACCGAATCGTGGATTTTGTGAACCGTTCCACCCCTAGTATATATAGCCCTTCCTTGTCATGCTCATCCTTGTGACGGATGGCATATGGTGTCATTTTCTGTTTCTTAAAACTGTAAAATCCTTGCAACAAACTAAATTATAATAAAACTAAAAGGCTTTCTTTGAACAATTTTCCTCTTAAATTTGGCAAATTTATATTAGAATATTTTGCAGAAATATATTGCGGTGCTTGAAGGGTTTTTGCATCTAAAGGCTAACGTTTCCCGTCTTACGTGCATTGTTGCCAGGTTGGGATGTTTCCCAAATACTAGTCCCGATCTGGACTCATGTAGAATTTGAACCTTTGTGAAATAAAAAACATCACATCAACCCGGTTCCCTTTTGCTCAGATTATAGCAGACAAGATGAAGCTAAATGTTTGGAAAAAGGACTGAAGTTTTATGTTGTGTGATGTTTCCATCTTTATATTTGCTCACAATCAAATATATTCATTTAAACTTCTAAACAACAAAGTACGATAAGGAAAAGCCTGGTTTCATTACCTCATAAATAAAGGTTTTAATCCCACACTGACATCACCACAAATCTGTCTGCCAGGTTCTCCATGTTTCCATGGGAACCAGTGAGAGCGACCATGTGGCTGCAGTCTCCTGGGGTTCTGATCACATGTTGAGGGTTAAGAAGTGCCGCTCAGGGTCCTGACCGAGCGTCTGGATGTGATGGGAGGCGCTCGGCGTCACAAGGCGCCCCACTGTCAGGTTAAACCATGCAACAGGAGGAAAAGGGAGAGAAACAGATTTCTGACTGGAGGGGGTCTGTCATGACGATAGACAAGGAAACGGCTCTGAGGGGGTGGAAAGTACTTTTATTGAGAAAAGTTTTTCTAAACATTTATAAAAAACAATAACAGCTCACAGACTCCTGCTGATGAGCAGAGGGAACATCGACCCATGGTCCGAATGCCTGAATGAGTCTCTTTAGCGGACCATAGACTCCTTCCTATAACATAGTGAACATTCATTATGGCCCATTCTTTCTGAGGATGTCCAAACCTTTTGTCTTTAAGGTTTTCTTCAGGTGGATGAGGAAAGTTGAAGCAAATTCCTCTTTTCTGCTTTGAACCTAAAAACCAGCATAAGCTGCTGCTTCACCAGAGCCTCTATCACAGGCAAACACAGATCCATGCTGATTTTTCTACCTTTTCTCTCTTATCAAACAGAGGAAGCTTATGGAATGTTTGAGCTGTAGATTTCAAAATAGATGCTGGCCTGCAGGGTTTCCCAGACCTTCTCAGCAGGAGTTTTTGCAATACTGAATGATTGCATGATGCAATGAAGAAAAGAGACCTATGGTTCAATGCAGTTTATTTCTATAGAGCACATTCACAACATATTTTATCTCAAGGCACTTTACAGTTCACCAGATCATAAAGCCAAATTGATCCAGTGTTATATCTAAGGAAAAAAAGATGATTGCATTGTCTCATTGACTCAAATGCAATCCCTCACACTAAACATGCTTGTAGCGACAGTGGAGAGGAAAAACTCCCTTTTATCAGGAAGAAACCTCCGGCAGAACCGGGCTCAGTGTGAGCGGCCATCTGCTGAGGCTGACTGGGGTTCAAGGAGACAGAAGCAGAGATACAAAAAGAAGCAGAGATACAAAGAGCAACTGCAAAAGGCGGCCCCGTCCAGGAAACACGCAGCCAGGCAGACAAGCTCTAAGCCAGCTCCCATGTCAGAGGATGAAGGGAGCACATCCAGTCAGTCACGGTCAGAAAAACAGGACCACACTGGAAAACAGGCCGATCTCCAGCATGATGTTTCTCTCCAGGGTGGCTTTACAGCCAAACAGGAACAGACGAGGCAAAGCAGAGAGAGCAGAACGTCAGAGATTGAACTAACAGATTCTGCAGAGGAGAACAGAGATAGAATGAAGCAGAATTATGAAATGGGGGTCCCTATGTCCTCCAGCAGTCTAAGCCTATAGCAGTATAACTATAGAGATAGCTCAGGATAACCTGAGCCACTCTAACTATAAGCTTTATCAAAAAGGAAAGTTTTAAGCCTAGCCTTAAAAGTAGACAGGGTGTCTGCCTCACAGACTAAAACTGGTAGTTGGTTCCACCGGAGAGGAGCCTGATAACTAAAAGATCTGCCTCCCATTCTACTTTTAGAAATTCTAGGAACCACTAGTAAACCTGCAGATTGAGAGCAAAGTGCTCTGTTAGGAACATAAAGAACAACAGTCATAAAATTATGAGAATAAAGACGCAACGAGAATAGTCATAAAATTAGAAGAATTAATTCGTAAAATTATGAGAATAAAGTTGTAACATTGTGAGAATAAAGTCGTAAAATTATGAGAATAAAGTCGCAACGAGAAGTCATAAAGTTAGGAGAATGAAGACGTAAAATTATGAGAATAAATTTGTAAAATAATGAGAATAAAGTTTCATAATTAAAACAAACAATAACAACTCTTACAAGAAGCACTTTGTTCCCTAAAATTAGGAATGTCGAGCATCATGTGAAGTTATTCTTTGGTTTGACAAATAAAATCTTTTATCACACCAGCATCAAGCTGGGCAGGATGTCAAAGTGGACTCAGGTTGTTGATTGGTGGAGCTGGTCGGCCTTCATCTGCTGGGCGGAGCTTAAAGCTTTCTTTCTGAAACGGGTTGTTGGTTGATGACTTCATTCTCATAAAATTACAACTTTATTCTCATAATAAAAAAAAATCTCTAGCATCTGTCATAGTTTAGATACATGAAACTGTTAGAATTAACATTTTGATTAAAAAATGCTTTAAATTATTTCACACAGGAGCCTCAGGGAACCCAGAAAGAAAAGACAAAAGAGCTGAGAAGCTGATTTTCCCTTTAGGTCGTCTAGTGTTGCCTTGAATTTCTGCTGGTGACTCGTTGATCAAGCAGCACCTCATCAACCTCATGGCTGAATCCTGTGGGATTTTTCTAGAGTTCTGTAGTGACTGTGTCAGACCTACATGTTAGCTTTGCTCTCTTGTTCTTTAGAAAGAGGCAGATCTGTAAATATGCTCACTTCAACAACTCTTCATCATAGAACAGCATGGGCACAGCAGCGCGCCTCTGAATGAGCCTCTAATCGCAATATGTATGGAAATTACTGCTGCTGAAATAATATTACATCAGTACGCTCCTATTAAGCAAACATAATGGAATCACTTTTCTCTCAAACAAAGCGACCCAGCGTCTACTTAATTAAACATCCAAAAATGAAGGCAGGACAGAAGAAGAACAAGCTCCTCTGATCCCATTGGTATGCATTTCCATGAGGCCAGGGAGTTAACCAACAACATGTTTTCAAAGGAAGGAGGGTGTGAATTATCAAAGAGTGGCTTCCTATTAACATGTACACAAATAGCAGAAAGCAAAGCAGGGGTGTGAGGAGAAATCATCTCATAACTGACTGCCATCAACAAACAGCCTCTCCACCTTCCAAGTTATCATCTGCTCTCATTTCTCTACGTTTCTTTAGCATCGCTCTATTTTGCAACCCTACTCCTCCTCCTCCTCTTCTCCTTCTGAGCACAAAGACCTGGTTTGATATGCAAGTGATCCCCCCTTCCTCCCTCTCCCCCGAATTATTTTGAATTGCAACAAGGAATCAGTGCAGTTGTCACCCTGCCGCAATTTCCTCACAGCTTCCATTATTCACGCGTGTTTGTATGCAGGAGTGAAAAGGTTGAGACCGCCGCTGATGAGAGTCACAAAGCCGACAGAAAGAAAAACACGACAGCAATCACAACAACACAGGCGACATATATATCATCGCCAAGAAAGCTGCAGCTCCGACATCAGATGTCTGACAGAGGAAGGGGCAATTATTGTGTTTTCCTTTATAAAGGGTAACTGGACACAGTTGGCCCTTAGGTCAGACAGTGAGCAGAGTGGAGCTAATCAGGGAATTGAATGTGATTGGCTTTGAGCAAACTGCTCCATCATTGTAAACCCGAGGTTTCAAAAAGCTGCTTAAAGGAAGGACTTAATTTGTCATCAGCCTTGGTGGATAAAAAATGCTCTTGATTTTAAAATGAACTGTAGAGAACAAGCATCCTTATTCTGAGGAAGGCCTGAGCAGAGCTGGAAAGGAGATGTAAGAACCGCACTGCATTGTGGGATTTATGGGGATCTGGAAAAAGTGACACCGCTATGAAAGAGGTGGAATCTGTCTTTTTTGTATATATATATAGCCCATACTGCTCCCTGGACACTGCACAATGGCAGCCCACTGCTCCCCAAGGGGATTTGTAAAATGCAGATGTAAAATTTCTCCAATGTGTGATCAATAAAGTTCAATTACTATATGTGGCGGTAATGTTTGGTTTGTTGAAAGGTTTTATTTGTCCCTGTGTAAATTGGTCTGGCTGACATTTAAGCTCAGATTCTATCTCTGTAGAGGGACTATTAATCTGATATGGTTCTGCTGTTGAAGCTCCTTGAAAATGTTATTAATGCCCAGAACAGCAGTGATGGAGAGTTATTGTTACTGGATGATTAAAATAATAAATATAATGTCCAAATCTCATCCCAGGAATATGGAGAAATTATAAATCATATCCCCAAAACATTTATCCATTTAGTTCAAGGTTGCCTCAGTAATTTTCCATTTCCTAAACTTAAAAATACATTTATTGAAGGAATCAATATAATAGAAAAAAATGCAAAAAATATCTTATATCCGAATCCAATTAAAAGACTTTTAAAAGAATATTCCAAAAATGATATCCATGAATAGAGAACCAAATATCTTACATTTTCTATTCTGCCAAAATATAAAGAGATTTATTTAAAAACTTTAAATACATTTATCCTTTCAACCAATTCATTGATCCAAATCTATATTCACTGTAGAAAAAAGTTTTTTTTTTTTTTTTTTTTTTTTATTGTAGTAAAATCGAACATTTTTTATCCTCAGTTCATAACTGGTTACTCTCTGAATCTTTAAACATAGATTTTCTCTCTTCCTCCACAATAAAATTTAATATTATTGCCCAAGATAAAAATAAAAAAAAAGATTTATAATTTATAATATAATTATTATGGTCAAATGTTTCAGACACAAATCTCGTCTTACCAAAACTCTCTCTACAATTAAAAATTAAACAAATATACTTACTTTGTTCTTTAAAAAATTGTCTACCAGCAATGCTAAAAGACTCAATGCTTTTCTGTCTGAATGTTATTCTTAATTACCCTGACGTCTTATATTCTTTATCTTTTTCAGTGTAGTAATTATTCCTCCTCACTGTTTATATCTGTTTTCATGATTTAATTTACTGTTGAATAGCTTTTCTTTTATTTTTTTGCACGTCACTATCACTTTACTTGGATTTAGTTATACCTATGCATATATATACATATATATGTATATACAGAAGAGTTATATGTGTATATATTTATATCTTTATTATTTTTGTGGTATGTTGTGTAGATATATATATAAAACTGTATCTGGAGTAATTTCCCTCTGGGATTAATAAAGTATTTCTGAGTCTGATCTGATTAAACAAGTTTTTTTTTTTTGTGTTGATTATACGAGATCTTGTAGATGTATTTTTTATACATATATTATTTATATCTGTCTACCCCTTTTATACCGTTACATTTGCTTTTATTTGTTCATGCTCCCGGTGGTTTTCACCTTTATTCCATGCTGTATTCTCATGACTGTTATGTTTTGTTTACTTTACTATAAAAAATAAAAAGAAACAGTACTAAGAAGTTCAGTATTTACTCTTTTCCTGCTTTGTGTTTCAACTCTCACTGTTGCTAGGCGACAGTGTACTGGCAATGAAAGCCGCAGGAGGCTGGACCTGTTTGAATCTACAGCCAAAACTCTTCCAGTCTCCTTAATTTCACAGAACTCTAAGGATCCGGTCCAGATAGACCGGACCCTTGGAGGATGCAGCCTTTAAAGTCTTAGGGAAATCATATTTAAATGTCAAATCATTCTGGCTTAAACAGCTTATACCATATTGTCCAAAATTTAGAACATTTCTATTTAAGAAAAAATTCCTGTCTTAAAATGATTTTTCCCCCGTTATCTTATGCAGTGACTTATACGTCAGCCTGAACACCTAAATTCGGGCAATCATATATCAACAGTCATCTGTCAATCAAATTTTTTCAGTCTTAGCATCTTGAATCATATGTCGCAGCTAATATACGCAACGGTTTTAATAGGAACCATTTCCTTTCCCATTGAGCTTCATCCCAGTGTTCACGGGGATGGACGTCTGTGTCTTCAACAGGCGTAGAGCTAACAGAACTGGTAGCCTTGCGAGGCAAGGGCTCAAACATGTACGGCTGTAAGCCTTCTACACCAAACCAAGCTTCTGCCGCCCTGGCGTCCTCTTCCACAACATCTTCGTTCCCCGCTTTTCTCCTCTAAATAAAAAATGTCTGACGGAGGAGACTCATCCATGACCTCCGACACTAAACTCTCCTCCTCTTGCATGTTTCTGCTGTCCATAGCGTTCCTTGACAGTGTCGTTTCTAAGTCACCAATTTAATGCTACTTGGTCCCAATGGAATTTCCCATTGGGAACCTGCTAGCACTAAGTTGCTAACTGGTTAGCAAGATGCTTTCGACAAACCGGCCACAACCAAGCTTGCTTACGAACCTTCCGCCACGACAATCCCACCCCCTCGATAAATGACCAATCACATTCATTTTATTCACTCGTGTAAAGTCGTGCACCACTCGGGAGAATTCGTAAATGCAACAGTTGGAACAGCCGTTTCCCTACGACTTTAATATCAAATGCACCCTTAGTGAGGATCATATTGTTGTTCAGCTCTGCTGTCAAGACAGGGCAGCCATGTTGGAATTTGACAGAAAACTGCTGAGGTTCTTTCTGGCTGTTTAGGGTGGGAACCATCGGCGTCGCCAGACCCCATTTACTGGGGCACGTGCCCCAGTATAAATGAGATGTGCCCCAGTATAAATCTCATGAATATTTGCAACAGTATTACATTTTTTTAATGCATCAATTTAGATATTTCCAACGGAAGGAGACGTATATTTCTACTCAAATGCGCAGCAAGTGTGTTGGTAACTCCAAATTGAGGATGTATTAGCGCCCCGACGTCAGCGCATGTCACTGCATGAACTGCAGGTAAATTAACACGCTGCTCTCAACTGAGTTGGATGGGACACTGTGCGGCCACGACGCATTTTTTAGTTTAGTTTCTTACCTGTCAATTTTATTATTTTCCCAGTGAAACCACATGATTTATAGGCTACTAACTAAAAATTACTGCATTGGTTTGTAGATGGATATCAGGAAATTCCTCACACGACGCAGAGACAGGGAAGCAGTAAAACAAGATGAGAGAGAGAGAGGTAAGGTCCCGTAATGAATTAGTGATTTAATGTAACCAGTTACATTAGGAACGTTATAAGTAATATGATAGATATTTACATAATTATAAATTTGCGTTTTTTTTATGTTTGCTGTAGAGAATGAGAATGCAGGTGCTGGAGTAGGAAAGGGAGGAGGAGGCGAGACTGACAGGCAAGAGACAGGTGAAGGACAGGAGAGACAGGACCATGAAGGTGATGAGGATGCAACAACCAGCTTCCACAAACAAGAAGGGGACATTAGTGACTTAGGGGGAAAGCATGATGGTCCTAAACAAGTGAAGTTGTCCCACAATCCCCAGCACAAATTTGGAGTAAAAAAAACGTTAATTTAATTCAAAATGGTTTGAGCTTTTCCTGGTTAAAAAAGAAAGCCTTGTCATCAAGGATATGCAGTGTGTTTTCAACTTGCTTGATAACATCATGTTCTCCACACTAACGCAGGTCATCCAGATCTCCATCACAATCCCAGTCTACAGCTGGAGTTGTGAAAGGTCATTCAGTGTGTTGAGAAGGATCCACACTTGGCTGAGGTGCACAATGGGACAAGACAGGCTCCATCATCTTGCTATTTTATCAGTTGAAAAGGAAGAACTTTCTAAGCTGAGTCACAAGTGATTGACCACTTTGCAAAAATGATAAATAGGAGGTACACTTTAATGCTCAAAAAATAAAAGGAAAACTTAGCTCAGGATGAGTTAAAATTTCCCCCGAACTAAAACTCTGTAACCTAGGAATTAATGATTACTTCAGAATGTGTATAAGGAAACTTTTTATATGTCAAAGTTGTTGATGTCTTATTTTTTATAGCTGCAATGTTGAAAATGTTCATGTTTGTTAAAACAAATATGCTCTTATACTCATTATTATCTCAACTGGTAATTTTGGTAGGAATGTATCAGGGTTGGGCAGTGTGCTTGTCTGTATTTATGTATAGAAGGAGGGGCGTATGCACTAGGGGGCCGGTGCCCCAGTAAAGCTTTGTGCCTAGCAACGCCCCTGGTGGGAACTCCATGTCTGATGTTTCTGTTAATCTTCAATATTAGGTAAATTATGTAATTATATATATGTTTTATGTTATGATCAAATGTAGCATTACATCTATAATCCGGGCAGACACTGTGAGATATTTTCAGTCATTGCACTCAGCTACAACTCAAACTATATGATGAAACCGCAGGGTTTAAAAGTTCACAGCTCACGATGTACGATCCGTACGACCCGACGCTCTGATGCGATCTACCTGCTCACACTCTAGGTCTAAAAACCACACTTCAGACTCCGTGCCTAGAGATGGCGCTGGTCGGACTCATTAACCTGGATGAAATGGAGAATAACCCCTTCTCTGCACATGCGCAGTGTCAAGGTTCAACAGCAGGATTTGTCCATGAACACCTCACAATGGCAGACATATTTGATTTTCTCTCAACCTCACGTTTGCTGATCGGGAGGTGGTCGTGAGAGGCTAATTGCCTCTTGTTACCCCCTGTACACTACATGACGTGGGACGAACGATGAGGCTGAAAGTTGGCCCGATCGAAAAAATTTGTGCACTAATTGGCCCGAAAAGGGCATAAACTGGGTTTAGAGGACAGTAAGGCTAGTTAGCATTACCGCAGTTAGCTTAGCAGCTAACAGACTTTCCGATGTTGTCTAAAGCTGCAGTTTCTGGTGAATGTAATAGAGCTTCAGAGCCTCAAACAGCTCCGACAGATCTAGTGTTGTTGGTTCTACGCTTTTCATAAATTATGCTTTGCAGATTTAAAATGAAGAAAAGCTTGAGTGGACCAACGGAAATAACAAAACACAACGCAGTATGATGGGTTGGTTTTTATTAGCTGTAAACAAGGACTGATCATTTAGACGAGCACTAAACCAAAAAAACAAACCTGCACACAGTCTGCTGCCCCCTGCAGGAGACATGGCTGATATCACCGGCTGGCAAACCAAGGCCTGGAATGATTTAGCTCTTCATGGAAAACAGTTTCAATGAAAATATCCACAGAAATTCTTTGCAAAACAATACAGACATTTCTTCTTATCTAATTTCTGAAAATGCAGCTTTAAGTAACATATTACTACAAAACTAACAAATAGAAACTCTACTTCATATTTCCTCAACACTATGCATCTTCAATCATTGTAGTTTTGGCCTTGAAGAAACCGGGTGTTCATAGAGAAGCTGGTTATTTTCCTGGACAAAGATGATCTCAGCAGCAAATAGCAGCGTTTGCAGCTCCAGCACTGAGCCACAGTTCAACGCCACAGTTCAGAGAAGAATACAACATCCAGATGAAAGCCGTGAGCACAGCTGTGAACAGCCCGACTCTGCTGGCCTTGGTTCTGTTCCTGCTGACCCCTCACACCGGGTCAGAGGAGGTTTTGGCACTGTTCTTGCGCTTCTTTTTCAGGCGGTACACATAGAAGGTCTTATTCTGAAAGGTTCTGGTGAACAGGGCCGTGTACGCTGCCGCGTCCGTCTTGATGGCATCACAGAATCGAGGGTGGGAGGCGGGGACGAGGTCCGGATCGTTCTCGCCTGGTCCGTCCATGATCTGCAGAGGAAGGAAGCAGGTTTACATGAAATACAACAAAATCGCAGCGAGTAATATGTATTCTTCCAATGTTTAGGAAAGAAATGGAGCAAAGCGGGCAAACTTTCTGCTGCGATAACAGAGAAAAGGACACTTTCATCCGAGGAGGAACAGCTAGCTTCAGAAAGCTAAATCTGCACACAGAGATTCTATGTTCGGGGGTCCAGAAAATGTGTCGGAAACAATGATTTCAATTTCTAATGGAAGGTTCTGATCCAAACACTGATAATTAGTTAGCAAGGCATCAATATGAGCCACTCTGAATAAACTTCGAGTTTACACACAAATTCTAAGTGTTGATGTTCTACATTGGAAACCAGAGAGGCCATTTTTAGGCTGATACATTAGCCCAGGAGTTAGCAGGAGCTGCATTACGGCTTTAATGACTTCTTTGGCTTTCCATTGGCTCTGGTTCACTTCATTTAAGGCAGTCAGTGATAAACCGACAATTAAGATGTCAAGCTGATCTTATCTACCCTTGAAGAAGTCTACAAATCAGCAACAGTGGATTCTCCGAAGTCTTTATTTATATTTGACAACATTATGTTGTTCAGGTAATCCAAAAAAGTAAAAAAATTAAAATAAAAAAACAATCCTCTTTGTTTCTAAGTTTGAAGACGTTTTGCTTCCCATCCAGGAAGCTTTTTCAATTCAAAATGTCAGAAAAAGCATTGAGTTTGAGGCTTTATACAGTAGCCCAACAAAGTCTTGTTCTGTTTAGAAAACATGCAAATAGAACCGGACAAACAGGTCCGCCCAATTGGAATGGGGGTCGTTTGGCGACTTTTGTTAGCCTGCAATGCCCCATACCTGTCTATGTCTCTGAAATGGGGTCGTTAAAGGGAATTGTTGGCCTGGCTGAACAGGCGAAGTCTTCTTTTCTCCTGTAAAGGGGTTGGGGTTGCGATGATCGCGGGAAGGGGTCAACAAATTTATACCTCAACCCCTATAAAGGGGAACAGAAGACTATTCAGCCAGGCCAACAATTCCCTTTTATTTCCCTTTTTTTCCAGGATTTTTCCATGTTTTTTTTTTGGCCCTTAGAAACTGTTGCTTCCAGAACAAGCATCCTTCTTCTGAGGAAGGCCTGAGCAGAGCTTGGTGATGAACATGATGCAACAACCTCACTGCATTGTGGGATTTATGGGGATCTGGAAACAGACGCCACTATGGAAGAAAAACAGTCTCATTGGAATCTGACTTTTTTTGTACTCTAAATTTTAAACACTGAATTTCTTTACACATTGAATTTGTTACACTGAATCTGGTGAAAATTCCCCTGCAAAAAATTCAGCAGCAAAATAACTGCCTAGGAGTTCGGTAGGAGCTGTTCATCTGCATCGAGTTTCGATTGCTTTGGTTTGGTTTCACCAAAAGGTCAACACATTTGCAGCTGAGTTTTTTTGTAGCTGATTTTTTTGCAGGCAAATTTTTTAAGCTGAATTTTTTGCAGGTGAAAATTTTTACTAGATAAAAATTTAGTGTAAGGAATTCAATGTATAAAAAAAATGTGTTAAAATTCCATCTAAAAAAAATCAGTGATAAATATGCTGTGTTAAAAATATTCTGTGTTTAAAATTGTGTGTACAAAACGGCAGATTCCAATGAAACAGTTTTTCTTCTATACACCGCTTGCATCCACGATTAAAAAAGTGAAAAATGTGCAAAACTAAAGTGCTAATGAAGAATTAAGAGATGCCGAATGGCAAATTTCACTTGAATATTTATGAATCTGAGCCCATATGATGTTTCATACCGTGGTTTTAGCGCGCTGCTAGCCTAGTGCTGCTGAAGACATTTTGAATTTAAAAACCTTCTTGGATGGTAAGTGAAACATCTTCAAACTTGGAAACAAAGTCTAGTAGATTGTTTTTCTTATTACTTTTTTTGGAATTTCTTCCAGAAGAAACTTGGATCATCAATTTATTGGAAAGTTTTGTTTCTTTTAGTGAATATTAAGCCTTCAGCAGGCCCAGATTCAGTAATAACCTGGAGGTGGGGGTTCAATATCTATAAAAAGCCAGCTGGTTGATCTGAGTAAACAAGAGAGCGTTTTCCTACCATGTGACCAACATTTTTTCATTCATAAACATTTGTATTATATCCACTTAATAAATGATATAAATTAATGTTACTGTGTTTTTTCTCATAACGATTTCTCCTCATGTAGCCATGGTGGATTTGGTGAGTTGACTTGTGAATCTATCCCAGTACTCCTAAATAGCAGGACTTTCTTCCATCTTCCTCCACTGGTCTGGAAGAAACTCCCCCCTGGTTCTGTATCATTTTAGCAGCAGTTATAAAGAGCTACTCTGGAAGTTCTGAAGAGCCACAGGTTGCAGACCGCTGACCAAACTGATGCAGCCTCCAGGAACCAATATTCCCCTCATGTTCCTCTGGTTCATGGCCGTCTGCAGGTGGTGAGAAGAAAACAACGGCTGACAGAGAAATTAGAGTCAGACTGAGATGTTCAGACAGACAGAGACATCTCCTGAGCGCTGCTTCAATAAAGCTGTCTGCATGTCAGGTGGCGTGTTCACCGGCTGACATTTACAGCGTCTCAAACGCACACACCACCTCCGAGGTGCGCCTGGGACGGACCCAGCCTGCTAATCCACAGGGCCCAGGGGTGTGTGTGTGCAGAGTGACAGCAGCAAAGAGAGAAGCGGCGCCGCGCTGATAAGAGGTGAGACTATTGATCTCTCTGCGGAGGCTGAGGGATTCCAGCTAGGAGACATGAAGCACCACCCACGTGTCCGTTGGACAGGTCCAGCAGGTCCCGCAGTCTGCAGCCTCTCTGGTGCCTCCGCTCGTAGCAGATGCTGTTCTCCAGAACCACGTAGTCGGCGCCCGCCGCCCTCAGGATACCATACACCTCCTCTGGAGACCGCCGCGCGTACACCTGGTACACCTGCACACACACACAGCGGATCCATTCAGGCTTCAATGGATGCTTCGTTCTCACATCGATTAATGGAGGGAGGAGCCTCCATCCAGAAGCTTTCAATCACCGTTGGTTTGACTTCAGCTTTATTCACTTTGAAAAACTAAACTAAGATGAATGAAGGATGCAAACAGCAGGAGACAAAAGTATGAAAGTTTCTTTTAAAGAAGAAAAAATGGATCCAAAACTGCTGAAAGAACTCAAAGAAAAAGAACCGATGAAGAAGGAGACATTTCTAAGGCTTCAGGAGCCCTGAGAGCCACAGTGGGAACCTTCCACAGTGGACACCTTCCACAGTGGGAACCTTCCACAGTGGGAACCCTCCCAGGAAACCAGACTCCAACCCCTGATTCATCATTTAAAAGCTGCCTTTTTTTTTATCCTAGTTACCTTACATGAACATTAACACCTGTTTATCCACCCGAAGAAGCAACAATATTGAGAAGATACGTTTCCATGACGACATCTATGTTAAAAATGTCTAATCAGACCTCTGAACTGCTGTAAGCTGCAGTTAGATAAAAAAAAAAAAAACATACGCCTTTAATCATTAGGGTTTAAACATTAGATCTTTTAGTTATCAGGCTCCTCTCCTGTGGAACCAACTACCAGTTTTAGTCCGTGAGGCAGACACCCTGTCTACTTTTAAGGCTAGGCTTAAAACGTTCCTTTTTGATAAAGCTTATAGTTAAACAGAGTGATGTGTGCTTAGTCGCTCGGTAAGAAGAGAGGTAGGTGGAGGTAGAGCGTTAGCAGCCCTCTCCGGCTGGGAGAGTTTCTATCCAGATAGATGTTTCTCCTTGGCTCCATCTTGGCCACATGGCGGCTTTACTTTTCTTATACCTCATCCAAAAAACTAAGGTTATCCTGAGCTATTTTCTGCATTAGTGCTGCTAAAGCCTTAGACTGCTGGAGGACATAGGGAGCCCATTTCATCATTCCGCTTCATTCTGTCTCTATTCTCCCACTCTGCAGAATCTGTTAGTTTAAACTCTAACATTATACTCTATCTGCTTTTGTCATAGTAGCTTCATCTGGTCTGTTCCTGTTTGGCGTGACTCCATCCTGGAAAGAATTATCAGCTATGCTGCTGCCATCAACACCTTTGTTTATAGATGTTCGAGATCTGCCTGTTTTCCAGTGTAGACCTCTGACTGTGACTGGCTGGATGTGCTCTCTTCATCCTCTGACATGGAAGTTGCCTCGGAGCTCGTCTGCCTGGCTGTGTTTCCTGGACAGGGCTGCCTTTTACAGTTGGCTTTTGTATCCCTGCTTCTTGTTCTGCTGGAGGTTTCTTCCCGTTCAAAGGAAGTTTTTCCTCTCCACTGTCGCTACAAGCATGCTTAGTGTGAGGGATTGCCTTTGAGTCAATGAATTGATGCAATCAACTGGTTTTCCTTAGATAGAAAACTTTAAATCAATCTGACTGGATGATCTGGTTGAATTGTAAAGTGCCTTTACATGGCATGTGCTGACATTGTGAATTCACGCTATAGAAATAAATTAAATTGAATTGATATAGAGGAGGGAGAAAAGAAGGTGGGAAAACTAGTGTCCTAAAGGGCAGGCAGGTATTTAGTTAATAATAAAATGTTAGACAAATATGGAAGCAGAAAAAAATCTAAAGAAAAAAAAGATATATGTAAAAATGAATAGATTGTTAAGAAAATGAATAAATAGGTGAATAAAGCAAGATGGGAAATTCCACAATAAATAAAAACACATTTAAAAAAGAAAAAAAAAAATCTAATTCGCTGTTTTAAAGCCCTGATGAGGATGTCCTCAGTTTCTGAACAGGAGCTGCTAACATATTTATTTATTAATACATAGTTTAATGACCAAAAAAAATTCCTCTGTTAGACCTACAACATATAAAACGAATACAAACTAAATAAATTAAAGTGAACAAAAAGAGTAAATGAGGGGAAATTAAAACAAATTAAAGGAAAGGTTCGGTCAGCAAGAAATAATCAATGGATCATTATTTATACAAAAAACTAATACGTTTGCAGTGATTTAATAAATTTAGTGTTAATCAATAAAAAAATAAAAGTAATGATCTTCATTGCGATCCCAGAGTCCGGGAGCGGCCATTTTTCCCCAAATATAGTAACACCTCCCTCCTGCCATCTTCCAGCAGTGACGTCAGGGTGCGGTAAGCCTAGCGCCATTCTCCCCACTTTACAAGCAAAATCAATGGGAACTACTAGACACATCTGCAATCAACAACAATTATTGAAGATTTCCAGAGGACCTCACCATTGAAATTCACCAGAGCTATAGTGAAACTGACAATGCCCACGTGCATGGCAGCTGGATGTTGGAATACATCGGATAAAAGTGAAAAAAAAAAAGTTATTTCACCTTTCTGATTCCTGATCCTCCATGAATAAACACGTAATATGTAGCCAACATTTAGAAGAAGAATGTTTTCAAGATGACTTGGATAATAGCGCGTTGTGACAAACACCAGATACAGCACTGGGACTTGATCCACAGCCGATACCGCACCGTGACGTCACAAACCAGTAGGTGGCAGTAGTGTTCTTTGACAAACATTGATGCCTCCAGTAAAGCACATTCAAATGAAAATTACTCTTCATTAAAAACACTTATCACTTATTGAACAGTTTGTAATAATTTCATATTTAAAGTATTTCAGAAGTTTGAATTCTAAATATAGACTCTAGAAGAACCGGGCAGAGTTAGGATGAATAGATCCAATAGCAGCAGCTTGGCTCCTCTGCTTCACACAACTGATGTTTTTAAATCCATCTCCCACATCACATTGATGAAACAGTCCACCTGACATGACAGTGACCCCAAACCTGCTGCCTGTCCAAGCTCCGCTTTTATCAGCCACAGGTCCCCCGCTGAACGGAACCAGCAGTCAGCGGAACAGAACCAGCATTTATCCGTGGCAGGAAAGGAGACCTGAATGTGAGCCAGCCTAACAACACGAACCAAAGAGATGAAAACCAATAAAACAGCCCGAATGTTTCCTCGTGTCATCTGTTCTCTTTGCCTAATGGAGTTGTGTCAGAGGTTCGATTTTTTTTGGATGTATTACCTTTAACTCTGCTTTTCAGATGTAGAGGAACTCAGCCCAGAGCTGTTTTTGGCTCTAACTGTGTGAGTAGTTCTGCCTGCTGAACTCTAAGCCCTGAGGCAACAAAAACATTTCATTACAAGCTGCAGGTGATATTCTGACAAGCACTAAGTGGCCTTAGCCTCTCGGCTTACAAGCCAAGCTTTATAGCTAATGATAGAAAAAAACCTGAATAACTGAACGCTGTGGAACAAAAACTAAGCAATAATGAAAAGGCTGAACTCCCACTGGCTTACCAGGAATGAATAAGTCTTCATCTTTTCACAATGATGATGATGAAACCTGCAAGGAGAACCGTCCTTCTGCACAGAACTTTAAATGCTGGAACTCACTTCACAATACAGGCCTGTTCATTAGAAGTGGAGGACTTGGGTCCAGGGTCGCACCCTGGTCCTCGTCCTAGTGGGACATGTCTGGAACCCCTCTCTCTAAGGGAGAGCCCAGCCACTCTGCAAAGGACGCTCATTTCAGCTGCTTGGATCCAGGATCTGGTTCTTTGGGTCGAGATCTAGATTAATGACCATAGGTGAGGGTAGGATAAGACCGACCGCTAAATCATAGCTGTGGTACGACTCATGTACAGAGAATTTGGTCCTCTCCCAGCCTGGTGACCTTTGCTGCATGTTTCACTTTCTCTACCCTCATTTCCTGTCTACCTACCTAAAAAAAAAGCCTAAAAATATATATATTTTTTTACAAATCCAGAGGTCTCTCTTCCCCACAACAGACCAGTGCAGCTTCTGGATTATAGCAGCACCCAAACTGGTCCGTTTACTGATCTCCCTCTCCATCCTCCCCCAGAACCAACTAATGTACAAAAAAGAGGGGCGAAATCCCCTGGTCCTAAAACCAGACCCCTCAGGCTTTTGGCTGCATGAGTCCAGGGTCATCGTAGCCAATCTCCATGCGATGTTGAAGAGGCATGTCAGCCAAAACTGTCCAACAACGGCCAGAGATCTAAGGTACTCAGGGCGGATCCCATCCACCCCTCTGCCCTTGTGGAGTTTTTTTTGACCACCTCGGTGACTTCAGCCTGGATATAAACGGCTCCCAGTTCACCCAGTCTCTTCTTACACCTTGGAAAGAGTGTCAACCAGATTGAGGAGATCCTCAAAGTTTTCCTTGGAGGCAGATAAGATGGTCCACTCAGACTGAATGTCCTCAACCTCATTTGGAATCTGGGTGAAGCTCTCTTATAGGTGGGGGTATAACACGTCCCTAACTGACGGCTCTACCAGATGTTCCCAGCAGACCCTCTCTACTCACTTCGGCCTGCTGAGTCTGTCTGGCTTCCCACTCTAACAGTGTATCCAGCTCACCACCAGGTGGTGATCAGTAAACAGCTAAAGCCTCTGTTCCTGAGAGGGTCTGAGACATACGGCCGAAGGTCATAAGATACGACTACAAAGTCAAACATCAACTTTTGTGTTGCCCTGCGACAGACTGGTGATCTGTCCAAAGTTTACCCGGCATCTCTCTTAACTATTAACCTAACCATAACCAGGGCATAACTAACCCTAACTATTAACCAAACTATCACCAGAGAATAACTAACCCCAACTATTGACCTAATCATTACCAGAGCAGAGCTAACTCTAACTATTAACCCAAACATTACTGGAGCATAATTAAACCCAACTATATTCCTAACCATTACCAAAGCATAACTAACCATAACTATTGACCTAACCATTACTAGAACATAACTAACCCTAACTATTAACCAAACCATTACCAGAGCATAGCTAACCCTAACTATTAACCAAACCATTACTAGAGCATAGCTAATCATAACTATTGACCTAACAATCACTAGAGCAGAGCTTACCCCAACTATTGACCTAACCATTACTAGAACATAACTAACCCTAACTATTAACCCAACCATTACCAGAGCAGACCTTATCCTAAATATAATTTTAGTTCAAGTAGTTCTGAACTGAACAATCAGCAAAAAACATTCGCTGCTACCATCAACACCTTTATTTATAGATGTTGGAGATCAGCCTGTTTTTCAGTGTAGTCCTGTTTCCCAGACTTTGACTGACTGGATGTGCTCTCTTCATCCTCTGACATGGGAGCTGGCTCGGAGCTCATCTGCCTGGCTGTTTGTTTCCTGAACTCCGCCTCCTTTTACAGTTGCTTTTTGTATCTCTGCTTCTGTCTCCTTGAACTCCAGTCGGCCTCAGCAGATGGCCGCTCACACTGAGTCTGGTTCTGCTGGAGGTTTCTTCCTATTAAAAGGGAGTTTTTCCTCTCCACTGTCGCTACAAGCATGCTTAGTGTGAGGGATTGCTGAAGAGTCAATGAGTCGATGGAATCAACTGGTTTTCCTTAGAAAACTGAATTGGCGCTATAGAAATAAACTGAATTTAATTGAAAAAACAAAATGAGGACCAAGAAAATGTCCTCACTTTGGTACAAAAGCTCCTTTCTTTGTTGGTGAAATTGGGAAAATGGTCCTCATTTTGATACCAAAACAGCAGTGTACACACACACCCAGTGCTTAGTGAGCCTCCATCATCACTAAGGATCACTAATGAGGCCCCATGCCGGTCTTTGGCCTCGCCGACGGCTCAGAATGGCTTTCATCCCGCTGGGATGCAGAACACAGGCTGACCTGCACACTACTTCCTGCTCTCAGACAGGAAGACATGCGCTGAATGAAGGAGCAGCAGACCGCTAGCACAAGGGCTAATCAGTTCCATTACATTTTCATGAGTCCTGAACTTTCCTGCATGCTGAGGTCAAACAGACGACACTAGACAGTATGCGGCAAGAAAAGCATTCACCCGGAAAGTGGACCACTTTCAGCGCTTCATTTAGTGGAACAAAATCATTTGTTTCTTTAATGTGTGAAACCTGCAGCAGCTAATCTCACAGGGACACCCTGACAGCATTCCTGATCAGCACGCCAAGAAGAACTCCCTCTCCCGTGTTTTACTGGAACGCAGCTCTTTCAGACTGCGCCTTTCCCGCCTCATATCGATTCCTGCTAAATGGAAACATATGATCCATTTCTCTTATAAATTCACTGCAGGCTTCTACGTCTGCAGGCGGGCAATCAGGTCAACAGAGGATGAAACAGGTGAGCCTTTGGAGGAATAGCTTCAACTGCTTTTATGAACAAAACTTCCTCCTGAAACGATGGGGAAACTTTAGAGAAACAAATTGCAATTCCCTGCTTATATATAGTCAAGAGAAAAACTCAAAAGAAGGAACTCTGTGAAATTCTGTGTGCTTTTCTGAAAAAAGGGCCTAAAGATAAATCTAGAACTGGCAAAACCAGCAGGTCCGGTCATATTCAGAATTCAAACTTCTGAAAGTACTTTATATATAAAATTATTGCATACGGTTCCATAAATGATCAGGGTTTTTAATTAGGATTAATTTTCATTTAAATGTGCTTTACTGGAGGCATCCATGTTTGTCAAAGAACAGTACTGCCACCTACTGGTTTGTGACGTTTGAATTTATTCTGTAACCAGTGGTGAGAACGTCTATCATTAATGGTTACGGATTAAACTCGCCTGAAGACAGAATAACCTCCTCACTGAAACAGGGACATGAACCTTGGACTCACTAAAACAGAACCCACAGACATTACACAGGGAACAAACAGAAAGCAAACAAGCAATGATCTGGCCCCGATAGCTGGAACTGAGCCCAATATAAAGGAACAGACGCGGGTGGAAGAGATCAGTGATAATTAGGGACCGGGCAGAGTTAGGCAGGTGAGTGAAATGAACGATTAAGTCCAGCTATCAGGGCAGATCACGACAACGTCACAGTGCGGTATCGGCTGTTGATCAAGTCCCAGTGCTGTATCTGGTGTTTGTCACAACGCGCTATTATCCAAGTCATCCTGAAAACATTGTTCTTCCAAATGTCGGCTAGATGTTACGTGTTTTTTTCTCTGGCCAGAAGTTCCTCCCTCTTCACGAACCCGTCCGTGGAGGATCAGGAATCAGAAAGGTGAAATAACTCTTTTTTTTTTTTCCACTTTTATCTGATGTATTCCAACATCCAGCTGCCATGCACGTGGGCATTGTCAGTTTCACTATAGCTCTGGTGAATTTCAATGGTGAAGTCCTCTGGAAATCTTCAATAATTGTTATTGATTGCAGATGTGTCTAGTAGTTCCCATTGATTTTGCTTGTAAAGCGGGGAGAATGGCGCTAGGCTTACCGCACCGTGACATCACTGCTGGAAGATGGCAGGAGTGAGGTGTTACTATATTTGGGTGAAAATGGCCGCTCCCAGACTCAGTGATCGCAACAAAAATTATTAATTTTTTTGCTGATTAACACTAAATTTATTAAAACCCTGCAAACATATTAGTTTTAGGTATAAATAATGATCCACTGATTATTCCTTGCGGACCAGACTCAACAGAAATTCAGTCACTACTTCAGAAATGAATAAAAACACGATCTACTGCATTAAACAAGCAGTGGAACAGGCTTTCATCTCTTTAGCTTTGCTGCATTTAGCTTCTCAGAAGACAAAGCCATTGCTTGCAGAGATATAAAGCACTATTTTAAAGGGTTTTCACTTTTCAAGGCCTCACATTCACTTTTATTCTGAGAAAAAAAATGGCCGCTCCTAGTCACTTTTTCTTAAAATAACTGCATTTGTTCTTGGATTGAGGAGGTTAAAAAATACATTTTGCCAATAGAACAAGACAATTTACACTTAAAATAAGAAGTATGTTTTTGGTAAATTTCCCATAACTGAACTGGTCCCAGTGGAGCGCTCTGATCTGATTGCTTTAGTCAAGTCTTGTGGTTTTTGTGTAACGTTAGCCTGCAGGCAGGCAGCAGTGCAGTACCTGTCTGGTCCGCTCCCGCAGGTCTTTATCTTCATAATGTGGGTGGTTGGTGAGAACTCTGCCCGTGCACAGCTTGATGCCGGCCAGGAGCTGCATGCTTCCAGCAAAAACCGCCTGCTTTGGGGTCTTTGTGCTGCAGACAAACAGAGAAGGACGACTCAACAATCACATCTAAAACTGCTCTTTAATGGGAAATGAATGATTGGATTTCAGAGGAGCTACAGCATCCTGAGAGGAAAAATAATGATAAAAATGAAAGAAAAAAAACACATGATGATGGAAGAAGAGGAAGATGAAACAGTCTGGAGGTTATTCACCAATGCATTTAGCTATCCAAAAGTTTAATTGAATTTCACTTTGTTTTCTAGCTTTGTTATTCACTCCATAGTTGTTCTCTGATCTGCAGCTGTAACTTCAACAGACTCAGAATTTAAAGTTTCTTTCAATTAAAACAGGGACTGTGAAGACAGCAGCATATTCAGTTTTGTGCAAACAAATTAAATACCAAAAGATGAACAAACCAAGGACAAACAGAGGAAACCTGTAGTAGTTTTCATACAGTAAGTCTGTAAGGCTGGAGGACAAGAATTGCTTACATTTGACACTTTTTAACCATCTAAACTTCAGATATCTTGTGAACTAATTCCTGCTCTAATAGTATGTACATGCAGCCTCAGGAAAAGTAACTTATTTTTCAGTTAGACTTGTTGTGACGTCGATAACAAAGTCAGAAAAACATTTTTTTTCTGAATAACGTTTTTTACCAAATGGACCAGACGGTGCTGACAACAGCACTATTCTAGGGAGATGCTTTTACTGATTCAATAAAAAAGGTTCTAGTTGCAAGAAGTTGTTTAAAGGAGTGATCACCTGGTAAATGAGAGTGGAGAGTGGTGGCCTAGCTGTTAGAGAATGGCGCTTGGAATCCAGAGGTTCTGAGTTCGGGCCCCACTCCCAAAGACTGCTGCTCTTGGTCCCAGAGCAAAGACCCTTAACCCCTAACTGCTTCGCAGGTGCCTCACAATTGAAGCCCACTGCTCCCCAAGAGGATGGGTTAACATAGTTGCTCTGGCATGGCTACACATGGTAATCTAATGTGTTCATTGTGTTCATGTAGATGTAGCGTCACCAACATCAGTAGTTAGCCACGGTTTATATTACACAAGCAGCAAGACTTAGAAACTGTGTGCAGGTGAGCTCATCATTGGTGGAAAAGCTGCAGAGGTGGTGATAGCAAGGGGAGCTAATGTTTGCCTGGTGATTATAAGGTGGGCTCATGTTAAATTGGTAATAGCAAGGCGGGCTCATGTTCGAATGGTGATAGCAAGGCGGGCTCATGTTAGCACTGTGATAGCACCATGTTAGCATGGTGATAGCAGGGCAGGCTCATGTTCGAACGGTGATAGCAAGGCGGGCTCATGTTAGCACTGTGATAGCAGGGTGGGTTCATGTTAGCATAGTGATAGCAAGGCGGGCTCATGTTAGCACGGTGATAGCAAGGTAGGGTCATGTTAGTACGTTTATAGCAAGGCGAGCTCATGTTAGCATGGTGATAGCAAGTCGGGCTCATGTTAGCATGGTGATAGCAAGGTAGGGTCATGTTAGTACTGTGATAGCAAGGCGAGCTCATGTTAGCACGGTGATAGCAAGGCGGGCTCATGTTAGCACAATGATAGCAAGGTAGGGTCATGTTAGTACGGTGATATCAAGGTAGGGTCATGTTAGTATGGTGATAGCAAGGCGAGCTCATGTTTGTACGGTGTTAGCAAGGCAGGCTAATGTTAGCACGGTGATAGCAAAGTGGGCTCATGTTACCATGGTGATAGCAAGGCGGGCTCATGTTAGCATAGTGATAGGAATGCGGACTCATATTAACACGGTGATAGCAAGGCGAGCTCATGTTAGCACGGTGATAGCAAGTCGGCATCATGGTAGCACGGTGATAGCAAGGTAGGGTCATGTTAGTATAGTGATAGCAAGGTAGCGTCATGTAAGTACGGTGATATCAAGGTAGGGTCATGTTAGTACGGTGATAGCAAGGCGAGCTCATGTTCGTACGGTGATAGCAAGGCGGGCTAATGTTAGCACGGTGATAGCAAAGTGGGCTCATGTTACTATGGTGAGAGCAGGGCGGGCTCATGTTAGCATAGTGATAGGAAGGCGGGCTCCTGTTCGTACGGTCATAGCAAGGCGGACTCATATTAGCACGGTGATAGCAAGGCGGGCTCAAATTTGTACGGTGATAGCAAGGCAGGCTCATGTTAGTTACTTATTTGCTTTGATTCTGTTTTATCTTCCTGTATTTTAATCATGTAAAGCACTTTGCATTGTCTTTGTACTGAATTGTGCTATACAAATAAATTTGCCTTGCCTTGCCTAGCACGGTAATTGCAAGGGGGGCTCATGTTAGCACGGTAATAGCAAGGTGGGCTCAAGTTAGCATGGTGATAGAAGGGCGGGCTCATGTTAGCATAGTGATAGGAAGGCGGGCTCATGTTAGCATAGTGATAGGAAGGTAGGCTCATGTTAGCATGGTGATGGCAAGGTGGCCTCATGTTAGCACTATGATAGCTGGGTGGGCTCAAGTTAGCATAGTGATAGTAAGGCAATCTCATGTTAGCATAGTGATAGCAAGGTGGGCTCATGTTAGCATGGTGATGGCAAGGTGGCCTCATGTTAGCACTATGATAGCTGGGTGGGCCCATGTTAGCATAGTGATAGTAAGGCAATCTCATGTTATCATAGTGATAGCAAGGTGGGCTCATGTTAGCATGGTGATGGCAAGGTGGGCTCATGTTAAAGTGGTAATAGCAAGGTGTGCTCATGTTAGCACAGTGATAGCAAAGTTTTGTACAGCTCTGATGACATTTCAATTTTTTTAAAGTAATGGTAAACTTACTTAAAGTAAGTAAGTTTATAGTAATTTTATAACGGCATTTTGTAAAACCGCTGCTTTCAAACAGATCCTTTGTGTTTGCCCCTGATGAAAGCATGGAAAAGGAAGACTAGGAAAATAAAGTTTCTTCTGTCATCTTCCAATATAGTCCTCATGGTGTTTTTAATAAATAGAAATAGACTGAATAGAATTTTTCAGATCACCATATTTACCTGCAAACTTCTTTATTTTAGACGAGGCTTTGCTGAAAAACTACAAGTTGCACATTTCTTTCTTGTGATGCAAATGAGCCCTTTCTGCACATTGTTGTTCTTCTTCTATTTATTTCTATCCACATGTGCAGAAGCTCTTTTGAGTTTCTTTTGGCTGCAGGGACACATGGATTCCTCTCCTGAGGGACAATAACGGTATTTGTCTTCCAGTGTAAAATGTAAATGTTGCAGCCATTCTTAGTAGATTTTAATGGTTTTTTTGCATTAAAATAGAAAACCTTTGAAACTCTCTTTAAGGCATAGCAGGGCATTCAAAAATGTCTTGCTCACTTCACATCAATGTTTTATTCCACCAATAAAGAACTCCAATTACAGCCCAAGGGTTCCTGCAGACACAAAGGTAAGTGCTCCTGAACAGTAATCAGGATGGTGACTGATGCTGAGACTCTGAGAGGGATTTTATAGGACTCGTATGCAGGACTAGATTACTGAAGGCCCACTTGTGATTGAAAGATGTGTACAGTAGCTCAATTAAGGAAATCACTCAGCCTCTCTGGCTCTCTCTAAGACACCCCTGAGTGAGTTAGACATAACAACTAAAGCACAGATCGCAGATTGAGCACTTTGCTCATGGGGGAAGAGGCCCAAATGTTGCTTATTTGGACGATTTAAAACATGCAAAGGAAGAGAATGAAGGAGGCACAAGAGGGAGTTAAATAAAGGAGAAGCAGAAATAAAAAACTGATTTTAACTGAACAGCTGACAGACAGATTGCACTGGCACATAACTGCTGAACAGAACTGTGTGATATTTTCTCAATATGTGAACTTATGCATTCTCATGTGCTTGTGAACTCATGAAACGTCATCATCCTCAGCCCTCGTACTGTTCCAATTCACAAAAACAAGAAGACTGAGAACCGACAAAATCCCCGGATGTTGTTCTGGCCCATCCTTCTTTACCCAGCATGCACCAGAGCAGACTTTTCCGTTCTCCAGATTGACAGCTGTCCCAGCATGCACTGCGGCAGCTTGCAGGTTAGCGCTCACAGAGCTCAGAGTATTAAGTGGAAAGTTCTCATTTGTATTGCCATTGTTCTTGCCGTTTTAAGATCATTTAAGGCGAGAACATTATACTTTTAAGCTTGTCTGTATGGCCCATTTATTGACAAGGGGTGGACTTATTCTGTCTGTTTCAATTTGCATGTTTTCTAAATAAAAACAAGGCTTTGTAGGGCTACTGTATAAAGCCTCAAACTTAACGCTATTTCTGACATTTTGAATTTAAAAAGCTGTAGGGCTGGGTGGTCTGTGGGATAGATGGTAGAACAGATATAAATTTGGCCTACAGTAGAGACTTCCAAGCATCCAACCGTTGGTTACATGACACCTGCCCCAACATGGCTGCAAGCACAGAGGAAGCTGAGCAGGAAGGTTTGGTTAAAAAAGGTGACAGTTCAGAGATTCAGACACCATCACTGGACATGCAAAAGAGGTGATAGGAGTCATCCGATTTACCGTCTGAAGACGAGGCTGTGCTTTGGTCAGGAGACCCAAAAGGTTCCCTCAGAAATCTGAGCACAAGCGTTTCATAGAGCTTCTAACAGATAGAAGGCGTACTCATGCAAAGACATGGTCAAAGATTAGTGGTTCAGATTTGCACTACTTTGGATAAAAGAAACTTTTCACAGTTTTTCCCCCCAATGATCTTATTGAAATTATTACACACTATTCAATAATTGATAAGTATTTTTAATTAAGAGTAATTTTATTTGAATGTGCTTTACTGGAGGCATCCATGTTTGTCAAAGAACACTACTGCCACCTACTGGTTTGTGACGTGACGGCGTGGTATCGGCTGTTGATCAAGTCCCAGTGCTGTATCTGGTGTTTGTCACAACGCGCTATTATCTAAGTCATCTAGAAAACATTCTTCTTCCAAATTTTGGCTACATATTACGTGTTTTTTCTCTGGCCAGAAGTTCGATGGCAAATCCTCCCTCTTCAAGGTGGCAATCCAACGACCAACCCGTCCGTGGAGGATCAGGAATCAGAAAGGTGAAATAATGTTTATTGTTTTCACTTTGACCCGATGTATTCCAACATCCAACTGCCATACATGTGGGCATTGTCAGTTTCACTATAGCTCTGGTGAATTTCAACGGTGAAGTCCTCTGGAAATCTTCAACAATTGTTGTTGATTGCAGATGTGTCGATGGCAAATCCTCCCTCTTCAAGTTGGCAATCCAACGACAAACCCGTCCGTGGAGGATCAGGAATCAGAAAGGGGAAATAAATATTCAATAATGGTTGTTGATTGCAGATGTGTCTAGTACGGTAGTTCCCATTGATTTTGCTGGTAAAGCGGGAAGAATGGCACTAGGCTTACCGCACCGTGACATCACTGCTGGAAGATGTCAGGAGGGAGGGGTTACTATATTTGGGCAAAAATGGCCGCTCTTAGACTCAGTGATTGCAATGAAAATTGTTTTCATTTTTTTACTGATTAATGCTAAATTCCTTAAATCACCGCAAACATATTAGTTTTAGGTATAAATAATGATCCATTGATTATTCCTTGCTCATCTGACTTTTCCTTTAAGAAAGAACATAAAACCATCTTCTGTACTTCTGTTATTTCTATTCATTGTTGGGTTTGATCATGAATCCAGGTTCTGTAAAATAATGCTCTAAATGATATAATTTTTCTTTTTCTTAGCCTTTAATTTTGTACTGCAGCATATAAACCGTTATATACAGTAAGCTGTTAGTGTCTTTGTTGATGTATATTTATCTGAATGAAGCATTTTGCTTTTTATCCAGCTCCCCTTAAATCAATATAAAATTTTTCATTTCATGGAAACACAAACAGGATTTATTGACCGTTTGCTCATACAGCCATTATTCTCAGCATGATGGTGTCTTGGCCCCCCCCACCAACCTGAAGACATGTCTTTAGACGGGATACAATGAGCTTCAATTGCTAACAATGAGGCTTTGTCGTCCTCACATCACAGTTCCCATTACCGGCTCAGCACACAACTTCCAGGAAAGATGAAGGGCAGCAACAGGAGATTCCTCTGAGGGGCCAATCGAATCCATCCTTTCAGATTACAGAGCTCACCTGTTTCTAATCTCAGCTGGTCACCTTGTTTTCTGCTTCATGGACCGACATGTTGGGACTTGGTGCCCACAGCAGCGACGGTGCCGTGTGCTTTGTTCCAAAACAGAAAAACTTACATTTCTGTTCCAATCAAATCATAAGGAAACAGGGTAGAAACGACAGAAACATGAAGATAAGCAGCTTTATGATGGAGCAGAGAGAACAGAGTGATGATGATTATAACTGATTCTTAAAATGTGTTAAAGTCCCTGTATGTGGGGCATCTCTATGTTCTCCTGTAACGGTTGAGGCTGATGACACACTAACTGCTGTGGTTCACGTTTCCACAGCGCTTCCCTCATGTCTGCAAACTAAGAAGGTTAAATCATTAAAATCACTGTTTCCATGGCCGTTCAAAGTCACTGTAATTCTAAGGGTTTCAGCTTAGCCGGCATCAGTGCTGAAATGGGCTACAGAGCAAGCCGATATATGATCGTTAAAAATTAGCCGATTTTCAGCAAGAAGGGGACTTTTTGAGAGTGACGACCCATTTCGCTGCATGTATCTTCAGGTCTTTAACTCTTGTTAGCGTCGGCTCTTAATCCTGTTTTCACCAAAACATCTGATATCAGAGATCTGATTGTTCCTTATGTTCCTAACAGAGCACTTCACTCTCAATCTGCAGGTTTACTAGTGGTTCTTAGAATTTCTAAAAATAGAATGGGAGGCAGATATTTTAGTTTTCAGGCTCCTCTCCTGTGGAACCAACTACCAGTTTTAGTCCGTGAAGCAGACCCCCTGTCTACTTTTAAGGCTAGGCTTAAAACTTTCCTTTTTGATAAAGCTTCTAGTTAGAGATGGCTCAGGTGATCCTGAGCTATCTCTATAGTTATGCTGCTATAGACTTAGACTGCTGGAGGACATAGGACCTTTTCATCATTCTGCTTCATTCTATCTCTATTCTCCAACTATGTAGAATCTGTTAATTCAATCTCTAACGTTCTGCTCTCTCTGCTTTTTCTCATAGTAGCTTCATCCGGTCTGTTCCTGTTTGGCTGTGACTCCATCCTGGAGAGAAATATCAGCTGTGCTGCTGCCATCAACACCGTTGTTTGTAGATGTTGGAGATCGTTTTTCAGTGTAGTCCTGTTTCTCTGACTGTGACTGGCTGGATGTGCTCTCTTCATCCTCTGACATGGGAGCTGGCTCGGTGCTCGTCTGCCTGGCTGTGTTTCCTGGACGGGGCCGCCTTTCACTGCTGCTTTCTGTTTCTCTGCTTCTGTCTCCTTAAACCCCAGTCAGCCTCAGCAGATTGCCGCTCACACTGAGCCTGGTTCTGGTGGAGGTTTCTTCCTGTTAAAAGGGAGTTTTTTCCTCTCCACTGTCGCTACAAGCATGCTTAGTGTGCAATCAACTGTTTTTCCTTAGATAAAATAATTTTTATTAATTGACTGGATGATCTGGTTGAACTTTAAAATGCCTTGAGATGAAATTTGTTGTGAATTGGTGCTATAGAAATAAACTGAATTGAATTAAACTCTTCCGCTGCAGCTCTGGCTGTTCCCCCAAAGTTTTACATCCAAAGCTGTACATCCAGGATTGTTCCAGTTCAGCTCCATCTACTTCCCATCATCCTAACCAAATTGTCCCCTGCAGCATGATGCTGCTATAACCCTGTTACTATGCCTGGACCAAAAAGGTTCTAGGCTGGTCTTCCACATCGTAGCTGTACTCGAGCCTTTAAACTTTCGGCAGCAGCAGACCAGCTGATCTTCTCTGTTAGTCTATCATAAAGAGCAAATACTGAGTTACAGTAGTAGCCAATTAGAATTTCCCAACTGATCTCGGCTGGTCCTCTACAATTCCTTTTTAAAGATCAATCTTTGTACTAAAATACTATTTCTGTCATGATTTGTGGACATTAAGATCTAAAGAGAATCAACATCTCCTGGTCAGACCCTGTGATTCAGTGAAAGGGTGGAGTAACAAAATATGCACGCCCATGGCTTTTGACTGGGAAGGGCCATTTTGAATCGCTGCTACTGTATAAGGCGTCGGATCTATTCAGCCATCAAACATTAGGCTGCAGATAAACGAGTCGTTCAGGAGGACTTGCTGTATGTAGAAGTAAGAGTTGCAGTGAAATGTGCTGACTGGTCTACAGCAGCGGCTCCTCCTCCGAACGGCTCCTCATGCTGAGTAGCCAGATGAGCTCCTGAATATGCAGCAAAACTGCTGTCAAAGCTCTCATTAATAATTTCCACTGCAGACTTCATAATTCTCCGTACGTCTCAGCTGTGGGGGTGGGTGGGTAGAACCAGCAAGCAGGTGTTTGTCACAGAGGGCTGACATAGACGCAGGACATCGAAGCTCATGTTTGGACTCATGAAGCTGCTATCAAATCATAGTCCTCTCCACCGTAACATTTATCTGGAGAGCATCCCCGCCCCCAAATGTTTCTGGCAGCATCCAGGGTATGGGGGCAAAATTGTTGCTTTATTATTTGCAAATGTGTGTGGAGAGTTGTGTATCTGTATCTCCATTTGTGTGTGTGCAGTGGGATTTGAAAATGTGTAAATGAAACTGTAAATGTGTGAGAAGATTTGTGTGTCTGTAAAACAATCTGCAAATGTGTAAAATTACTGTGTTTGTAATCCGGTTTGCAAATTTGTAAAAAATCCACAAATCTGTATTCAAATCTACAAATGTGTACTGCAAGGTTTATACATGAATCAGTAACTAATTAATGCTTTTTTAATGCTCTTAGAAATAATCTTAATGCCATCAACAAAAACCCATGACTTATATATATATACATATATATATACATACACGGCAAAATCCTTCACCATCTTCACCATGGACAGGCTGCAGCCATGTCTCGAGTTCCTTGTTTTCCAGCCACTTTGGTTTAAATTTGTATTTTCCCCATTCTCTAGCCTTTTCTCTACCTCAAGCTTCTTTTCCGAAGCATTTTTATGCCACGATTATCAAATTTAATGAATTTTAATGCCAATTAAGGCCTTAATTAAAAAAATATTAATTTAATGACTTTTAATGATTGTTAATGACCTGTAGAAACCCTGTACTGAGATTTACAAATCTGTAGTAAGATTTGCAAATGTGTAGATCAATCTGTAAGCACACAGAGACACTTATGTGGGAAGTCTGAGTATTTTCGGTTCAAGACCCTGAAATGCAGACAAATCATTGGTTACAAGTCGAGCGCTTTCTCGGTTGGCTCTCTTTACACGCTGATTTTTGCTACACTTCTGCATGTGAGATCCGCAAATGCGTAGAGGATTTGTATCTGTAAAATCTGGATTTGTTGCCCTGAGGGCAGGCTCACAGGCTGCCTCTTCCTGCTGCGGTAGTTTAGCACAACTTGCTGCACCTACACCCACATACCACTAGTTGGCGGTATTGTAGTGTACGTCAGCGGTCCCCAACCACTGGCCCACGTACCGGTACCGGTCCGTCAGTCATTTGGTACCAGGCCGCACAGAAAAAAATAATATATATATTAGTGCTGTCAATCGATTAAATTTTTTTAATCGCGATTAATCGCATCAATGCCTGAGTTAACTCGCGATTAATCGCATTTTAATCGCAAATTTTTTTTCTGATTGAAAATCATTTAAATACTCTCGATGACATACAAAAAATACATACAGGCTAGGTTTGTGCCAATGTTCTTTTTTTTAAATGAGAACAGGTCACAGATACTGATTTATGCCATAGAACATATGGCAGGAAGATGGGGAGGCATGTAGCAAAAAATAACAAATATGTAGCCAAAAAAAAAAGGCCCTGAAAACAGGCTGATGTAAAAGACAGTCTTTACAGTTAATACAGTCTTTTGAACAAAGACAAGCATTTTACCCTACTGCTATAAAATGTAGTACAGTTAACATTAGATGTTAATTAACCAAGATAATAATGAACAATTTTCAATCAATACATCAAAATCAATAGACCGACATCACTAGATGGAGGTAGTCTATGAAAGTTACTTTTCAGACTCTTAACAAAAATGAGAACACACACACACACACACACACCCACCCACACACAGACACACCCACCCACACACACACACGATACCGACCTGTGACAGCAAGAGTGCCGTAGCAGATTCCATTTAACCTCAGTAATCTGTTTTCTCAGCGTATTTCAGGTTGCTACTAGTTACCAGACACTCAACTTGTTTGTTGGTGGTGGGGCTTAAAGAAAAGGCACTAGCGTCACCCAGTGTATGAGCGTCTTTTTCCCTTGAGGAGCTCCGCTCTAGAAGCCTATGAGAAATGCATACACTGGGGTAAAATAGCCCCGCCTTCCCGCAGGCTGCAGCGGGATGTACTTGGAAAATTTTACCATAAAACCACATAGCGTTAATCTCACGTTAAAAAAATTATCGCCGTTAAAATGGCCTCGCGTTAACGCGATAATAACGCGATAATTTTGACAGCACTAATATATATATATAATTTATCGACAAGCAGAGTCTGAGTGATGTTTTATTTTGAAAAATATAAAAAAATGGGGTATTCTCTCCCAATTACCTGAATTAACCTGTGTCAAGAGGCACAGTCAAGACTCATCCTATCTATAACATCCTATCTTTGTGAAGCGGGATTTTCTGCGGTTACAGCGACCAAAACAAAACTACAGAGCAGACTGGACATCAGGAGCACCCTTCATGTGTCATTGTCTCCGATTAAGCCTAGATGGGACTGGCTTGTTTTGGAGAGACAAGCTCAGGGCTCCCACTAATTCAACATAATGGTGAGTTTTATTTTTATGCTGTTTTTATTTGATTTTATGCCAGTCGTATCATTTTAGTTGATTGTATGCCCCCCCCCCCCCCCCCCCCCACCGCCCCCCCCCCCCCCCCACACACACACACACTTTAAAGGCCGGTCCGTGAAAACATTGTCTGACATATAACAGGTCCGTGGCGCAAAAAAGGTTGGGACTCGCTGCTGTACGTGACATAACTGCAGCAGGGCAGAGTTCAATTCACCAGCCACTATGGTGGCTGTCTCTGCTGCGTACACACTTGTAGATTTAAATACAGATTTGTGTTTTTTTTACACATTTGAAAACCGGATTACAAACACAGTAATTTTACACATTTGCAGATTGTTTTACAGACACACAAATCTCCTCACACATTTACAGTTTAATTTACACATTTTCAAATCCCACTGCACACACACAAATGGACATACAGATACACAACTCTCCACTCACATTTGCAAATAATAAAGCAACAGTTTTGGCCCCATACCAGGGCCCTGCGGGGCGGTGACAGCATCGTGCCCTGGGCCGTTAACGATCCGACAGGCTGGACGTCTCTGTGGCTGTCAGGGATCTGGGCGGGGAGCGGATCTTGGTCTCCCGTCTGCAGCTGGGCTGGGTGAATTATCACCGTTATCTCCGGAGGAAACCGAGTGACGCCGCTGCTAAATGACAAACGTCGCCGCTTTAAAGCATAACTCAGATTTATAAATTTGTAATGATAGCGCTTATTCTCAAAGGAGCTGTAATAATCCTTTTTGTCAGGCTGTTTTAAAATCTCATTAGCATAGAGATGAGAGCGCAGGGCGCCAATCTGTTTCTGAGGGGAGCTTTATCTGTCATCTAATAACGCTCATTCTGAGAACAGACTGAAACCAGCGACGTGGTCTATGGCAGGCTATTAGGGCCAAACTCAAGCTGAAACCATTTTCTTTTATTACAGAATAAAGTCGTTGTGCTAATAAAATAAAGTCATAGATATAATGTCTTAATACTATGATATTCTTCTTCTAGACTATCCTTATTCTGCTAATATTCAGTTTCTTTTTGGCCACCGACCCAGTTCTCCTTCCACCAGCGACTCCAGTTCCACTCAGTTTACTGTGAAATAAACTCTGATTCAGTTACTTAAATGGAAACCACCTAAAATAAAAACATATTTTACATTTTGTATTCTTTACCTTGCGCTTTCCAATAATGAAACAAAATGTGAACATTTAAAAGGGTGTGAATACTTATACTGCAAAAACTGATCTAGAAATAAGTCAAGATTTAAAAAAAGGTGATCCACCAATAATTTAACATAAGTGGATATATGCATTTGATAAATGTCAAGTTTAGTGGTTGTTAGTTGAGGATCCAAAGGCAGAGATGGTTTCTAGCAGATATAATGCAGAGGTATACAAAACTAGGAGACGCCAGGGAGAAACATACATGAGGAGTGAAGAGAATCCAGCAATGAGGAGCTGCTGAGGAGGAGAATATATGGGAGACGGAACAATGGATGGAATGATCAGATAAAGGGAAATAAGACCATCCATCCATCCATCCATCCATCCATCTTCAGACACGCTTAATCCCAAGTGGGGTCGCAAGGGGTACTGGTGCCTATCTCCAGCTGTCAATGGGTGAGAGGCAGGGTCCACCCTGGACAGGTCGCCAGTCCATCGCAGGACAACACAGAGACACACAGGACAAACAACCATTCACACACACACTCACACCTAAGGAGAATTTAGAGAAGCCAATTAACCTAACAGTCATGATTTTGGACTGTGGGAGGAAGCTGGAGTACCCAGAGAGAACCCACACATGCTCAGACTTAAAACTTCATGCAGAAACTCTGAACTTTCTTGCTGCAAGGCAGCAGTGCTACCCACTGCGACACTGAGCAGCCCAAAAATAAGACCAATGACTAGAAAATAAAAAACGACCAAGGGGAAAACTAGAGGAGAATGGAGATGACTTAAAAAACACCAAACAGGAAGAGTAAAACCTGAGTAATAAAAAAAAAGATATAAATCTTAATAGTAAAAACAGAAACATAAGATAAATCCAAGCAAAACTGGAAACCTAAAGTGAAAATTATTCAATTCAGTTTATTTCTATAGCGCCAATTTACACCTCATGTCATCTCAAGGCACTTTACAGTTCACCAGATCATCCAGTCAGATTGATTCAAAGTTTTCTATCTAAGGAAAACCAGTTGATTACATAGACTCATTGACTTGAAGGCAATCCCTCAAACTAAGCATGCTTGTAGCGACAGTAGAAGGGAAAGACTCCCTTTCAACAGGTAGAAACCTCCAGCAGAACCAGACTAAACAGAACCTACAAGAGCCAAAGAGAAGGGGGGAGCTTATTCGAGAACTCGCGGACTTCGGCGGATGGTCACGAGAACTTGGGTGGCGCCGACGGGAGTGTTTATCTTCCAAAACAAGAATGGTGCGTCTGCACTGTCACTCAGTCACAGAGATGGATCTAGAGTTACTAGAGATGGAAAAGAAACAGGTTCTGGTAATAGAGCAAACCTCCTTGATTAACCTTTGGTCGTAGTTGTCCATTGTAGTTTTGCTCGGCACTAAATCGAGAAGGACACACAGACGGCCGGAAAGGCAAACCAAAGACCAATCACAGCTGCTTTTTGTCTGCGCACTTTCACTTGAGGTCTGCGTGGGTTTGCGACCGTCCGACACTTAGTTAGGGGTGTGGTCACACACAGAGACAGATTTGATGGTTGCAGAGGCTATGTGTCAGAAGCATAAATTGGCCTTAATGCTACATTCACTCTGCAGCCTGAAGTGACCCAAATCTGATTTCCTTGCCCATATGTGACCTGGATCTGGTCTTTTCTTTACAGCTGGAACAAAACAGATCCAATTTTTTTCCGATGCGAACCAGGCCACTTGGCTATGTGGTCTTGGATCTGAATATGAATCTGATCTTGTTTAATGCAACTTATCCAAAAAAGTAAAAAAAACAATCCACGTTTCGCTTCCTATCCAGGAATCTTTTTCAATTCAAAATGTCAGGAATAGCGTTGAGTTCGATGTTTTATACAGTAGCCCAACAAAGCCTTGCTTTAGTTCAGAAAACATGCAAAAGAACCGGACAAACGGTCCACCCCTTTGGAAGTCGGGTCGTTGGGTCGTTAAAAGGAAATGTTGGCCTGGAATCAACTCAATTGCTGCATTGTAGGTTTTTGAAAGCTGAAATGTGAGTCCACCCCCTCTGTTTAAGGTTGGTTTCTCTTTCTTAACATAGATGGGATTCCTTCACACACCTCTTAAACCACATCTTTGTACAAAATAGGAACATTCTGGTCCTCAAAAGAATGTCCTTTGTCCATAAGGTGTAGATGTACAGCAGAGTCTTGTCCGGAAGACACTCTTCTGCGTTGGGCAATGCGTCTGTGGAGAGGTTGTTTGGTTTCTCTGGTCTTTATATTGGAGAAACCAAACAACCTCTCCACAGATGCATGACCCAACACAGACGTGCGGCCTGATAAGACTATGACCTGGATGACTGAGAATCTTCAACAGCTTTTATATGTGACCTGTGTCTGAACGGGCAGGTCGCAATCAACTGATCTGAATGCCTTAATACTCAACAAAGGTCCATATTCTGCGTCTCGCAACGCAGAAGCTGGAAGAAAAACAATTGTTGCGGATGATAATTAAAAGATTGAACATAAGATCATAGTTTCTTATCTTAAATAGAACTCAACTTATTCCATTGGCAGACTGTCTCACCAACCTGCTCAATATTAGGGAAATATTTTAATCTTATTATTTAATGTTATATTTAATGTTTGCAGTGTTTGCACAGGAATGGGAGCAAAAAGATCATCTGTGAAGAGATGCTTTAAACGTCAGACAGAAAATAGAGGCTTCAAATATGACCAGCCTTTCCTTGATTCTCCATAATATGAGGTCAAATACACTGCATGAAAAGTGGGATTTTCGTCAATATACGGCACTGTAGATTGTCGTGGAATTTCAGGTTAGCGGCAGTTTACGGCAATTTGCAACCTTCGCCGAAAACTCCCGTAAATTGTCAGAAATTGACGTGGAATTTCTTAGGCAGTGTTCCCCCCATGCCTCCCCCCCATGGAATTCTAGGGGAGGCTTTAACATGTTAATGAACATGCTGTGAGCTATAGGGCTCCCCCCCCTGCAACCCTGGGTAAGAAAATCTCTGATACAAAGAGATCAGGTATAGCCTCTTACATTTTAGCTTGAATTGATTTATTTAATTAAAGTATAGAGACCAAAACAGATCTTTAGCTGACAGAGCAATACATTTAGAGCAGTAATTTTTTTTTTTTTAAATTTGCATTTAAGATAAAAAATAAAATGTTGTCTGTCAATATGCTCAATTCACAATTACTTAAGTGGAAAAGTTTCAAGAAATGATTCTGAGATGATTCACTTTATAACATGGCGCATTATCCTGTTGGAAGTAGCCATCAGAAGATTGGTACACTGTGGTCATAAGGACATAGGTCAGCATGCTAAATTGGTTTTAAGTGGCCCAAAGTGTGGCAATAAATATCCCCCAAATAGATGGTAGAAATAGATCAGGCTCAGTATAGCCTAATTATAGACTCTTACATTTTAGCTTGAATTGATTTATTTAATTAAAGTACGCTAGATTACTGTGTATGCAAATGTTATGTAAAAAAAATACACAAAATAATTTACTTCAAAAATTAGTTTTAATCAGAATCAGTTGGCTGTAATGGTTAATTTTTTTTTTTAGATTTCCACTTTTTTTTTTTTTTTGTTATTGAATATATAAGAAAACAATAACAATCTCAAATAACAAGTCAATAACAAATATTTCAATACAAGAAGAAATATCACAACTCCTGCTTTTGAAAAATAAAATTAAATGCACAGTCTGGAACAAAGTATAAAATAAAATAAATAAAAATAAATAAAATAATAATAGTAGTTAAAGTAAATTATTCAGTGGGGACTACCAACTGAAATTCTTCAATTAACTCAAACAATTTAATTGCATTTAAATTCTGCATCTTTCTCAGACATCTTTTGAAAAGGGAAAGTTCCTTTTTGAGAGCAGAGATTGAGAGGGAGCATTTTGCATAGCGACATTTATGGATATAATACTTTGTTACAATTATTAGAATATTGATTAAAAATTCCAAATTTTTTTTCTTTAATGGATAAACCGAATTGAATGTTTTGCCAGGAAATAAAATCTAAATTTATTGTTTTAGAAGACAGAAAGGTTCGAAGTTGATCCCATAAGTTTAATACTTCTTTACATTCATAAAAAAGATGTTTAGTTGTTTCCAATTGAGTTGTACAAAAGCCACAATTCTCAACATTAAACTTAAATCTCTCTCTTAAAAACTAATTTGAAGGATATATGTTATTTATTATTTAAAATTGTAATTCTTTATATTTAGGAGGAATTGGGAATTTCAAATAATTTGTCCTAATTTTGACTATCATAGATTTCTTAAAATTTTGTAAGAGAGCTGTGCTTTTTGTTCTTCCTGGGTACATATTATTTATAGAATATTGATTCAAAAACTTGTTGTTGCATTTATTATCTCTAATGTCCACCTGCTCAAATTCAATCTTATGGAGACAAACAATTGCAATTGCAAACAATTTATAGGTGCATTACCGCCACCTTCCAGAATGGAGCGACGTGAGCTCTTCTCGCGAGTCCTTCCGTATAACAATGACGTCGTATGTGATTGGAGGAGCCTGATGAGCCTTCGGCCCCATCGTCCAATCACGTGTGAGCTTTTGTGCACTACGACTTCTCGCGAGACCAGCATATTAGCAGACATGTTTGTGTTACTACACTTAGAAGAACTTAATCTCCAGTTACCGTGTTTGTATTTTGTTGTTACGTGAACAATGGCTGCACGACGTCTCGCGTTCAACTCGCCTCCAACTGCTCTTAGTCCACAACTTTCGGCCAGCCCGCAGACTGACGAGAAGAAACTGCTGATTGCTATCAGCGGACTGTCTCGTCAGCTTGCCCAACGACTGCCGACATGAATGAGCGCTGGAGAATTCGATGCACTCCAGGTTGTAGTCCATAGAGGACAAGATGGCGGCTCGGCAGTCGAGCAACTTTGCGGGATATACGAACTCGAGGAAGAGAAGACGGGTGCACAACGCCACGCTAGCGGTAAATATAAGTTCGATTACTGGTAGCTATGCTAAAAGCAGCCTAGCTTAGCTAGGCAAGCTAAAGGCAACCTAGCCTAGCTAGGTAAGCTAAAAGCAGCCTAGCCTAAAGCTTTATTAAAGTGTATTTTTTGTGATTCACAGGAATCAGTATGCCGTCTTAACAACTCGGAGACTAATTGCAGGCGCTATGAACCGGAGCAGGGGTAAGGTTTAAAGAATATGCTTTCATTCTGCGGTAAAAGGACATGGATACCGACCATAGCTGTACTTTTTTTTTTCTCACAGACTACAGTCGCCTCACAATGAGGCGGTGACCTCCTATTTGCTCGGATTTGCACGATGTTGATAAAGACGACATTGTGTGTAAGTGACTTGTTTTAATGTTTTCTCCTTCCTTGTTACTGTGACTTGCGTTTGATTTTATTTTTTTTTATTCATACCTCTCATTTGTTTTCCAGCTGCCTGTAAGACGTATTATGAGACGGTATGCAGGAGCTTCAGATACACGCTGCTAGCCAGCACGCTGCGTGCGGAGGCTGCCAGGCTATCTGCTCGGAGTCGGGACAGAAGAAAGATGGTAAGACTTTATTTGGTGACTATTTTTCAGGTGCATTGATAGATGTGTTGTGTCCGTATGCAGTGCGCTGATTCATTGTTTTTTTTTTTCAGCTGCTGAAGGCGAGGCAGAGTGTGTTGGCAGATGAGGAAGTGGAACTCTGTAAGTCCGCCGTCGTCGGCGGTGTCTCTGGATGGATTGTACGGTCGCCGCCATTTCGTAGGCCGGATCTCACTGAACTCTGTGTTAAGCTGCAGTCCCGGTTAGAAGCGATGCCGAAGTACAGGGCCACGCACAGTATGCGTCTGCACATCGGACCTGCCTCGGAGGGAATGCTGCCTGTTACCTCCAACCCCGATGAAGCAAACGGACCGTTCACGGAGTTTTAATTTTTAGATACGCATGTGTTTGGATACGCGTTGTATATAGTTGTGTGTGTTTTAATAAAGCTCTTTCTTTGCATAAACAGCTTCCTGGCAAATGTTCATTTCCTGTATAAATTCATTCATGTCCTTGATGGTAGCATAATAATTGTGTAGTAGTGTAGGATAACATAAATACACAGCATATGAATGAATAAATATATGAATGAATAAATATATGAATATATATATATATGAATGAATAAATATATATATGAATAAATATATATGTTAATATATATATATGCCAACCAATCACGAGCGACTTAACTTGTTTAAAAGGAAGCAGTTCCGTCCAATACTCAGTAAGAAAATTAAAGCCTGGCGTGGCCACGTGTGGTTTTGCTGCCAATCACGAGCGATTTCACTTGTTTGAGAATAGTGGTTTCAGCCAATACTGAGAAGGTTATTCAAGCCAGACCTGGCCAGCCGCGCGGGTTTGCTGCATTCATATGCTAATTAGGGCCATTAGTACAGCTGATCGCTCTCCACATACGTCAGAGTCCGTTTCCGACAATTTGTGGCACGACAAACGCGGACAAGCACGGGTTGCAAATTGTCGGAAACTGACGAAAATCAGGCAGATCTGCGGGAGTTTACGGGGGTTTACGGGGACGAAAATCTCACTTTTCATGCAGTGATAAAGGCCAGCATCAGGCAGGATAGTTGTCATAATAGTGATCTAAAAAGTTCACCTCACAGCAGAGCTGCACAGAATCAGGAAAACCTGCGACACCATGAGGATGATTGGTCCATCGATGTGATAACTGACACCAGAACTGATAACTGACACCAGAACTTTAAGACATTTTTTCCGTTTAAATCCAAGGCCTAATTCAGTTTTTTCTTATTATCTTTGAAATACATTTTCTGCAGCAGGAAATAATTTCAGGCGTATAATAAATGAAATATAGCTGAACATCGTGATGTCGCCTAAAAGCTTTGCAAACTAGAGAGCACTTCACCTGAGACTTCTTCACAGATTCAATTAAATCCTTTTTTTAATTTGATAAAGCAGCCTGAGACTGGAGGTACTTCAAGTCTTCAATAAATGCTGATTGTACTTGACACGAGTCCACAAAAACTGCACAAAGTGATTCAATCTGTTTTAGAAATGTTCTTTGGCCCGAAAACTCTGCTGCACACTCAGATCCATCACTGGTAATCAGCCAATCACGCTGCAGCATTTCAATGTGCTTTTAGCTTCAAGATGGGGAGGAAATGGGCTTTAAGTGACTTTGAACAAGCCATGTTTGTTAGGGCCAGTGGGCCGCTCTGATTTAGACACACAACTATCTACACGGTCATTTTAATGGACAGTAGGCTGACAGGAAACAGGGTATGAGAGAGGGGGAGAGACATGCAGGAAAGGACCACAGGCTTGATTCGAACCCGGGTCGCCGCATCGAGGACTAAGGCCTCCATACATGGGTCATATGCGCTAACGACTGCACCACCTGCATGTCCACCTCTGTTCTTTCTAAAGCCCCTGTCACACCTTCACCATTTAGCCAGCGTTTGCCTGACGTATGAAAGATGTGGCCAAAACCCTGGCATACATTAGATAAGTTATGGGTATGTCTGTATAAGTTAGGAGCACGCTGAACACGTCAACATACGTGTATGCAATGCGGGGGGCGTAAGTTACAGGTCAGTCATCTGATCGTTGATATACGTTAAGTGTAAGTTATTCATAAGTCGTGGTGTCTAGCTTACCCAAAACCTATGAAAATAGGGATGGAACGGTTTATGAGAACCGTCCGAACCGTTCGGTTCGACTGTCTCGGTTCGATTCGCGTGTGTTGCGTTCGGTTCATGCGCTGCTCCTTTTTCTCATAGGCGAAGCATTTACACTCCAGAGCAGAAGGTGGCGGTACTGCGACCAAAGCCAACCACCAGTAGTAAACAAGAAGAAGAAGAAGCAAAGCAGCATAGCCGGGTGTAGCAGAAAAAAATCAGTTGTTGTGGAGAATTGTGTCGGAATGGCAAGTGGGAAAGAACAGGAGTTGGAAGACGCGCCAGCAGCACTTTATAGGTCTGCTGTATGGGACCACTTTGCATTTAGAGTGACCTATGATGATGACAGAAAGAAAGTTGTGGATAAAAACAGTGTGCAAGCATTGTGCAACACGTTTTGTTTATGCTAACAGCAACACGACCAACATGTCATGCTAACAATCAACATATACCAAACCGAAAACCGTGACCACAAAACCGTTAACCGAACCGAGGATTTTGTGAACCGTTCCACCCCTATATGAAAAACTTATGGGTAACTTATCAAAAATTTATCTCCAACGCATATCATCGTATCTGACGTGTTCCAGACGAGCACTGAACATGTTTCTAACTTCCAGCTACTGTTTAATGGCGTATTGGCAGTGTTTTGGTATAAAGGGGGTTCAGAGGAGGAAACCATCAGTTCTCCTCCAGACCTCATCTCCATCATAGGGTGAGCGTGAAGGTGAGTGTGATGGATCCTCCCTGCGTTCACGCCCACCACCAACAAACTTCCTAGCAGACATGGCGCTTAATCTGCATCCACTGCAAACCTTCTGTCTTTCTTTCTTTTTTCTATTTATTTAATTGTTTTTCTTTTGGACAGGAAGTAAATTGCAGCTTGGTAATAACCGCGATCAAAGACATTTTTTTATGCAGGTCTGGCGCCTCAGGGCGCCTCGCTGCTCACGTCAGGTGCAGAGATGCGCCTGAGGGGAGCAGCTTTAACTGATGCCTTGTAATGCCCATGATATGATGCTTTATCATTTCATGGGCATTACATTGTCATCAGTTAGGCTGGTGTTGGACATAATTTCTGGACTCTTCATGAATACTCAATGTGTAGACCCAAAATTTAAAAAATACATAGAAAGCTCAGCATATGCCAGCGTTTTAGGAGGTACTTGGACGTCTGGTATACGCTGGCTAAATCTGCAAGGTGTGATAGGAGCCCTAAGTGATCTGAATGACCAGAATCGCTTCACTAAAATGATTGGTTCACCAAATCCTTTAGTGCATGCAGCTGCTGTTCTGGTTTTACAGTTAAAATAGGAAATAAGGATGACTTTGGTCACAGTGTGAAAACACAGCTCGGTAGAAACTCTGCATATTCCAGCAGCACCAGGGACAGTGATTCAGCACGGTTTTCACCAATTATTGCTCGGAGATCACTCCTTGGCAGCACTCATCTGTGTCAGGTAGGTTAGCTTTGCAAAGCGCTTGACACTATCAATGCAAGAAGCGCGACTCCCTTCTTGAAGTACCGACTATGTAAGTTATGTTAGTAAGAGATGATGCCCTGTTGGCCAGGAAAAACGCATCACTTTATGGCCACAGGCTATTTTATTGTCATGGATGTTCAAACCTATTTTAAATAAGTGTCAGAACGTCTGGTGGACGAAAAAGCAGTGAACTCCAAATTTCCCACAATGCACCTTGAAAATCTGTGATCTCTATGGTCACTAGAAGAGCAGATAAAACCAGGAATGCTTTGCAAAAGCTTTCCTTGCAAAGCATTGTGGGATTTCTTATGATGGTGGCCAACTGCCACAGCGGCGACAAATTACAAAGAGGCGCATGCACCATGCGGGGAGGTGGAGTCACGTGACCAACAGGGCGCAAAAAGTACTAATCATCTGTCCAACTTTATAGTTAACTGAGTTCACTATAAAGTCCATATATATATATATATATATATATATATATATATATATATATATATATATATATATATATATATATATATATATATATATATATATAATCCCTGCTCTATATAGTGATTGGGGGGTTATACCAGAGGTAACCAATTAAAAATCAGCAGGGTCCGAATAAAAAAAAAATCATCTTCCAATAAAGGTCCGGAGACATTTTTAATCATCTGTTACTTTAAACAGAATTTAACACTGAAATAAAATTAGGTTTTTATGCATCCATTTAATACATTGATTTTTTAAAGCTACAGTGTGTAACTTTTAGCGACATCTAGCGGTCAGACTGCAGACTGCAGCAACATGAACATCTCCCCCCCACCGCTTCTCCCCCCCAACAGTACGGCGAGCGTTACGGGACAAAATGTCTTCCACGACGTCCGCATCACCTACCTTCTCAAGTGATGAGGTTTGTTTACAAAGATAATTTTACAGATAGTATTTCATTAGTCTGTGTAGGGTAAAGATTTCATGTAGACTTAAGATAATAAATATACCCGTTATTTTTTCTACATCGTTGTGACGTTTTGGCGATCTCGCAATCGCTAGTTTGTTGGCTCTGCGCTGCAATAGCGCAAAGATGTCTGCCTCCATGGCTGCGAGACCCGCTCCTATGTAATTATAAATAACAAATTCTAAGGCAACGCAAATATTAAGGTTAAGAGGCTGAGCTCGTAGATGATGATAAATAACATAGTTATGTATAATATATTACATTTCTAACTGTATATCCCTGTAATTATTACACACTGTAGCTTTAAATGAAAAAAATATAAGAATATAGAACATTTTTCTATTTTAAAAGCTAAAGTGTTTGTTTTTTTTTTTGTTTTTTTTAAGTAGAGAACAACAATCGGTCAGTTTAGTATATAGACCATTTCTTAATTCACATATTTAATAAAACACCTGAACTGGCCGTTTATTTTTCTTTTCTGTCTTAATGAGAGCAGTGGGCTTTATGCTGCCCTGCAAGGCTTTAAACCTGGGTTTGAATGGAGACAAAGCCATTCTAAAGCACATATCAATGAGCTCATTTTGAGCCTGGATCCTTATTTATTTTTGATTCTGTTAATTGTGGAGAATCCTGCTTCACAGCAGCAGGTTGAGCCAAACATACTCAAAGTAGCAGCAGCAGCAACCCAGACTGACAGCAGCTCATTGGATAATTTGGATCACATGTAGCCTTGTGCCGGACACTCTGGACGGCTTTACCGTATTTACAGGAGAAGCGGTGCAAGTGAAGTTAGACACTGCCGTCGGAAAACATGTGGTAATTTATAAATGTTTTAAATCAGGTTGGGTCCGGATCAGCCGGGAGGTGGGTCCACTGGTTTAGGGGTCAGGGTGAGCATTGGGACACAGCCGGAGATACGAGGAATATCCCCACTTGGGCACTTTCGTGGCCATCTTAGCAAATAAAATCCTGTAAAGCTTTGAGAGTGGTCTGCATGTAGACCTAATTCAGTCCAAATCAGGCCGCTGCTTCAGGAGCTAATTCCAGCCCTAACTGTTATTGCCATTTATTATAGACCCCCACCTGCCTAGTTGAACTGCGTGAATCAATATTCTTCTTCTCATTTCATATAGAGCTCCATTACACCCCCTACAGATACAATTACAGCAATGAGTTCTTAACAGCTTCACATAAACACACCATCTGGTCATAAAGTGTGCTCACTGCCGCCTGCATGAATCTGTCCTTGTTCCTGCTCGTCATTATGAGATCCGACGACGACCCGTCATGAACCTTCCATGTGAAGCTGAGGATAACAGGGTGTAACGTCAGCCCCCTGACCGTCCCTAAGCTCTCATCTGCAGTATAACTAGCACCGCAGCAAGAAGATTAGTGCCCCCCCCCACCCCCCTACCGCACTCAGTCCCCACCAAGGTAACCATCAGGCAGCGTCAAACCCCTGCAGCCTGACAGGATTATCCTGGAGGGAAGGGGACCCCATATCTCACACATGCATTTAGTTTCCCAGTCCAGGCCTCCGCTGGGCTGTCTTAATGTCCTTTAGTCTCGGTTTGTCTAATTGGATTAAATCGAAATGATCTTTTTTGTCCACTGCCTGGGTGGAATTAAGACCCCTGATGACTCAGTGTTGGATCATTTCAGCGATAATCCCAAACTAAACCACAGCTTGGTCTGTTGGTCAGGTTAGTGTCTCACTGGGCCAATGCACTTTAACCGCTTTATTCCTCTGGACATGTCTGCAAAATCTACGGGACTTTTCCCTTTATAGAAGACATTTTCAAAGTATTAAACTACAACATTTGAATTCAAACAGACTGCTGATAATTTACAGCATCATGCTACATCTGGAATCATCAAATGGGGAATGAATCTTTGGCCAAAACTCAGTGCTGGTATTCAATGCAGTTCAGTTTATTTCTATAGCGCCAATTCACAACATGTCATCTCAAGGCACTTTCCAGTTCCCCAGATCATCCAGTCACATTGATTCAAAGTTTTCTATCTAAGGAAAACCAGTTGATTACATCGACTTATTGATTCAAATGCAATCCCTCACATCTGCTGCAAAGTGTTTCACTTACTGAAAAACCCATTCTGAGCTAAAGGTGGTCTTTGAGGAAGACCCTGAAGAACTGAGCTGTCTTTAGTCTGCCTGATGAACCCTGTGGACACTGATATCTCCAAAATCTTTCTCTTGTCGTGCAAATTCTTTAAGGAGAAGTCAAGTCAGCAAGGGATGATCAATGAATCAATATTTATACCTAAAACTAATATGTTTGCGGTGATTTAATGAATTTAGCATTAATCAGTAAAGAAATAAAAACAATATTTTTCATCTCGATCACTGAGCCACCGGCCATCTTTGCCCAAATAAAGTAACGACTGGAGTATTGCCCCTAAAAAGGGCAAAAAAATAGGGGCTAAAGAAAAATTAGCCCCTTATTCTTTCGTTTCTAATTTTAACTTCCCCCTCTGGTGGTTAGGAGAAATCCACAGAAAAGCTGCGTCTTCTTATAAGCTGCATTGTTCAAAGCGTTGGGATAAAGTAGCGGCTCATAGTCCGTAAAATACGGTTTATTACGAAGAGAAGAAGTTTGGAGTTTATTCTAAGTTTAGAGATTTTTCCCTGGAAATTCAACTCAGTTTAATGTCATCAGGGTCCTGATGGGAAAAAAAACGGACTAAATGAAGGTTAAAAAGATATTTTCTCCTCCAAAAAAAACATTTCTAATTTCCTTCCTATGCTCTGGTTTTACCTTATTATTGAACTTAATTGATCTCACATTGGAGAAATTTTACCTCCGGAAAAATGGAATGCAGTGGAATGCAATCGTGGGGCGCCCGGGGAGAAATCATGTGTTAAGGGTCTTGCTCAGGAACCTAGAGTGGCAGTCTGTGGGATAGGGGTGTGGGAAAAATAATTGTTTTGGCGATATATCGTGATATTCTGCTGCCCAATATAACATCAATCTTTCAGTTCCTCATATCGACTTTCAAAAAAAATTTTTTTTACCTAAAACAATGAGGGGAAAATGGACTACCTCTGCACCGCCACTTTGCTAGATGGCGCTGTGGAGCCTTTTTACTGTACAGCCCATCGCCATCTCTGTAGTGGAAGCAGTCACAGTGGAAGATGTGAACTGACACGTATCATATCGCAACACCCATGCCAATACTCATCCCTACTGTGGGAGTGGGTTTCGAGCTCACAACCGGTGACAGGTGGCCAATAGAGGGCGCCAGAGTGCCTCCCACCCATCCAATGACCCCAATTAAGACATAAAAAATATATATTTTAATTTAATTTTAAACATTTAATATTTTGAAATATATTATTATGTATTTCTTAGATGTACAAGATAAATATTTATTCTTTAATGACTAGTAAAGCATCATTCAATTTTTAATTATGTATTTCCGTCCAAGGGCACAAAAAAATTAGCAGAAAGTGGGAACTAAAGTTGTACATGCGCAGTAGTTTGTATAGGAGGCTCGGTACGCAGCTAAGCAGCGACCTGTGGTGAAAGGAAGTGTATCTAATCACCACCCCGCCACAGCGCAGACGTTTTGCAGGTGATTGACAGGTTGAGTCGTGGGAGCTGGAGACACGTTGGAGAGAGAGAGAGAGAGAAAGAGAGAGAAATGGCGCAAGACACATCCTTTTTCCAGGACCTGGTTTAGCTATAAGGCTAGGCTAACTGCATGCAGCGAGGCTAAAGCTTTATTCTGCTTTCTCTTTTTCAAACCCAGCATGGATAAAGATAAAGGTAGGACTGATTTAAAGCACTTTTCAGAAAAGGCAATGAAGAAAGAACAATCAGGGATTCACTTGATAATAATATAATATAGTCTACTTTTAAGTGTTTATTTATTTTCATTGTTGCTCTTAATTAAACACATTCCCGGAAAATAAATACAGGGTTTATACAGGAATGAATAACACAAATTGAATGCTTTTAATGCTCTTTTAATGCTCCTAGAAATAATTTTAATGCCACCAACAGGTAACCGTCGACAGGCTGCAGCCATGCCCCGAATTCCTCGTTTTTCCAACCACTTTTGTTGAAATTTGCTTTTTTCCCCCCAGTCTCTAGCCTTTTGTTCGACTCAAGCTTCTTTTCTGAACTTACAGCTTTGCGATCAACCGGACGCAGTTCCACGCAAATATATCATGATATAATATGTCTGACGAAATTGCTTTTATAAAAAAAAAATTTAAATAAAGCATTGAATGCCACAATAAACACATTTAATGAATTTTAATGCCAATTAAGGCCTTAATTTTAAAAATAATAATTTAATGACTTTTAATGATTTTTTAATGACCCGCGGAAACCCTGAAATAGTTTTTATATATCAAAAAAAATATAAAGCTGACCAATAGCTTCTCCATTATTAAACTCGAACATTATTTTTTAAGATTTATGTGCTAACAGTAAACCTGTAGATGAAATTATGTTTTGTTTTTATAAAGTGTTTTTATAATGTTTTTTGTTGTTGGCATTCATATAAATATACTGGTGTGATAACTTAGTATATGTTTGACTGGTTTTTGGTACGTCTATTTTGAGATTATAGCCCCCCCTCGGAGAAGCTCCACCAGCCGCCACTGCTCACAACCTCAGGATTCCAAGCTCTACGCCCAAACCACCAGGCGCCACTCCCCTTCAACTACTTGGTGTCACACTTTGAAGTGACGTCACTCTAATTATCTTATCTTTACAGTCAGGCGGTCCTGGGCTAAAGATGGCCGAACTCACCTGCCACAGGAGGACCGAGGGTCCAGGGGGGGTTTCTTATTAAAGCAACAGGAGAACTAGAGACACATCTTTGCTGCTTGGCCTGGTTTTTGTCAAATAAATAATTAAAGGTGACATGAACGGCATAGCTGTTCATCAGAGTCCAGATTTCACCCCATTTCAAGCCCTACATGGAGCAGATGTTTTATTCTTTTTTTGTTATGTCCTGGTTAGAAAACCTGAGAGCTGAGCGGCCGAGCAGTTGCTGTTAAATAACACGCTCACAGGGGAGGGAGATCATAAGGAGCCCCTTAATAATTCAAGGCTGTACCCTGACTTCAACTTCAACAATATGACCCAAATAAACTAATAAAAAGAGGTTTTCATAGACAGAAAGCTTCTAGAATATCTCACAAAGATCAGTCCTGTCTTGGTAACGTAACCCTAATTCTGCTCCTTTCCCTGTTAAATCAAATACAGTTACTGCTTCTAAAGGGTCCAGGAGGAAACCCACATTTGTTCTTGTCTGATCTTTACCAGCTGAGCTCTAAGAAACGTTTCTTTTCTCTCGGTTTAAAGATCTGTTCAGCAGCTCTGAGCCAATCTGAGTAAAACCTGTTGACCCAGAACCAGTTCAGGCTGGACCCCCCCACTACCAGGGAGAACTGGTGGCATGGAAACGTACTGGGGCTGAGACACACCTAAGGTATAAGTGTTCTGATGGCATTTTAGGGAAAGATTTTTATCAAAAACATAATTAATGTGCAGAAATAAGGAATAGTTCTATTAACCATACATGTAAACAGAGTTTTATGGGGCCCCCAGGAACTTGGGGCCCTTGGCAACTGAACATTATACTGAACATGAACAATTTGCCAAACAACACAAAAAAACCTCCATCAGAGCCAACGGTCCTTCACACACGGCTATGCAGAGAGAGGGCTGCTGCAGATGGGCTAACGTTAGCCCTGGCTGCCGTTAGCCTCGGAGGTACGCTGGTTGCCACGGTCCTCTCAACATCAGAACTTTTTTTTTTTAATTATGCACTAAATCAGTAAATGGGCCATATAGTGACGAATAAAAGTATATCTTTAAACATACTTTTATGAACAACGGCAACAGAAAAGAGAACTTTTAACTTAATACTCTGAGCTCTTTTAGCGCCAACCTGGAAGCTGCCCCTGCTGCAGTGCATGCTGGGACAGCTGTCAATCTGAAGAACAGACAAGTCTGCTCTGATGCATGCTGGGTAAGGAGCACTTTGGGCAAGTGGCTTTCACATTTCATTTGCCCAGAAACAATTTTTACTTGCCCAGTATAATGTTTGATAAGTATAGGTTCTAAAATTAATTTTTGTATATATATCAATGAAACATGTTTGTTTTTTAAATGTTTTTTTGTAATTCAGTAAGTTTCCAGGTTCCTGGTGTGTATATGCATGCGTCAGATAATGAACTCCAGCCTACATTACCGTGTTAACATGCTTTTCAATCCTTCCTGCACATTCTTTTTAAACTAAACTTTGCTTTAAACTGTTGTGTACTTGGAAAAATATAAATTGTAATGTTAAAAATCTAAAAAAAAACTTGACAGGTTAAAAACTTACAGTACTACTACTCACCAATTTAACATGTTTAGCTCTATAACATTTAAATGCACCACTCCAATGTCTAAAAGAAAAAAAATTTTATGAACATTTTTTAATGTATGACCTGCATCACTGTACAGAAGACTGCCATATGATAGAAATATTTACACTGTGCGCATACAATTATTATTATTATTTTCCTAATCCCTGACTGATCATTTTTAATCCAGCGTGTATTATAGTATAGATTAAATTCATGATCTAGCTGCTGCTCTGCAGAATTCTCTCCCCAAGAGCTGAATCATGCCATCTAGCGTAAAATCACGTTCCTTTTTCAAATCACACGAGAATGTGTACAAAACAACAAAAATGGCGCCGGCAACGCTGTGGGTCATTTTCAGCGAATGTCTGTGATTTTAAAGTGATTTTGAGTGATAAATAATTTTTTTGCGATCATTGCACTTGCCGGGCGGGTAAATGCAATGAAATTTGTACTCTCCCGACGATAAAAACTACTTGCACTGGACAATCGGGCGCTGGTTAACATTGAGCCCTGAAGAGGGAGGGGCGAGAGCAACATCCGGGGACTTTGTCCGTTCTGTCTCTTCTTGTTCTTGTGAATTGGAACAGTGGTAGGGCTGAGGCTGATGACGTTTAACGAGTACACGAGGAATCACGTGTACATGTTGAGAAAAGGTCGATGTCTGATGTGTTTTTTTTTAAATAACCGAAGAACTATCAGACCATGCTAGTAGCGATAGCATGCTAGTGATGTTGAACCGGAGGCTCAGCGTCAGCAGACCTGGTTGACCATGAATGATTAAAATCAGCCTCCAGAAGAAAAAACATCTACAGTTGAGACCTGCAGATCTATGTATCTTATTTCTAGCACACCGTCATGCAGATTCAGAGGCTATCACAAAATATATTCATCTAGTTGATGTGTGAAAAAAGGAAAAGCTCCAAAGACTTAGAACACTTTTAGCAAAGAACAGATTGTGTTTAAACCCCAAAACACCGAGCGGCTTGTCCGTACGGGGCCCCTGCTTCTGCTCTGGCCCCAGAGATCCTTAGGTGGGTTAGAGCTCCTCCTGCAGCGGGGCCCCTTCCAGCACGCCCATGTCTTATTCATGCCGACCCATCGACTCTCATCACTCATCAGCCAGACTCCCCGGGAAACAAGAGCTCACACACTAATCAGGCGAGCGAAGCCTGAAACACGCTAATCAAATGTGCATGGTTATACCGGCTGCTCTACATGTGGAAATGTGGAGGCGTGCGTTCCTACCTAATCCAGGTCATCAGCTCCACGGTGTCTGGATCATAGAACTCCCTCAGATCTGACAGCTCCTCCATCAGCTTAGGCCAGAACTACAGAAGAAGTACAAGAGGCAAAGCCTGAGGAAAGCTGAAATATTATTTAAATAAATAATTAAATTATTATTTAATTTAAAATTCAAAAGTTAAAACTAGAATGTTTTGCTGATCATCACCATCAGAGCTTTGATCATTAATGGGTTTCTTCTGTTGATTGGATGATAATAATTTACAGCTGATTTAACTCAAAGCTATTCATTTAAAATCAGATTCAGTTCCCAGGAAAATGAAAACAAAAAACAGTTTTTTATTACAGAAATATGGAGCGACTGAGCAGAACATCTGTGACCTGAACAATGTATGAATCCAAGGTTTGCTAAGTTCTCCTTTAGCATCAATGAAGCGCATCACCGCGGCCTTTAGCGTCTGAAGCTGCTGCGCCGTTAAGGAAGCGTCAATCAGTTTAATGCAGCCGTTCCCAGACGTTTCCTGCTGGGTCCTACTGGATTTATGTAATCCCTCCAACAGTCTTTAAAAGCCTCCATCGACCCTCCATCAGTCTTTAAGAGCCTCCATCAGCCTTTAAAAGCCTCCATCAGGCAGCATCAACCTCCATAAGCCTCCTTCAGCGCCCATCAGCATCCATCAGCCTTTAAAAGCATCCATGATCCTCCATTGGCCCCCTATCAGCCTTTAAGAGCCTCCATCAGCCCCCATCAGCCTTTAAGAGCCTCCATTAGCCTTTGGGAGCCTCCATCAGCCTTTAGGAGCCTCCATCAGCCCCAATCAGCCTTAAAGAGCCTCCATCAGCCCCCATCAGCCTTTAGGAGCCTCAATCAGCCTTTAGGAGCCTCCATCAGCCTTTAGGAGCCTCCATCAGCCTTTAGGAGCCTCCATCAGCCCCAATCAGCCTTAAAGAGCCTCCATCAGCCCCCATCAGCCTTTAGGAGCCTCAATCAGCCCCCATCAGCCTTTAAGAGCCTCCATCAGGCCGCATCCACCTGCATAGGCCTCCTTCAGCGCCCATCAGCATCCATCAGCCTTTAAAAGCATCCATGAGCCTACATCAGCCCCCATCAGCCTTTAAGATCCTGCATCAGCCTCCATCAGCCTTTAAGAGCCTCCATCAGCCCCCTATCAGCCTTTAAGAGCCTCCATCAGCCTTTAAGAGCCTCCATCAGCCCCTATTAGCCTTTAAGAGCCTTCATGAGCCTCCATAAGCCCCTATCAGCCTTTAAGAGCCCTCATCAGGCTTTAAGAGCCCCCATCAGCCTTTAAGAGCCCCCATCAGCCTTTAAGAGCCTCCTTCAGCCTTTAAGAGCCTCCATCAGCCTCCATCAGCCCCCATCAGCCTTTAAGAGCCTCCTTCAGCCTTTAAGAGCACCCATCAGCCTCGATCAGGCCGGATCAACCTTCATAAGCCTCCTTCAGCCCCTATCAGCCTCCATCAGCCTTAACAGCCTCCATGAGCCCCCCCATTCCGCCTCCGACAGCCTTTAAGAGTCTCCATCAGTCCCCATCAGCTTCCATTAGCACCCATCAGCCTCTAACATTCTCCATCAGCCTTTAACATTCTCCATCAGGCCCCATCAGCCAAAAACAGCCTCCATCAGCCCCCATCAGACCCCATCAACCTCTGCAAGCCTCCATCAGCCTCCAACACCTGCCATCAGCCTCCAACAGCCTCAATCATCCCCCATTAGCCTCAAACAGCCGTTACCAGCCTCCATGAGCCTTTAACAGCCTTTACAGGTGGGGTGGGGGGTGGGTGGATGTTCTGCAACCTGTGGGAGAAGGTAATGGACCCCGGCGAGGAGGCGGAGAGGAAGTGTGGCATGAGCAACAGCGTGGAACCCTCACAGCTCTGCAGCATCTCCTCCTCCAGCAGAGAAGAATTTCTACATCAACAGAGAGGATCAGCCTCCTTCACAGCAGACTCCAGCTGTTTTAGGGGGGGGGTGGGGGGTTGTTCATAATCAGAATGTCAACCATGTGATCTTCCACTGATGGGTTAGCTGAGCTGCAGCCGTCATTCCTTCTATTAAACCATTGAAATCTGTTCAATAACCAAAGCATTAAACACTGCCTGGGTTCATGGATGCGATTATGACAAAGAAAAAAGGAATTTGGAATAAATGAAAAACTCATTTCATAGGACTCTAGGTTTGGCAGCTCACTGAAGGCATAAGCTGCAATTTCCACTAATTTCCCATCTAATTTATCTTTTTATATCCAAGTTTTACTTCAGTTATTTTTGATTTTCATCACAATCTGAGTTCAGTTTGTGTTTAATGTTAAAACAAATGATAAAAGGTTTGTTTTTTTTTATTATTCTTTCATTTATTTTCTCATTAGTTGATTCGGCTCCCTAAGCAGGGATTAGAGAGGGAGCTGCTAACGCAGCAGGGGTCCAACCAGCCAGGAAACGGCCTACCTTGTAATACAGCCAGCCAATCAGCAGCAGGGGAACCGCATATCTGACAACCCGCAGCTGCAAACAGAGGAGAAACAAAAACTATAATGAAGTTCAGGTGAACGCAGAGTATGAGAAGAGCCATGTGAGAGGAGGAGGGAGACAGGCAGAGAATGGGAGGGAGGGGGAAACCTGCTGCTCTGATGTTAGGACCACACTGACACCTAGTGGTCAGACTCGCAGGGAGGGGAGGCAGAGATAGGATTCAATAAAAGCCACTTTCCATTACAGCAGAGAAAGAAAAAACAGCTTTACATGTGGAGGTGGGGTCATTCATACCAGAGCTTTAGTGTTGCAACGGAGAACTTTGAGCAAAAGAGTCCAAATCTCAGTCCCACACACACCATAGGCTGCCACCGCACACATGTGGCCGGTCCAGATGTACTTCATTCTGTGGAGAAAATTAAACCAAACAGTGGCACGGTCAGCTTTGATTCACCAAACACTGACTAGCAGTGAAAGGAGACTAGTCTTTGGTCAGGAAACCAAAGCCTAGAGTCAGCAGCATCACACTGCCGGGTTTAACCCTTTATAGGACAAGTTACTGTTTTTGATCACTTGCATAATCCTCACAAATGGAGTTCCCCCCTTTCAGTGGCGCCTACAGAAATGTTTCACAGGGGTGGCCAGATGGGGCCACTTTTTAGTGGAGTGGCACACTGAAACGCAAAGCCATAATTTTAGGGTTAGAATCTACTTTTATGGTAAACGTGCCTCCAGAAATCACAAAGACTTAACTAAACACCTACTTATGTCTTGGTTTATTTTGTGTTTTTAACTACAATTTACCCTGGCCAGTGGGGTGGCCAGTGGTGCGGCCAGGGCATTTCACAGGGTGGCCGTGGCCACTCCTGGCCACCCTCTGGTGGCACCACTGCCCCCTCGTCCCTCAGTGAAATCTAGAATCACAAGATCTATATCCAGCCATTCAGTAAAGATGCTGCTACATGGCTGTACATCTTATTTTGGCATTTCACCAATTAGATGAGCCCTCACATTATATATTACCTACTGTAAAATAAGTTGGGGAAAAAAAGTGAAAATGAACTTTCTTCTCCAGTCCGCTGCAGAAGAATGCGTCTAAAAGCACGTTTTTACTTTCTTCACTTTCCGTTATTAGATTTTTATTGTTTAATGATCCGTTATCAGTTTTGGAATGAGTCTATGATGCAGCAGAGGGAATAAAGAGCGAAGGAGGGTGGATAGTTTCCGCTGCTCATTCATCGGAACCCTTTCAGATCTCACATTAATGAACAGAGTGTCGATCGGAGGCTCAGCAATCAGGTTCCCATCAGAATCTTTTGTTCTAGAGAGAATTCCAAAAACGGCACAAAGCTGTAAGCACTTGGTGCTGATCAAGGCTGCATAAACCATTAAGGTGCTTAGTGAAATGGATTGGAGAGGTCCTTGTGTTTAACATCTGTGCATGAGTATGACTGATTAACTCATGAGAGAAAAAGGAGGTTTGAAGAGCCTCCTGTGAGAAGAAGGCTGTCTGGGAGTCAGCATCCGGAGATTAAGGTTTACCTCATGGTGCTGAAGGCCAGGAGCCCATAGAGGACGGTGTGCAGCAGGTTGTAGGCCACATCTGGGCGGAAAGCCTCCACTCCTCCTCCTTTAGGCCTAATAAGAAACCCAAACCAGACATTAAAGCAGAAAACACGCGTTAGGGAACCCACAGTAAATACATAAAACATCAGAAGCAGACGCCCTAAGAGGAGAGGCAGGACGGGGGGTGGGCGGAATTTATATTGTTCAGATTATTCCAATTTCAGCAGCTCTTGTTCAGATTTCATTAGCAGCTTGCACGCAAGTGGACATGTAATGATGCACGCCCACGAGCGTTTCTGTCTGCAGGAGTCAGCACATGCAAACAGAGCGGCCCTGAAGGCGGTGGTATTACTCCCACGATCTGGCCTCCTGCTCCGAATCAGACGGACACTGGCTTCCATTTGAATAGAAATCAAATCCCTCTCCCTCTGCTGCGTGAGCCTGGCTGCTCTGGATTCAATTAATTCCTGGATTGGCAAACAGTGTTTGTTCTGTGAGGTTAGTATTCCAGCCGTCCAGCAGCACAGGGCGAGTGGAAATGCTAATGTGATTAGTTCAGAGCAGCCTATCACCTTTCTTTACAGGCAGCTGCAGGATGAAGCTGCTGGTTCAAAGCAGGAAGGAAAAGTTCTGGAGGAGAGAAGAACCTCGGCTCTGGGTTCCTCCGTCCACAAGAAACGCCTGACCTCATCTACCCAGCCGTAGATCTCACTCCATCACACCATGAGAAACTCGCTCCTTATCGCACTCTGAGCTCCGCCTACCTGAGGTTCTGCAGCACTGCTGCTACTAGCGTGCCGCTGAGCAGCAGCACGGTGGGGATGTAGGGGTACAACAGCAGCGTGCCGGCCAGACGCTCCAACGTGTCCAGGGGCAGAAGGCCGAAGGCCTCTTCACACAGATACAGACTGGCATCAAAATCCCTGCAGAGGAGAAAAGGAGGATGGCTGAGTTTATACTGCATGAAGGAGGACATGAAGCTGACCTGGAGGACCTGAAGCTGACCTGGAGGACCTGACCTGGAGGACATGAACCTGACCTGGAGGACATGAACCTGACCTGGAGGGGATGAAGCTGACCTGGAGGACATGAAGCTGACCTGGAGGACCTGACCTTACCTGGAGGACATGAACCTGACCTGGAGGGGATGAAGCTGACCTGGAGGACATGAAGCTGACCTGGAGGACCTGACCTGACCTGGAGGACATGAACCTGACCTGGAGGGGATGAAGCTGACCTGGAGGACATGACCTGGAGGACATGAACCTGACCTGGAGGGGATGAAGCTGACCTGGAGGACATGAAGCTGACCTGTAGGACCTGACCTGACCTGGACGACATGAACCTGACCTGGAGGGGATGAAGCTGACCTGGAGGGGATGACCTGAAGGACATGAACCTGACCTGGAGGACATGAAGCTGACTTGGAGGACATGAAGCTTAACCTGGGGGACATGAAGCTGACCTGGAGGACATGAACCTGACCTGGAGGACATGAAGCTGACTTGGAGGACATGAAGCTTAACCTGGGGGACATGAAGCTGACCTGGAGGACATGAACCTGACCTGGAGGACATGAAGCTGACTTGGAGGACATGAAGCTTAACCTGGGGGACATGAACCTGACCTGGAGGACATGAACCTGACCTGGGGGACATGAAGCTGACCTGGAGGACATGGAGCTAACCTGGAGGACATGAACCTGACCTGGAGGCCATGAACCTGACCTGGAGGACATGAACCTGACGTGGAGGCCAGGCATGAGAAACATCTGGCTAAGTGTGAGAAACATCTGGTTTGACGTGTTTTTAACGCAACACAAGATCAGGTTGACATCCAACCAGCACCATCGTCTAGAAAGACAAACGAGACTTCATGAGGGAGAATGGAGTGAAACTGGGAGCAGAAACTTTATTCAATTTTACTTTTTGTTTAAACTGAAAAAAAAATTGGAATTCAAAAATTATTTTTTCAAACTAAAGAAACAAGAAAAGTTTGATAATACTTTCCTTTTTTCTCAGTTTCAAACTGCTGCTGCCTCAGTACGGGGGTGGGGCTTATTGTGCAGTGAGGTCCTATGTGGTTCCACAAACATGTGCTGTTGCCTCTACCTTCTACCTACTGCTTGCTGGTTTGACCTCTGCATGGAGGACCGGAACGTCACACAGTGGGTCACAGAGTTCTGTTTATCTGGACCTACAGCGTCCATCAGATCCTCCAGAGATGCTCCCAGTTCAGGGAATCCAGGAGCTACAGTGGTGCCACCATCTGACCTGGACTATCACCAGTGGTGGGATCATCATTTCTTCAGAGTGAACTGGATCACTGGAACCAGAATCATAGTGCGAGTCACAGAAGGTTCTACTGAACAGACTGTGCTGGAAAACTCAGGAAGTAGCCAATCAGTTGGCTGCTAAGAGGCAGCAGGAGGACAGAGCGAGAACCCAGCAGACGCAGCGGGCCCAGTTAGGCTCTAAATCTCCAGGAGAAGGAGGAACGAGGAAGAACCTTACAGTCCTCCTAAAGGTTAAACTAAAATGGGATTCCTAAAAGCTGACAACAAGAGCATTCCTCACTTCCATGTCTTTAAAGCCTGGAAAGATTATCCCTGCTGATGCGTTCTGAAACTGTGGGAAATAAGACATCACTATAGCCCCATTTACACGTCCCTTTAGAAACCGTGCCGAGATCGGACTGAGCACGGTAACCGAGATAAATGTTGAGTGTAAATGGTACGCGGAACTGAACTGGATCGTGCCAGACAGACCTGAACCACGCTAAACTGGTACTTATGGGTGGAACGGTTCACAAAATCCACGGTTCGGTTTGGTTTGTTGCACTTTTATCCACAACTTTCTTTCCGCCGTCATCGTAGATCACTCTAAATGCAAAGCGGTCCCATACAGCAGACCTATAAAGTGCTGCTGGCGAGTCTTCCAACTCCTGTTCTTTCCCACTCGCCATACCCACACAATTCTCCACAATAACTGTTTTTTTTCTGCTACACCCGGCTTCGCTTCTTCTTCTTGTTTACTACTGGTGGTTGGCCAGACAAATTTGGAATATTGGATTTGTCATGTAAGCAGCGAGAAAAGACTCATGGCAGATGCAAATTTCCTGTGCAGCCTTCTCTCAAAACAAAAAGTGTTATTCTGGATTCAGCCTCCCCCTTTATCAAAGTCTCCCCAGGATGTTATGGCGAAAGGGAACAGAAGAACTGCTCCCTTCCTCCGCTACCCGTGAACATTTATGGATGGGCCAAGAACTGTTGATAAACTTCCATCTCATCAAGGACAATGACCTGTGTACAGCGTTCACGGACAAACTGAAGGCACACATTATACACACACAACTAATGTCTCAAATGTCAGATTGACTTCATGTGACTTCAGCCTCCCATGTGACCCTCCGCTGAAATGTTTGTCTCGTGTTACATGTTCTTTTCTTGTGCTGAGGTTGTTTTGATATCTCAAACTATTTCCTGTCAAGGATAAAGTGTGAAATATGCTTTTTTCCCCTCTCTTTCCAAGGTGGCTCCTATGTTTCCAAAGAGAGAAAGGCAGCGCTATAGGGAACCGCCTCATGGTGGGTACCTGGGAAGCCATAAGAGCATTCTGTGGCCACAGTAAAAGCGTTCCCCCTCTCAGACCTCTCAGATTATGTGTACTAAAATAATCTTTTAGTCATGCTTCGTGGACATTAAGATCTAAAGGGAAGCTTCATCTCCTGGTAAGACCCTGTAATTCAGTGAAAGGGTGGAGTCAGAGTAAAGAAAATATGCAATATCCCAGTGGCTGGAAGTTGGAGGGGATTTAGCTGGGAGTTGGAGGGAAGTGGTCTGTCATATGGCTGGTGTTTGACTGGAAAGGGCCATTTTAAATGGCTACTACTGTATGTGAAATGGTGAATAAATAGAAGCCATCCTAGCATCGACACTATGTTCTGTCCTGAACTGCTGATCTAATATTTACGATGGCTCTGGACTTTGTTCTCTCAGTGAACTTTCTGACGGTAATTCAGCTTGAAGATAAATAAAAGTTTGGAAAAGTGCCTCAGATGGAGAGTTCAGCTCCACCGAATGCTGGTGGGAGTCGAAGAATAAAAAGCTAGGAGAGCAGAAATGAGGCTGAGGGAGGAAGAGAAACAGCAGCACAGAAGAACAAGCCTCACGTTTGCCACAACCTCCTGAATAATTGAAGGGCCAGTTGTGCAGCTTCGCCCTGGGAGCTGCGTTGCTCTCCGCCCCGAAACAGCCGCCCCGTGGCTGAGCAGCTCGACATGGAGACACATGCTGATCGATGAGGGTCTGAGGCTTCACCCTCATCTATTATTCACACATATTAGCGCTGCGGGTGCTATGACACCAGAGCCTAGTGAATAATGAAGTCACTCTGGATCAAGTGGAGGTTTTGCCCAACCTCAGAAACAAACAGTGTTTATGCTCATAGAAAAGATGTTCACTAAACCAACATCTGGATGCATGTCTGGCTGTTCTGAGTTCATACCTGGTGGGCCCCAGACCAAACTTTGACTTGATGAACTTAAAAATGTGTTCGTCTGACTGGAGCTGCAGCGCTCTCTGTAAACACACAGAAAAGGTCACAAGGTCAACCTTCAGAGGAGAGGAAGGGGAGGAGTCAAAGATTGGGGGAGGCAGAGACAGAGGAGCACCTTAGTCAAAAAGTTGATGATGAAGGTGAGCAGGAGAACCAGGCCAGTGTGGAGAAGAAGTTTGGCAACACGGAGCAGCAGGCCGCCGGTCCTCAGAGAAGACTGGAAGATCAGACAGAAGGATGTCGGTCAGTGAAGGGACAGACCTCACCCACTTTAAACTTTCTCTGGTCGGGATTTCTCCTTCAGTTGTTAAACCAGAAACCCTGCAGGCAGAGGGGACATCCTCCACACCATCCATGGCTTTCCCCTCAATCTGCTGGTGAAGATTCTCAGTCATCCAGGTCATACTCATCAATCCACTGGATTTTGTTTCCAAGTTTGAAGACTTTTCGCTTCCCATCCAGGAAGCTTTTTCTATTCAAAATGATAGGAATAGCGTTGAGATCGTGGCTTGATAGAGTGAAACAACAAGGTCTTGTTTTGGCTTAGAAAACATGAAAATTTAACCGGATTAATGGGTCCACCACTTAGGAATGGTGGTCATTTGGTGTCTTTTGTTATCCTGCAATGCCCCATACCCAGAGGTGTAAAGTAACAAAGTACAAAAATGCTTCGTTCACGTCAAGTTCACCATCCTATGCAGATCATTGGTGCGATCTACATCTAGTGAAAACTAGTGTAATCGGATGAGTCATATAACACAAACACTCATTGGTTAGCTAAAGGAAATCATCAGAAGCAAGCAGGTGTTCTTCAAACTGCAAATGTGAATTGTCTATGCCATCCTACAATGTCGGATTCAGAAAAAGATGTTGAAATGTCGGAAAGTTCGGACACAGGCGAGAGCGTATCGCGAGATGGAGACTAACAAGACCTCCCTCATCCTTGGCCCTATCTCAAAGAATTTTAGAAATAATCGAAAAATTGAGCTTTTAATTTATATAGTGACATCTGGCTGTTTTTTTTAAAGGTTACTTTATACTTTTACTTTAAGTAGTATTTGGAGCACATACTTTTTCACTTTTACTTGAGTAAAGAGGTCAAGTTGATACTTCAACTTTTACCAGTATCTATACTTCTACTTGAGTAAAAATGTTTTCAGGCAGGCCAACAATTCAATCTAACAACCTCCCTTTCAGAGACATAGACAGGTATGGGGCATTGCAGGCTAAAAAAAGAAGCCAAACGACCCCCATTCCAAATGGGTGGACCTGTTAATCTGGTTAAATGTTCATGTTTTTAAAGTCAGAATAAGGCTTTGTTTTTGTTCCACTCTATAGAGCCTCAAACTCAACGCTATTTCTGACATTTCCAATTGAAAAAAGCTTCCTGGACGGGAAGCGAAACCTCTTCAAAATAGAAACAAAGTCCAGTGGATTGTTTTTTAACTTTTTTGGGATTTCCCCTCCATCGCTGCACCAACCCCCCCCCCCAAAAAAAAATACCTGATCTAATTTATTTGCCATGGTTATTGACAAAACAAAGGTTTTCAATGGAGGAAGAAGACGTCACAACCTGATCAGTGCTTACAGTTTATCAGCATGGAAGCACCGTTGGGGGATTTCCTGCTGCTGTTCGTAGAAACATTAAATAAAATCGTTTCTCAGGTGGGAAAAACTGTCCGCACCACAATAGAAAATCTCATCTGGTCTGACATCATCAGTATATACCCAGTCGTACAGTAGTTTCTATCTAAGGAAAACCAGTTGATTGCATCGACTCATTGACTCAAATACAATCCCTCACACTAAGCATGCTTGTAGCGACATTGGAGAGGAAGAACTCCCTTTTAACAGGAAGAAACCTCCAGCAGAACCAGGCTCAGTGTGAGCGGCCATCTGCTGAGGCCGACTGGGATTCAAGATAGATTTTCTGGATACTCAGAAGCGACTGGCATCCAGCTTAACTCAAACACCAATGGAAACTCCAGATAAGGTGAAAAGAAATTAAAATAAAAACCTTGTAAAGTACGAGCACAAGCTACAAGAGCGAGTAGCAGAGGGTTGCAGTTCAGTGTTGACGCCAGAGTCATATTCAGAATTCAAACTTCTGAAAGTACTTTAAATATGAAATTATTACAAGCTGTTCAATAAATGAAAAGTGTTTTAATTAAGAGTAATTTTCATGTGAATGTGCTTTACTAGAGGCATCCATGTTTGTCAAAGAACACTACTGCCACCTACTGGTTTGTGACGTCACAGTGCGGTATCGGCTGTTGATCAAGTCCCAGTGCTGTATCTGGTGTTTGTCACAACGCGCTATTATCCAAGTCATCTTGAAATCATTCTTCTTCCAAATGTTGGCTACATATTATGTGTTTTTTCTCTGGCCAGAAGTTCGATGGCAAATCTTCCCTCTTCAAGTTGGCAATCCAACAACGAACCCGTCCTTGGAAGACCAGGAATTGGAAAGGGGAAATAACTAATTTTTTCCACTTTTACCCGATTTATTCCAACATCCAGCTGCCATACACGTGGGCATTGTCAGTTTAACTATAGCTCTGGTGAATTTCAATGGTGAATTCTTTTCAGTGATGGAGCCTATCTCTGACGCAGGACCTGCAGCACAGCCTTATTTACAGCAGTTTGATCAGCTTCATGGAACCTGCTGATGCAGCATCCCCATTTAGATCAGGGGTGGGCAATTCCAGGTCCTAGGGGCCGGTATCCTGCAACTTTCAGATCAATCTGTGGTCCAAGGCACCTAAATGAAATGGTTGAGTTACCTCCTCAGCATGCAGTCAGTTCCTCCAAAGTCCTCTCAATGACCTAATTACTTGATTCAGGTGTGTCGCACCAAAGGCACATCTAGTAGTTGGTGGAATTGCCCACCCCTGATCTAGAGGGAATGGCAGGTGGGGGAGGCTAACGTAAAAAAGCAGCAACCATCAGAGATTAGGATGCTATAAACTTTTTGTTTCGATCAAATCCTCCTGACAGGCGCGAGGATCACAATCCGACACACTAACCTGGCAGTGTCTGACGAAGAGTGCGGCCACGATGAAGCTCAGCACCAGGGATCCCAGGATCATGGAGTTACAGAACTGCAGCAGCCAGACGCTCAGCAGGCCGCTCACCTGGACCAGGTACAGCGTGGTCACCTGAGGCGACACAGCAGAGAAAGTCATGGCATATTAGGATCAGATGGATTCACTTTGGCAGTTTATGTCACTTCCTAGACTAGGCCAATAATAATTTACGGCTGGATGCATGTGTCAAACTGGTTTTAACCGGTATACTAAAGCCCCATAAGCTCTGAAGTTTGGAAACCTTATAGGAGATTTGGGCTTACTTTTGTCTTAGTTCAGACAGTCCAGCTGATTTTCATTCAAATATAAGAGTAGAACCCGCATTGACTGTTGCAGCGCAGAAATCACGGGCGCCATCCTTGGGAGGTCGACCCACTAACCTAACCTGCTGGTTTAAAGGCGAAAACCATTTTTTTACATTGGCCTCTTGATTTTACGTTATTACATCATGCTCTACTCACCCATATTAGTTTTGTGTCATTTGGAGCCGTTCTGAAGATATTCCGTTAGGTTATATTCAAGTAACGTCTTCCTAGGGGCAAGCGGAGTGTGTATGACGTCATCCGCGCGCCGGACTGGAGTTGTGACAGGCAGCCCAAGTTGTGAAGGCGTAGAGCTATGCTCTACCCCTTCTATTCATTCTAGCTAACCTGGATCGTTCAATTCCATTTGGGGAGCGAGATCATCTGTGGTAGCAGCACTAGACATCTTCCAGGCATGTGAGGAAAACTAGCAGCTGTTCAGCGGACAGGAAGAATGAACGGCAGCCGGCGCACGCGGATGACGCATACATGCGCCGCTTTGTTTTAAAAAAATATAAAAAATATAACCACGGATGTCTGGGGAACAGTGCTTGGCCTACATGTTATGAATGCTGGCGTACCATTAAGAATAAATGCTGAACAGTTTAGTTTGTGCCTTCAACTCATTCGCCCAAAGGAAGATGTTTTTTGGATTACAAAACGGAATATCTTCAGAACGGCTACCAATGACACAAAACTCATATGGGTGAGTAGAACATGATGGAATAATGTAAAATCAAGGGCTCAATGTAAAAAAAACTAGCATTCCCCTTTAAGTGCATTTTTTGAGGGCACTTTTTTTTTTTCTTTTACTTTTTTCCTTTGTGGTCCACTAAGTAACCTACAAATCATTATCTTAGAGAGGAAAATACAATGGATAAGGTGATTAAGGGACTGTTGCTGTATGAATCAAATGCCATTATTTAATATAAAACATTTCAAGATGTAAATGTAAAATAAATTTTGTGTCTCTTTGTAAAGATGATATATATATATATATATATATATATATATATATATATATATATATATATATATATATATATATATATGATAAAAATCCAATTGATGTCTCACAAGGAATCAATTTTGGTGTTACAGCAGCAAAATATTACACACAACTATGGACCTTAAAAAGTTTATAAAAAAAACAGAATAAGTTACAATATGTTAAAAACAAAATGTTTTTACAAATATAATTACAGTGCATTTAAAAAATAAATGATCAATATACAGCTTTGGACATTTTTACAGTATTTAAAAGTATTATTACTGTAAATATATATATATATATATATATTTCTCTCTATCTATATTGATAGTGAGGAATATGTGTATATATAAATCTGTGTATACATGTATAAATATGTTTGTGTATATAGCAGTAAAAAAAATATAAAAAGTATGAGTGGCTGTGCTTTGCAACATGCATACATCCTACCAGAATATTCTATTACTCTTAACCCCACTAAGGATTTTCAAATGCACTGAACTATTTGTTTTCAGCAAAAAAAAAAAAAAAAAAAACAACCGTGAAAATAAATGGATTTAGTATTCAGTGGTCCTTCTTTATCGAGTTTGCATGTTCTCCCTGAGCATGCGTGGGTTCTCTCTGGGTACTCCGGCTTCCTCCCACAGTCGAAAAACATGACTGTTAGGGTAAATGGCTGCTCTAAATGCTCCTTAGGTGTGAGTGTGGATGTTTGTTTGTCCTGTTTGTCTCTGTGTTTCCCTGCGATGGACTGACGACCTGTCCAGGTTGGACCCCGCCTCTCGCCCATTGACTGCTGGAGATAGGCACCAGCACCCCTCACTGGGATTAAGCGTGTCCGAAAATGGATGGATGGATGGATGGATGGATGGATGGATGGATATTATTCAGTGACTTAGAGCTGTTTAAAATAGATTATTTTGCCTGCTCAACCCATTACAGAGCGGAGCTGTCGACCTCCAAATGATGGCGCCACCAAATCACATTGGCATCCATAGGCGAAAGCGATCGATGTGACCTGAACACCCACAGGTGGAGGGAGATCCTGCATGAACAGGTCAGCCTCTACCGGGATGTTTACCTCAGCTTCACAGGCAGATATGCCGAGGGGAAGATGATAGACCTCTAGTTGAAAAACTAAAGTTCAGCAGCTGGAGGCTCATTTCCAAACCTTTTCTCACAGAGTGAGACGTCAGCAGCAGAGGTTTCAGAGGGATCTCACTGTCAGAATGTATCAGTCTGCAGACCATGGATGATAGTCATTACTGACTAATTTAGCATCCAATGGGGTAAAAAGTCAGAACAGGAGTTGTGTTGCAATCAGAGAGACGTGGGTTTAATTCCAGCTTTTTCCTGTGGATCCATGTGCGAGGCCTGTACCTCCAGGTAACCTGTGAGCATCACCTGTGTTTGAGTGATTCTGACTGGGTAGCTGTGCTTGAAGTGTTGAATGGCTGAAAAAGGTCATAAAAGGGCCCGGGCCCCAAAACCCAGACCTTTCTCTGAGAATAATGAAAAAAGGAGGAAAATTTGATCCAAGATCAAAGGAACCTGGAAATCTGTTTTTTTTTTTTTTTCATTTTCAAATGTCTGTGCCGGTGTTTGGCTTCAAGTAAAACCTGATGGAAATTCATTGGACGCTAACAGGATGCTAACAAAATTGTCACTACCCGATCCGTCCCGCAAGCACGATCTGTTCTGTACAAACGGATATACATCCAAGTGTCCATAAATAATGTAATTGTAATGGTACTAAAACTACTTATTTCTATCCTTAACTCACTAAATAATGCTAATACACATCTGTAAAAAAAAATGTGTTATGAATGCCTTTTACATTTTCTTTTTTAAATAGTAATTTTCCAAATTTTGGGACAATAAGGTCTGATAAAGAGAACATTTATATACATGTTTAAACCAGAATGATTTGACATTCAAATATGACCAAAGATGTTAAAAATTAATCATTTAATGACTTTTAATGACCCGTGGAAACCCTGTTCACAGAAATATGAGTGAATCAGCATTGAAATACAGTCAGACAGAAACCCTCAGTCCAGTCCAGTGAAGTCAGACTAAGCAGAAGAGATTGAAAATGGCCGCCAGCTGCATGCTGGCGGGTTAGCTACCTGTGTGGTTGATAGGAGGTCGCCGCAGTCCAAAGCATAGATAATGAGAGCTTGAACGAGGAGAATGAACTGGTTGAACTGCCAGGTCAGACAGAAACAGAAGGTCGTCACAAACATCAGCCACACCGTCACCTTCTGAGGACAGGAAGCACAGAAACGCTCAGACCGCTGGGTTCAGGTGCAACAGATCTGCTCCGAGCTGACAGTGTACCTGCTGTAAGGCGCTGAGCTGAGGCCTGAGGTAACAAGTGATGGCGGCCACCTGCAGAGCGAAGAAAGGCAGAGACCAGTTCTCCCTGAGGGAGATGGTGAACTCCACCCGAGTGGTATCTACCCTGGAAGGAGGAGCAAAAGGTCAATGATCAACTTTAAACATTTATGCTCAGTCCTCTTTGCGCCACCAGTGGAACCATTCGCTAAATAAATTATTAAAGCTCAGCTGTTCTCAGCTGTATGTCACAAAATGCAGTCCTGATTGATTAACAGAAAACAGCGGCTTCAGCACCACCTGCAACACCACCTGCGGCTTTAGCCTGAACGCACGGTTCACATTATGTCACCTCGCGTCCTCGACATGGCTTCCCTCCTGAAAATGCCGCTACATGATAAAAAAAGCTAAACCACTGATTTCACTTCTTTCGAGTTCAGTTTGAACGTGGCACCATCTGCAGCTCTACCTGTGTCACCACCCGTGGCTTCACCTGTGGCAATACCCACGGCAGCACCCGCAACTCCACCTGTGGCACCGTCGACAGCACCACCTGTAGCTCCACCTGTGGCACCACCCGTGGCTTCACCTGTGCCTCCACCTGTGGCAATACCCACGGCAGCACCCGCAACTCCACCTGTGGCACCGTCGACAGCACCACCTGTAGCTCCACCTGTGGCACCACCCGTGGCTTCACCTGTGCCTCCACCTATGGCAACACCCACGGCATGTGAGAGCTGTTTCACATCCTCCGCACGTCACCGTCCACGTACGTTCCCGTCTTGTCACGGATAAAATATAGAGCCAAGCTATTTTTTGCTCCGATCCGGCAAGGTCTGCAGTTGCAATCACAGCAAACAGGAAAAAGAACATCAAGAAAATCCCGTTTGTCAAATTAAGATATGGTAACGACAGACCATTAACTACAAATTAGAGCCATCCATCCATTTTCTGACATGCTTCATCCCAAGTGGGGTCATGAGGGATGCTGGTGCCTATCTCCAGCTGTCTACAGGCGAGAGGCGGGGTCCACCCTGGACAGGTCACCAGTCCATCGCAGGACAGCACAGAGACACACAGGACAAACAACCATTCACTCACACTCACACCTAAGGAGAATTTTAGATCAGCCAATTAACCTAACAGTCATGATTTTGGACTGTGGGAGGAAGCCGGAGTACCTGGAGAAAACCCACGCATGCTCAGAGAGAACAGACAGAAAGACCTCGGGCCGGGAATCGAACCCGGAACCTTCTTGCTGCTACCCATTGCCCCACTGAGCAGCCCACAAATCATAGCATAATACTTATATATTCCCCTGAAACTGAGACAGTTTAATTAAATGATTGTAAGCAAACTATTGGTACTTTAAAAAACCAGGAAGCAGACTTCTCATCTCAATCAAAATATTTATTTTATACTGAGCGGCTTAAAACTTTAATAAAATCCAGTCACAACTTCCAAGCGCACAAAACAAACTTCTTATTACAGGCATGGATGACGAGATGCTGAGTTTAAACTTCAGTTTTTAAGTTAAGCAGGTAAAAACGTCCCCAAAATAAGTGGTAGAGTCTGAATTAAATTAAGGACGTTAACAAATAGTCGACTAACAATTAATAGTTGATTAATGGTTCCATTGGATTAATTAATAATGTCTGCTTTATAGGAATTTATTTCAACGTAATGTTTCTGCCTTCCACTAGAGGGCGCCACTGTTCATCCTAAAGCAGAGCCTCACTGGGATTTGCAGAAGTAAACTGGATCCATGGTGGAGCAGAACCATGAATGGATCCAGAATCCGGTCTGGATTATTTCCACTAACGGATCCAGGGATCCAGAATTCTGCGGTTCTGGTAGTAAATCTAAACTCTGGATAAATTCCTTCAGTTCTCCTAAATGGGCCCATTTAGCGGCGCTGCAGAACTTCTCTGCTGGGATCAGAAGGACACGATGATGGGAAGTTTGGAGGACATTACGCTAAACGTTGGAACCAGGGATCTCTATTTATCACTGGATCACTGATTTCCCGAGAAAAGTGAAGCCACCAGCCGCCATGTTGGTACTCCCCACTCCCACAGAGACACGCAGTAAAAACGCCTACATGTAGCATTAGGCTGCAAAAACAAGCTTTTTGCTGCTGCAGGAAGGACGTTCCACAGATAAACTCACAGTCAGTGGATGAACTAACCAAGAAAATCCATCAATACACCGACGGATCCTATAGCATTGTATGTAGCGTAACGTTAGTCTGGCAATCTCGGACTGACTGGAAGATATTGACTAAATTAGCCTTTGACATTGCATCTAACGTTACAAAATAGAAAGTAGAGTAAATACAAAGTAAACTGTAAAATGTCAGAGTAGTAATTCTTTATTAAGTGCATGAAGCTGTCGTTTGTTTTTTCTCATTTGAAAAAGTCGTGCTGAATAAATTGCTTGTTATATTAATGGGAAAAAGGCTGATGCACAGACACAGCATAAAGGTATATGGCATCATGCAGGCATAATTTGCAAATAATACTACAGAATTAACAGACATGCACATGTAATTCAGTCTTGATGTAAAATCTTGATATCATATGTATTATTTAATTACCATAACAATGTAATACATACATCTATATTACATGACAATGACAATTGGCACAATCGTATTATTATGCTCCATTAACACATTCATTTGGTTGTGACAGATTTCTATAATATGTTATATTACATGATTTATAGACTTCATTGACTTCATAATAACTATGTAATGTGATTGGCCTATTTTTATTTTAAGTTAAAGTTAATCTACTGATGCTATGAAACAGCCAGTGTGTGTCAAAGTGATCCCCTGAAAATGAGAACATCATCATTATTGGATGCTGTAGCGCACGGATTGTTTACATTGCAACCGGTCTTATTAGGGAGTACCAATATGGCGGCTGGTTGCTTCATTTCATCCCCGTACTACCAACAGGCAATTTGCAAAATCCAGAGATTAAATAGAGATCAGTGGTTAGCAACATGATAGAAGAAGACATGTTAGCAGTTAGCATGGTAGCTGGAGAAGCTTTATGAGGTCATGACCTTTATGGAGGCAGGTTCTAACATTCCTCTGAAAGGAACCACCTGTTTAAAGCTCTGCTAACAGAACAACGTCTCTCCCTGAACTGATTGATGGATTAGACTAAAACACAGAGCTAGCTCGCAGTTAGCATCTGCTTCACTGAAACAAAGGTCAATAATCTATACTCTAGAGCCGGGGGCGGAGCTAGATGGGGGCCCAGGGGTGGCCCCCCTTAGCCAATTATTGGCCACCCCTACCATTTATTTCGCTCTCTAATACAGACGGTGGCAGCAGTAATACTCTCCAGGGGAAAGTTCAAACTTATTAAACATTTTAATTTTTCATATATTAACAGTTACTTGACAAATAAAACACTGTGGTTAATTATGAACATCAACATTAAAGATGATAAATACAGAATTCATCCTCTTTTGAGAACTAAATTTTGTGTTTTATGGGTAAAGAGAAAATGATGCGTCTCTGTAGGTCTTCTAGGAGTCTTCAATGAAATCATAGATAAATAACTATTTTAAAAATAACTTAAAAATCCATTTCATGTAGATATTAGTACGTGTAAATATTGGTTTTATGCAGAACAATGTTTGATAAACGTAGGAAGGCAATGACAATGGAAGAGATGTCCCCCCCCAGAAATTTTGTCCACTATACCTTTAATTTAGACAGCTTTGATGTTTAAATAAATACATCTATTAGTTAGCAAAAGCTGCAGGAAAGTATAGTTTGTCTTTATTTAGAAATAATGAATGCTGTGCTCCTTCCTGTTGGAACAGCTTAGATTGACCCTGAGGTTTTGGCGCCGTCACTACCCGATCCATCCAGCGCATGCACGAACAGATAAACATCCAGGTTTCCATCAATAATGTCATTATGGTAGTAAATTACCTTATTTCTATACTAAACTCACTATATAATGCTAATACACATCTTTAAAAATAGATTTCTGACACATTTTTGATGCTTTTTACATTTTCTCTGTTAAACTGCTTCTCTGCCGTCATCATCAGGCATCAGAGCAGTCCAGAAAATATAATTAATGTTTATCTGCATTTTAGTTGTTTCTCTCTTTATATATACCATAATGTTAACACGAAAGGAAAACATAGAAATTAAAAAGACCAGATTCATGTTTCAATCCAAAGCCGAAGGATCCCATTTCTGGTGCAGATCGGGAAGAGAGTGATAAAACAGAAAGGATTTTAATGATTTTATTTTCTCAGGAAATACATTGTTAACCTTGCGCTAATGAGCTGATGGCACCTGCGCAGAACGGATCGCGCTTCCAGGACGGATCGGATGGTGAAACGCACCTATCCGCTTTCGGCCAACCCTCAGTGAACATCGGTTATCGAATGGCCACCCCTATTCAAATTTTCTGGCTACGCCTCTGGTAAGAGCAACATACCCTCTCTATTAATGATAGATAATTTATTCAGTCTGCATCCATTACAGCTGGAACAATATATACATAAAATATAATGATGGACTTTTTATTAGAATTCAGCAAATTAATCCTACATGCTATGGAAACATGAAAAGAAAATGGCTGCCTATCAATGAGTTGGATTATTGAGAAGATCAATTTATTTAGAATCAAATTTAGAATGATTTATTAATCAATAACTTGCATTTCTTGTATAACTATTTCTATAATTCTCTTTGTGCTGCTGAACCACTTCCAGGTCATTTGAGTTCTATCAGAGGACAAACACCCAGAGCCCCCTGCCCCCCGCCCTGTTCTTACTCACCTATTAAGAATGTACCAGACTCCAGTCAGTGTACCGGCAAGCCAGGAACCAGACAGGAGCCACGCTGTGAGGTACAGAGCTATCACATAGACAGCTTGGAGCGAGAACACTGTGTAAATGTAGAAATACACCGGCTCCAGATACGCCTGGACCACACACACACAGAAAAAGTCTTATTAGACATGGCTCTGTGAATAAGACAGGAAAACTGCTGAGATTCAGTCCTAAAAGTTTCATGACTAAAACCCAATGAATGTTCCTGCTAAAGTAGCCTTTTCTTAGTCGTACAGTACTGCACTGAGTGGCCTCTAGAGGGAGCAGATCTCACCTGTAGGGGAAGCAGCCTGTAGAGAACGCTGAGGAACACCTCTTGGTAGATGTTCATCCGCTGGAGGAGATTAATGGTCCTCCTGGACTCGGTCAAGTTATCCTGGATCAGTTCTGACAGCCCTGAAAGACAAACAGTGAGGAGGCTGCTATAGATACGCTGCTATAGAATTTCTAGAAGTAGAATGGGATGCAGATCTTTTAGTTATCAGGCTCCTCTCCTGTGGAACCAACTACCAGTTTTAGTCCGTGAGGTAGACACCCTGTCTACTTTTAAGGCTAGGCTTAAAACTTTCCTTTTTGATAAAGCTTATAGTTAGAGTGGCTCAGGTTATCCTGAGCTATCTCTATAGTTATGCTGCTATAGGCATAGACTGCTGGAGGACATAGGGACCCCTTTTTTCATCATTCTGCTTCATTCTATCTCTATTCTCCCACTCTGCAGAATCTGCTAGTTCAAACTCTAACGTTATGTTCTCTCTGCTTTTTCTCAGAGTAGCTTTGCCTCGTCTGTTCCTGTTTGGCTGTGACTCCATCCTGGAGAGAAATATCAGCTGTGCTGCTTCCATCAACACCTTTGTTTATAGATGTTGGAGATCGGCCTGTTTTTCAGTGGAGTCCTGTTTCTCTGACTGTGACTGGCTGGTTGTGCTCTCTTCATCCTCTGACATGGGAGCTGGCTCGGAGCTCGTCTGCCTGGCTGTGTGTTTCCTGGACGGGGCCGCCTTTTACAGTGGCTTTTTGTATCTCTGCTTCTGTATCTCTGCTTCTGTCTCCTTGAACCCAAATGGACCTCAGCAGATGGCCGCTCACACTGAGCCTGGTTCTGCTGGAGGTCTCCTTCTGTTAAAAATTACTTTTTCCTCTCCACTGTCGCTACAAACATGCTTAGTGTGAGGGATTGCATTCGAGTCAATGGGTCGATGCAATCAACTGGTTTTCCTTAGGTAGAAACCTTTAAATCAATCTGACTGGATGAGGGGGGCCCATAAACCCCCCAGCAGAAGGTTTATGGGTCAGTTCCTCCTTATGTGCAGCGCTGAATGTGTTCAGGACGAAAAATTATCAGACCTGCTGGTTTTAGTTTCAAATCTGCTTCTCATCAGTCAGAGCAGGAAGCTAACTTCACTTCAGCTTCAATCTCCAGATTACCGGTGGAAGGTCGAACCAAAGGTAACCCCCCCCACCACCACCACCACCCCCTTTGAATGCATGCAACAATGACCCAAAGTGACGACGTCTCCGTTTATCGTTTATTCACAGCGTTTACCAAGAAGCTCCAGACTGAGCCAAGATGTTCTGCAGCAAGATGGTGAGCTGGAAGACATGATGAGTTCAAAGGCTGTCAGCAATTACAGAACTGTGACGCCCTAGTCGAATATCTTCCAAGGGACGGTGTGTCACTGATTCGTTTTTATAATAATAATAATCAAACTTTTTTTGATCTTACATTGGAGAAAGTGACAGATAGCATGGTGATAGCAAGGAGAGCTAATGTTAGCACGCTGATGCAGAGCTAAATTTCTCCAGTGTGAGATTAATTAAGTGAAATTATTATTATTAGATAAGGAGATTAAGAGATTAACTGTCAGGTCGTCAGATGAAGTTCTTATAGTTTATTCCAGCTGTTCATCAATGAGGATACAGGAGAATAAACCAGAGACGATACAGAGGAGGGGAGACGGCGCTGAGCGTACCTTCCTGGATGGACGGAGCCTGCAGCATCTGTTTGTAGTAGGAGTAGTAGAGTCCACACTCCGTCCGGAAGGAGATCTCCCGCTCCACTTCCTGAAAGCAGAAGGGCCAACATAGTGATATCAATCTAAGCTCTTGGTTCTGGATGATGTGGAAAACAGATTTTCTCTCTGTTGAGATGAGAAAGAAGCGAGGAGGACAGAAGGAAGGCGGCTGATCCTCAGAGGCAGCAATCAGAGAGTGAAGCAGACATCCCAGGATTACCGTCCCCCTGCAGCAGGAGAGGAGGAGGCTCCGGATTTACGACATCCAGCCGGTTTCTACTACTCTCACTGGGGAAATACCTTCGATCTGTGTTTGATCAGCAGAGAAATGAAAATCTCAGCTTTAGGTAAAGAGTTGGGCTTCATCCAGAGCCGTTCACAAACCAAGCATACAATAACTCAATAAAAAGCCTGGTTTTTTAACAGGGCGGCTCTCTGTTTAATGGATCAGAACCAGAACACAGAGGGAGACCGGGTCACTCAGGTTTCATTCCCACAGCTCAGTTCTTTGCCCATATGTGACCTGAATCTGACGCCTTTATTTTCAACACTGTGAAAATATTATGCTGCTAATTAGGGCTGCAACAACGAATCGATAAAATCGATAAAAATCGACTTTTAAAAGCGTTGGCAACGAATTTTATCATCGATTAGTTGTGTCGCGCGATTAATGCGTCATCCGCCACCGTCGGCAGCAGGAGTCCCTCTCAGCGCTGCAGTCAGAGCCGCAGGATGTTTACCCTCAGCGTCCAGACTGCAAATGAAGCGCGCATGCGCCGGCGCAAATTGATCACAATAATTAAAACAGCCTGCGCTTTTTAAAGCGAAAAAAGTCGTAACATGCAACTTTTGTAAAAACAAATTAACATAACACGGAAGCACCACTGTTATGATGCAGCACCTGAACAGAAAACACGTTGGAGCCTTCGATGGCAGTGAGGAGAGCTGATCAGCAGGATGAGCGACCATGTTTGTTTCGTTTTAAAGTGGGGAAACGTAACGTTAGTTTCTCAGGTAGCTCATCCTTGAACCCCAGTTGGCCTCAGCAGATGGCCGCTCACACTGAGTCTGGTTCTACTGGAGGTTTCTTCCTGTTAAAAGGGAGTTCTTCCTCTCCACTGTCACTACAAGCATGCTTAGTGTGAGGGATTGCCTTCGAGTCAATGAGTCGATGCATTCAACTGGTTTTCCTTAAATTGAAAACTTTGAATTAATCTGACTGGATGATCTGGTTGAACTGTAAAATGCCTTAAGATGACATTTGTTGTGAATTGGCGCTATAGAAATAAACTAAATTGAATGTAAATTGTCTATAAACCAAACCGAACGATTGTTGTTCTCTACTTCAAAAAACACTTTAGACTTTAAAATGGAAAATGTTTTTTTTTTATGTGAAACATCAACGTACGCTATAACATGAACGCACACCTAATTTTATTTCAGTTTTAAATTCTGTTTAAAGTAACAGATTATAATTTAAAATTACCTTTACTGGTTGACGTTTTTTTTTATTCGGACCCCGCTGGGTTTTAATTGGTTACCTCTGATCTAGTGGTTAGAGCAGTTCGCCCTGAGAAGTTTGCAGAAACCAGTTCGATCCCCACAGACTCCCACCCTGGGTCCCTGAGCAAGACCCTTAATCCCACACTGCTCCCCGGGCGCCACACGATGGCAGCCCACTGCTCCCCACAGGGATGGGTCAAATGCTGAGATCAATTAAGTTCAGTTATTATTATTATTTTGAGGGACACTAAAGTTGTGTGAATTCAGTTCATTTATTTGGAAATGTGAACGACAGATCGGGTTTAAGTTTATTTATTCATTAATAAATTGTTTCAGAGGACTGATCATAGCGCTCTGCATCATCAGCAGCGCTGCGTCCGTCTCCCTGCCAGCTCCCAGATCAGCTTCTCTGATTGGCTGATGCGACGCCTCCAGCAGCTAAAGTTACATTTTCCATCAGCAGCTGCTGCTCACCTGAAAACAAACTTGCATAAAAATAAAACTTAATATTTGTAATTTTCTTCAGATGTCCCTTTTTAGGACATCTTTCCGTAATCCTGGACAGATTTCTCTGCATACAGCTGAGCAGCAGCTCGGCTAACGAGGTCCAGGAATCCAGCTGGGAGCTGAGAGGTGCGCCAGCTGTCTGTGAACTTCATCACTGACTGAACCCTGCTAGCTCTGGATGCTACGGATCACACAGGAGAGCTGGAGCACGATGCGCCTCCTACCGTGAGCTGAGAGAACCACAGCAGATTCTCATGGATGGCGTTGACGCACCAGGCCTGAGCCACGGCCAGCAGCCCCGCAACAAGCAGCCCCGCCACTACGGAAACCAGCTGTTGCCAAGGCCGCCGCAGCAGAGCGCTTGAAGCGGATAAAGAACCGGATGGTCGTCGGATCCTCGCTGGCTCCGTCCTGCTACTGCTGCGGCTCTCTGCAGGGCTCGCCTTCCATCTCCTCCGGAGATCCATCATAAAAAAAGAGATTGTTCCTAAATCCCGGGAAGTTTTCAGGAGCTGAATCCAGGCAAATCCACACAGTGCTGATCCAGATCCATTGCAGGGAGAAACACTGCTGGTTTACTTCAAGTCCCTCCAGATAAATGACAGAAAGCTTTTTAAATCAGTTCTTTGCCAGAGAGAATGAGGAGCGACTTTCCTTCCCAATCCTCTTTGGAGTCCGCTGAAGACAAAACAAGCCCTGGCTTTGCACCAGAATCTGAGGGATACAGATAATCCTGGGTTTATGTTCAGGAGAGTCCGCTCCGTGCGAAAGCTCTCTGTCCCCTGGATGGAATAACTTCTATCTGGGATGGGACGCCTGGACAATCCATGGATGAGGAAATTCCTGAATGGAGCGCTGCCTCCGTTTTCCCGGCGTCATGTTGAAGATAAAACAGAAAGCTGAAAGGAAAACGAATTAGGAAACACAAAGACCGAGCCCCAGAGTGTGAACAAGAGGACAGCCTGTGGACAACTGCAGCAGCCGGGGGGAGAGGGAAATAAAGACGGAGAGGACTACCGCTGACCTCTTGTCTATAAAAACACACACGCATACAGGCTCAGGAGGAGATGAGACGAGGATTGGGAGGAACATGTTGGAACGTTGTTTGGAAAACTGGGTGAACGTTTGTCGGAGGATTTGTGGCCCAGGAAATGGTGAGAAGCTATGAGTGCCGGCTCCAAATAAACCCCGCATGGACATGAGCTCACACCTGATGAATTCAGGAGGACAAGCTGAGCCAGCTGAGCTCCACAGAGGGAGATAATCAGCAGCGTCCAACATTATCGGAGCGTCAGGATCAAGCCTTTAGCTGGGAATATTTCATACCGTATCACATCTTTAGGCTTTGCCTATGGTTTGATTTACCATCAGGAAATACTAGGCAGTTACCCAGGGCCCATAAAAACTCTGTTTACCGTATTTTCACGACCATAAGGCGCACCGGACTAAAAGGCGCACTCTCAGTTATGTGTCCCATTTCTGTATTTAACACACACATAAGGCGCACCGGACTATAGGGCGTGTTTTTTATATACAGGTACATGTCCTCTACTACCTTTAAATACCTCTACTGCGTATTTAAAAATACAGCGGGGGCAAAACTGAGTATGACTGTGCTTTATTCATGTATTTATTACAAAGTATTAATCAAACCTGGCAGCTGGCCGTGAGACAGACACATCGCAGATGACACAGCGCTGTGGTCACTCCTAAATTAACTTAAAATCCTGAAACCTGCCGACGGAATATGTTCGCTTTTATTACCGGTATCCTGGTGCCTGCAGCTAAAATTATTTAGATGAAAAAACACCTGCCAGCAGCCGCGGTGAACGAAAGGATTTCTCCTGTCGGCGCACCGCTGGTATGTGGGGGTCTGAGCGCCTCCGACAGAAATAGATAATCTGGATGAACTGACTGCAATTATTAAGTTTTCAGGTGGCCTTTCTCACTTAAAAACATATTAAAAACTACTTTATTCCAACTGATCACAGCAAATATAGCTGCAAGATTTAGATTATTTAGATGAAAAAACACCTGCCAGCAACCGCGCTGAAGAGGAGGAGACGCGCCCACAGGCTGCTGTTGAATTAAGTTTTCAGGTAGAAAAATAGAGCGGAAGCAAACCTGAGTATGATTGTGCTTTATTCATGTATTTATTACAAAGTATTAATCAAACCCATCAAAGTCATCATCCTCTGTTATCCTCAGCATTCCTCTGAATAAAACAGCTGCGCTAAATCAGACATGCCAGTTTCCCCTTCTTCGCTGTCAGAGTCACTTTCCGTGCAGCGCAGCTCCTCAGAAATAATGCTGGCTTTTGCGAAAGCTTGAACAACAGAGCCAGCAGACACAGTCCATCTACAATCCATCCGCAAACGGTGGCGTAACTTGCACGGCGCTGCCTTCCACTTATCCTGAAACTGTGGTCTCAGTCTGTCATCCATCGCTCCCACGCCGCTCGCAGCCTTACTGCGAACGGCCGCTCCACACCGATGTCGAGCGGTGGAAGTTCCTTTGTCAGACCCCCCGGGATAACGGCGAGCACAGCGTTCATTTGATTCACCTTTTTTTTTACATCGGCTGTGAAACGGGCACGCAGCGATGGTGATGCATGGAAAAAAGCACCTGGTCTCCTCACATACACCTGCCTTTCATCATCTCCTCATTCATCCAGCCTTTTTCATTTGCGTTAATATCATATGTCATCAGAGCGCTGTGTCAGTCTCGCTGTCAGCTCCCAGATCAGCTTCTCTGATTGGTTGATGCGGCGCGTCCAGCAGCAAAACTTAAATTTTTCCATCTGAGCAGCAGCAGCGCGTTGGCGGTGCGTCAGATGCTTAAACGCTCCCGACGCGCTGCACCAAAACGCGCTGCAGGACCTTTTGCTGCACCTATATGCCCGTCAACCATTGACTTTGCATGTAAACTCGCTGCTTCTGCTGCACCTGCTGGGTACGGTTCACACCGATGTCGAGCGGTTGAACAGCGAGCACAGCGTTAATTTGTTTCCCCATGTTTTTCACATCAGCTGTGAGATGGGCACGCATGGAGTTACATATTAACAGCGATGGTGAGGGGTGGAAAAAAAACACCTGGTCTCCTTACATTCAGCCACTCTCATCATCTCCTCAATGAGGTGGTCTCAAAAGTCGCAGTTACAACACACATAGGGCGCACCGCACCATAGGGCGCACCGCACATTTTGAGGAAAAAAAAAGACGTTTAAGTGCGCCTTATAGTCGTGAAAATACGGTACACGTGTGGTTAATACAACTATTCCTTATCTGTGGACCTTAATAAGGAATATTAACCTCACCCCTCAATGTCCCCCACATTGGATCAGTCCATTTATGAAAGGTCCAAGCAGACAGCTTGGACCTTTCATAAATGGAAACAAACGACGTGAAAAGCAGTGTTGCCAACTTAGTGCTTTAGTCGATAAATTTAATGACTTTTCAGACCCCTTTAGCACTTTGATTTCAAAAAAGCTCCTAGCGCCAAATCTAGCGACTTTTTTCTGCTACTGGAGACTTTGGTGACAACATCTAAAAGCAGCGAACTCTGCTCTCCAGAGCAAGTAGATTGGTAACCCCGCCTCCTGCTCTCCTCTATCTTGTCTGCTGTCATGATTCATACAGCTATTATTTCATCCAAATGAAAAATGGAGAACAGATAAGCAGATCATGGCTTGTCTACAGTGAAAAGAAGGACTGGGTTATTTACTTTTGCCATTTTGGAAACACAGGAAGGAGCAATCAGCTAAATGAGCTTAGTGCTTGGAAAAAATCTTTCATTCTTTTAGAGACAGCATGAAAAGTCAGCTGAGGACAAAACATAGAGAGGAAAACAAGAAGAAAAGGGACAAAACCCCTTTGAATTTAAAAGACAAAACCTAGTGTTGTCTTTTAAATTCAAAGGGCCCCCTGCCTGTCTCTGCCTAGGGCCCCAAATTTCCTAAATACGCTCCTGGTCTGGGTGTTTCCTGGAAAATATTGAAATTTAGACTCTCTGAAATGCTATTTCCTGCATGTTGAGGTTGAATGCAGCTAACATGCACTACCTTTTGTCCCGATTATGGTGTATGTGTGCATGACTAGAGGAAGAAATTTCAACATTTTCTGCACAAAAGCTAAAGATGTGATAAACCAAGCTGTACACCCTACGAAGCATCCTACCTAAAGCACCCGTCCCACCTTGATGATTTAGAAAGCACATGCCTCACATACGAAAAATGCCAGCATACGGTGGATAAGCTATCGGTGCATTTTAAATAAGTCAGTTTTTTGAAGTAGAGAACAATAATCGTTCAGTTTGGTATAATAATAAAGGAAAAGTCCGCTCATATTCAGAATTCAAACTTCTGAAAGTTCTTTAAATATGAAATTATTACTGTTCAATGAATGATCAGCGTTTTTAATTAAGAGTAATTTTCATTAGAATGTGCTTTACTGGAGGCATCCATGTTGGTCAAAGAAAACTACCGCCACCTACTGGTTGGTGACGTCACGGTGCGTTATTGTGGATGGTGAAAATTTAAATGTTTTTATATTTATTGAGAAAATCATTTGAGTGTTTCCTGCATCTTTTATGACTCTTTGTTAGTTTATCAAGTTCCCTTTATTAATAAAAAAAAAAAAAAATTCTACCATTTTTACTCTCATTTCAAAGAGAAACACTCTTTGTGTCAAACGGCTTTATAAAACTTGCTGTTCATCTGTGATTCCATATCCTCCTTAACTCTAACAGAAAAAATTATTTTCTTTTTTCCTCCTGATTTGTTAACCTATAATGTTCCTTTCACTACCCGATCCGTCCTGGAAGCACGATTCGTACCATCAGCTCACCAGCTCACATAAGCTCACCTCATTCTGCTTCATTCTATCTCTATTATCCCACTCTACAGAATCTGTTAGTTCAATCTTTAACATTATTCTCTCTTTTAAGGCTAGGCTTAAAACTTTCCTTTTTGATAAAGCTTATAGTTAGAGTGGCTCAAGTTATCCTGAGCTATCTCTATAGTTATGCTGCTATAGGCTTAGCCTGCTGGAGGACAAAGGGATCCCTTTTTCATCATTCTGCTTCATTCTATCTCTACTCTCCCACACTGCAGAATCTGTTAGTTCAATCTCTAACGTTCTGCTCTCTCTGCTTTTTCTCATAGTAGCTTCATCTGGTCTGTTCCTGTTTGGCTGTGACTCCATCCTGGAGAGAAATATCAGCTGTGCTGCTGCCATCAACACCTTTGTTTTTTAGATGTTGGAGATCGGCCTGTTTTCCAGTGTAGTCCTGTTTCTCTGACTGTGACTAGCTGGATGTGCTCTCTTCATCCTCTGGAGCTGAGTGTTTCCTGGACGGGGCCGCCTGTGGAGCTGGTTAACAGCTGCTTTTTATATCGCTGCTTCTGTCTCCTTGAACCCCAGTCGGCCTCAGCAGATGGCCGCTCACACTGAGCCTGGTTCAGCTGGAGGTTTCCTCTCCACTGTCGCTACAAGCGTGCTTTGTGTGAGGGATTGCATTTAAGTCAATGAGTTGATGCAATCAACTGGTTTTCCTTAGATAGAAAACTTTGAACTAACTTTTTTGACTTTGGTTTTAAGCATATATCTTGTCTTTTGAGTTTTATTTTTTCCTTTCATGTTAACATTATGCTATATAGTGCTATTCTAAAGAAATAAACAACTTAAATGCAAATAATGATGGTTTAATCATATTTTGCAGGACAGCTCTGAACATGTCCCATGATGGTCTCAGAGAAGAAGTTTAACGAAGAAAATTTTAAAATAATCAAATTGTGTCAGAAAAGTCATAAAAATAATCAAAATAGCATTCTTCACTGATAGAAAAAAAGTACCTTTAGTACCATAATTACATTATTTATTAAAGCTGATGTATATAAAGGTCGCCATAAATGTTTTTTCTTTATACTAATAGACTCTCCTCTCCCTTCTCACACCTGCCTCCATTTTGTTATTTGCAATACTCTATTGTTCACTTGCACTGCTGACTGTTACCATAGTAACAACTGTTTAAATGAATCTTGCACTACTTACCTTGACTGGAATAGTGATTTGGACTGCTGACTGTTTATTGACAGTACCACTTGATTACATATATATTTGCAATACCGTACTTTAACTGTAATATGTAATAACCTTCACTGCAATTTGGAAAGCTTCTGTCCAAGTTTGAAGTTGTTGGGTTTTTTTGTTTTTATGGCACAAGTGGCTCGTTTTTTTTTTACAGTAGGTTGACAGGAAAGCAGATATGAGAGAGGACCACAGGTTGGATTCGAACCCAGGTCATGGGTGGTGCACACTAACCACTGCTCCACCAAAGCACGCCCTAGTTTAAGCTTTATTTAATCATTTTATAATAAAATAATTGTATATCCTGCACCGCTGCTATTGCAATTCTATAATCTGCTATCTAATATCTGGTTGCACATGTGCAAATGAGCTGATGGTACGGATCGTGCTTCCAGAACAGATCTGAAAAATAACAGACTTTTCCTTGATTTTCGATTCAATAACAATTAAATGATAATAATCCTCTATGGGGGAGAAGTTTCTAAGGACTGGGAGGGAACAAGAGAGCTAAGACACACTGATTATCAGCCTTCTGATGGCATTTTAGCAAAAGGATTTTTATCAAAAACATAATTGATGTGCAGAAATAAGGAATAGATGTATTAACCAAACATGTCAACAGAGTTTTATGGGGCCCCCAGGAACTTGGGGTCCTAGGCAACTTCCTGGTATTGCCTAATGGTAAATCCTCCCCTGCTTACACCATATGGTGGATGATGTAATTCTCTGGCGCAGAGCGCTGTTAGGCTTTCTCTGCCTGGACACAAGCTAACAATAATTAGGTCGATCGGCCATTTTATTCCAGCTACTAACGTTACATAGACAGTAAAATGTGATTATTTCATCTTTTTTAACACATTTTATTTTGATAATGAAATCTGGTGATTGTGAACGAAGCTAAAGTTGCTAGGACAACATCCTATTGCTAACGTAGCTAACGACCTAACTGGTCGATTCTTTCATTAAGCCTGACCTTCGATAGAATTAGATGGCCCCGCTACTGCTAAGGATTCTTCTTTGTTGGTATTCAGCAGCTTCTTCTTCAGATCAGCCGAACAAAAAAATCTAAATCTTTCAGAAGAATTAAGGCGTTAAGCCGGGCATACTTTGTACGATTTTTTTTTGCCCTTTTCAGGCCAATTCTCCAGTCGTGCGAGAATTTTTCAATCAGGCCGACTTTCAGTTTCCTCGTGCATCGTGTAGTATACAGGGGGTAACGAGGGGCGATTAGCCTCTTATGACCACCTCGACATCAGGAATCATAAGGTCGGGAGAAAACCAAAAATGTTTTAAATTAAGTTGGCAGTCGTAAGGTTTTCGTGAGCGAATCCTGCTGTTCAAGCAGAGCTACGTGCCGATTTACCAGAAGCTCTAGCACTGCCCATGTGCAAAGAAGGGAGTTCTTCTTCTTCCAGATTGAAGAACACCGACTGTCGGCAACTGTCAGCACTGAGTCCGACGAGTGGTTGATTGCATCACAGCGTCGGGCCACGCAGTGTGAGAACAAGCATCGTGAGCTTTGAACTTTTAAACCCTGCGGTTTCATCGTACAGTTTGAGCTGTAGCTGCGTGCAACGATTGAAAACATCGCACACAGTACGCCCGTCTTTAGAAGCGGCGCTCGCTCCATGCGGTCCCACACCAGGCCTCGGTCCACTCTGAGAAGGTTGGAGGGGGGCGTGGCTTTTCAAAGGTCCATTTTTATCCAGATGGGTTTTATTTTCAACAAGTTGTTGCAAACGCCGTGAGCCTCGGTCTCTGCCTGGAGACAATGTAGATCTGCTCTGATCCGTCAGAGAGGAAAATACAGACTAACATATCTGCTCTGTGTTAAAGACTTTCTGAATTATTTGTAAATTCAGCTCATCTGGGAGGGAAACCACTTTTCTTTTCTCTCCCTGGGTTTGAGTTTCCTACAGATAAATCTAGCTGCCTGGCAGACAGCGGGGGGTTCTCCACATCCACCCCAAACCCAATCAGATCTGCTTTAATTAAACCAAACACCTCCATAAAACTTTCAGAGAGGGATTTCTACACACATCACCAAAACAAATGACCATTAGCGTCTTAGAAAAGGAGAAAGCAAACAGCAGGAGTTCTCATTTCCACCTTTTCCTGCTGCTTTTGATGCCGACTGTGAAATCGGAGCCCTCTGCTCTAAAACAATGTTTTTCTGCCGAGCTACAAGGGCCGTTAAACATGACCTCATGTTTGGCTGGGCTGCTGCACAGCGCAGCATCAACGTCATCCCAGAGGAACGGCGCTTCCAGTTCAAAGATCGGCCTTGCGCCGGGTATGGAAAAACCATCAAGCTGTTCCTCCATGGAGGCGTTTACCACGCGTTTCCAGGGCATCTGAACGGAGACCAGCCTCAGGAGAAGGTGTCTGACTGAAGCATGTGATGAAGATTCGCCGTTAGTCAAGGAACAAGAAAAAAAAGTCATGACACGCCGCCACCATTATCTATATGTTCTATAGTGTACCACAGAGGATATGAGGATCAATGATATACAGAGTATTGAGGAACTTTTCATATCATCTAAACCATCCAAACCCCAAACTGATGGCGAGATGAAGCGGGGACCCCCTAATTATAAATATATTGTATGAAATTGTGTTCAAACTGGTCCTATAGTCACTCTATTATAGATGAAGTAATGTAACGAAAGTAATTTCTCCCTGGGATTATTAAAGTATTTCTGATTCCTGGTTGATGGGACAGGTGTTGTGAATGAAACGGTGCCCAGCTTGAAAGAGCTCCTGTGTGTCACTGAATGTGTGCATTGATGACTGAAAGACATCTTCTGCCTCCATTTATCTGTTTACTACAGTGTGTTGAATTCATGTTAATGTGGATTTAAAGACATTTCAATTAGTGGAAAAAATTGCGACCCTCATGCAGTACCTCCATGTCCCCCTAGGAGTTGCGGACCCCTGATGAAGACCTCTGCTCTGAACTGTTTAAAAAAAAACTTATTTATCAATAATAAACTGTGGTATTATTAAGATCAAAATAGAAAACATAACAGAATAATTCATGCAAAAGAAACCCTTTTATTTCTATATTATTTGGTAACTAATCAGTTTAAAGGAAAAGTCTGGTCATTTTCAGAATTCAAACCTCTGAAAGTACTTTAAATATGAAATTATTACATACTGTTCAATAAATGATCAGTGTTTTTAATTAACAGTAATAATCCTTTGAATGTGCTTTACTGGAGCCATCCATGTTTGTCAAAGAACCCTACTGCCACCTACTGGTTTGTGACGTCATGGTGCGGTATCAGCTGTTGATCAAGTCCCAGTGCTGTATCTGGTGTTTGTCACAACGCGCTATTATCCAAGTCTCTTCAAGTTAGTAATCCAACGACAAACCCGTCCGTAGAGGATCAGGAATTAGAAAGGAGAAATAACTCTTTTTTTTTCCACTTTTACCCGATGTATTCCAACATCCAACTGCCATGCACGTGGGCATTGTCAGTTTCACTATAGCTCTGGTGAATTTCAATGGTGAAGTCCTCTGGAAATCTTCAATAATTGTTGTTGATTGCAGATGTGTCTAGTAGTTCCCATTGATTTTGCTTGTAAAGCGGGGAGAATGGCGCTAGGCTTACCGCACCGTGACGTCACTGCCGGAAGATGGCAGGAGGGAGGGGTTACTATATTTGGAGCAAAAATGGCCGCTCCCAGACTCAGTGATTGCAATAAATTTTCATTTTTTTTACTTGTTTAAATTTTTGTGTAATTTTTCAGTATCAAGTCTTTTCATTTAAAAAAAATATATATGTTTCAGTTTAATTTTTTATTTTCAGTTACAAAAACATTTATCAGTTTTAAAATTTGTCTTGATTTTTATTTTTTTATTCTCAATTTTAAATATTTTTTTTTTTAATTTTTGTGCAATTTTTTTCATTATCAATTCTTTTCACTTTAAAACAATATTTTTCAGTTTTATTTATTATTTTCAGTTTTAAGTTCCAAAAATAGTTTTAACATTTTTGTTATTTTTTCCAGTTTCAAACCTTCTGGCCCAAACTGAGCTCCATAGCCTGAGTCCCCATCATCCAACAACCTTTTTCTCCTTCATCCTGTGAGTTACACTGGAATAAAAAAGGTGGCTCTGTTCAAACAAGTGAACCTTTTTGAATTTAGTGTGAAACAATATTCGCCATGTCACCATCGGTGATAGAAACTTCTGAGTGTAATATTTCTACATTTACACGTCTGCTTTCTCCATTTCTGGCTTCACAGCCTCTGATTGGTTCCCAAACATGCAAATTGGAATCAGTCGTTCACTTACAGCCTCGGAGGATTTGCTGCAGTTTGAACCCTCCTCAGCTCAGATCGACCAGTGCAGACAGACTGAAACCAGACCATAACACAGACCCACAGCTACCAGAGTTGTAGCCTTTACCTTGATGTTGGAGAACCACAGGTCGTTCTCGTGCAGCGTGGCCACGTAGATGGAGCACAGCAGGCCCAGGCCGACAGACACAGACCAACCGATGGACGTCCAGATTATAGATCCCCACGACCAATCGCCTGCAGGAAAACCAAGTTGATTCTCTCTTACTTCAATTCAATTCAGTTTATTTCTATAGCACCAGTTAACAACACATGTCATCTCAAGGAACTTTTCAGTTCACCAGATCATCCAGTCAATTTGATTCAAAGTTTTCTATCTAAGGAAAACCAGTTAATTGCATCGACTCATTGACTCGAAGGCAATCCCTCACACTAAGCATGCTTGTAGCGACAGTGGAGAGGAAAAACTCCCTTTTAACAGGAAGAAACCTCCATTAGAACCAGACTCAGTGTGAGCGGCCATCTGCCTATTTTAAAGGCAGGGTCAGACACCAGCTTTGGTTCTCCTTTAATTAGCCGTTTCTAATATTCTGGCCGACTCTAGTTTAAATATTTTTCTGCATCAAACTGTTCTTACTAACCAGGCTTCAATTTATCACTTTAATTTCATTTTTGAATAAACTATTTCATACATTTCCTTGATAAAAGCAGCGTCACTGTTTTCTGTTTCAATCAAATCTGAATTTTCTGTTTTTCTTTTCTATAGAAAACGGTCTATGAGGTTTAATGCCTCTTTCTTGGTGTCAACAGTTCAGGTTGTTTTTTCTAAACCTTCATCCTGAAGGAATCTTTTTCTAACAGGTTTGTTCTCTGAAGATGTTGAAACAGGAAGACATCTTCAGAGATCCTGCTGCAGCTCAGTGACCTCTATCCCTGAACTGATGGAAGGACAGGCCTGCTGTCTGGCAGCCATCTTTATGCTACGTTCACACCGGATGCGCTTCAACCTTATTTTACCCCTGAAATAAAATGAGGTTTTTATGCATCCATGTTATACAGTGACCTTTTAAATAAAAAAAAATAGAACATTTTTTCCATTTTAAAATCTAAAGTGTTTTTTGAATACAGGAGTATCCCCTGTATCTCTCCATACAGGAGTGTTTCTAACTGACTGACTCACTAAACTGTGTTAAAATGTATCTGTCAACATGATGCATCTGCTAAAAAAATGTCTCATCTTTTGCAGTTTATCATTAAAATGATCCAGAATTTTGGAGCAGCCTAAAAGCAATAGAAATGTTTCGGCTGTTTAGTTTGTTTACTGTTTTTACTGTAGTTATTGTTTTAAAAATATGATTTAAAATCCTAATCCACATGCATCCTCATTCACATTTTCCCCTGACTTTTCACATTATTTTGGGCTATATTTTTATATTATTTATTGGCTGCATCCAAAAATGTCAAAGATATCTTCAATTTAAACATAGATATGAAATAACAAAATATAACCTCTAGTAACTTAAATGATATCGTTGTACTAGGTCATCAAATCAATTAAGTTTAGTCTGTCAAACAAGCTGCCTGTAGTGCCTTTAAATGTCCAGCAGGTGTCAGTATTCTGTCAGATCAATACAAATTGGCAATGTGTGGAAATGCTTCAAAATGCCTCATTAACCCATCAGTAGGCTATGATTTTAAGGCGGGATCTTAATCTGGATAAACTGGTGGACTTCCTCACATACAAATATATTAAAACTTATTTTTATCCACTGATCACAGCAAATATAGCAAAGCTGCTCTCTGCTATTGAACACAGGAGCAGCAGAAGCATCAGACCCATCAGGACACACTCTACTGGACGTGCTTCAGGAGCATCACAGGTCTACAGGCATCAAAAATGAAGCAGCAGAAGCTTTTTAGCTCCTAAATTCGTATTTGGTTTGAACGTAGCTCCTTCTGAGGATGAAAAACTCCTCTGGTTCAGTCCTGGTGCAGTGTATGGAATCAGAAAGGGGTCAAAATGTTGGTGAAGTTATAAATCTTAGCTGAAAGTGAAAAAACAGAAGCTCATATCTATTGTCAAATTTTTTTATAATGTGAGGAAAAAAGCAAACATAAAATTAGAATATAATCTAAATTCAGTTTAGTATTTTAATTACACTTTTTCTTTTTTTCCCTCTCTTTATTGCAGTCTTAGATTTTATTTTTTCAGATTCAAATCAATTTCTTTCTGTTTCTTTTTTTGTTTCAAATTGCTTTTTCAGTTTCAGGAGTTTTTTTTTTTTTTTTTTTTACACTTTCAAATCAGTTTTTTTCACGTTCAAATTTTGACCCCAATCTATGGAAGTATGGAAGTCTATGGAAGCCCATTTATGCCACTCTGTAAAAAAAAAAATATCTCATTATAATGAGATAGTAACTCATTATATTGAGTTACTATCTCATTATAATGAGATCATTTTTTATTTACTTTTTTTACAGAGTGGCGGAAACGGGCTTCCATACCAATCTGACGGGAGTGGGCGGGGAAATGTGACTGACAGCTTGCAGCAGCGCTGGAGACTTAGACATTAAACAACTTTTATTGTCATTTTGTATATTTAGACAGTAGAGCTTAGCAGTGAAATGAAAACATCTATTTCCTATAGTGTAGCAGTGATCAAATGTCTTGTTCCATGTTGCATTCATGAACTCTTGTTGGAGTTCCCACCGTCCATGAATGCAACACATCGCTCCAGAAACTGAAAAAAACAATTGCAAACAAAAAAAAAATGAATAAAAAATAGAAACTGAAAGAAAATGATTTGAATATGAAAATATAAAATCTGCAACTGTAATAAATTAAAGAAAAAAGTTTAATTAAAATGTTAACCTGAGTTTTTTCAAGCTGAGGGATTTTTTTTTGTTTGCTTTTTTAGTTTCTCAGATTATACAGTACAAATTTCACATTCAATATCAACTTATAGTTTTTCAGTTTCAACTTTTTTTTTTCAGTTTCAACTAAGATTTATAAGTTTACAAACATTTTGACCCCTTTCTGACTCTATACAGTGTGAGCTAAAGCTCATGTAGCCACCAGTGCAGAGCTTGTTTAACCGTGGCAGCAGGGTGAAACAACTGATGGTGCAGGGAGCATTGGTTTTTACGTGTCCCAGGAGGGTCAGCCACTCACCCTGCAGGATCTTGTCTGGATGGTGATGAGAGCAACAATTGGACTGCTGGGTTTGACCCTCAGCGGCCTCCTTCCCCCTGCTGCCCTTCCTCTGACGTAGACTGGTCATGTTTGGGCTGCTGGCTCTCATCCTCTGCCGGAGCGGGCCTCCTGCTCACCCTGCGGTCGGACTGGAAAACACCAGTAGGAACAGACCACCTCTCCCTCCCAGCAGCCTCCCCCGCTGGTTAGTTTAGCAGTAAACGCACCGCGGTGAAGCGTTCACCGGCGGCCAGGCAGGATGAGGCTCTGCGCTCCACACAAAGGCGCTGCAGACGGACGGACCGACGGGCTCCGTCAGAGACCCATCCTGGGGGTCTGAAGGAGCGCCAGGTGGGGTCGGGACAGACGGTCCTCCCCCCCAAACTGTCTCACCTCCTGCCTCTAACGTCTCCCTTTTCCTCCCAAACCACTCAATTCATCCAGTGTTCAAAGCATAGATGGTTCAAAGGCTGCGGCTCCGTTTGAGGACCGGAAGTCATCTGCTGTGGCTTTCAAAATAAAACGTCTAAATGGCCTCTTATTTTTGTTATTAGAATTTCCCTAGAAACAGATGAGCAGCAGGTTGGGTTTAACAAACTGGACATTTATATCAGGAAAATATAAAGTACTAGTTAATCTATGGAAGCCCGTTTCCGCCACTCTTTAAAAAAATATAATTATAATGAGTTACTATCTCTATATTATAAAAATTCTGTAGAGTGGGGGTGAGACTGTGAAGCAGACACCCTGTCTACTTTTAAGGCTAGGCTTAAAACTTTCCTTTTTGATAAAGCTTATAGTTAGAGTGGCTCAGGTTATCCTGAGCTATCTCTATAGTTATGCTGCTATAGGCTTAGGCTGCAGGAGGATATGGGACCATTTTTCTCATTCTGCTTCATTCTATCTCTATTCTCCCTCTCTGAAGAATCTGTTAGTTCAATCTCTAACGTTCTGCTCTCTCTGCTTTTTCTCATAGTAGCTTCATCTGGTCTGTTCCTGTTTAGCTGTGACTCCATCCTGGAGAGAAATATCAGCTGTGCTGCTGCCATCAACACCTTTGTTTATAGATGTTGGAGATCAGCCTGTTTTTTAGTGTAGTCCTGTTTCTCTGACTGACTAACTGGATGTGCTCTCTTCATCCTCTGAAATGGGAGCTGGCTCAGAGCTTGTTTGCCTGGCTGTGTGTTTCCTGGACAGGGCCACCTGTGGAGCTGGTTGACAGTTGCCTTTTGTATCTCTGCTTCTGTCTCCTTGAACCCCAGTCGGCCTCAGAAAGATGGCCGCTCACACAGGACAGCCTGGTTCTGCTGGAGGTTTCTTCCTGTTAAAAGGGAGTTTTTCCTCTCCACTGTTGCTTCAAGCATGGGAAATATAAAGTACTAGTTCACCTATGGAAGCCCGTTTCCGCCACTCTTTAAAAAAAAAAAAAAATCTCATTATAATGAGTTACTATCTCTTTATTATAAAAATTTTGTAGAGTGGGAGTGAGACTGTGAAGCAGACACCCTGTCTACTTTTAAGGCTAGGCTTAAAACTTTCCTTTTTGATAAAGCTTATAGTTAGAGTGGCTCAGGTTATCCTGAGCTTGTCATAATTCTTTCTAAGGCTCGGACCCACATGCAATGAAGCCAAACAGACAGACACAATATAAAAGTTCAACGGGTTTTATTGAAGTGTATATTGAGTTTGTTGCAGAGTTCCTCCGAACTCTGCTCAGCCGGAAACTGGAAGACGAAGGGAAGACAGACTGTTAGGTTCAGGCTCAGTGGGAAATTCGAGTTGTCAATCTTGAAGGAGAGGATTTGTTGCCACTCACGTTTCCAGAGAAGAAGATGCACGTAGACTTCAGTCTGTGTGTTGGTCTTCCAGAGAATGTTTGATTCGGTGGAGGGCGGAACAGGGTTTACCCAGAACTCAGACGGAGTGGAATGATGTAGCCGCTGGTTGCAACTCAGTTTTCCTGTGGTACTTGAACGGGTCGTGGTGAAGATGACTTCCTTACTCAGAGAAATCTTAGCGTGCTCAAAGGTGGCTGGATTCAAACCTCCTGTTTGGAATCCGTCGCTCAGTATAAGGCTCAGTTGATCCCACCTGGGAGAAGGCGGTCCGAAAAGGTCCAGTTTGCAGGAAGGCTTCCTGCCGAAAGGCAAAGAACAAACAAGGTTTAGTCTCGGGGAGAAACAACCGCTCAGTAAAACTCTATGTGATCTCAGCTCGGCTAGAGGACAAAAATTCAAAATGCAAAAACTCAGATTAGACTCAGAATAAACAAGGCTTGGCTAGAGCACCCCAAACTGGCAAACACACTGGCGTCGCAGTAGTGGCAACCAGCAGCTTAAGAGCAGTCCGGTGATGAGGCAACAGCTTGTAGGTGCATGAGGAGGCAAACTGGAGTCTGGCGCCTCCTGGTGGTGGAAGGGAGAAACACAAAAGACAAGACAAACACAAAAACTGGGATCCTGACAGAGCTATCTCTATAGTTATGCTGCTATAGGCTTAGACTGCTGGAGGACAAAGGGACCCCTATGTCATCATTCTGCTTCATTCTATCTCTATTCTCCCACTTTGCAGAATCTATTAGTTCAATCTCTAACGTTCTGCTCTCTCTGCTTTTTCTCATAGTAGCTTCATCTGGTCTGTTCCTGTTTGGCTGTGACTCCATCCTGGAGAGAAATATCAGCTGTGCTGCTGCCATCAACACCTTTGTTTATAAATGCTGGAGCTTGGCCTGTTTTTCAGTGTAGTCCTGTTTCTCTGACTGTCACTAACAGGATGTGCTCTCTTCATCCTCTAACATGGGAGCTGGCTCGGAGCTCGTCTGCCTGGCTGTGTGTTTACTGGGCGGGGCCGCGTGTGAAACTGGTTTACAGTTGCCTTCCAGTTGTTCTTCCTCTTAAAAGGGATTTTTTCCTTTCCACTGTCGCTACAAGCACGTTCAGTGTGAGGGATTGCCTTTGAGTCAATGAGTCGATGAAATCAACTGGTTTTCCTTAGATAGAAAACTTTTTTTAACCAATCTGAGTGGATGATCAGGTTGAATTGTAATTGTAGAAGTAATGCAACAGACTTTCTAAAAATACATTTAATAAATCCACCTTTATTTATTATGAAGTAATTATCTTCAGGCTAAATACGTTTTGTTTAAATCCCATTTAATTATTGCATTGAATATTTTGAATATATTTTTAAGAATTTAATGAGACATTCTTTTATTCAGTGATGCATTTTATAATGTAATGGTGCATTTCATGCTTGAATTATATGTTGGTTGGATGAATAAATAAATGTCACATCTCCCAGATTCCTGTTATATTGATCATATTTAGATATTTAATGAATGCCCTCCATGTACCTAGGGGATCTCAACATCATTTCCCCCCTTAGTGCCACCTGTGTTATAACTTTATGAGTGTGAGTTCAACCAATAATGCAACCAATAAAGCTTCTGGGCGTAGGTTTGCATAGGGACTATGGGGACATGTCTCTTCCAAAATTTTGGACCGACCTACTTGTCCCTACCAATAATTCGATGTGAACAACATGTTTATAATTTACAATCCAGCATTGTTGCAGCAGTCGCTTCTTTTCCTCTCGCAGCTCCTCTGCCTGGTCTTTCCTGTAACTTTCACGTAGCAGCGCATGGAACTTTGCTGCGCTGTTTAACTCCTCTCTCTGATTTTTCTGCCTTAAGTTCCATCTTCTCTCTTTCTGATTAATTGTTTTCTAGTCTGCATGTGTGTGCGTGGAGCACGAAAAAAAAAAAAAAATGATGCTAGAATACGGCGGTTACCAAAACGGCTATTAGGCTACGAAACTAGTCCCAATTAAAAAACTAAATATTATCTATGCTAAAAGAAGCAGGAGAGAGTTTTGATTTGGAACTTGAGAAATGTAAGTAACCAACGTTAGGATTTCTTCTCTAAAACTAAATATTGTGAGTCAGACAGGAGTTCTGAAAACTGCTGTTAAAATGAGCAAAGACTGTAAACTATCAACATTTCTGATTCTTTTTCACCAATATTACTTTGCTATTACTGTTCAGGTATAATAACAGGTTTTATTTCTTTTATAGAACATGAGAAGGATGCTAAAGATCTGCTACTTTTTGTTTTCCACATAAAAATAGTTCTATTAAATTGACTTCTAGTTCTAGAAATAGGATAAAGACCAATAGAGGAACTCTATTTACACTGATTCTATTTTTCTAGATTTCCACACGGTCCATAAGTAAATTAGTGCAAACATTAATGTCTGGTAAATCATGTTTGAAACTGGCTGTTTATTTGGAGTGCTATTAGATTACAGATAAGATAGTGTTATATTATCTTTTATAATTGTTAAAAGTGATTTTATATTGGAATAAACTTAGGCTCATTCTTAGTGTTGTGCTTTGTAGATGATGCCTCTAAAAAAGTCAGACACAGTCAGACAGTAAGCAATATGGGATGATGATAAAAGGTTGTGTTACATTTAATCCTTTATTATCAAAAACGCTCTTGTATAACAGAAACATTATATGATTGTAGGAAACAGATATAATGATGCAGGGCAGCCTCAGGGTGAAGCAGCTGCCCTTCAGTGCTGTATTAAGAAATGTATTTGGAATGTTACCATAAAATTAGGGCTGCAACTAATGATTATTTTGCAAATTGGTTAATCTGTCAATTATTTCTTCGATAAATCAATTAATAATCAGATAGCCAAAGGTTCCTTAAAGAAGATTTTTTACTAAATGAAACCAGGTGAAACAGAAACGTTTCCTATTGAGGAGTTCTGATGGAGAATATTGACAGACAAAAACTTTTTTATCTTAAATGAAAAACGTTTACATATTTTTTACAATCTTGGTATAATTTCTGCTCTAAGTGGGTCACTCTGTCGGCTAAAGGTACATTTTAGTGGCCCTATACTACGGTTAATGATTAACCAATTACTAAATTAGATGACGATTATTTAAATGATCCATTAATATGATTAATTGTTTCATCCCCAGATAAAATACATGGAATTGGCGACCCAGAGTAACTACAGCCCAGATGTACAACTTGTATAGTGAAGTTAATATTTGAAATGCTCAGTTTCAGTTCCTCTTATTGTTCTAGTGCTCATGTAAATACATTATTTTCCGTCCCTTGAATGTATTATTTTGCATGAAACAGAGAGAGCATATTATATATGAAAATAAGAGTGGGGTTTACCTTTGCACAATTCAATATCTTCAAAAGAAAACACAGGATAAATCTACATACAACAGACATATTCAGACTATATTTGGTTAAATAGACAGTGTCTTAGTCTCTGGTTTAAATGCAAACCTTTTCAAAGTGGAAATAAGTCCTAATTCCACATTCCTCAGAGCCAGTGATGCTTTAAACATTGATAAACTGCATCTAGTGTGTGTAGTGCTTATAAGATTTGTATTAATGTAGCAAGAAATGCTGCTGTTCTCTTTAAACAAAATGTGCCCTGATGCTCACATTAAGCATGCATATTTTTGCACACGACCAATGACATCAGACTAATGAAACTGAACTACCAAAGTTGAAATCAAACCTACGCCCTTGACTCCAGACTTGCCATAAACGCCACCTGAGGTGTTTATTTACCAATTGAGTTCAATTCAGTTTATTTATATAGCGCCAATTCCAAAGACATGTCATCTCAAGGCACTTTACAATACAGTCAAATGATTTAAAGTTTTCTATCTTAGGAAAATCAGTTGATTGCATCAACTAGAAAAAAATAGAAAGAGCAATGACTCTTAGCTTGCATTATAACATAAGGTGACCAGATTTCTGAAATCAAATTTGCGGATATTTCCAGCTGGTAGATAAAAAGAAATACATATCATCAAAATTAGATTGGTAAACCGGGACAGTGATGCTTTAACCCATTTTTACACATTTATTATTATTTAAACAATAAAAATAGCATATAAATTGTGTTAGTATTTCTTAAGATTAGTCAAATTAATCAATCAATCGTGTTTATTAGTGCCATCTGGTCATTCAGTCTTCTCTGTCTTCTTCCCTCTCCATCTTCTTTACTTTCTAATTCAAGCTGGACCCAGTATTCAAGACAGACAGACAGTACAATTTCTCAAAATGCATTTATTTAAAAACTGATCTGCAGTGAAGAGCTAGGGCATCTTGGACAGGAACCTCTGCAGAAAGGAAACCTGTTTTAATAGTTCAGTCTGTGTCCAAAGAACATGGTTGATTCCAGCTGGTCAGCTGACAGCAAGAGGTGGCAGGTGCCGCACATAGAATCCCAGATGCTGGAGCCCCGGAGGACGGAAAACAAGCAGGAGATCAGATCCGGGCAGAGGAAGGAAGGCAGGATAATCTAGAGGACGAAGCCAGAGCCGGTGTCAAGGAAGTGCTCAGAATTCAGAACCAAATGATCAGAAGACAGAAGAGATTATGGAGGAAAATCCAGGTCACTGACAGGAAACAGCTCCAAATTCAGCAAACAGGCAGGATCCAGTCCAGAGACAGGTCTGCCTAAGAAATCAGACGGGAACAGGAGGGACAGTGGTTGAGAGGCAGAACAGGTCAGGATCAGGTAATCAGAAACACCAAGATAACGCTCAAACAGTTTCACCATTGGCTGGTGAATAGTCAGCGCTGATAACTGGAAACAGGCAGGTTAAATAGTAGCAGGAGCAGGTGGATCAGATGAATGACAAACTAGGTGGAGTAAGACAAGTGAATGAAATTAGTAATTAAGTCAATCATCATTGCCAAGATCATGACATTCTAGCACTCTTCTTACTTTTACCTGCTCTCTGTTTAACTCTTTTAAGTAGACTCCTCTTACTTCTCTGCTCTCATTCCATCTTCTTTCTATCCGTTTTCTGATCTTCTTCCTTTCTTCTTCTATCAATCTTACACTAATGTAAAACAGAAACAAACAATAATCAAAATCATTTCCAAACACATTAGTACATACAATATAAAAACTTACAATTTAATAGTTAAAATAAGACCCTTGTTTTATACACCTGTTGAAAGCTGGTAATTTTTAGATGAGATACTGGGAATATTTAGGTGGAGGAAGAAAATCTGTGACCCTTCATACATTGTGACCCAAGGATGTGCTACATCTATATCACTATAGACTTCTTTAGGTGTAGGAATGAATGCAGGGAAGTTAGGGTTAGTAGATAGCAGAGTTGTGAAGAGACTCTGACCAGACTCTTTGGTCTCACTATATGACGGGTCACAGATTTAGTTGTAACACCGGTATAATCCTCATCTATACGTTAACAGCTGCCAACTAGCTAGCTGACAAATTTTACTGCGTGCAGCAGGCTCATGCCCTCATTCCACCCTAATAACAGTCTACACACAACATTTCCCCCTCATTCATAAAACACTAAAATCTGGGACATTTTCAGGGACATCTTTAGTCGGGGACAGGTGTTCCAAAACAGGAATCGGGGACTAATTATTTTCTTGAACTATAGTGCTTAACACTGCTTACAAGGTAGTAAGGCTATTTGCCCATAGCTGGGACAGTGGTTGACGGATGCCAAGACACGTCCTCATGGTGGTGGGATTCGTCTGGTCTCGTCTCTGGGGCCCACTGTTGCTCCGAGATCCCCGGCAGTTTGGCCTGGGACAGTAAAGTACCCAGTTGACGTGTGTGGCCACGTGGAGGCACTGCTTGGAGTTCTGGGGTGGAGAGGCTATGTACCGGCAGGAGGAGAATCGCACCCTGGCTCCTCTTTTCAGCCCAAATGTAGGGACATGCCAGCTGCAGTAGCTGAATGCAGAGAGCTGCAAGCACGAAGCAGGACCTCGACACTACTGCAGGAGACGCTTCACACTCACCTATGTGCATTCATTTGCACACAGACACACACTTAATTTTTTTTTTTTTTTTTTTTTTTGCTTTTTTTTATTTTATGTGTATAATTTAATCAGTTTTTTCCAGCTTCCTTTTTCTGTTGGTTTAGGATCTGGACTGTCCCTCTGCTCTGGCAGGGTTTCCTAAGAGCGGGCTTCCTCTTCCAGAATATCTGCCTCTCTCAGCATCTCCTCCACAAACTCATCTAGCTCCATCTGGGTTACATCAGTAAATTGAATTTCTTCTGACAGGTCGTCAAGATCCATGGACGCAGGGTCTGAAGTGGTTTTCGCAGGGATGGAGTCTTTTTGGGATCTTGCCTCTTGGCGCCTGGCCATTTTTCGTTTTGGAGGACCAAGGTCATCTCTGTCTTCGAGCTCATCTGTCAGATACTCCAGCTTTCTTTTATAACTGCCCTCACACCGAGAGTCCAATTGTTGAAGGGAATTGACTTGCTGTTGGAGAGCGTCCTTCTCAGCTCTAAGGCTGTTCCTCATTTCTGTCTCTTTATCAAGCTGCTGCTCGAATGTGTCTTTTTTCCGTTTTAGAGCAAAGACGTTGGTATCATACTTATTTTTCAGTTCCTGGAACAAAACTTGAACTTTCTCCAGTTCACCTTGCAGGTTTTTCACCATCTCTGTGGATTTTTGATGCAGGGATTCAAAGTTTTGAGCCCTATTCTGATGGTTGTTCTTCTCAGCTCTGAGTTCATTAATGAGCTGCAGATCAGTCTTTGCTCTTTTCTCGTTCTCCTGTTGACATTTTTCTGCTTTCTGCTTTAGTGCAGAAATGTCTGTTTCATATCTGGACTTTAGTTCTTGGTAAGCGACCTTCATTTGCTCCAACTCAGTCTTATATTTCGTTTCATTGTTAACCTTGGAGGCGGTGGTCGCAGGGCTGAGAGTTTCTGGGTCATTAGAGCTTTGAATTTTCACCAGTTTTATTTTGGTTTCTTTGCCCTTGTTAATCAAAATGTCTTTGAGATTTCTCTGTCTTTCTAACTCCAATTTTGTATATTGGAGCTCTTCCTCCAGGGCGGCTACCTTTTGGGTCTCTTCAACCCATTTAGCTTTCTCGTTTTCCAAAAGACAGCTGAGCCTTTGGATTTCATGCTGGGAATTATTATCACGCTGCCTTTTCTTAATGCAGTGTCTCAAATCTTGTCCATCTTCAGATTCAAATTGCTGTTTTTTCTGCATTTCCAACTCAATTTTAGTTTTTTTCTAGCTCTTCCTTCAGGGTGTTTACCTTTATGTTCTCCTCAATCCATTTATCTTTCACGAATTCAAGAAGAGAGCTGAGTTGTTGGTTATCTAGGTTTTCTTCCTGGGAATGATTATCAAGCTGCTTGTTGTTAATGCAGCGTCTCAAATCTTGTCCATTGTCACGTTCATGTGGCTGTTTTTTCTGCATTTCCAACTCAAATCTAGTTTTTTTGAGAAATGAGCTGAGTTGTTGGTTATCTAGCTTTTCTTCCTGGGAATGATTATCAAGCTGCTTGTTGTTAATGCAGCGTCTCAAATCTTGTCCAGTTTCCCATCTATACGGCTGATGTCTCCTGCCACCGTTTGAGTAACGCTGCTTTTGATACGGCATTTTTACTCAAAAAACGGTTGTTAAAGGTTGGGTTAATCTCGAAAGGTTTTAATGTCGAACAGGAAAGCGCTTTGCATACGTCTGAACTCGTCCAAGGTGTAGCAAGCAATGAGAATTGGCAAAGGATTCTAAATGATGACATCACAGGGAGTGTTTTAGAATGTTTAGAATGCTGAAGTCATATTACGTCCACACAAGCCCCTCCCACTTATACACACACACACACACACACACACACATATATATATGTATATATATATATGTGTGTCTGTATGTATAAAACCATATTACAGCTTAAGATGGATTTTTTGTTTGAGAACTAAAGTCTTGAAGAATTTGGGATGTGATCAAATTAGCTTTCCACTAATTTAGATTTCAATGTTTTCAAAACAATTCACAATGCAAATCCATGACGTGAATAAAACATTATTTGACCAAATAACAGTAACCTGTAGTTAAATGATTATTTTTATCCTCTTCGAAATAGCTAGCAGCAAACAGACATTAGGATTCCATTAAATAACTTATGGTCATTATTTGGTTATTGAAATATAATGAGCATATGAGAAAAAACGTGAGCGCTAAATTCTGAAAATCTGTGAAATGTGCTGCAGTTCGGCTCTGAAATGTCAAGCACCATGCCTTATCCTTGGGTATTCTGGTGATCTGGGCCTTTTGGGCCTAACGCCACAGTGTTGTCCTCTTCCAATGTGAACCCCCCAGCAGCTTGACGGAAAGAGAAAGAAATCCCCTCTGCTGTGGTTTTTTACTGTTCTCAGCTCTGTGGGGGACGGAGGCACCGAGCCATTGGGAGGGGTCCTGTGGAGGTAGTTGGCTGAGAGGAGGAAACATGGAAATTGGTTCTCACTGTCATAAATTATTATCATGGTTTATGTCCCAACACCACAATCCTTTGCATGACAGGATGTACAGATACAGTCCACCTCAGTTTAAAGAAAATTATTTAAATGTGTTAAAAGAATTAATGCATTTTATATATTTACTAAAGTCCAGAGCAGGAACCTTTCAATTCAGTTCAGTTCAGTTTATTTCTATAGCGCCAAATCACAGCACATATGATTTCAAGGCACTTTCCAGTTCACCAGATCATCCAGTCAAATTGATTAAAAGTTTTCTATCTAAGAAAACCAGTTGATTGCATCGACTCATTCACTTGAAGGCAATCCCTCACACTAAGCATGCTTGTAGTGACTGTCGGGGGGAAAAACTCCCTTTTAACAGGAAGAAACCTCCAGCAGAACCTGGCTCAGTGTGAGCCGCCATCTGCTGAGGCCGACTGGGGTTGAAGGAGACAGAAGCAGAGATGCAAAAAGCAACTGTAAAAGGCGGCCCCATCCAGGAAACACACAGCCAGGCAGATGAGCTCCGAGCCAGCTCCCATGTCAGAGGAGGAAGAGAACACATCCAGCCATTCACAGTCAGAGATACAGGACCCCACTGGAAAACAGGCTGATCTCCAACATCTATAAACAAAGGCGTTGATGGCAGCAGCACAGCTGATATTTCTCTTCAAGATGAAGTCACAGCCAAACAGGAACAGACCAGATGTAGCTACTATGAGAAAAAGCAGAGAGGGTGTTAGGAATCCAGTTTGTGTGGGTTGTGTTTTTTCCCTCCACCACCAGGTGGCGCCTGGTTCTCGTTGGCCTTTTCACACACCTGCGGATGGTTGCCTCATTACCGGAGGACTCTTAAGCTGCTGACTGTCACTACCTTTTCCAGAGTGTTTGCCAGTTATGGGTACTCTAGCCAAGCTGAGTTTTGCTGAGTCAAACTGAGTTTTTGTCTACCTGAGTCTTAACCTTGTGTTTTTGTCTTTGCCTCTCGGCAGGAAGTCATCTTGCATACTGGATGTTTTGGACCTTCTCCCCCTGGAAGGATAGTCTGAGCTTCAACTGAGCTGGAGATTCAAACTGGAGGTTTAGATCTACTTTTCCCCAAGGATTGTTTGAGCTTCACACTGAGCAGGGGATTCATCTCCATAAGAAACCGTTCAAGTACCATAGGAAATCTAAGTGGCAGTCAGCTCTTCCATTCCTCAAGGAAACAACTTAGCCTGGGTAAACCCTGTCCTCCCTCCAACGAGCAAGTCAATTTCTGGAACAACCCACACCTACTGGATTGACAGATCGACACCTATTCTGCAAATGTGAGTCCCTTTATTCCCTTGTGCAAATCGAAGCTCAAATTTCGCACTGAGCCTGAACTAACCACAGGTACTTCCCCTTCACTTTTCAGTCCCGGTTTGCCAGTTTTCAGAGCAGCACTGGACCCATCTCTACCAGTTCTCAATAAACCTGTTAAACCTTCCCCTGGTCTCTGTGTTTGGTTTTCTGGGTGTGGGTCAGATCTTTGCATAAAATCATGACAGAGAGCATAATGTTAGAGATTGAACTAACAGATTCTGCATAGTGGGAGAATAAAGATAGAATGAAGCAGAATGATGAAAAATAGGTCCATATGTCCTCCATCAGCCTAAGCCTATAGCAGCATAACTATAGAGATAGCTCAGGATAACCTGAGCCATTCTAACTATAAGCTTTATCAAAAAGGAAAGTTTTAAGCCTACCCTTAAAAGTAGACAGGGTGTCTGCCTCACAGACTGGTAGTTGGTTGCACAGGAGAGGAGCCTGATAACTAAAATGTTCTGCCTCCCATTCTATTTTCTAGAAATTTTAGGAACCACTAGTAAACATGCAGATTAAGAGCGAAGTGCTCTGTTAGGGTCATAGGGAACTATGATATCTCTGATATAACACATAGCATGGCCATTTAAGGCTTTATATGTGAGAAGGAGGATTTTAAATTCTATTCTGCATTGAAAATCGCCTAGTGCCAAATCTAGTGACTTTTTTCTGCAACTGGAGACTTTGGCGACAACATATAAAAGCACCAAACTCTGCTCTCCTCTAGATAGGTGTAGGTTTACATAGGGACTATGGGGACAAGTTTCTACCAAAATTTTGGACCAACCTACTTGTCCCTACCAATAATTCGATGTGAACAACATGTTTAGGATTTACAATCCAGCGTTGTTGCAGCAGTCGCTTCTTTTCCTCTCGCAGCTCCTCTGCCTGGTCTTTCCTGTAATTTTTATGTAGCAGCGCATGGAACTTTGATATGCTGTTTAACTCCTCTCTCTGATTTTCCTGCCTTAAGTTCCTTCTTCTCTCTTTCTGATTATTGGTTTTCTAGTCTGTATGTATGCGCGCATGCTTGGAGCATGAAAAAAAAAGGATGCTAGAATACAGAGGTTACCAAAATGAATATTAGGCTTCGAAACTAGTCCCAATTAAAAAACTAAATACTGTTTGGACTCCTGTCTGTGTGGTTTGTGTTTTGTGTGTTTGTCTTCCTTCCTCCACCAGGCGGCGCCTGGTCCTGATTCATCTCCTCACTCACCTGCAAAGGGTTACCTCATTAACGGAGTGCTCTTAAGCTGCTGACTGCCACTACCTCGACTCCGAGTGTTTGCCAGTTTTGAGTACTCTAGCTATGGTGAGTTTGCTGAGTCAAACTGAGTTTTTGTCAACCTGAGTTTTAATCTTGTTATTTTTGTCTTTGCCTCTCAGCAGGACGTCATCCTGCAAACTGGACGTTTCGGACCTTCTCTCTCTGGAAGGATCAACTGAGCCCCAAACTGAGCTGGGGATTCAAACTGGAGGTTTGGATCCACTTTTCTCCAAGGGATCGTTTGGTTTCACACTGAGCAAGGGATTCATCTGCACCACAGTCCATTCAAGTACCACAGGAAAACGAGTGGCAGTCAGTTGATCCCTTCTCCTACAAGTAACCGCATTCTGGGTAAACCCTGTCCGCCCTCCACCGAATGAGACAAACACTGGAACACTCAACACCTACTGGAGTCTAAGAGTCTACCTAATTTCTGGAAACGTGAGTCTGCAAACCTTTTCTCCTCTTCAAGTTTGAGAATCAATTTTCCCAATGAACCTGAACTAACCGCAGTGTCTTCCCCTCATCTTTCAGTTCCGGTTGAGCAGTGTTCAGAGCAACACTAGAATCTCCACAAAACTTCTCAATAAACCTGTTAAACTTTTTCCCTGGTCTCTCTGTATTGGTTTCTCTGCATGTGGGTACGATAAAATCATAACAATATTATCTATGCTAAAAGAAGCAGGAGAGAGTTTTGCTGTCGAACTTGAGAAGTGTAAGTAACCAACGTTAGGATTTCTTTTCTAAAACTAAATATTCTGAGTTAGACAGGAGTTCTGAAAACTGCTGTTAAAATGAACAAAACCTGTAAACTATCAACATTTCTGATTCTTTTTCACCAATATTTCTTTGCTATTACTGTTCAGGTATAAATAACAGGTTTTATTTATTTTGAAGAACATAACAACATGAGAAGGATGCTAAAGATCTGCTACTTTTTGTTTTCCACATAAAAATAGTTCTATTTAATTGACTTCTAGTTCTAGAAATAGGATAAAGACAAACAGAGGAACTCTATTTACACTGATTCTATTATTCTAGATTTCCACACGGTCCATAAGTAAATTAGTATAAACATTAATGTCTGGTAAATAATGCTTGAAACTGGCTGTTTATTTGGAGTGCTATTAGATTACAGATACGATAGTGTCATATTGTCTTTTATAATTGTTAAAAGTGATTTTATATTGGAATAAACTTAGGCTCATTCTTAGTGTTGTGCTTTGTAGATGATGCCTCTAAAAAAGTCAGACACAGTCAGACAGTAAGCAATATGGGATGATGATAAAAGGTTGTGTTACACTTAATCCTTTATTATTAAAAACGCTCTTGTATAACAGAAACATTATATGATTGTAGGAGACAGATATAATGATGCAGGGCAGCCTCAGGGTGAAGCAGCTGCCCTTCAGTGCTGTATTAAGAAATGTATTTGGAATGTTACCATAAAATTAGGGCTGCAACTAATGATTATTTTTCAAATTGTTTAATCTGTCAATTAATTTTTTTTATTAATCAATTAATAATCAGATAGCCAAAAGTTCCTTAAAGAAGATTTTTTACCAAATGAAATCAGGTGAAACAGAAACGTTTCCTCTTGAAGAGTTCTGATGGAGAATATTGACAGACAAAAACTTTTTTTTTATCTTAAATGCAAAATGTTTATATTTTTTATAATCTTGGTATAATTCCTGCTCTAAGTGGGTCGCTCTGTCGGCTAAAGGTACATTTTAGTGGCCCTATACTCCAGTTAATAATTAATCAATTACTAAATTAGTTGAAGATTATTTAAATAATGGATTAATATGATTCATTGTTTCTGTCATGATGGGTTCACTGTTGTGACCCAATTATGCAGAACACCACTGAGACGGAAACTGGAGTAAAAGGTTTAACAGAGTTTATTGTCACAAGCACTGAGATAATGACTGGTTCTGGTTCAGGCCTGGGAAACTGGTTCACCTGAGTCTGCTTGAGAAACAGTTCATTTAGCGTTGCGCATAGGAGTTTGATTCTTGACAGTTTCAGATTTGTACCTTGAGGGTTCTTGATTAAAGCCTTGAGAGGGAAACTGTTGGATCTGGAGAGGATTTGATCAGCAGAGTACGTAAGCTGCTTCAGCGTCTTACTTCTTAAGAGTGAGCAGACCTTGGCTTTGAGTTTCCAGCTCTTGGTCCAGAGCTGCATGGAAGTTCAGAGAGAGGCTTCAGGTTTGGCTCAGAGGGCAGCCTCGGCAGGTTAAGCTCTTCCAGAGCTTCACAGGAGAAAAACTGGTTTCCTGGAAGACAGTGTCATGATGGGTTCACTGAAGGAGACCCAGTTATGCAGAACACCACTGACGGACACAAGGATGAAAAGTTGAACAGTTTATTAAAGCACAAAACACACAGAATGTACTGATTCTGGTTCGGGCCTGGAAACTGGTTCACTGGAGTCTGCGTGAGAGACAGCACAGTTAGTGACTGCTGACAGGGTTTGAATTCCACAGGTTCACTGATTGTACCTTGAGGGTTCTTGAGGTTAACCTTGGGAGAGTCACTGTTGGTTCTGGAGAAGGGTTTGTCAGCAGAGTCCGTTTGCTGCTTCAGCGTCTCACGTCTTAGCTTGAACAGACCTTGGCTTAGATTTCCCAGCTCTAGTCCTGAGCTGCTTGGGGGTTCTCTGTGAATCTTCAGGGTTTGGCTCAGAGGGTCGGCTCGGCAGGTTAGCTCTTCCAGAGTTCTCACAGAGGAGGCACGGGTTTCCTGGAAAACAGAGACAGTAGTTAGAATCCAGACTGGATTCAAAGTCATGGAGATACACTGAGGATCTAGGCTTTAGCGCTAACCAACTGGAACAACACTGCGGCATTGAGGCAAGGTCTGAAGACAGCTTATATAGTGGATCCTCTGATGATCTTGACGAGCTGCAGCTGTGCAGGAGGTTCCCTCAGAGGATCCACGGCGGACTCTGCTGGAGAAAGATGGGATTTCTCCAGCTCCCAACAGTACCCCCCCCTCAACGACCGCCCCTTGGCGGTCCGGAAGAGGTTGATGGGCAGGAACGCTCGTACTCATGATGAGTGCCGGATCGAGGATGTACGAGCCTGGGACCCACTGGCGATCCTCCGGTCCGTAGCCCTCCCAGTCGACGAGGTATTGCCATCCGCGACCTCGTCGACGGGAGTCCACGATGCGGCGCACTGTGAAGGCCGGATGGCCATCGACCTCCAGGGCGGGTGGTGGGGAGTCGGACGGTGGGCACAGAGGGCTCGAAGAGACAGGCTTGATCTGGGACACGTGGAAAGTGGGGTGGATCCGGAGGGACTGAGGTAACTGGAGACGAACAGCTGAGGGGTTGATGACTCGAGAGATCCTAAAGGGTCCGATGAATCTCAGGGAGAGTTTTCGAGACATCCCCTTGAGGGGGATGTCACGAGTGGAGAGCCACACCTCCTGGCCCTCAGAGTACTCGGGGGCGGGACGTCGCTTGGCGTCGGCGAAACGTTTTGCAGATGCTGATGACTGATTGAGAGTGGCGATGGTTTCCCTCCAAATCCTCTGGCAACGGCGAATGTGATGATTGACGGACAGCACCGATATCTCTCTCTCATCTGCGGGGAAAAGAGGTGGTTGATATCCGAGACTGACCTGAAATGGGGACTGTCCAGTGGATGCAGAACGGAGGGAGTTGTGAGCATATTTAATCCATGGGAGAAATTGGCTCCAGTCCACGGGATTATTAGACGTGAGGCAGCGAAGGGTGGTTTCCAACTGTTGGTTCATGCGCTCGGTCTGACCATTCGATTGGGGGTGGTAACCTGAGGTGAGAGAGGGTTTGCAGCCGAGAGCAGAACAGAAAGCTTTCCATACCTGGGAGATAAATTGGGGACCTCTGTCCGAGAGAATCTCTTGGGGGATGCCATGAAGCCGGAAAACATGTTTAATGAGAATCTGAGCTGTCTGGAAGGCCGTGGGAAGTTTTCTGAGGGGAACTAAATGGCAGGATTTCGAGAAACGGTCAACAATGGTGAGTATGGTGGACATACCTCGGGAGACAGGGAGACCAGTGACAAAATCAATGGCGATATGGGACCATGGACGCGAGGGAACAGGAAGTGGTTGAAGCAGGCCAGAAGGAGGTTGGTGTGAGGCTTTGTTACGGGCACATGTGGGGCAAGCCAACACATTCTCCTTTACGTCCTTGTGGAGAGTGGGCCACCAGAAGCGTCTGGAGATGAGAGCTACTGTTCTACTGACTCCTGGATGAGCAGAGAATTTGGCGGCATGCATCCACTGGATAAGACGGGACCTGACAGAAGATGGGACATATGTACGGTTAGAAGGACCGTTACCTGGATCGGGTTCAGTGGCCAAGGCTGAGTTGATGAGGTCAGTTATCTCCCAGTTGACCACTCCCACTGTACATGATGCCGGAAGGACAGGTTCTGGAGTCTCAGGATGATCGACGGAGTAGAGACGAGAGAGAGAATCGGGCTTCACGTTCTTGGATCCGGGTCTGTAGGAGATGATTAGGTTGAAACGAGAGAAGAAGATTGACCACCTGGATTGGCGAGGATTAGCCTGTTTTGTTGACTGGATGTAAGCCAGGTTCTTGTGGTCTGTCCACACAAGAACCGGGTGCTCAGCTCCCTCCAGCCAATGCCTTCATTCTTCCAACGCCAGTTTGATAGCCAGGAGCTCTCGGTCACCCACATCATAGTTCTGTTCAGCGGATGAGAGCCTACGGGAGAAGAAAGCACAAGGGTGTATCTTTTGGTCTGAGTCGAGCCTCTGGGATAGAAAGGCTCCAACACCGGAATCTGAAGCATCCACCTCTAGGATAAACTGCTTCGCAGGATCAGGTTGAATAAGGACAGGTGCTCTGGAAAACAAGGATTTTAATCTTTCAAATGCTGCTTGAGCCTCGGGAGTCCACTGAAATGTGCGTTTAACAGAAGTCAGGGAGGTTAGTGGAAGGGCGGTCTGGCTGTAGTTTCTAATGAACCGACGATAGAAGTTTGCGAATCCTAAATACCTCTGAAGTTGTTTTCGGTTCTCAGGGACTGGCCAGTCTAAGACTGCCTTGATCTTGTCCTCTGAAGGTTTTACCTGGCCGCCCTCTAGCACAAACCCCAAAAAGGTGACTGAAGGTTGATGAAATTCGCACTTCTCGGCTTTCACGAACAGCTTATTCTCCAGTAGTCTCTGTAAGACAAGACGGACATGTTTCTTGTGTTCAACGAGGTTCTTGGAGTAAATGAGAATGTCATCAATGTACACGAAAACAAACACGTTGAGAAAGTCTCTGAGAACATCATTAACTAGGGCCTGGAAGCAGGCTGGAGCATTAGTTAGACCAAAGGGCATCACTAGGTATTCGAATTGGCCCAAGGGTGTCTTGAAGGCAGTTTTCCATTCATCGCCCTCACGGATCCTGAGGAGATGATAAGCGTTTCTTAAATCCAGTTTGGAAAACACTGTTGCACCCTGTACTGGTTCAAAGGCAGAGGCGAGAAGAGGCAGCGGGTATTTGTTTTTGATTGTAATCTGGTTCAAACCTCGATAGTCTATACAAGGTCTCAGGGAACCATCCTTCTTCACCACGAAGAAGAACCCAGCGCCCAATGGAGAGGATGTAGGACGAATTATTCCAGCAGCTAATGATTCGTTGATGTATTTTTCCATTGTTTCTCTCTCGGGCTTGGAAATGTTATACAGTCTGCTGCTAGGAAGAGGAGCACCAGGTAAAAGTTCAATGGCGCAATCGTATGGTCTGTGTGGAGGTAGGGACGTCGCACTGACGTTACTGAAGACAGGGGCTAAGTCATGGTACTCAGAGGGGACTGAAGAAAGGTCAGGAGAGTCCATCTCCCCCCCACCTCTAGGAGACCCCAACAAGGGGGCAGCAGAACGAAGGCATGTTTCGTGGCACGTAGTGGACCATGATTCCAGATGACGTTTAGTCCAGTTAATGTGAGGATTATGCTTCTCCAACCATTCGAACCCGAGAACCAGCGGAGAACATGCAGAGGGAAAAACAAAGAATGTTATTGTCTCTCGATGGTTACCTGACAGAAGTTGCTCGAGGGGCTGGGTTTGGTGGGTAACTCGATGGAGTCTTTTCCCGTCAATAGCGGATACACAGAGAGGCTGAGAGAGAGGAATGATTTTAATCTGGAGTTGCTGGACGAGGTTAGAGTCGATTAGGTTACAGCCTGAGTCGACGAAAGCAGAGAAAGAGAGGCTTTGATTATCACAGAAAAGCGTGGCAGGAAGTAACAGTCGAGGAGATTTCTTTGTGTTTATTTGGCCCGCCAGACTCCTCAGATCCTCTGGCGGGCCCCGGCTTTTGATTTAGCCGGGCAGGAGGCGATGAAGTGTCCACTCTCACCACAGTAGATACATAGTTTACTTATAAAACGCCTCTGTCTCTCCTCTGGAGTGAGCCTGGTGTGTCCCACCTGCATGGGTTCGAAATCCCTTTCGCCCGAATGAGAGGCCTGAACAGGCAACGGTAGAGACTGGGGCTTAGTCCTCTGAGTGGGCAACTGCTCTGTAGAGGGAGAACAAACAGTCATATTAAGTGAAGCAGAAGAAAATGTACTCTGCTTCTTAGAGCTGTTTCTGGCTCGAATTCTATTATCTAATCTGATGGAGAGGCGAATTAAATCTTCGAGGGTGGCAGGTTCATCGAGGGTTGTGAGTTCCTCCTTAATCTGCTCGTTTAATGCCATGAAAAAGGCTCCTTTCAAGGCGCTTTGGTTCCATCCGGAAGCTGCCGCCTTAACCCGGAAGTTAATTGAAAATTCAGCCACCGAAGAATCTCCCTGTTTAAGGTTGAAAAGAGCTCTACCTGGGTAAATTCAGCAATGAAATCAGAGTAATAGCAATTTAAACTGTCGTCAGCGGCAAATCTTGCCTGAGCCCATTCCAAAGCTCTTCCTGTTAACTGAGAGAGAATGAAAGTTATCTTCTTGTGATCCGTGGAAAAACAACCAGGGGAGTTCTGAAAAATCAACCGACACTGAAATAAAAATCCTTTGCAATCTTTCATGTTACCAGAAAATTTCTCTGGAAGACTAGGACGGAACTCTGATGACCACACTGCTGGTGACCTCGGATGAGGGACTGGACCCGGAAATGGTTGTTGTACAGACGCAGCATTAGCGCTGTTCACGTAGTTAACATAGCCTTGAATGGCTTGATTCTGTCTTTCTATGTGGGTGTTTAACTCACGTAGAGCCAGGCCGTGTCCATGAATTTGGGCTGCCTGTTCCTCTAGTCGACGGAGATGGTGATCTGCTGGGCCTTGAGTTTGGCCGCAGTGTTCTGTCATGATGGGTTCACTGAAGGAGACCCAGTTATGCAGAACACCACTGACGGACACAAGGATGAAAAGTTGAACAGTTTATTAAAGCACAAAACACACAGAATGTACTGATTCTGGTTCGGGCCTGGAAACTGGTTCACCGGAGTCTGCGTGAGAGACAGCACAGTTAGTGACTGCTGACAGGGTTTGAATTCCACAGGTTCACTGATTGTACCTTGAGGGTTCTTGAGGTTAACCTTGGGAGAGTCACTGTTGGTTCTGGAGAAGGGTTTGTCAACAGAGTCCGTTTGCTGCTTCAGCATCTCACGTCTTAGCTTGAACAGACCTTGGCTTAGATTTCCCAGCTCTAGTCCTGAGCTGCTTGGGGGTTCTCTGTGAATCTTCAGGGTTTGGCTCAGAGGGTCGGCTCGGCAGGTTAGCTCTTCCAGAGTTCTCACAGAGGAGGCACGGGTTTCCTGGAAAACAGAGACAGTAGTTAGAATCCAGACTGGATTCAAAGTCATGGAGATACACTGAGGATCTAGGCTTTAGCGCTGACCAACTGGAACAACACTGCGGCGTTGAGGCAAGGTCTGAAGACAGCTTATGTAGTGGATCCTCTGATGATCTTGACGAGCTGCAGCTGTGCAGGAGGCTCCCTCAGAGGATCCACGGCGGACTCTGCTGGAGAAAGATGGGATTTCTCCAGCTCCCAACAGACAGAGACAAAAGTTAGAATCCAGTCTGGATTCAAAAGTCAACAAAGGTTCACAGAGATACTAGGCTTAGGTGCTAACCAACTGGATCAACACTGCGGCGTTGAGGCAAGGTCTGAAGACAGCTTAAGTACTGTGGATCCTCTGATGATGGAATGGGCTGCAGCTCTGCAGGAGGCTCAACTCAGGAGGATCCACGGCGGACTCTGCTGGAGGAAGGTGGTACTTCCCCAGCTCCCAACAGTTTCATCCCCAGATAAAATACATGAAATTGGCGACACAGAGTAACTACAGCCCAGATGTACAACTTGTATAGTGAAGTTAATATTTGAAATGCTCAGTGTCAGTTCCTCTTATAGTTCCAGTGCTCATGTAAATACATTATTTTCCGTCCCTTGAATGTATTATTTTTGCATGAAACAGTGAGAGCATATTATATACAAAAATACGAGTGGGGTTTACCTCTGCACAATTCTATATCTTCAAAATAAAACACAGCATAAATCTACATACAACAGACATATTTAGACTATATTTGGTTAAATAGGCACTGTCTTAGTCTCTGGTTTAAATGCAAACCTTTTCAAAGTGGGAAAAAGCCCTAATTCCACATTCCTCAGAGCCAGTGATGTTTTAAACACTGATAAACTGCATCTAGTGTGTGTAGTGCTTATAAGATTTGTATTAATGTAGCAAGAAATGCTGCTGTTCTCTTTAAACTAGATGTGCCTTTATGTTCACATTAAGCATAAAAAAGGATCTGCATATTTTTGCAAAGGACCAATGACATCAGACCAATGAAACTGAAGACCAATAGTTTCCCTACCAAAGTTGAAACCAAACCTACGCCCTTAGTGTGAACGGTGAGGTAACCCAAACTTAACTAACCAGATAAAGGTCTCCTCTTTTCAGCTTTTTGACTCTTTTGATATAGTGAAAGTCCTTTGGGAAACTGAAAGTCCTTTGGGAAACTCCTCCAACTCCCATTGTCATTGTGACACAGCACACACAAGTGAACACTGCACACCATGAAATTGCATTTATGCCTCACCCGTGCAAGGGGGCAGCCCTCAATGGCGCCCCAAGGGAGCAGTGTGGCAGGACGGTACCATGCTCAGGGTACCTCAGTCATGGAGGAGGATGGGGGGTCGGGAGTCGAACCGGTAACCTTTGGGATCCAAGTCTGACACCCTAACCGCTCACCCACGACTGATAGAAAGTGTGACGTAAAGTTTCAGTCTAAAAGAATAAAATTAATGTTTTTAATTTTCAGCTTCTAGGCTCTGGCCTCTGACTTTCTACCCTTTTCCTTCTCCTTCGCTCTGGTCTTCAATTTATAAACAGATTTACATCTCAGTCCCTGAAATGGTCATTACTCTCCAAACCCCCGCTGATAAAAAGATGAAAAGAACTGAGATTGGACTTATTCTGTTGGATAGTATGCTGCTGTTATCAGTGATTTCTCCTGCAGCTCTATGTATGAGTGGAGAGAAACTCTTTCTGTGGACTGAATGAGAAGCTGTAGCTATTATGGGTCTAAAGCCAAAAACCTGCAGAAATATCATTTAAATAGAGAATTATACTGATCAGTGCTCAAACACAGCAGCTGTTCTAGTTTAGCTTTTTGTAAAAAGTTTTTTTTTCTGCATTCAAAATGAAAACGCTCAAATGATTTAAGTTTAAAGAAATTAATAGTTAGTGAACTCTATTAAAGGGAGAATGAACAGTAACTTTAAACTGTTAAAAAAGGCAAAGAATCAACTTTAAACTTAAAGTCTGGTCAGATAGGAATAATCAATGGATCATTATTTATACCTAAAACTAATATGTTTGCAGTGATTTAATGAATTTTGCCTTATTAGTAAAAAGATAATAATTTCCGTCTTGACCACCGAGTCTGGGAGCGGCCATTTTTGCCCAAATATAGTAACACCTCCCTCCTGACATCTTCCTGCAGTGACGTGACGGTGCGGTAAGCCTAGCGCCATTCTCCCCACTTTACAAGCTAAATCAGTGGGAACTACTAGACACATCTGCAATCAACAACAATTATTGAAGATTTCCAGAGGACTTCACCATTGAAATTCACCAGAGCTATAGATTTTTTTGTTGTTGTTTTTGTTTTGAGTTTTCCGGCATTAGTGGCTTGTTCTTTCGACAGTAGGCTGACAGGAAAGGTGGGATGAGAGAGTGGAAGAGACATGCGGGAAAGGTTCACAGATCGGGCTCGAACGCTGCACGCTAACCACTGCACCACCTGCACGCCCACCATAGCTACAGTTACACTGACAATCCATGCATGGCAGTTGCATGTTGGAATACATCGGGTAAAAGTGAATTTTTTCTATTTCACCTTTCTGATTCCTGATCCTCGTGAGGGAGGATTTGCTATCGAACTTCTGGCCAGAGAAAAAACACGTAATATGTAGCCAACATTTGGAAGAAGAATGTTTTCAAGATGACTTGGATAATAGTGACAAACACCAGATACAGCACTGGGACTTGATCAACAGCCGATACCGCGGCGTGACGCCACAAACCAGTAGGTGGCAGTAGTGTTCTTTGACAAACATGGATGCCTCCAGTAAAGCACATTCAAATTAATAACTCTTAATTAAAAAACACTGTAATGATTTCATATTGAAGTACTTTCAGGAATTTGAATTCTGAATATGAGCGGACTTTTCCTCTAAAGAAACTCTGTATAACATTTAGCCACCAGGGGGCACTAGACCTGTAACTGCAGGGTTTAGCGCCCTTGAAAGCCTCTGGTATGGCAGACAAATTCTGTCATAATTCAAAACAGACACAGAAACAAACTAGAAAAAAACCCACAGAAAGCGCAGATTTCAGCCAAACAGCATTTTCGCCTCATATTGTGACCAAGAGCTAAAAGACACACGTGATCTGGATCATTAACACATTTCAATGGATTGTTCCTTGGCATGAGGCACATCTTTGATTAAAAATATAATTAAAATAAGTTCATGACCTTTCAAGTTATCCTGTATTCATAGAGGGTTTTAAAACTACCACAGCGACCACAAAGAGTTGTACATCCCAAGGTGGGTTCAAACTGTATAAAAACAGCAGAAATGGTTAAAAGATTCAAACAGATAAAAAAAATAAATGAGTTAAAGCAAATAAAACTATACAAAAAAAGTAAAACAAAACAGTCTCGTGCTGTATTAAAAGCCAAAGAAGAAAATAAGATTTTAAGACAAGTTTCTAGTCACAAGATTGTCTACTGAGTAGCAGCAACTGAAAAAGATGTGTCCCCTCCAAGCTTCCGTCTGGACATCAGCGGGTCAGGTGACCAGAGTGGGAGCACAGGGATGGAGGTCTTGGCCTCGTCTCGGTCCTCCTTGGTCTCGGTTGATGTGGTCTCGTCTAAAAGACCATTAAATACTGGCTTCTGGAGGACAATGGCGTCTGTGGATGAGGATCCTTTGCTCGCCAGTGTCTGTGATGGTGCCATGCTTCAACAAATCATCAGGGTAAGCTTCTAGTGAACTGGAGCATCAGTGGTTGAATGAAATAGACAGTTTAAAATGATTCATACATGTTTAGCAAATTACCTTCTGACCTGAACTTTTTTTTTTTTTTTACTTCCATGAGGTTTAGACTCAGTGATAAATAAGAGCTTTTTTTTAGGTAACTCATATTTAATTCAATTCAGTTTATGTATATAGTGCCAATTCACAACACATGTTATCTCAAAGCAATTTACAGGGACAATTCAACCAGATCATCCAGTCAGATTGATTTAAAGTTTTCTATCTAAGGAAAATCAGTTGATTGCATCGAGTCTTTGACTCAAAGGAAATCCCACACACCAAACATGCCTATAGCGACAGTGGAGAAGAAAAACTCTCTTTTAACAGGAAGAAACCTCCATCAGAACCAGGCTCAGTGTGAGCGGCCATCTGCCGAGGCCGACTGGGGTTCAAGGAGACAGAAGCAGATATACAAAATGATGACATAGCAGGAATGAATAAAACAAGGACATGTTACTAAAAGTTATCTCAGATCTAGACAGCATGGCGTTAGAAAAATGTCAGCTCTTTCTACTCACAGCAACACAAATAAGGTTTCTGGAGCAAGAAATCACAGAATTAAGCATCAAACTGGACAGATTGGTGTTAAATCTCAACCAGAATATCTCCGACTATTCCACCTTTTATCCATGTTTTCTTCACATCTAACCCTTTTGCTCATCCTTAATTTTTCAATGACATGATTTTATGAACTGATTTAGGAAGAAAACAAGATCCTGTGTAGAGATTAATAGACTGAGAGTTTTTTTTGTTTTGTAGACGTGAAGGGAATACAGAGGAAGCAGGTGAATTAATGGAAGCTCCTAGATTTTTTCTCTTTTAATACAAAAAGTCAATCTCAACCAGTTGTATAAAAAAAAAATAAAACACAGATGCTGTGTTTCAATCCTTTTCCAGGCAAAATGAGGCATTCACCTTGAAAGCAGCCTGGCAGGGCAGTATAATGAAAAACATTCCACTGAGATGTGAAGGAGCTGTGGCTGGTGTGAGGGTCGGACACGTCCACAACACTTTGCATTTTCAAAACTTCCTCTCTCCAAACTCAGGGTTATGCTTCTAGCAGATTCCAAAGAAAACTTTAACAAAAAATAAAGCTTTTGGGCGATGCTATGATGTGGAGGTAGGGTGCGTGACCTATATACCGGCTGACCTTTGCCGAACGTCTCTCCCTTTCCTTGTAACCCACCTCCCTGTCTACCTACTTAAAAAAATAACAAAATAAAGGTCACTAGTGCCTAAAAAAAATAATCTTTATAAATGAGTAAAGCTTTTATGACCTGTTAGCATTCAGAGAGCTCGCTGCCTCTGAGGCCTGGTTCTGCATATGTGCTTGTAGAATAGAATAGAATAATAGAATAGAAAATCCCTTTTTTGTCCCACAATGGAAAATTCTTGTGTTTACAGCAGCAATAAGATTATAGAAAAAAATGGTCACACAAACGTGGACCTTAGAAACGTGTATAACATCACAATGAAGAGTTAAAAGATAAACACTAAAATACCTTAGTGTAAAGTGTTTAAACAATATAAAACTGGAGAATAAATAACCAATATCCAGCTATGGATATTTTTACAGGAACGGATATTTGAAAGTAGCAGCAACATCAGAGATGTGCAAAATGACAGCAGCATGTTATTTAACTGACTAAGATAGAAACTTTGCTAAATTAGCATGAATGTAACAACTTATTGAGGTTGTTGGGAACAGTGGTGGTTCTAGAGTCTTCCAGCTGCTGGGAGGAAGTATCTGTGACAACGCTCCCTGGTGCATTTAAGGTGCAGCAGTCTGTCACTGAAGGAGCTGTCCAGTTCAGCACCAGCTTCATGCATGGGGTGGGAGACATTATCCAACCAAGACGTTTATTTTAGTAAGAAGCTTATGAACCTACAAATTTACCTCAATCCCAAAACATGATTAGCCTTCATTTTCTACTCACCCCCATGCTGAACAACACTCTGGAATACTTTTTTGATATCTCAAATGCATCTGGAGATCTGGGAGGCTTCTTGCTGTCTGCTGACATTCAAATAATGGAGGTCTATGGTGCCCGAGGCAGAAAGGTCCATAAAAGTCCACAAAAAACGTGTCAATATTCCTCCATACTGCTCGTCCAATGTATTCCAAGTGTCCTGAGTGGGTAGCATCCAGAATTTACTTGAAACGAAGTCATTTAGAATGTTTTTAGAGCATAAACAGTAGTGTATAGGATTTCCTGAAAGCGCGCACCTGCGCGTTCACAACGCTACGGAAGCCGGCAGACCAAACCGGAAGAAAGTGCGCATTCAGCGTCTGCTCTGCCAATAATGCAAGCATAGAAGAAGAAATGTGCTGTTTACCTGTGCAAAGAAAGAAACAACGAAAGAAAAATTTCTGAGGACTTCAGTGTTGAGGAAGAGCATGAGTTCTTTGCCGAGCTGAATGCGCACTTTCATCTGGTTTGGTCTGCCGCGGTTTCCGTAGCGTCGTGAACACGCTTTCAGGAAATCCTATACACTACTGTTTATGCTCTAAAAACATTATAAATAACTTCGTTTCGAGTAAATTCTGGATGCTACCCACTCAGGACACTTGGAATACATTGGACGAGCAGTATGGAGGAATATTGACACGTTTTTTGTGGACTTTTATGGACCTTTCTGCCTCGGGCACCATAGACCTCCATTATTTGAATGTCAGCAGACAGCAAGAAGCCTCCCAGATCTCCAGATGCATTTGAGATATCAAAAAAGTACTCCAGAGTGTTGTTCAGCATGGGGGTGAGTAGAAAATGAAGGCTAATCATGTTTTGGGTGTACTATTCCTTTAAGCGAAAAATCAAACGCGCGTCTACACCAAGATGCGTTCGCTGCGAGTCAGAAAGCTATGGTGCATTCAGGAGCATTGGAACATTTTAAACTTACAAGAATGAGGCCTAAAACAGAACTGTATTTTACTGAACTGTATTGTATTTTTTTGTTTGTTTATGCACATTGCTAGCTGTTTATTCTAAAAAATCTATAATATTACAGCAGCAATTTATCAAGGTTTTTCAAAATCCTGTTTAAAAGCTCCAAATGGGGCTTCAGATCATATGAAGCGACAATTGCACTGTCATTGTTTTACAGGGCAGAATTTGCATTTGCTTATCCTTGTACTTAATTACTGATGAATATACAGGAATACGGACGTACTGTACAAGTGTCAACGCCCTCATTAAGGCCAGGTTTGTTTTCAAGATCTTTGGCTAACATTGATGAGTCATGTGATTTATAATTGCAATGAATAAAGTTTAAATTGAGGATCTGGAATTTATGTTGCAATATGTGTGAAGTTTAGCATCAAAGTGATTGCAACTTGCATGGCAGGTGATCCAAGCCAGTCTACAATTTTTTTAACAGAAAAAATAATTCTGTGTTTCATAAGCAGAACAATACACCAACAAAAATCAAGTTACTTGGCTTAGATGGAGGCAATTGTGCAACAGCCTTTTTCTGTTCAGCTTACAAGCAGTGAGCAAAAGCCTTTTGGAGATTAGCAGTGGTTCATCTGTCACATTGCATTAGAATATATTTTGTTCACTCTAGCACTTTCTGTGATACTGCATTAAAATAAGTTTCAAATTTAAAGACATTATGGTTGGAGTTTTTATCATTTTGAAAACTAAGTGAGGTTTACCTTGAGGCTGAAAACTGACCAAGTGGGAACTATTCTGAATGTTAAGTTTCATAGTTAAGGTTAAACTTGATTGTCAGTTCTGTCATTTCTACTGGTTTGTTCTTCATTCATTTGATCTCTGTTGCATTCTTAGGTCCACTGATTTATTTCCTATCAGCTACTGGAGCAGTGAGGTTAGACTTTATTCAGAGCCTTAATCTAATCTAAAAGCATAATTTCTCATTTTGTTCAGTGCTCAGAGCCAAAATTTTGTGCTTTTCCCCCTCTCCAATTTGCAGAAGATCTACTTATCAGACCCCCTTGAGGTTGTTGATCTGTACAAAGTGCAAAGACAACGGCTTCTGATTCTGCATCAGCATATCGAAGCAAGAGTTCAAAAGCTGAGGGACATCAAACAGGACGTGAAAGAAATGTGAGAAGCTGCCTTAAAATCTGAAATGAGGTTTTAGACAGATCAGTCTTAATTGTAAAGCAGTATTGTTATAACAGATGCAGGCGACACAAAGACGTATGGTGACATGTAAAATAAAGGCAAATTACAGACAAATGGCTAACATTACTGTTACATGATTGTTTTAAGGAAAGAGAAAGTTAGCCATCTGGAAGAGAATCTATCAATCCAAGAAAGCGACATAAAGCCCATGTTGGAAATGGAAGACAGGAGGGCTAATAAGTTCAGAAGAGGAGTTCAACGCAAAGAGACACAGAAGACAGAAACACAGGTAAAAAAGCACTGGCACAAATGATATTTTCCTTCTGCTTTTAACTCATTTAAATGTTTTAGATTATTCACCAAACTGTCAGACAAGGGAACCTGGAAAACTATAAACGGTGGTTTTCAACAACAACAAAAACGTAATCAGACATCTCTGCAAAATCATGAGTTCACTGTGAATAAATCGTAGCATCTTTTGCCAACATCACAAGCCACATGAAGGATTGATTACTGTGGGAGCTGTCAAAAAACAACAAAATATGCCCTGGTACAAAAAATTCAAGAACAGATGAAAAATAGAATTAATGGAATCTATTCATCCGAACAAGGTTGAAGAAGCCATTTTTAAAACTCTTTGAAGTCGAGCAGACCACAGGGATGTGTCAAACAGTGATTAATCTCTGGGAGCAGCCAATGAACAGAAAGTATCCCAAAATCGGTTCAATGACTCCTTCTGGAGATCGTTAAAAAAAACATAGTTAAGATCGATTGCCCACCAGGCCTCACTGGCCTCCATCAATGTTTACTTTTAATGATTCAATAATACAGAAGAGACAGGGTAAAAATTACATTCGATGATTCATGGAACCACGAGGAAAAAGGGTAACTTTCTGGATGGGTGATTTTGTTACATCCAACGTAAAACAAGCAGCTATTTTAATTAGGGGCATGTCCTTCATTCTGGCTGGTTGGCGTTCATCTGACCTTCTCCACCAATATCTACCTCCACTGAGGTCTCTCGGTGCTTTAAAATGTTCTTTTACATTTAGTAGTGCTATGTCGTGTGTTGTTAAAACAAGTTTGTATTATAAAACCGGACATTGTCGATAATCATTAAGAAATCAAGAATCAAGAACAGTTTGAGTAACTTGTTTATTAAATATGCAAATCTTATAGAAGGTGAAGAAAAACAGATTTAATATTAATATAATATAATAATACAATAGATAAGATAGCTCTGTTTGTTCATGTTTGACATGATCTGTTTGAATCATGTCTGTTCTGTAAGGAAATGGGATCTTTAAAATCTTGGACAAATGAATTGCAAGATGTATTTGCTCACATGTATGTGTGAAGAACAGAGGCTGGAACAAAATACAACCAAGACAGTTCAGTGACGTTAGAGCATAGTTTATTCAGCAGCGTGCTTTGTGAGCAGGGCTTGAGTCTGAGAGGAGCCAGCAGGCTGCAGACTGATAGGCAGACAGTTTATGAGGAGATTTCCTGGGTTTATGATCCAGAGGAAGGCAGACAGATTTGGAAATCGAGAGGTCCAGGAGCAGAACAGAAAGGATATCCAGACAGGCTGCCAGAGTCAGAACAGGATCAATTATGCTCAATATCAGAAACAGAACGGGGCAGTTAACAGACGGGCAAACAAGTAATTTAGATGACGCTGGATAAATCTTACCGGGGTTAGTACAAGATAATCTGGCCCTGACGTCTGGTGTTATGGTGATTATATAGTGATGGAACCAGGTGTAGCTGGTGAAAGCTGATTGAGGGACGGGCGGAGCTGAGCAGGTGTATGGAAGGAGTGATCAGCCCAGCATCAGTGCAGAGATCATTACAGTATGGGCATTGCACTGATGGCACAGTCATGTACGAATGGCACTTATGTAAATTCATAATAAATAAACAAATAAAACAAAATCAGTACTGGCTGAAATCAAAATCAACAGGTTTTTTTTTAGAGTTCTGATCTTCAAAAAAAAACAACTGCAATCGTTGTGAACATCATGGCAAAACTAAAACATGGAAATGGTAGTGTGATGGTCAGTTATTGTTTCACATAGGATCTGGTTTTTTAGGCATGTTAGCTTAAAAGCTTTTATATATTTACTTGGGTCATTGTCATCTAATAATGACATATGTTTGATCAAATGAAACATTATGTGTGCCAAAAAAAAAATGGAAATGTGCAACAGAGTACATATTTTTCACAGCTTTGTTTTCAATTGTCAAACCTTTTTAGATCCAAAATAACTCATATAATTCTGTTCTTCTCTACAGGATCCCATCTTTACGACTGTGGATAGGAGGGTGACAGAAATTTACTCCTGCTTCTTCAAAGAACAACCAATCTCTACACCACTCTACACTACTCGGGAAAAGCTCATAAGTGTTATAGAGCCTATCGTCGCTTTGATGAAGACCCTTGAAAACATCCCTGAAAAGGAACTTCAGCAAGAGCGAGGCGCCCTCATTAAGGCCAGGTTTGTTTTCAAGAGCTTTGGCTAACATTGATGAGTCATGTGAACATATAACATCTTCCTAAAGAATTCTCATTCATTCTTTAATCTATGTTTTTTTGAAAGGCTTGAGAGTTTTTAAAGAGATTTTATGAGATAGAACAAAAAAAAAAGTGAATAAGAAAGACTAAACATTTCTCACACTTATATCTCTGGAGACTATTCCACAATGCTAATTTGGTGTTAAATGCTGGAAAACCTAAGTTTGCACAATTTCCAATTCTGACTCCAGGGGCAAAGGATGATCTGCCTAAAAAGTAGCTTTCCAAGTCATCAATGTATTAATATGAACCATTGCCAGAAAAAAACGCCAAATTTTCAAACACCAAAGCTGTTTGATAAAGCTACTTGAACTGGAAGAGCTTAAAAAAGGAATAAAGGTAATAGAGTTAGTTACCTGGTATAGGTTGTCTTATTGGACTTATCATTCCAGAATACGTGAGCATAAACGTCAGCAGGAGATGGAGAGGGAGAAGGAGAAGCAGAGGAAGTGTAAACGAGCTCTAACAGTGAGACAGAAAATGGTAAGCCATTCTTAAATGTTTTAAACAGGCGTTCACACTGCTTTTACAATTTGTATTAGTATAATACTCGAGGTCTCTATATGTTATTTTTTTTTTGCTTTGTTTTTTTGTATAGTGTAATACACTTCCAATTTCAATATTCAATTGAATCAAAATTCAATATACATCAAGAGCTCATTTCCCTTCATTAGACGACCTTGTTGCTGGTATGAACTATCACTAAACCGCTCATGTTTTTATTTTATTTTACATGGCAATTAATAAACAACAAAAGATCACATATACATATATTATATATATATATATATATATATATATATATATATATATATATATATATATATATATATATATATATATATATATATATATATCTCCATTAAAACCATAGTTATATAATTTACTTAAATAAAATATTGTGCGCTGTGTGAAAAACAAACCTGCTGCATAGACCTGCATATATTTCGATTCATAAAATTTTTTCAAAAACCTTTTTAATAAAGTTAAATAATATCATATTCTTTTGAATCTTTAATCATTCTTTGGTAAATTACTTTGTCTAAAGGTTTTAAAAAACAAGTTAATAGGGAAATGGGGCGATAAATGTTGAAAGATCAATGATCACAAGATTTAAACAATGGGATAACTTTGGCAACCTTAAAATCAGCAGTAATACATCCAATTTTTACTGTCAATGTAAAGAGTTACATATATGGAGTCAGAACTTCTTTAATAAATGGAGCACTTATTTATCATTTATCATTAAACCAACAAGCAGTTCCATAAGGTTTACACAGAGTGAAGTCCCCATCCACAAATATTGAAGCGAATTTTACACAGGCCTTTTTCATTTTAAGTAACTGATTTCTAGTTCTACATAAAATCATTTGCAGATTAAGAAAACTGATCATTTTAAAGGTGCAGTAGGAGATCTTTTATAATGCATTTATACCATGTGGCTTGAAGATCTCCCCACAGTCACTTAGCAAGCAGTGAAATAGAAAGTCTGGAAGTGAAACTAAAAGAAATGGTCCCCGCTACAGTGAGAAATCAATGAATAACCTCAACCGATCACAAAAGACAGTCCGTTGTACACGATTGGTTCCATGACATGTCAATCATGGTTGTCTGCTTGTCCCACACCCCGTGCGCGTACCCTGACACGTGAACGGATCAAGCCCCAATGCTCATGCAGGACGCCATGGCTGGAAGTTAGCCATTGTTTTGAATGTCAGATCATTCTGGCTTAAACATGTATATAAATGTACTCTATTTCAGACTATTGTCGCAAAAGTTAGAACATTTCTATTAAAAGAAAAAAGTCCTGTCTTAAAATCCGTCTTTTTTTCCATTATTTTATGCAGGCCAGTTTTCACTTATGTAATTTTAGCCATTATGTTGCATCACATCAAAAACAACAAATTAGTAGCTTTCATAAATGTTTGAATGATTTCTGATAGGATGAGTAATGAGCTTTGCAAATCTCAGCTAAGACCCCCGTTTTTAGGTTTCTATCATGGTAGGAATAGATTTTTTTTTTGTCTGAAAGCTTTGTTGTAATCTTTGTTAACTGAAATGTTAGTGCCTCTAAGGTACTTCACTTTATCCAAAATAGCAGTTTTGTCCTTTTGAGCAAAGAAACTTAACCACAATTGGTCTTATATAGTTCTTCCATTAAAAGAAAAGAAAAATTTAAGCAAAACTAAAGAAAAACATGTGCATTGATGAATTTTCTTTTTTTTTCTTTTTAAAGCCTGGAAGAAAGCTTGTGGAAAGAAGTCGTCCTTTACCAAAGGTGGAAGTCAAGAAAGAGCCCTCTGATGTCCAATATACACCAGAGGGTTGGCTGTTTCATCACATTTTATCTAAATAAAATAACTCCCTGTTCAAAAACAAGCTTATCTTTCTACATACACACCAAATGTTTGTCCTGCATCCCAATATAAAGTGTTTCACTTTCCTCCCTCAATTTAAGAACAAATGTACTTATTTTAAGAAAAAACTTTACATTTAGATTGAAAGTTTTTATAGTGCAGCATTGGAAAGACCAGTGAACTTAGCTTTTATTGCAGGCAGAAATGTGTTGATCTTCATCAGAATCTTCCTCCTTAACCCTTTTTAGGACACTCAGTTAAATACTTTGAAAATCTAAATTTCAAGCCAAGAGTTTTATTGCAAGACGTTATTATCTTTGTAATAGTGATGGGTTAATGAGGGAGCTTGAATCGTTTTGACACAATGCCAAACTGTATTGAAATGTGTTGATCTTCATCTGAAATTAAATCAGTTTTCCAGCTCTCAGCCGTTCCACTGCATAAGTCACTCCTGTTTCTCCCTCTAGAGTCCTTTGAATAACAGAGGTTTTTTGAAAAACAAAAAAAAGAAATGTTAATATGGGCACGCTCAAACTCCTGTAAATCAGAAACCACAATTATTTCAGAGCTGTAATTTGCCATTTAATCTATAGAGATATAAATAATTATGTATGTAAAATTTCAGCTAGATCAAAGAACTGGAAGTGTGTGAGGGGCTTTGCTTATTGAACGCCTCTGATATCCAGGTTTTCTGTTAGAAAACAGCTAAGCAGAAACATTGTTTAAATAGATTTAATTAATTAAATTCAGATCCAAAATGATCTTTTTTCTCTAAATTACCATAAATGTATTTATTTTTTCTCAGTGATGTAAACTCAGATACGGAAGCCCAGAGCGGTCTTGTCCCTCTGATACTTTTTCACGGTGGTTTTCACTTTCGTCTGGTTTGGTCTGCTGCGGTTTCCGTAGACTCGTGAACGCGCTTTTAGGAAATCCTATACACTACTGTTTATGCTCTAAAAACATTCTAAATGACTTAGTTTCGTGTAAATTATGGACGCTACCCACTCAGGACACTTGGAATACATTGGACGAGCAGTATGGAGGAATATTGACACGTTTTTTGTGGACTTTTATGGACCTTTCTGCCTCGGGCGCCACAGACCTCCATTATTTGAATGTCAGCAGACAGCAAGAAGCCTCCCAGATCTCCAGATGCATTTGAGATATCAAAAAAGTACTCCAGAGTGTTGTTTAGCATGGGGGTGAGTAGAAAATGAAGGCTAATCATGTTTTGGGTGTACTATTCCTTTAAAAACATGAAAAGGGCACTAAAATACAGGCTAATGTTCCTTTCCCCAGATGTTGGTTCATTGGGGCCTCCAGGCGTTCGGCCCCAGATTGTTTCGAAATACGCACCACAGTCTGGAGGAGCTCTGGAGGCGGTTCAGTGGAGCATTAGCCTGATGTCTTTTACAAAAGATGTTTCAGTAATTACACAGATGGAGAGGGGTTCTAGTGATCCTTTAGACTATCTGGATGTATACAGCCCACGGGCGTTCTATAGATCTGGGCTCGGTAGATTCTGATGGTCTAACGTCATCTAAAGTTTTTCTAATTCATACATTTTTTAATCATTGTCCATTTTTTAATCATTTGTAAACAAAAAACACCACATTGACCACACTCTGTTATGTCGAACACTCTCTGGTTTGTAAAGAGGATGATGGAGTCCATCAGCATGTTCCAGTTGTGGCTCGTTCACCTTTGCAACCTTAGTTTTGATTAAAAGCTCAGCCTCACCTGATCGAAGTAGTTGATTCCAGTTTAAATACCAGTACAATAAACTGGCCCCTAATGGTGGATTTGGTGATGCCCTCCGTTTGCTGCAGCTCTCTCTCTCTGATCTGTGGGGAGTTTTAATTGCGTCCTTTATCATCCTGCTGCCTTTACAGAGATAAATGAGTTGCCGTCCTGCTTGGTGTTCAGTTACCCAAGGAAGCAGACTTCTATACCAGCAGCAACAGAACGTCATCAGGGATTACTACTTAGACGCTCTGATTAATCAAAAACACTAAAGTAGAGATAATTAAAACAGCCAAGAAATGATAAAGGGAAACTTCAATTCTTCCACATTTTTCTTAAAACTGGATTATTTATCTTCCATGGAATAAACTTTCAGTGCTCTGCCTGCTATCCATGAGTTGCTCTGACTTTTCCTATTTTCCCCTTAAACTCTCACAGCTTAAGTTTCTGTTTGGCATATTTTTTCATTTAAAAGACTCATTTCCTGACCTATCTCTATAGTCATGCTGCTACAGGCTTAGACTGCTGGAGGACATAGGGATCAGTTTTTCCTTAATTCTCTTTTCTCCCACTCTGCAGAATCTATTAGTTCAATCTCTAACATTCTGCTCTCTCTGCTTTTTCTCATCGTAGCTTCATCTGTTCTGTTCCTGTTTGGCTGTGACTCCATCCTGGAGAGGAATATCAGCTGTGCTGCTGCCATCAACACCTTTGTATAAAGATGTTTGAGCTTGGCCTGTTTTTCAGTGTAGTCCTGTTTCTCTGACTGAGACTGGCTGGATGTGCTCTCTTGAGATGACATGCGTCATGAATTGACGCCATATAAATAAACTGAATTGAACTTGTAATAAACATTTAAACTGCAGTCGTTTCACAATCTTTATTAGCAAAAGATACAATGGCAAAGTAAAATAACACTTTGTGGGATGTTCAAAAATAAATACAAACAAAGCAAGTGTCACATTACAGTCTGAGAAGCTTTCCTGTTGACTGTTACAAAATTTGATACGGGCGTAAAAATATATGGTTCAGAGCAGATATGGCCTTTGGTTCAAACGCACACATCTCTCTTAAAAAGTTGATCATAAATGATGACAAAAGCTATTTGAAAACATTTAACAAACAATCTATGAAAATATTTTACAATTTGCAGAAATGTCAGTTCTTGGGGTTAAAAATATAAGCATTTAAGTTCTGGTGAGTAATCAAACATTGAGGCAGTGTTATGTACTTAGGCCCTGATCTACTGAGACTATTTATCCTAACAGATTGACAGAGGGGGATTATTTGGTGACTGGAAGTCAGCCGAAACATAGAACAGCACTGCGCACAGATGGCAGGTATGATGGCAATGTGGAGAGGAAACAGGCAGAGGACTTTAGCCCCTTTAAACAATATATTATTCACCACAACTACTTATGTGGGTGGAACACAAATTAGTGCCATTGCCACTGAAATTAGTCCCAGTAAATTACAGTCAGTAAATTTAACACTTAACCTGGCGATGGTGGAACGGATGTACCGACTGCTGCTATCGGCTTAGACTGCTGGTGGATATAGGGACCCCTTTTCATTATTCTGCTTCAATCTATCTCTATTCTCCCATTCTGCAGAATCTGTTAGTTCAAACTCTAATGTTATGCTTATGGAGAACGCAGAAGTATGCATGAGAAATGGCCAATGATTGGATGCAATCAGCTTGAAACAGACAGTATGAATTGTTTCTGGAAAGTGACCTTAGATGACGTGCGTTGTGAATGGGTGCTATAGAAACACATTTTTATTGATACTGTCAAAGAATTCCAGTGGGAAAATACATCTGTCAAACAGCTGATTAGCAATAACTATAGCTTCTAGACTGGAGGTTCCTACAGCCAAAGAGCAGCCATTACCTTGTCATATATAACAGGGCCTTGGGTTAGTTTACATGGACATGAATTATCTCTCCTGTGTACAACTTACTAATGCCTCCTTCTGACCACGCCTGCAGACCTTTATGTATTCTACTTGCACGCATCCTTCAAACAATTCCAGATGCAGTTCTGGCGGCGACTGTTTAGTGGATCACATTTTCCTGTGCAGTCAATTTAGCCCCGTTTTATAGACAGACCTTTAGTATGCTGGTGAAGATTCTCAGTCATCCAGGTCATAGACATTCCAAAAAAAAACAATCCACTGGACTTTGTTTCCAAGTTTGAAGACGTTTTCTTTTCCATCCAGGAAGCTTTTTTAATTCAAAATTTCAGGAATAGTGTGGAGTTTGAGGCTGTTATATAGCAGCCCATCAAAATCTTTTTTAGTTTAGAAAACATGCAAATTGGAACTGACAAACGGGTCCACTCCTTTGGAATGGGGGTCGTTTGGGTTCCTTTGTTAGCCTGCAATGCCCCATACCTGTCTATGTCTCTGAAAGGTTTTTTTTAAAGGGAACTGTTGGCCTGGCTGAATAGGCGAGGTTTTCTGTTCACCTGTGAAGAGGTATGGGCAGTGAAACGTCTTCAAACTCGGCAACAAAGCCCAGTTGATTGTTTTTTAACTTTTTTGGAAAACCTTCAGTAGATCAGGACCTTAGAGTGCTGCGTTAACTACCCTGAAAGAAGACATAAGGGCTGCTGAGGATCAGGGACATTCAAAGCTTTCAGAATAAAATGAAAATTCTAATTCTTTAAACAAATTCTTTAGCAAAAAAAAAAAAAAAAAACTAAACAAAAAACAGAAAAAATCCAAAACAGGCAAGAGGTCACTGATTTTTAACAAAAATATGGCACAGAAGAAAGGCCATGTGGTTGTTGTGCTGAGCGGAGCTTATGGGGAGAAAAATAACGGAAAGAATACCCAAGTGCTCAAACGCACCAAATATACAACACATTATCAATAAATATATATCTATGATAGTAGAAGTGTCAGTTATTCATGTTTGCAATCGGTGTGCTAGCAACGCAACGAGCTTCAGTTAGAAAAACCTTTCAAAGCATTGCTCCGAGGAGTGGGGTCTAGCAGATAACGGAGACGGGTTTAATAAGGAATAAAACCAGTTAAACTGAGCTACGCTCTACTTTTGGACACATCCTTTCAGATGTGTAGACTTTTCATGATGGGTGGAAGGATACAATGGCAAAAAAGGATAATGGGCAACAGATTCAACAAATGCTGGATTTTCTGCTTCTATTCAAGGGTTTACCCAGATGGTCTAAACCCTGAGGGCTCCCTGACCGCAGCGAACTGCTAGTTCAGCTGATCCAGGGGTTATTTTTAGCTCTGATGAAGATGATGGGTTGTAGACGTTCAGGTGGGACCTGATGTGAGGACTTAAGGGCAGATTAGACTTCTGCAACCGCACACATCAAATGTCGCATGGGTCTGGTCGCGAACCAGTTTTGCTGGTATGCTTCTGCACCACCTGTCTGAAAATTCTAAGGACGCACGGCAGTTTCCCGCCAAAGTGCAAGGGGAAGCCTATCGGAGAACTCAGGAAAACTTCAACGGATGGTATTTCCGAACCTCCTCGATCAACCTTTCGCCGTAGTTGTCCATTGTAATGGCACGCCCCCTGGCACCGAATGGAGAAGGACGACCACACAGACAGCCAGAAAGGTATATCAAAGACCAATCACAGCTGCTTTTCGTCTGCTCAGGTTTGCCACCGTCCGACGCGTAGTCAGGATTTTTTGAGGTGCACAACGACGGTTGCAGAACTTCTGCGCAGGGGTGGGGCGTGGTCGCGCACAGCGACAGATTTGACGGTTGCAGAGGCTATGCGTCAGAAGCATAAATTGGTCTTTAGTTGAGTTTACAGGCAATTTATGTTTAGAGAATAATCACATTCCAGAGTTTAACCCTCCTTATTCATGTAAAAAATCGATACTGTAAATCATTATAAACTAAAGTACAGGTTGGAGGTTCTGGTTAACTTCATGGACTCAAGACTCCAGCTGAAAGTCTTGGTTCTGTCCAGTGAAGTGCTGAACCTGAACTTCCTGAGCTGAACCCGAATGGAACCGATTTAAACCTAATCAAACTGGTGTTATAAGCTTATTGCAAAGAATCTAAATGTTTTTCATTTCAAGGAGGAGTAAAGTTCAGTTCTGTGGCCTCCTGATTGGTTCAGAGAGGCGAGCTCCACCGGACCACACAGAACCTTTATCCTGGACGCTGGTGTTAGTGAGAACATGTAAGCTGATGTATGATGTACGCAATATGATGGAAAGATTTGTGGATCAGAAACTGTTTTCTACTTTGAACTTGTCAGAAAAAAACAGGCCTATTAAACAATAAATGGCTGCTGTGACGCCACACTTTGGTTGCTGAATGTGAAACTTCAACGCAGATGGTGTGTTTGGATCCAGCGACTGCGTCCTCAGAAGGTCAGATTACGTCATTACGCGGCACCGAGGTCTATTCGGATTGGAATACTCCTCGTTATGCGGCCGACAAATGAATCCTTCTTTTTGCCCGTTTTGAAGGACAGGTCTGCTGTATTCTATGTAGCCTTGGTTTTGCCAGGATTCATTGCGAGTCCAAAGAAGCCGGCTGCTCCGTGATCAGAGGAAAAAGGCACTTGGTGCCAAACAGTGGTGAATATTGGAAGTTCAGTTTAATATTAGACATGTGAATAGTTCCATCTAAGATGAATGAAAATAGTTGTTTTAAATGGTTATTGAGTCAGACGTGTGGCGGATAATGTTGTTTTATTGAAAGGTTTTATCTGTGCCTGTGTCAATGGGTTTGGCTGATATTTAAGCTCAGATTCTAATATCTCTGCAGTGTGGAGACTATAAATCTGATATCTGAGACGACGGTACTGCTGCTGCAGTTCGCTATCCATTCTTTGCCTGCTTTCTGTGTAAACTGTCACGGTTGCTAGGCGACAGAGCGTACGCTGAGGCCGTTTCTCAATTCACAAGAACAGTGAGTATGGACTTGTGTCCTCTCCAAGTACGTTCTTGAGAAGAACACAGGAAAGTGTGGACTCTGGGAGAACGGGAGCACGCAGCATAAATATGGGTCAACTGGGACAGAAGCGTACTGATTAGGGCTGCAACAACGAATCGATAAAATCGATACAAATCGACTTTTAAAAGCGTTGGCAACGAATTTCATCGTCGATTAGTTGTGTCGCGCGATTATTGCGTCATCCGCCGCGCCGTCATCACTGCCTCTTGACTGAAAGAGGAAGAAAAAAAAATATGGCAGAGCGAGTCAGCGCCGCAGGTGCAGTGTTACCAACTCAGCGACTTTTCAGACCCATCCAGCGACTATTTTTCAAAAAAGCGACTAGCGACAAATCTGGCGACTTTTTTCGGTGTCACTGACGGCTTTTGGAGACTCTTACGTGAAAGCATGTATCGTTCCTACTCTGCCGTGGGGCGCCTCCCCCACCCCAACCGCGTTTTCCCGCAGGAGTCCCTCTCAGCGCTGCAGTCAGAGCCTCAGCGTCCAGACTGCAAATGAAGCGGGCATGCGCCGGGATTGACGGCGCAAATTGATCACAATAATTAAAATAGCCTGCGCTTTGTAAAGCGAAAAAAGTCGTAACATGCAACTTTTTTCAAAAGAAATTAACATGGCACGGAACCACCATGTTTGTTTGGTTTTAAAGTGGGGAAACGTTACGTTAGTTTCTCAGGTAGCTCATCTGATGCTTTCCTCAACGTGTTAGTAGGTTACAGACAGTGATAAGGTTGGCTACTTATTTTACCTTTAATTTCATTTGAATTAGCTTAAGCAGCGTTTACATTTACTTTATAAATAAATTAACTTGCAAATTATGAGGGCAAGGCTTTTAAAGTTTAAATCTTCTGGCAAAGATAAAGTAAAGAATATCCTGCAATTTATGGAAGTAAAGCAGAATAAAATCCAGCAAGATCAGTAATATGTCAATTAATTATCTGCCACATTCCCATGTAAATATCTGTCTTTGGAGGATGTGTTTTTTAGCTCCCCTAGTTCTCTCATTTTTATTCCAAATACAATTTATAATTTGAATCACAGGGCTATTTTTATCTCTATGGTTCAGTATTTTCTCAAGTAGCAACTTTAACTGCTATACTTTCCTGTCTTAAAAGGCAGAACTCTTCTATTCTAAAAAACCTCATTTGTTGAAATGGGGGGGCCTGTTGTTTGAACCCCTTAGGGGCTTTTAAAAACAAAAATGTCTTTTTTTGCGCTTTATGAAACAAAGTAGCGTATATTTTGTGGATGTACAGCTACATTTCTCATGTAAGTTTGCGTAGTTTTAACACAAACATTTATTTTTCATATAGCACCAGTACAGTTAATGAGCAACCTGTACTTGTGTGTTTGTTTGTTCTGTCTAAAATGTTTATTTTGGAATAAAGAGGTTAATATAAAAAATATTTTTTGTCCGATTCATCGATTTTTAAAATAATCGTTAGTTGCAGCCCTAGTACTGATGTCACCACACGCCCTGCTAGTCTGGAGCTACATTTCACCTCCTGTTATTATTAGTCTCTGTTATTTTATATTCTCAAATCGCACTGCGGGACCTTTTGCTGCACCTTGATGTGAGTCAACCCCCGACTTTGCATGAAAACTAGCTGCTTCTGCTGCTTGCAGTCTGAACGTAGCAGAAGAGCTCATAGTCCCACATTCGGTCTGCTGGATTTTACACTTGGTAAAGCCGAACACAGTTCAAGCAAAGCATCATGGGTAACACGAATAAGGTGGGAAAACACTGAGAAAGGCGTGATTTCAAAGTGTTTAGCTCCTAAATGCTGCGGTTAGAAGGTTTGAACTTAAAATACAAATAATATTAAACTACAAACAAATCAGAAACGGTGTGTGTGTGTGTGTGTGTGTGTGGGGGGGGGAGGATTATAAAAATACATTCAAACTTTAGCTTTAAAAAGGATCATAGCACCACAAACGTGATACAAACGTGTTCCTACTGTACAAACTTGGCACCAGCAGATGAAACATCGGCTCTAAAATAAACCAAAAAAAAAAAACTTCCCTTTGTTTAATCTTTCCGTTCATCAACAGCCGTTTCAAGTTAAACCTCAGTCATTACTTATTACTGTTAGAAAACGTCATTCCTCCATTTCCTCCTTTTTTCTTTTTAAAGAAGCCACTTTATAAACCATGCATCAAGTAAAACGACGTTACTTTGACTAAAATAAAGAAAAGAAGAAGTCTTGTCTTCCGGCAGCTAAAGGACATACAAACAAATGGATTCCTTCAGTTCAAACGGAAATCGGATCCTTTAGGCACAGATGGAGGTTTACTGGTGACCAAATAAAACCTTAAATATGGTCGGATGAAACAACTTCAACACTACAGTAGGAATATAAGAGCTGCCATCTTATAAAGTGGATGAAATCAGGGAGGAAATGTTTAAATCTTTTCAGCCTCTGCAGGCAGGCTGGGGCTTATTGATGGGTAAGCTTATTACTGTTCATACTTGGAGCAAAGCTTCCTAAAAATGAAATGATTTGACATAAATATTAACGGATTAAAATAACTTTCCTCTGAAGAACCGTTTCCTACTTTTCCTGAAGCTGTGCTGTTTGTGAGGCACAGCAGAGAATCTGCGCCCTCTAGAGGCTGGCCTGAGCCTCTGCTTCCTGCTGGTGCTGCTCCTTGTTGAGGATGATGCTGATGATGTCGCCCTCGTGCTCCTTCATGTGCTCCATCAGCCTCTCTTTGCTGGTGGACTCAAAGCCACAGATACAGCAGCAGAAGAGCAGCACGCAGTACTCCATGGTGGGGAGCTGTTCTGTCCGCACGTGCGATGGCGTGGTGTCCTTCCCCTCGGTGGGACACGGTGAGGAGTCTGTGGGGAGACCTGCCGGGTTTCCTGCAGGCGGCGAGGCTTTTGCTGCCGACGCCTGTGCAGGGAGAGGATCCACCTGGGTCTCAGCTTTCTCCTTAGAGTCCGGCGCCACCGCTGCACACTCTGACCCCGCCTCCAGGAGTCCAGACAACCTCTGAGACGTTCTGAAGGAACAAATGACAACGTCAAGGACTAACAGACGATAAGCAACGGGCTTTAACTAAAACCCCGATATTTTTTTTTCTCTCTCTCTCTCTCTATATATATATATTAGGGTTGGAACCGTTTGGTTCGACTGTCTCATGTTGCGTTCGGTTCATGCACTGCTCCTTTTCCTCATAGGCAAAGCATTTACACTCCAGAGCAGAAGGTACTGCGACCAAAGCCTATCACCAGTAGTAAACAAGAAGAAGAAGCGAAGCAGCGTAGCCGGGTGTAGCAGAAAAAATCAGTTGTTGTGGAGAATTGTGTGGGTATGGCGAGTGAGGAAAGAACAGGAGTTGGAAGACACGCCAGCAGCACTTTATAGGTCTTCTGTATGGGACCACTTTGCATTTAGAGTGACCTACGATGACGGCTGAAAGACAGTTGTGGATAAAAGTGCAACAGTGTGCAAGCATTGTGCAACACGTTTTGTTTATGCTAACAGCAGCATGACCAACATGTCCGGCTAACAAACAACATAAACCGAACCAAACCAAAAACCATGACCACGAAACCATGAAACGAACCGTAGATTTTGTGAACCGTTCCACCCCTAATATCTATCTATCTAATCTATCTAGCCATACCAGGGGGGTGTGGGTGCAAAAATATAAATATAAAAAACATAACCGTGGATGTCTGGGGAACAGTGATTCGCCTACATATTATGAATGCTGGCGTACCATAAAGAATAAATTGTGAACAGTTTAGTTTGTGCCTTCAAGTCGTTGCCCATAGGAAGACGTTACTTGGATATAACCTAACAGAATATCTTCAGAATGGCTCTAAATGACACAAAACTCATATAGGTGAGTAGAACATGATGGAATAACTTAAAAGCAAGGACCAATGTAAAAAAAACTGTGTTTCCCTTTTAAATTTCACTTTTGAAACTCCAATACCAAAAACGGCCAGAAGGTGGCACCAGTGCATCCATACCGACCACTTTCTATTGATAGAAAGTGGTTCCTGGAGCACAGCATGCAGAAGCCAGTGCTTGGTTCACCTAACTTCCTGCTCCAGCTGCTAAACGGCTCGCCATCTCGCCCTGTCTCCTACAGCCACGCCCAGCGCCATGTATTTTTCAGACCTTTATCTATGGACATGACATCTTCCCCAGAGTTCATGGACTGCATTGTTGCCACTCCATGTGATTCTGTTCTCTCTGTCGTCCTTCTCTCCAAACACTAAGTTTCATTTCTTTATTTTTTGACTTTATAAATGTCTCTCCATTGAATACAGCGGTAAACGGCAAAAGGTGACTTTCCGTGAAGAAGCAAGAGACGAGAGGAGGAGATACACACTTTCATAAGACCCGCCCCCTTCTTCTTCTGATTGGCTAATACTGTTCGTTTCAGAGCGCTCCTTTGCTACCATTGGCTGACAAATGCAAGACGGATTTCGATTGACTTTTTAAAAATTTATTTACCGTCAATTTATTTCTGAGTGATTTTCGCTATGAGCTGGAATACTTTAATCCCTTTAAATGTGATCTGATGGGATTAATGACACTTTCTGAATCCTCCTCATCTTCTACAGAGAAAAGTAGATCTCTGCTCTCTGGTTTAATTTACTTTTTAGCTTTTCTGCTGGCGATCTTCTGTCTGCTGCTAAGTTTGGTGCCACCTAGAGGCCGCATGTGGACGTCCACAGTGACTCCTGGCTGCTCCTGATGAGCTGCTGCAGGTCAGGGTTCTGCTAAAGAACGTCCCACCAGAGACCCGTCCTCCATCTTAATCTGTGTGGTTCTTACCGGCTGCTCTGGGAGATGGCCTCGTTGATGGCTCTGTTAACCTGCTCGTAGTTGTAGTTCTGGTCTCCGGCGTGTTTCCACATGTGGGATTTCAGTGACGGGGGATGACTGCACACATAACCGCACAGGGAGCACCTGGCAGGGAGAAGAAGGAAAGAGGGAGATGATTTCAGCCCAGGTTCTGCTAATCCTCCTCCTGTCGTCAGGAGGAATCAGCCCGACTCAGCGTCCACACTGAGACGCTGAGCTTCACAGACAACCGGCGTGGAGGGGATTAACAGCAAACACTGGAGTCATTTGTCAGGTTTTAGGGAATTATGGGTAATAAGCTGCATTTAAACCTTTGAAGCTGCAGAAAGGAACAGATGGAAGTCAGGAGATCCTCCTATTAACACTTTATAGGGCGCTCAGTGAAATACGCTGAAAATCCAAATTTCAAACCAGTAGTCTTATGGGGATCAAACACCTTATTACTTTTATAACAAACACCACCGAATATATTAAGAAAAATAAAAAGTGCTTCTATAAGAGATTCATGAAAAAAAGAGTTAAAAAAAGACATTGTCCAACATAACCTTAGAGGCATTAATGCTGATACTGTCACTTACCGGTTTTAGTTTATAAACCTAAATATAATTGTTAAATAGGCTTTTTAACTTTTTTTCTTGACTTAACTTTTTTTTCCATTCAAGGGCTCATCTAATTGGTCAAATGCCAAAATAAGATGTACAGCCATGTAGCAGAAGCTTTGCTGAAAGCTGGATATAGATCTTGTGCTTCTAGAGCTCACTGAGGGACTCCATTTGTAGGAGGGATGCAAGTGATCAAAAACACTAACTTGCCCTTTTAAGGGTTAAACTGATGCTCTGGTTCTGAAGCTCCTATTATATCAAACATTCCTCTTATTCTTCATGTTTCTCTTCATCTTTGAACATTAGAAACATTATAATCTCTGCTGAGGCGCTGCTCTGGATGTTGATTGACAGCAGCTCTGCTTTCACTACATTAAAGTGAAATATTTATTTGAAACTTTTCATAAAGGGACTGGGTCTCATGGGGATATGGCTTCTCACTGCAGGACGTCTGTTCAGCCTCTGACAGTCGGAGGGTCTGTGCAACGAAGGCTCCAGGTGTTTCTACCTAAAGCTGATGCAGTACTCCCAGACAACACAGGGGGCAGTGCAGCACATACAGGTGCTGGTCATAAAATTAGAATATCATGAAAAAGTAGATTGATTTCAGTAATTCCATTTAAAAAGTGAAACTTGTATATTATATTCATACATTACATACAAACTCATATATTTCAGATGTTTATTTTGTTTAATTTTGATGATTACAAATGACAACAAATGAAAATCTCAAATTCATCATATCAGAAAATTAGAATATTACTGAAGACCAATAAAAACAAAGGATTTATAGAAATGTTGGCCAACTGAAAAGTATGAACATGAAAAGTATGAGCATGTACAGCACTCAGTATTTAGTTGGGCCTCCTTTGGCCTGTATTACTGCCGCAATGCGGCGTGGCATGGAGTCGATCAGTCTGTGGCACTGCTCAGGTGTTATGATAGCCCAGGTTGCTCTAATAGTGGCTTTTAGCTCTTCTGAATTGTTGGGTCTGGTGTATTGCATCTTCTTCTTCACAATACCCCATAGATTTTCTATGGGGTTAAGGTCAGGAGAGTTTGCTGGCCAATTAAGAACAGGGATACCATGGTCCTTCAACCAGGTACTGGTAGCTTTGGCACTGTGTGCAGGTGCCAAGTCCTGTTGGAAAATGAAATCTGCATCTCCAAAAAGTTGGTCAGCTGCAGGAAGCATGAAGTGCTCTAAAACTTCCTGGTATGTGGCTGCGTTGACCCTGGACCTCAGAAAACACAATGGACCAACACCAGCAGATGACATGGCACCCCAAACCATCACTGACTGTGGAAACTTTACACTGGACTTCAAGCAACGTGGATGAAGTGCCTCTCTTCTTTTCCTCCAGACTCTGGGACCTTGATTTCCAAAGGAAATGCAAAATTTACTTTCATCAGAGAACATGACTTTGGACCACTCACCAGCAGTCCAGTCCTGTTTCTCTTTAGACGCTTCTGACGCTGTCTGTGGTTCAAGAGTGGCTTGACACAAGGAATGCGACAGCAGAAACCCATGTCTTTCATACGTCTGTGTGTGGTGGTTCTTGAAGCACTCACTCCAGCTGCAGTCCACTCTTTGTGAATCTCCCCCACATTTTTGAAGGGGTTTTGTTTCACAATCCTCTCCAGGGTGCGGTTATCTCTCTTGCTTGTACACTTTTTTCGACCACATCTTTTCCTTCCCTTCGCCTCTCTATTAATGTGCTTGGACACTGAGCTCTGTGAACAGCCAGCCTCTTTAGCGATGACCTTTTGTGTCTTGTCCTCCTTGTGCAAGGTGTCGATGGTCGTCTTTTGGACAACTGTCAAGTCAGCAGTCTTCCCCATGATTGTGTAGCCTATAAAACTAGACTGAAAGACCATTTAAAGGCTTTTGCAGGTGGTTTGAGTTAATTAGCTGATTAGAGTGTGGCACCAGGGGCCATCAATTTTTAACCTTTTCACAATATTCTAATTTTCTGATATGATGAATTTGAGATTTTCATTTGTTGTCATTTGTAATCATCAAAATTAAACAAAATAAACATCTGAAATATATGAGTTTGTATGTAATGTATGAATATAATATACAAGTTTCACTTTTTAAATGGAATTACTGAAATCAATCTACTTTTTCATGATATTCTAATTTTATGACCAGCACCTGTAACCAATCCACTTTATTTCTATGGCACATTTAACAACAAAAATGTTTCCAGTGTGCACATCTACATTGCTAAAAATAAAAATAAAGGAACACATTGAAAACACGTCAGATCTCAATGGGGGAAAAATTATGCTGTTTATTTCTACTGATATAGACCGGGTGATGTGTTTGGAACAAAAGGATGCCACATCATTTGATGGAAATGAAAATGATCAACCTACAGAGGGCTGAATTCAAAGATAACAGAGAAAAAATGATGCTGCAGGCAAGTCCATTTTGCTGAAATTTCATTGCAGCAACTCAAAATGGTATTCAGTCATTTGTATGGCCCCTACGTGCGTGTATGCATGCCTGACAACGTCATGGATGCTCCTAATGAGACGATGCATAGTGTCCTGGGGTATCTCCTCTCAGATCTGGACGAGGGTATCGCTGAGCTCCTGGACAGTCTGAGGTGCAACCTGGCGGAGTCGGATGGATGGAAACATAATGTCCCAGAGGTGTTCTATTGGATTTAGGTCAGGCGAGTGTGGGGGGGGAATCAATGGTATCAATTCCTTCATCCTCCAGGAACTGCCTGCATACTCTCGCCACATGAGGCCGGGCATTGTCATGCACCAGGAGGAACCCAGGACCCACTGCACCAGCATAGGGTCTGACAATGGATGCAAGGATTTCATTCTGATACCTAATGGCAGTCAGGGAGCCGTTGTTTAGACTGTTAGGTCTGTGTGTCCCTCCATGGATATGCCTCCCCAGACCAGAGATGGGAAGTAACGAAGTACAAATACTTCGTTACTGTACTCAAGTAGATTTTTCTGATATTTTTACTTTACTTGACAACTTATTTTTATGGCGACTTTTTACTTCTATTCCTTACATTTTAACACAAATATCTGTACTTTCTACTCCTTACATTTTAAAATATTGGCCCGTTACTTTAGTTTTGAATCATTTCAATGGAGTTACCGTTATTATTTTTCACGTCATCAATACCAAATTCATTCTAATTGGATGGGAATCTACATTGCATTTGACGCACCACTACAAGATGAATCGACAGATTCGGCAGTATTCATTCGTGGCAAATCATTGCAGCTTGGTGGCGGTGGCGTTAGCATAGTAGTATGGACGACGAGATGATTGAAAATGAACACAACGGAGATCTAGTCCTATTGGCAGACATCCATTTAAAATGTAGGCAACGGCATGAAAAAAGTGGTTTCTACTTTTACTTTTATACTTTAAGTAAATTTACAAGTCTGTACTTTGTTACTTTTACTTGAGTGAAGAAGTTTAATCAGTACTTCCCCTTTTACCAGAGTATTTTTTAACAAGTATCTGTACTTTTACTCAAGTACGGAAAGTGAGTACTTTTGCCATCTCTGCCCCAGACCATCACTGACCCACCACCAAACCGGTCATGCTAAATGATGTTACAGGCACTAGAGGACGTCGGGCCCTCAGGCCACCCTCATGAAGTCTTTTTCTGATTATTTGGTCAGAGACGTTCACACCAGTGGCCTGCTGGAGGTCATTTTGTAGGGCTCTGGCAGTGCTCCTCCTGCTCCTCCTTGCACAAAGGAGCAGATACCGGTCCTGCTGATGGGTTGTAGACCTTCTACGGCCCTGTCCAGCACTCCTGGAGTAACCACCTGTCTCCTGGAATCTCCTCCATGCTCTTGAGATTGTGCTGGGAGACACAGCAAAACTTCTGGCATGAGCACATATTGATGTGCCATCGAAACATTTTTAAAATGCTATTTACTTGTTCGTCCAGTGGTACGGTTATATGCTGTTATATCTGCGGTTAAACAGTCATATGAAAAAGTTTGGGCACCCCTATTAATCTTAATAATTTTTATTTCTAAATATTTGGGTGTTTAAAACGGCTATTTTAATTCGATATATCTAATAACTGATGGAAACAGTAATATTTCAGTATTGAATTGAGGTTTATTGGACTAACAGAAAATGTTCAATACGCATTGAAACTAAATTTGACAGGTGCAAAAATGTGGGTACCGTAATCATTTTATTGATTTGAACACCATTAACTACTTTTCACTGACTTACTGAAACACACAAAATTGATTTGGTAACTTCATTAAGATCTGAACTTCATAGCCAGGTGTATCAAATCATGAGAAAATGTTTTTAAGGTGGCCGGTTGCAAGTTGTTGTCCTGCTTGAATCTCTGAAGATTCATCATGGGCTCCTCAAAACAACTCTCAAATGATCTGCAAACAAAGATTATTCAACATAGTCGTTCAGGGGAAGGATACAAGAAGTTGTCTCAGAGATTTAAACCTTCAGTTTCCATTGTGAGGAACATAGAGAGGAAATGGAAGACTGCAGGGACAGTTCTAGTTAAGCCCAGAAGTGGCAGGCCAAGAAAAATGTCAGAGAGACAGAGAAGAAGAATGGTGAGAATGGTCAAGGAAAACCCACAGATCACCTCCAACCCACAGACCACCTCCATCCCACAGACCACCTCCAACCCACAGACCACCTCCAACCCACAGACCACCTCCAAAACCTGCAGATGGTGTCACTGTGCATCGTTCAACAATTTAGCACACTGTGCACCAGGAGAAGCTGTATGGGAGAGTGATGCGACAGAAGCACTTTCTGCAAGAACGCCACAAACACAAACGCTTGAGGTTTGCAAAAGCCCATTTGGACACGCCAGCTTCACTTTGGAATAAGGTCCTGTGGACTGATGAAACAAAGACTGAGTTGTTTGTTCATAAAACGGGCGTTATGCAAGAAAACATTGCGTTTCAAGAAAAACATTTACTACCCACTCTAAAATGTGGTGGAGGTTCCATCATGCATTGGGGCTGCGTTGCCAAAGCTGACTCTGGGAATCTTGTTAAAGTTGAGGGTTGCATGGATTCCACTCAATATCACCAGATTCTTGAGAATAATATTCAAGAATCAGTTATGAATTTACGCAGGGGATGGATATTTCAGATGATCCAAAACACCGCTCCATATCCACTCAGGCATTCATGCAGAGGAACAATTACAATGTTCTGGAATGGCCAGACCTGGATATCATTGAACATCTATGGGATGATTTGAAGCAGGCCGTCTGTGCTCAGCGACCATCAAACTTAACTAAACTGGAATTCCCTTCAGCCAGGATCCAGGAACTAAAAATCTACAGGAAGCGACTATAGGCTGTTTTTGCCAAAAGGAGGATCTACTAAATCTAAATGTCCCTTTTTTGCTGAGGTACCTATATTTTTGCACCTGTCAAATTTTGTTTTAATGCGTACTGCATATTTTCTGTTAGTTCAATAAACCTCAATTTAATACTGAAATATTACCGTTTCCATCAGTTATTAGATATATCAAACTGGAATAGCTGCTGCAAACAACCAAATATTTAGAAATAAAAATAATTAAGATTAATAAGGGTGCCCAAACTTATTCATACTAGTCTGCTGGAGGTTTCTTTCTGTTCAAAGGGAGTTTTTGCTCTTCACTGTCACTACAAGCATGCTTAGAGTGAGGGATTGCATCAGAGTCAATGAGATCAACTGGTTGTCCTTAGATAGAAAACTTTGAATCAATTTGACTGGATGATCTGGTGAACTGTAAAGTGCCTTGAGATGACATGTGTTGTGAATCGGCGCTATAGAAATAAACTGAATTGAGGAAGTGAGGGAGAGAAGAAATGCTTCTCACGCTCCAAACACAGCTGCGACCCTCATCTGAAACATTTCTTATCAAATAAATTCAGTTTCTTTCAGAGTTTTAGACTTGGATTAAAACACCTTATGACTTTTTTATATAAACCATTACAACCATTCAAAGGTGCGCGATCGCACGCTGGGTTCGCATGATGTCATCACTGTTGCATCACGTATAAAACAAAAAAATGGAAACCACGGGTTCACCTGGGGAGTTTATTGATCCTAAAGCATTAATGCTCTTTCCCTCTATAAACATCGTTTTCCAGGACACCTCCTTCATACCAGCATTCTAGGGAGGAACTGGGACTAAATCTGATCCTTCAAACAAACATGGATTCTATCAGGAAGCTGCACTGTTGGCTAACTCATGTTAGCATTGTTGACAGGGGCGAATTTAGGAAATTGGGGGCCCTAGGCAAAGACAGGCAGGGGGCCTCTGAATTAAGACGACACATAAAACAGACCCATTCTACAGATAGAGAAATGTTAATAGAATAGACATCCATTATGTGTTCTAGGTTTTGTCCCTCTCTTCTTGTTTTCCTCTCTATGTTTTGTACTCAGCTAACTTTTCATGCAGTCTCTAAAGGAATGAAAGATTTTTTCCAAGCACTAAGCTCACTTAGCTGATTGCTCCTTCCTGTGTGTCCAAAAAGGCAAAAGTAAATAACCCAGTCCTTCTTTTCACTGTAGACAAGCCATGATCTGCTTATCTGTTCTCCATTTTTCATTTGGATGAAATAATAGCTGCATGAATCATGACAGCAGACAAGATAGAGGAGAGCAGGAGGCAGGGTTACCAATCTACTTGCTCTGGAGAGCAGAGTTTGCTGCTTTTAGATGTGCTTTTAATGTGTTGTCAAAGTCTCTAGTAGCAGAAACAAGTTGCTAGATTTGGCGCTAGGAGCTTTTTGAAATCAAAGTAGTAAAGGGGTCTGAAAAGTCGCTAAATATATTGACCAAAGAGCTAAGCTGGCAACACTGCTTTTTGCATCGTTTGTTTTCAAATGGTTTGCTGCTGTCTGTTTGGACCTTTCTGAGCATGTGCAACAAATGGACTGATCCAATATGGTGGACACCGAGAGACACTTGATATTATAAGCGTTCTGATGACATTTTAGCGAAAGGATTTTTATCAAAAACATAATTAATGTGTTAAAATAAGGAATAGTTGTATGAACCATTCATGTAAACAGGGTTTTATGGGCCCCCAGAAACTTGGGGCCCTAGGCAACTGCCTAGTATTGCCTAATGGTAAATCTCTGCAATTGCTGATTTACAGCAAAGTTTAATTTGTTAAGTTTCTTCTACAGCAAACAGCTGAAAGCAGCGTTAGCAGAATTAGGAGGAAAACTGTACTTTTCCAGCATTAGTGAATCACTAATGTTACCGAGAACAAATATAAACAACCAGAAGTTCATCTGATTAAGATCAAATGTATTACCTTCACTTGACCCAATTCTGTAAAATGATGTCACAGCGCACTTAGCTTGGCCCACATCCACTGAGTAATTCCACACAGCGCCAGTTTAGAGATGCTTCCTGTACAGGATGGAGATGTTGAGCTAATGACGTCCAGATGGTCAAAGCTAAGGTAGATGGTCTGCAGCCGCAGCTGCTGCGCCTCATCATGAAACGCACATTTAGCTCCATTTGGCTCCGCCGCTCCATGTTCACTCATTGCCTGAAGCGGCTTCCTGTTTACGGCCACTAATCAGACAAACCTTTCAGCCGCGGCGCCCTTTGCTGTGGATGAAACAGCATTTGATAAGAACCAGGAAATCTCTGCCCAAGTGGCACGACTCAGAGACGTGTGGAGTGAAAAGTTCAAACTGACCTTGATAGTGAAGGAAAACCCCTCAGTCTGCTAAAGGAAAAGTCTGAGTTCAAACTCCTGAAAGTACTTTAAATATGAAATTATTACAAACTGTTCAATAAATGATCAGTGTTTTTAATTAAGAGTAATTTTCATTTGAATGTGCTTTACTGGAGGCATCCATGTTTTTCAAAGAACACTACTGCCACCTACTGGTTTGTGACGTCACGGTGCGGTATCGGCTGTTGATCAAGTCCCAGTGCTGTATCTGGTGTTTGTCACAACGCGCTATTATCCAAGTCATCGTGAAAACATTCTTCTTCCAAATGTTGGCTACATATTACGGGTTTTTTCTCTGGCCAGAAGATGCCAGGATTGAGGTGTTACTATATTTGGGCAAAAATTGCCGCTCCCAGACTCAGTGATCACTCCCAGAAATAATATTTTTTTACTGATTAACTCTAAATTCATGAAATCCCCACAAATGAATTAGTTTTAGGTATAAATAATGGCGACGCTGCATTTAGGTTTTTAACAGCTGAAATCTGAGTCCACCTCCTCTGTTTTAGGTTGGTTTTTATTTCTTAACATAGATGGCTTCCTTCACATTGCTCTCAAACCAATTATCTTCTGTTCAAAATGTGAACATTCTGGTCCAAAAGAACGTCCTCTGATCATAAGGTGTAGATGCACCTCAGAGTCTTAGAGGGGATGGACTCACATTTCAGCTTTCAAAACCTACAATTCATTAATGGAGTTTATTCCTTCCCGCTATCATCTCAACCCCAACTCCTTTACAGAGAAACAGAAGACCTCGCCTGTTCAGCCAGGCCAACAATTCCCTTTCAGAGACATAGACAGGTATGGGGCATTACAGGCTAACAAAGAAGCCAAACGACCCCCATTCCAAAGGACTGAACCCGTTCATTTTGTATGTTTTCTAAACTAAAAACAGGCTTTTTTTTTTTGTGGTCCACCCTATAAAGCTTGGAACTAAACTCTATTTCTGACATTTGAATTGAAAAAGCATCCTGGATGGGAAGCGAGGTTGTTTTTCCTTTTTTGGAATGACTCTGACCTGTAGGACTGAGAATCTTCATCAGCAGATAGTGGGACAGTTTCTAACAGGGTGAGCGTTCAAAGGAGACTGGCAGACATCTTTGTGAAGAAGCCTGATCAGCTGAGCCTGATCCTCCTCTGGTTCCTGAAGCTCACAGAGGGTCACTGTCTGGATTTACATGGTATCTGTCATCCTGAGCTCCTCTGATGGCTAAAGTTCAAAGTTTAGATTCAGAGGTGTTTGAGGTTCTAATAACTCATCAGTTTAATTAAATTCAATTCAGTTTATTTCTATAGCGCCAATTAACAACACATTTCATCTCAAGGCACTTTCCAGTTCACCAGATCATTCCAACCAACTGATTCAAAGTTTTCTATCTAGGGAAACCCAGTTGATTGCATAGACTCCTTGACTCTTCAGCAATCCCACACACTAAGCATGCTTGTAGTGACAGTGGAGAGGAAAAACTCCCTTTGAACAGGAAGAAACCTCCAGCAGAACAAGGCTCAGTGTGAGCGACCATCTGCTGAGTTCGACTGGGGTTCATTTATTGATGTTCTCTGATCATGTATGTCCTCGTCTGTCCTGCTGGTGTTTCTAAACATGGTGGACCTGCTGCGTAGGTCCAACCAGAACACAGCAGAGGTTAACCTCAGAGCTACGCAGCAGCTGCAGAGAACAGAACCATTAGATCCAGTCCATCTGCTGCTCACCTGTACTGCTCCAGCAGCTGCACCGCCTGGTGCTCCTGGGGATGCCTCCTCATGTGGCTCTTCAGACTGTTCATGTTGGTGGTGGCAAAATCACAGCTGCAGCATCTGGCAGACAGAAGGAAACAGGAAGAAGAACAGAGGATGGTTAAAGGAGATTCGTTCTCAGGGTCACATTGATGATTTATGTTTATTTCCAAAGTCTTAAATCCCCCTGAAAATTAGAACATCATCGTTGTTCAATGCTGTAGCACACGGATTGTTTACACTGCGACCGGTCTAACTAGGAAGTACCAATATGGCGGCTGGTGGCTTCGCTTAAACCCCGTACTACCAACAGGTAATTAGCAATCCAGCGAATAAATAGAGATTAGTCGTCAGCTTTAGGAGACCTGGCAAACGGTCTGATGAAGACGCCACCTACTGGGTGGGAGGATGAAACTTGCAGCAATCTCGTTCAGTTCTTTTATTTCTTTTTTAATAATTAGAGAGTCCAGATGTTCCTCTCAACTGACAGAAGAAACAAGCCAGAGCTGTACGATGCTATATATATGGTTCGATTCACATGATGAATGAAAGAATCGTCACCATGACAGTCTGATCGCTGAGCTCGGCTAATCCTGCCTGGTAGTTTTAGTCTTGGGACTGAAATAATTCATGACAATAACCCATTATTGAAAGACTCGTCAACTAATTTAGTAATCGATTAATCGTTAACTGAAGTATCGTTAGCTAAAAATTATTGCGTTTTTTTTTTTTTTTTTTACTGATTAACATTAAATTCATTAAAAAATTATAATGATCCATTGATTATTCCTTGCAGAGCGGATTTCTCTTTTAAGGAGGACAAGCATCAACCAGTAAAAACATGGCGTCTGCTTTGAACGAACCATTAAGGCCAATTTATGCTTCTGAGACATAGCCTATGCAACCGTCAACTCTGTCTCTGTAAGCAACCAAGCCTCCCATGCGGACGTTCTGCAACAGTCGTCATGCACGTCAAAAAAATTCTGACTACGCGTCAGACGGTCGCAAACCCCCGTAGACCTCAAGCGAAAGTTCGCAGACCGAAAGAAGCTGTGATTGGTCCTTGGTATGCCTTTCCGGCTGTCTGTTTGGTCATTCTTCTCGATTCTGTCCCAGGGTGCGCCATTTTTATAAACCTGGGAACAACTTCAACGAAAGGTTAATCGAGGAGGTTCGGAGGTACAATCACTTGTACGATGCCTCAGACAAATCATATAAAGATAACAAGGTCTCAGCCAAAACGAAGTTCTTGTGACCATCCGCTGAAGGTCACCCGAGTTCTCCAATAGGCTCCCCCTTCCGCTTTGGCGGGAAACTGCTGTGCGTCCCTAGAAATTCCAGACCGACGGTGCAGAAGCATAGCAGCAAAAGTGGTTCGCGACCAGACCTAAGCGACATTTGATGTGTGCGGTTGAAGAAGTCTAATCTGCCCGTTACACTTTCTGATTGCTTATATTAGCCTATTATTGTACCTTAACCTAATATTGTACCTAAAAATGATCTCATGTCCTCATTGTGACATTTACACATCTAATTAAGTAGAAATACTTCCCATAATCGGGACAAAAGTAATTTTGAAACAAAGACAAAATCATAGCTGCATTCCAGCTCAAAATGCAGCAAAGTGTTTCACAGAATCTAAACATCTAGACTGGGTGCCAAGGTGTGCATCCTGTCAAACATTCCTAACTAAAAGTCTTGCACTCCTCAAATATTGATTATTGCTGCTGTGTTTTGTTCTCCTTTGTCAGGTTTAAATAATCTGCTTTTAAGGAATTGGACATTTCTTGTTAAAAAAACAAAACATGGGAGCTCAGATTGCAGATGCCTGCAGAAAAACCTGAAAGCTTTCCTCAAGATTAATGAGCATTTGCTGACATCTAGAGGTTCTTTGGAGTATTGCCACTTTCACTTCGATTTTTAACAGGACTTCAGCTAAAAAAAAAGGAAAATCACACATCTTTAAAACACAAAAATAAAAACAAATCACTATTTTTTTTTTTTTACAGGCTATAGTAGGAAATATCAATTTCATTATATTTCTTTACTTTCATTAATTTTTCCTCAGGCCTCACAGCTGCAGGGCTCCAACGCATATCAACGTATCTGACGTTTTCCAGACAAACTTCCAGCTACTGTATAATGGCGTATTGGCATCATTTGGTATAAAGGGGGTTCATTTAGATTCAGTTTATTTCTATAGCACAAATTCGCAACACATGTCATCTCAAGGAACTTTACAGTTCACCAGATCATCCAGTCAGATTGATTCAAAGTTTTCTATATAAGAAAAACCCGTTGGTTGCGTCGACTCATTGACTCGAAGGCAATCCTTCACACTAAGCATGCTTGTAGCGACAGTGGAGAGGAAAACTCCCTTTTAACAGAAAGAAACCTCCAGCAGAACCAGGCTCAGAGTGAGCGGCTGAACAAACCATCAGTTCTCTTCCAGACTTCATCCCCATCATAGGGTGACCGAGAAGGTGAGTGTGATGGATCCTGTCTGCGTTCAAGCCCACTGCCAACAAAGTTCTTAGCAGACATGACATGTTTTTATGCAGGCCGGGCGCCTCTGGGGAGCAGCTTTAACTAATGCTCCTTAATGCCCATGAAATCATGCTTTACTCTGCCATGCGTTATGCATAAGTTAGGCTGTCATTGGACAAAAGTTCTGGACTCGGTATGAATACGCTATGTATATGGCCAAAATATCAAAAATACATAGAAAGTTCATCATATGCCAGAGTTATAGGAGATTCTGGGAGGTCGGTCATATGCTAGCTAACTCTGCAAGGCGTGACAGGGGCCTGAAGTTTGGACAGAAAAACACTTTCTAGATCAGAACATCGAGCTGATATGATCGGACCTGCTTTCATCTTTCAAAAGATAAAGTGCCAACTGAGTGAATTTCCACCGATCTCCTTTTTTTTAACTGGATTAAACAGTTTAATATTTGTTTCCTACGACAGTCAGGAAATAAGCTACCACTTCAATCAAATGGATCCTATCAACACATCTGAACCCTGAACCAGTCGCTGATTCTGAAACTGTTCAACCAAACCTATGAGGAAACCTGAGCTCCCTCCTTCCACCCCCCTCTGTACTGGACCAGTTAGCATGAGCTCAATGAACAACTGCTGTAGAGACGTCTTCCTCTAAAACAGCTTGTTCCTCTCGGTTGAAAGACTTACCGATACGGTTTGTCCGAGTTGTGGATCCGCCGGTGGTTTCTCACGCCGATGTAGGTGGCGCTGGTGTAGCTGCACACGTCGCATCTGTAGAACTTAGGCTTACCACCATCTGTCAGGACGGACAAAAGGAGAGGATGCTTTCTTCTTCCTGAACAACGGTCATTTAGCGAGGGAAGCGTTCAGTTTCTCACCTTCATCCGTTCCTCGCTCAGATTCCTCCACCGGGGGGATGGTGTCGGTGAGCGGCGCCGTGTCGCTGCTGCAGCTGAGGTGCTCTCTTTCATGACTTCTTAACTGACTCTGGTTAGGGGGAGAAAAAAAGAAAAACACATCTGTAAACCCGCAGGGATATACAAGCATAATAAAATATTAATTTTCATTTCAGTTTATTTCTATAGCGCCAATTCACAGCAAAGGTCACATCAAGGCACTTTTCAGTTCACCAGATCATCCATTCAGATTGATTCAAAGTTTTCTATCTAAGGAAAACCAGTTGATTGCATCGACTCATTGACTCTTCAGCAATCCCTCACACCAAGCATGCTTGTAGCGACAGTGGAGAAGAAAAACTCCCTTTTAGCAGGAAGAAACCTCCATTAGAACCAGGCTCAAAGTGAGCGGCCATCTGCTGAGGCCGACTGGGGTTCAAGGAGACAGAAGCGGCGATACGTTAGTACCGGTATTTCTATTCTTACCTTGTAGTGGAAGGTCTGAGGACAGTGTCTGCACTGGTGCATCCTGGTCTTGCAGTGGTAGATCATGTGGTCTTCCAGGTCCTTACTGTCTGACGCCTTGTGTTCACAGATGGGACACTGGTACGGCGCCCTCTGCCGGTGGACGCGCAAGTGCTGCTTAATGTAGCCCTTATTGCTGCTGCTGTAGTGACACAGACGGCACCGGTACGGCCTCTCGCTGCCCGGGTTGTAGTCCACCAACCCCCCATCAGGTGAGCCAGCCAACCCGTCCTCCACGCCGTTCCCGGGGGCCGCCGCTCCGGCCAGGGCCCCGTTCTGGATCTGGGCATTATCCTGGAGCTCCTTCAATATGTCTTCGTCGGAGGCGTTCTGGTCCGAGCGCTCTCGGAGTCTTTCGATGACGGTGAGCAGCGAAAGGCTGATTCCAGCTTTGGTTGCGGGACTTTCCTCGTCCCCGTCCACGAGGCGCAGCGGCCTGAACTCCTCCTCTTTGCCGTGGCGGCAAAGCTTCAAGTCCAACAGCGCAGTGGTCTGCTCCAAGTCGGACGCCCTCTGTCCGCTCGGAGGAACGCCCTGCATCTTCACGCCAGTTGTAGGGCTGGGGGCGGGCAGCTCCAGCGTCCTCATCGGCATGGCGACCAGAGCCTCAGCGGCCAGAGAGTGGAGGCGAAGGGACTCGGAATGTGTTCGCTTGCGACTGGTTGGGGGGACATTCTCGTCATCTACTGTAGGGAGGGGGGGCTTGGCGGGGAGAGGCTCCTCCTCCTCGTTTACGCAGAGCGCTCTCTGGTCCCTGTCCACGTCTGCGGCGAGGAGGAGAGGCTTCGCCGCCATAACCGAGTCCTCAGCTGAGGGAAGGCGTTCAACGATCACATTGATGTGTCCGACGCTGTTCGGGCCGCTGTTGATGATCTTCTGGGCTGAAGACAGCAGGCTGTCTGCGGCCGAGCTGCCCTCTCTGCCGCCGCCGACCTCCATGTCACAGTCTGCCTCGGTGATCACATGCACCTCCACTGCCGGCTCCTCAGCGCTCACATCTTTAGGGACATAACCATTCTCGGCGTCACCGTCTGCGGTTGTCGCGGAAACGGCCCTGGAGTTAGAGACTGGAGCCGGCGGCATGCAGAGCTGCAGCCTCACGGCAGCTTGGACACTTTTATCATCCAGCCCTGGAGACTGGAGAATGACGACATCCTCTCTTGGCGCTGTGCTGCTGGGGGGGGCTTGGGTCTCCTGTCGTCCTGAAGCGCTGTCCTCCTCCTCGAAGATGGGATAGGAGCAGTCGACGAGGCCGGCGTGCTTCCAGGCGTGGGTCTTGAGCATCCGCTGCTGGCTGCAGACATAGCTGCAGATCAAGCAGCGGTACAGGCCATACTCTTCATAACTGTACCATTTCTTCTTCTTCTGCAGCTCGGTGGAGTCCTCCGCCGCGCTGTTCATCAGCTCCCCGCCCCCATCCCGTTTTAAAAGCGTTCCTTCGGCCGCGCTGAGCGCAGACGCCCCGTCGTCAAAGTGCAGTCTGACATGCGCCTCCAGCAGGTCCTGGTCTCTGGAGGTGAAGTGGCACTCGGAGCACATGAGGATGAGGTCGCTGTGCTGCTCGTCATGCTGCTTCAGGTGCTCCCTGAGCTGCGGCAGCGTCTGGGAGAGGAAGGGACAGAGGCTGCACTGGTAGCACGTCACTGTGCGTTTGTGATCGCTGGGCTTTGAAACGCCTGTCGCCGCCGAGATGCTGTTATTATTATCATCTTCATCATCGCCGCCATCTGCTTTTTCCTCCTCATTAACGTTTATCCTAATCTTCTTTTTAGGAGAACTTGCCAGACTCTGCCTCACCCTCCCAGAGGGGGAGTCCGGATCTTGCCCTCTTTTCCGCCCCCCCAGAGCGCAGTGCCTCTGCGGACGCTTCTCCACTATCTTGCTGAGCTTCTCGATGACCTGGATGAGGGACTCGTCCACCTGTCTTGGCTGGGCGGCGTCCTGAGGCCGGGTCTGGAGGAGAGATGCTGGCGTTCCAGGAGATGAGGACGCAGCGGGTGATGCTGAGGACTTGGAGATGAGGACAGCAACGCTGCTAATCTCATCCATCACCTAGGAGACAGTAGCAAACACACTGGTTCAGTCCTCTGGTTGCTGCACGCTGATGTCATCATTTCTGGAACTTCTAGTAGTGAAAACAAGACGCCAACTGTGATTTTTAACAGTCAGCGAGATTCTGATGAGGAGCTTTGTACAGGCTTGAACTTAAAAGAACCCCAGGGCCTCGAACAAAAAACACTGAGAACCATTTCTGGAGGCTTATCTTTCAGAACCAAGACTTACAGGCCTGGAAAAAGGTTTTTTATTTGTTCAACAAATCAAACTATGTAAATATTTCTAACTTGTTAAACTTAAAGTTACTGAAGTTTAAATCAGAGATAGACGAACAGATAAGGAGTGATGTTATGTGCCGAGGCTTCATTTTTGCTTCATTTGGGGGAGGAGCCCAAATAGATGTCTGAAGCCTTTCTACCCCGCCATACCACGTGAGCGCTTCAGGAAGTAGTTAATCTCGCCCCGAACTTCCACAGGCATTTAAACAGCCTCAGTATTCAGTAAAGATGTGGGAGTTTGTAGTAAACCTGGATAGAGTTTGGATAGATTGTAAGAATAGATTGGAAGGAAAACCAACCAATCTAGTTGGTTAAAACTATTTTGGTTTGGTTAAACAATGTAGTGATCAAAAGCTGAGCAAGCCGCTGGTTACAGTTGTAACATTAGTGATAAGTAGCATTGCTCACTTGACAGCCATCAACTCGCTATTGGCGTCAGCTCTAAGACAGGGACTTCTACCCAGGCGACATTTGATGTGTGCGTTTGGAGAAGTCTCTGAAATCTGCCCTAAAGAAGGGGAATTATTTACACACTGAGAGATTTGCATACGACCACCACGACTGCAAAAAAAATTAAAAATGGTACAGTGTAGACCCGGCTTCAGATTAAAAGGAATAAGGAGACTGTAAAACATTACTGCAGCGGTAAATATATATATATAAAAAAAAAAGATATAAAAACATTTTGCATTTAAGATGAAAAAGTTTTCATCTGTCGAGATGGTCTATCCAGAACAGGTGGAAACATTTTAGTTTCACCTGCTTTAATATCAAAAAGAAATATTCTTTAAGAAACCTTGCCTATCAGATTATTAATGGAAAAATATAATCGAGAGATTAATCGATTTGCAAAATAACCATTAGCTGGTGGCTGAGCTCCTCTCCCTCTCTCTAAGGCAGAACCCAGCCACCCTACAGAGGACACTCATTTCAGCTGCTTAGATCCAGGATCTGGTTCTTTGAGTCATAATCCAGATGAATGACCATAGATGAGGGTAGGAACGTAGACCGACAGCTAAACCAGAACTTTGCCTTTTCTCTCAGAGATGCAGAGTCTGCATTTTAGTAGAAGCCGCACCGATCCCACCATGGATCTCCTCCTCCACTGTTAGTTCAATCTCTAACATTCTGCTCTCTCTGCTTTTTTCTCATAGTAGCTTCATCTGGTCTGTTCCTGTTTGGCTGTGACTCCATCCTGGAGAGAAATATCAGCTGTTCTGCTGCCATCAACACCTTTGTTTATAGATTATGGATATCGGCCTGTTTTCCAGTGTAGTCCTGTTTCTCTGACTGTGACTAACTGGCTGTGCTCTCTTCATCCTCTGACATTGGAGCTGGCTCAGAGCTCGTCTGCCTGGCTGTGTGTTTCCCAGATGGAGCCGCCTTTTACAGCTGCTTTTTGCATCTCTGCTTCTGTCTCCTTCTTTTAATGCTCTTCCTCCATCATCTTTACCATCAACAGGCTGCATCGATGTCTGAAATTCCTCGTTTTCCAACCACTTCTGTTGAAATTTGCATTTTCCCATTCTCTAATTATTTCTCCGCCTTGAGCTTCTTTTACGAAGATACGGCTTTACGATCAACCAGAGGCAATTCTGCGCAAACAAGCGGAACCGGTCATATCTGACAAAATTGTTTTTCTAAATTAAATAAGCATTTCAAATGCAACAATAATCATATTTAATGAATTTTAATGCCAATTAAGGCCTTAATAAAAAAAAATAATTTAATAACATTTATTGACCAGTGGAAACCCTGTTGAACCCCAGTCGGCCTCAGCAGATGGCCGCTCACACTGAGCCTGGTTCTGCTGGAGGTTTCTCCCTGTTAAAAGGGAGTTTTTCCTCTCCACTGTCGCTACAAGCATGCTAAGTGTGAGGGATTGCTTAACTGGTTTTCCTTAGATAGAAAACTTTGAATGAATCTGACTGTATGAACTGGTGAACTGTAAAGTGGCTTGAGATGCCATGTCTTGTGAATTGGTGCTATATAAATAAACTGAAAGTGTTTTTATCCGTATTTTTTCCCCACGTGCTGCTGTCTCATACTACCCAGACTAATCTGCACTTGTCTAATGAATGTTTTGCTTTGCAATCGACCTCCCTGGATAAGCAGAACAGTTTAATCCATTCCTGATAAGGGTTTCCCGCTGAAACACGTGCTTCTGTTTACAATCTGAGCTTTGAGGAACCGATGAGCTTCAGATTCCTTTCATCTCTACTATCCAACACTTTCTCCAGTTCCCCTCCTCTGACCGCAGCCCTGCTTCCTCTTTCTCCGCTTCTGAAGCAGCGAGAGGAAGGAGAGCATGAGGAGGGAGAGAGCAGCTCCATCAGCCCGTCCTCTGACCCTCACAGGGACACCTGTTATGTCAGGGTCTAAAAATATTTCCTCCACCAGCCTGTGGGGGAGGGGGGTGGGGGGCTCCGCTGAGCTAACAGGCTAAACGGACACGGACCAAAGTGGGTTTTTATTTCCGGTGATTTTAGGATTAAAAGCAGAGAAGTGGAGCAGACAGCGTTAGCTGGACAGCTGCTATCCACACACTGCTAACAGCTCAACACATCAATGTTCAACAAGGACATCTGGCTCTGCTCGCCGCTAAAGGGCGACAGAGGAGCACGAGGCGACACGTGACGGAAAAACCAACTCACCGACAGACACGGCGCGTGCTCTTTGTCCTCAGCGCATAAAACTCTGCGGTTTGTGCTCGTTAGCCATAAAAATAGACTATTCTCTTTCTATAGCACATTGCAAAATGGCGAGGATGGAATATCGGTCACGTGACCTGGAGTTTGGGTCAGGTGACCAACGCCTCTTTAGGTGTTGCTCGTAAACGGCGGCTCTTTTCGCCAAGAAGAAAATCCCATCCCAGTCAGAAAGACCCAAACCTACGGAAGAGGAGTAGGGCCACTGAACAAATAAAAATAAGTTAACTGATTTTTTTATTTTATTTTAGTATGAGAAAAAAGGCAGAATACTGACTTTAATCATAATTCTGACTGAATTCTGACAGCTAGCACACTTCCATTAATGAAATAGCATTACCCCCTCAGACATGTAAAAAGTCACCTAATTGCCTCATTTTCCACCAATGTGTTCCTGTTCCTCCCAAACGTCTCTCATCTTTGTCAGTGAAGCCAAGTGCTCCGACATCTCTTCCTTCATGGTGCCTATGTGTATTAATTAAAATTCTGAGATTAAAGTCAGAATTCTGAGATTAATGTCAGAATTCTGACTTTTTTCCATATTAAACTAAAATAATATTTAAAAATCAGTTAACTTTTTAAAGTTTTTTCAGTGGCCCTAATCCTCCTTCATACAAACCAACAGTTAGGCAAATGTCAGTTCAAAACCTCTGAAGCAGTGTCCCAAAATTGCAGATTATCATTAATTGTAAAAAAAACAAATAAAAAACAAAGAAAGATTTTGTTCTTTTCATGTTAGAAGTGATCAATTGTAGCGCTCAGACTTCAAAAAAACAAAAACAAAATCAACATAATAGTGAAAACTGCAGAAAAGTATCTTGAAGTCAGAGATTTAAACTGGGAAATGGTTGAAAGTATGATGGGAAAACGAGTAGGACCATCAGAAACTGGCAGAGTGACAATAACTCAAAGATAAATTAGAAATTATGAGGACAAATTTAATTAAGTATTTATTATGTTGGGTTAGGTTAAACAGTTCGTAAAAATATTATTATATTTTTATATATATATTTCTTATGGGAGTGAGTCTTGTTTCCTGTTTCCTTGTTTAACTCCTTATCAGTTGGTGGCAGACTGGCAGTGATGCACTTTTAACTAGTTTGCCAACGGTCATAAAACCTTACAAGAAGAAGAAGAATGTGGCTCTTTTTTGTTCAGAAATAATCTCCAGAAGCTTCCTGATGAAGCGCAGCTAATCTCAGAGGTTTTACTTTCCAGCAGGACTTGGAAGATATCCAAAAGTCACTGAAATGTTACTTAGCCTAAGTGGCCATGGAGCCTCAGAGGTTCACGAGCACCTCTGCAGAACCACAGGCTCATGGCCTCCAGGCACTGATGGAGAAATCGAGTGCTTAAAGTTTACATCACGTGGATTTTATGAAGTTTTTTCAATTGCATTGGAATGAAATATCAGCTTTATAGATGTTGGAGATCTGCCTGTTTTTCAGTGTAGTCCTGTTTCTCTGACTGTGACTAACTGGATGTGCTCTCTTCATCCTCTGTCATGGGAACTGGCTCGGAGCTCGTCCGCCTGGCTGTGTTTTTCCTGGACGGGGCCGCCTTTTACAGCTGCTTTTTGTATCTCTGCTTCTGTCTCCTTGAACCCCAGTCGGCCTCAGCAGATGGCCGCTCACACTAAGCCTGGTTCTGCTGGAGGTTTCTTCCTGGTAAAAGGGAGTATTTCCTCTCCACTGTCGCTACAAGCATGCTTAGTGTGAGGGATTGCCTTCAAGTCAATGAGTCAATGCAGTCAACCTTGAATAAATTTGACTGGATGATCTGGTTGAACTGTAAAGTGCCTTGAGACAACGTGTGTTGTGTACTGTTGCTATAGAAATAAACTTAATTTAATTTAATTAAAAAAGAACAGAAAAGCTAACAAAAAGAAGACATTAACATTTTTGATTGCCATGTTTCTCCGGTTTGTCAATGGGTTAACAGTTCAGTTTAATTGAACTGTTAACCCACTCTCCCTGTGCAGTTCCTCAGTGCTGGTTCCTCATCTTTTCCTGGCTTCCCATGTATGTTTTCCCTGATGTCTCCAGGGTTCTGGTTTTTCTGTATTTGTTATGTTGGATTTTTGGATTCCTGCCTCAGTTGCCAGTGAGTACTTCACTAAATCTACAAAACTCACCTCTGCTTCCTAACATCAACCCAACCTTGACAAAGAGAGGAAGGGAAATATATTATATGGAGCAAATTACAGCCAAACTACAGATGAAAAGGGACATATTTAAGAAGAAAATGGTCCTTAATTTAATTTAATTTACAGCTTCATTGGGTCTGTTTAAATTGTGACTCCTATGGGAATGTTTGTCTGTATAATACACTTCTTTGAATCAAGGAAAAACTGCATTGTATAGGATTTATTGTACAAGTGTCTGCATATATAAACTGTCTTACTGTGATAAAACACTTAAAACAGATGAGTTCTGATTCAGTTTTCATGTCAGAGGATGAAAGAGAGCACATCCAATTAGCCACAGTAAAAGCTGAGCCCATAGCTATGTCTAGGAGAGAAACAGGACTAAACGCTGGAAAACAGACCCATGTCCAACATCTATTAACAAAGGTGTTGATGGCAGCAGCACAGCTGATATTTTTCTCCAGAATGCAGTCACAGCCAAACAGGAACAGACCAGATGAAGCTACTATGAGAAAACGATAATGGCTCTCTACAACTAAAGTCAACAACAACAATAACCCACTACCTTATGAAAAAAAAAAAAAAAAAAAAAGAATCTAAGGAAATCAGGGAAAACATACTTATTCCTTTTTTTCTTTCTCTTCATCTGTACTCCCAAAACGTTTAAAAAATTTTTTCTTTTTTTTCTCCCCATCTTCTCTATTTCCTTGATACAAACAAGTAAATGCTTGTAATTTTGATTAAAAAAAATGGAAAAGGGATAGAAAAGGAAACCCTATCCTCTACCTAAACCCTTTGGTCAGTGTCTATAACAAAAAATGGCATGCAATGTAATATATTGAGGCATTTTTTATTTGTTCTGATCACCAGAGTACAACTGAAATTGCAGAGAGAGCATAAAGTTGGGTGTTGAACTAACAAATACTGCGGAATGAGAGGGGACAAATAAAATGATCCAGAATAAGAAGGCGTCCCTATGTCCTCCAGCAGTCTAAGCCTATAGCAGCACAGCTATAGAGCTAGCTCTGGATAACCTGAGCCACTCTAACTATAAGCTTTATCAAAGAGGACATTTTTAAGCCTCACCTTAAAAGTAGGCAGGCTTGGACAAGCTGTTTATTGCTTTTTATTTGAGATCTTAGTTGATTAGGCACATTCTTAATTCCCTGTGTTATACATGTATAAAATGAAAAAGAAATATTGAACTCTTTCATATGGTTTTGAGCTGTTCTTGTATTTCGTTTTATAGTCAGTGTTTTATCTTATTATGGTTGTCTGGGTGATTGTTTTATTGCTCTCTTGTTATTTCTAGCTGTACGACAGATTGAGCTACGGGGACAATAAAGACTCCTTGAACCATAAACCTTGTTTCTGGATTGTTGGAAGAAATTATTTGCTCTTCGATGAAGGCTGTTCTTGGGCAGAGTTAGGAAGACCAGATCACTGAGATGAAACAAGCCCCACTTTCTTATGTTCTTCAGGTTCCACTTGAAAATGGTTATTTAATTTTAAGCAAATTTGCAAAATATAAAGGAACCTTACAAAGCAAGGGGGAAAAAGAAAAAGAAAAGTATTTTTATAGAAATCTCTCCAACAATGTTTTTTTAGTTTGAGGATGATGCCTCATATGTGTCCTGGGGGGAAAAATTAAGTCCGGAGCTGAGAGAAAAGACATGAAGGCCCTTAGTGTTCTCAGCACAGCTTCTGTGACCATATAAGGCAGCAAAGAAAGACTAGCAGATTGAAGCCTGGATAAAGCAAGGTATGTTTAAAGAAGAGCTTCTCAGCAGGGCTTTACTGTACAACCTAACACTGCCATCTAGTGTTTATTTATCTGTATTGAGCATAAGATGAAAACTGCTGACCTGAAAGAGGCAATTCCTTCAGGTATTACACCTTAACTATAACTGCAGCTAAGTGGTGCAGAAGTGTGACTGAACTTATTTCGTGATATTATTTCTGTGGTGGAATCTGCTTAAATTTAATGTCTAACATAGTTAGTTTGTAATTAAGTCTAAACGGAAACAGCTTAAACTAAATGTATTTTATTAGTTTTATTTATAACACCTTTCCTCTGTTGGTAAAAGCTTGTAGGTTTGGAATAAACGGAATGTAAACCACATTTAAAATAAACTTAATGTCAAAAACATCCTTGGTTCCAATCTAAAACTTTGATCAAAGAAAGTCAAGATGTCAGAAAAGAGAACAGATGATCATTTAATTATTTTTTTTTATGTGTGGATTCTTTCTCTCAGTAACTCTAAAACTGTGTGCCTTGCATCAAGAAGGTTCTGGGTTTGATTCCCGGCCCAGGGTCTTTCAGCATGGAGTTTGCATGTTCTCCCTGAGCATGCGTGGGTTCTCTCCGGGTACTCCAGCTTCCTCCCACAGTCCAAAAACAGGACTGTTAGGTTAATTGGCTTCTCTAATTCTCCTTAGGTGTGAGTGTGTGCATGAATGGTTGTCTGTCCTGTTTGTCTCTGTGTTTCCCTGCAATGGACTGCCAACCTGGAGATAGACACCAGCATCGCTCAGGACCCCGCTTGGGATAAGTGTAATGGAAAAATGATGGATGGATGGATGGATATTAAAATTAAAGTGATTTTTTTCCTTCTATGTTCATTCAGTTGCTAGATCATAGATAAATAGAGCTGCATCATAAAAAAAACATAAGTAAAAAAGGAAACATAAACTAAATTTTGCACAAAAAGAAGAATATATATATATATATATATATATATATATATATATATATATATATATATATATATATATATATATATATATATATATATATATATATGAGAGAGAGAGAGGCTGTAGTTTTTTTTACCCCTTTTACTGTCCCTGGGAGTCTGTTTCTACCCCAACCAGATAAGGCTCAGTCTGAATAGCTGAAATTGGTAAGGACGAAGGTAAGCATTGGCGGACGTGCATCCATGGTCACCAGAACAAGGCCTAAATAGTTCTTAAATAGAATATCTAAATAGTTCTTGCAGTAAGAGAGGAGATCCAAACAGGAAGCATAATGGTTCCTAGCATCCATTAATTGGACATAGGAACTTCCTTACGTTCCTAGCCACCAGAAAGAGCTATCCAGTGTCAACAATCCGTTACGCGACAGAGTTACAGGCACAGCTCACCCCAAAGAGGTTAACAAGACATATATTGTTTCCCTGTTCTGTGTGTCTCATGCTAATGCTCACAAATCAACGTGTTTTGGGTTTTATTACGAAGAGCTTTAGCTGTTCACTACAGTTGGGAAACTTTGGTTTTGGTAGTTCTTTTCCTGAAAGCCATAGTCTGATTTATTTATTTATTTTTTTTACCAAGGAGCCTGGGCTTGTTCGTATTCACCAAGGCAATCCATGGCTTCTTTCCGTCCTCAATAGAGTTCTAACTGTTGACTCCATAAAAGATGAAGGAACAAGAGCTAGGGGCTACAATTTGAGGTACTCTGATCAGTGTTGTTTTTGCTAGTTCACTTAGAATTAGTCTTAAGGGCAGATTAGACTTCTGCAACCACACACATCAAATGTTGCTTGGTTCTGGTTGCGAACCAGTTTTGCTGCTATGCTTCTGCACCATTGGTCTGGAATTTCTAGGGACACACAGCACTTCCGCTTGAGGTCTGCGTGGGTTTGCAACCGTCCAACGCATAGTGAGGGTTTTTTGAGGTGCGTAACGACGGTTGCAGAACCTCTGCGCAGGGGGCGTGGTCGTGCACAGAGCCAGATTTGATGGTTGCAGAGGCTATGCGTCAAAAGCATAAATTGGCCTTTAGTTTCATCTTGAAGACGAAAACTATTATTAGTTTTAATCACATTTTAGTCATTATGAAATGTGATAGCTTTAGTTGGTTTTAGTCAACTAAAACTCAAAAAAGTTTTTTGAAGTTGCACTTCAAAAAACAGTTAACCTTTACAATTTCGAATGAAGACCAGATTCTCTACCTGGATAAAATTTAATTCAGTTTATTTATACAGCACCCGTTAACAGCACACATCATAGCAAGGCACTTTACAGTTCACCAGATCATCCAGTCAGATTGATTCAAAGTTTTCTATCTAAGGAAAACCAGTTGATTGCATCGACTCATTGACTCAAAGGCAATCCCTCACACCAAGCATGCTTGTAGCGACAGTGGAGAGGAAAAACTCCCTTTTAACAGGAAGAAACCTCCAGCACAACCAGGCTCAGTGTGAGCGGCCATCTGCTGAGGCCGACTGGGGTTCAAGGAAACAGAAGCAGAGATACAAAAAGCAGCTGTAAAAGGCGGCCCTGTCCAGGAATCATCCAGCCAGGCAGACGAGCTCCGAGCCAGCTCCCATTTTAGAGTGTGAAGAGAGCACATCCAGCCAGTCACGGTCAGAGAAACAGGACTACACTAAAAAACAGGTCAAGCTCCAACATCTATATACAAATCGTTGATGGCAGGCACAGCTGATATTTCTTGCCAGGATGGAGTCACAGCCAAACAGGAACAGACCAGATGAAGCTACTATGAGAAAAAGCAGAGAGAGCAGAATGTTAAAGATTGAACTAACAGATTATCCAGAGTGGGAGAATAGGGATAGAATGAAGCAGAATGATGAAAAAAGGGTCCCTATTTCCTCCAGCAGTCTAATCCTACATCAGCATATCTATAGAGATAGCTGAGCCACTCTAACTATAAGCTTTATCAAAAAGGAAAGTTTTAAGTCTACCCTTAACCCCCCAAAACCACTGGGTCACCGGCGCCTTGTTTTAAAGTGTTTACAAATAATAACTAAGAATGCATGAAAATTACACTGGTACAATATTTACCAATATAGACATGTTAGACATTGTGGAAAAGCTTAGATTCTCCACAATTTAACTACCAAGTTCATTTTATGGACATAGTGAGCACGAAAGCACAATTAATACAGATAAAGGAACATGTCAAAATGTACCATGACAAAGCAGCCATAACAAGCAAGCATGTCTTTATAACTGAAAAGACAGCTTTGAGTTTTGTCTGAACTGATTCAGCTTGGGCTTCATACAGCTTGGGTGTTTTACTCTCCCAATTTTCATGTATATATTCATAAACTAGAAGGTGTTAGCTTTCAAATAATGTATCAAACATGTAATTTCGGCTTAAAGTTCCTAAGTTATTTGCTTTTCCATCTGGGTATGCAAAATAGGTGAGGTGTCTGCCTCACGGACTAAAACTGGTAGAGTTGGTTCCACATGAGAGGAGCCTGATAACTAAAAGATCTATACATAAAAATCTCTATAGAATGCTGCTGTGAAGTCATTCATTGCTGTTGGGCAGAAAACTGATTTCTAGAATTTAAATAGACTTTATAAAAAATTGTTTCACTAAAGCTGTAAAAAATAGTAGATCTAGTTTAACACATCATATTGGTTATAATAGCAGACAAACAAACTAACAAAATGTACAGTAAAGGAATGGTTTTAGACATACAAGGTTTCCATCCCAAAGCAAACACTTGATCCACTATGAATAATGCATTACTCACAGATCATTAAAATCTTCATTACTCCTAAAAAGCAAAGAAACATTCTTCTTTCTACTTTGGCAATTATGGATTTATTTCTTAGAATTTGCCCCTTTGTTACCACTGCTCAGGGGTCAAAGGTGATATAAATTCATAGGGGTCTGATATAAAACAATACACAGAGAGAACCTACATAATTATAATGCCATGGTAATCTCCACCTGAATTTCAATATGTTAACTAAAATGCTGAAATGTTCAAATAGCTATACATAAGAACTATGAAAGTGAAGTATTCAAAGATCTATGTACGTTTTCATCTGGATCTTTATCAAAACATAAACTGTGAGTAATTAAATATTTTATTTATATATATTTTAGGGGTTCCTTTTGGTAGAAATTAAGGAATGTTTAGTATCACCTCTTGTGAGCTGAAAGAAATAAAATCATGATAGTTAGACAAAAGGACTTGGCAAAGGATCATCAGTCACATATTTTATTAAGTAGCGAGGGCAGGAAGAGCCATACTGCTGAGAGGGCAGCATCAGTGTGGAGCGTAAAGCGCAGACTCGGAGCTAGCACGCGAAAAGAAGAGCAGAGTTTATCCGAGCTGGGCGCACAGTACCGGATCATTCCGGCTTATTTTCTCCCCTGCAGCTGCTGCCATGATCCATCTGTGGTCAACATCTGACTGATTGATTAATTGATTAATTGATCTCACAGTGGAGAAATGTATTCGTTACATCAGCTCAAATACTCAAAGAAGAAGAATGTGTCATAGGAAGAAAAAGGGGCATGGGGATATAGAGATTATATAGAGTGCGAACATGTACAGTATAACACACAACCCGCTAACATTTGTATTTAGTCTTGTTGACGAAAACTCACACCCATGAGTCGTCTTGTTATCTGTATAATAGGTCTGTTTTATGTGGTGTCTTCTCAAAGAGGGCCCCTGACCGTCTTTGCCTAGGGCCCCAAATTTCTTAAATCCAGCCCTGTCTCTAACAGATATATATTTTTAAGAAAAGGCTGATTAAATCCCAATGAGATTTTCAAATAAAGCTGAAAATATGGAAAACCAAATTAACACCAACTGAGCTTCCATCTAAAGTTAAGTCAGTGCTGTGAAACAAACCAAATCTAAACTTTTGAACAGGCGTTTGAAGCGTATCAAAATAAGGAGATTTGTTTCTTCCTGTTTCAAAAAACACATATAAGCAGAATTTAACACAAAACCAATAAGAGTAAAACCGGACTGAGAGAAAAAAAAGACATATTTCATGGTTTCCATCACCACTCGCATGTCATATTTTTCAAAGTGTAATTCCTTTGACCTCCTATTAGCCCTGTTGCCTCTCCATCACAGGCACAGCAAGGCTGTTCTCTAATCTGAAGTGACAGCCCATAGACTTTCAATCACACTTTACAGTGTAGCCTCAGGCAACTGAGGCTGCTTCCTTCAAAATGTTCAAACCAGGTTATTTCTATCGAGGTATTAAAGTAATACTTCAATTTAAGCTATTATTCCACAGTCTGTTATTATTATTTCAGCTGAGAGGCGAAGGGCAGAAGAAATGAAGGAAAAAAGAAAGAAAGAAAGAAAGTAGGAATGAAGATTAGTTAAAAAAGTGCGGCTATAATGCTGAAATAGAGACCAGTCTCGGCTTAGTTTGCTTAAAAACAGCCTTTTCTTAAAGAATTATAATGTAACATCAGGCGGTTAATAAATAATTTGATTGAAACAGATGTTGAAAAATGAACACCATGGTGGAAGCAGCTTACAGTTTTAATATATACTATTTTACTAATGTTGGTCCCTATTTAGCAGCAAACATCCTAAGCTGGGGGAGTGAATGGGAACATGCACTAACTTAAAAGAGAAGTTCAGTCATATTCAGAATTCAAACTTCTGAAAGTACTTTAAATATGAAATTATTACATACTGTTCAATAAATAATAAGTGTTTTTAATTAAGAGTAATTTTCATTTGAATATGTTTTACTGGAGGCATCCATGTTTGTCAAAGAACACTACTGCCACCTACTGGTTTGTGACGTCACGGTGCGGTATCGGCTGTTGATCAAGTCCCAGTGCTGTATCTGGTGTTTGTCACAACGCGCTATTATCCAAGTCATCTTGAAAACATTCTTCTTCCAAATGTTGGCTACATATTACGGGTTTTTTCTCTGGCCAGAAGTTTGATGGCAAATCCTCCCTCTTTAAGTTGGCAATCCAATGACGACCCCGTCCGTAGAGGATTAGGAATCAGAAATGTGAAATAACAAATGTTTTTTTCACTTTTATCCAATGTATTCCAGCATCCAGCTGCCATGCACGTGGGCATTGTCAGTTTCACTATAGCTCTGGTGAATTTCAATGGTGAAGTCCTCTGGAAATCTTCAATAAATATTTTTTTTTTTTTTTTTTTTTACTGATTAACTCTGAATTCATTAAATCACAGCAAACATTAGTTTTAGGTATAAATAATGTTCCATTGATTATTCCTTGCTTTCCTTTAACTGTTTTACAAAATAGATGACATTTCAGATGTCTGGAAATGTGAGAAATCAACCGACTCCACTGATTTGGATGTGACCAAGTAAAGAATTTATCAGCATAATCTCAAAACAATGGCTGTACACTGGAAAAATTATCTAGAAATAAGTAAAAATTTATTACTGGAAAAATGATCTAGAAATAAGTAAACATTTCTGAAATTAAGTGTATTTATCCTTAATTTGAGTAGGTAAATAAGATAGTTTGCCAATGGAATGAGTATTTTTACTCTTGAAATAAGATATTTTGATAATATGCAAACTTGAAATAAGACTGTGTGATTGTGTTTTCTTCTTTTAAATCTAAATTGTCTTGTTCCATTGGCAAAATGTCTTTTTTATCTCCTCAATTCAAGAACAAATGCACTTATTTTAAGAAGCCGGATGTGATAGGAAAGAAGGAAAGTAAACCTACGGCAACAGGAATCTCTGAAGACAGAGGAGAAGGTTAGTGACGGGAAATACAGACATGGGTCTCAGCTCATTGCCACATTACTAGTCCTGTAAACTCCGGGGAACTGGGACAAGAGCTGAGTTTAGGTTTCTTTCCAGACGAGGTGGAAGTGACATCATAGTAGGTCCGCTGCACTGATAGCAGTGCTCCCTTCAATGTGGGTATAGTCCAGAAATCTGGACTATTGCATTTCAACAAATAGGAAATATAAAAAAAAAAGGCCTGATTTCGACCACATTGGTTCAAACTTTTCTATCTGAGGAAAACCAGCTGATTGCATCGACACATTGACTCGAAGGCAATCCCTCACAACAAGAATGCTTGTAGTGACAGTGGAGAGGAATGCTCTCTTTGAATGGGAAGAAAGCTCCAGCAGAACCAGGCTCAGTGTGAGAGGCCATCTGCTGAGGCCGACTGGGGTTCAAGGAGACAGAAGCAGAGATACAAAAAGCAGTTGTAAAAGACAGCCCGGTCCAGGAAACACACAGTTAGGCAGACGAGCTCTGAGCCAGCTCCCATGTCAGAGGATGAAGAGAGCACATCCAGCCAGTCACAGTCAGAGAAACAGGACTACACTGGAAAACAGGCCGACCTCCAACATCTATAAACAAAGGTGTTGATGGAAGCAACACAGCTGATATTTCTCTCCAGGATGGAGTCCCAACCAAACAGGAACAGAACAGATGAAGATACTATGAGAAAAAGCAGAGAGAGCAGAACGTTAGAGATTGAACAAAAAAAAAAAATCTGCAGAATAGGAGAATAGAGATAGAATGATGAAAGAGGGTCCCTATGTCCTCCAGCAGACTAAGCCTATAGCAGCACAAATGAAGAAAATGGCTCAGTATAACCTAGGTATTTTGGATGAGGTATAAGAAAGGTAGAGCCAAGGAGAATTGTCTATCAGAGACAGGGAAACAAAGTATCATATATTGTGATGTTTTTAAAACAAAAGGTTTGTAGGAAATTCAAAAGCTTTTAGTTTGGTAAATAAAAAAATGAAAAAACTTAGACCAAGAGCTGAATCATTTCTAAAACACATCCCAATGAAAGATTTTTGCTAAATTTGTTGTGAGAATTATATAATTTTTCTTGGGGGCAGTTTTAGAGAGAAGCTGTTGTTTGTGTTTTTGATGACAGAGTCGTATGAAGAGGTGGACCTTACAAGTCGTTTACTTCTACACCCTCCCCCATGTGGATTTCTGTTGGTTTTCTATGATACATGTACGTGTGTTATTAATCTAAATAAACGGAACTGGAGAAAATTGCTAAATGTTTGAGGTAACATTTTGTTTCTCGTTGGTTAAAGGCATAAAGAAGCAGAAGAAGAAAACATTTCAGACTTCATTCACGTGCATAAAGATACAAATGAAACCTTTTTTAGGTTTGAACTATGCTATAATGCTCTTCATTCATCAATTATCAAGTGGTATTTCACTCAATTTGTGCATTTCAAATGAATCCTGATGAGTTCTGCAGCAGCTCCTTGCCGATCCGTGACAAAATGGGGTTGGAGATTTTAAAAGATATGAGAAACAGCAAATACAAACGTTACTCGTTTCTCTTGGCTTTGGTTTAATGCAGAGGTCCGGACCCACCTGCCTGGTAATCCGGATCCAATCTGATTTAAAACATTTATAAATTACCACATGTTGTCTGACGACATTGTCAAAGCATCACTTGTGCCGCTTCTCCTGTTACCCTGAAATCCCACATCCTCCATCAGCGCTCCGCTCCGCTCAAAGCAAAGCCTACAGCCTCCGCTGTTCCTCCCGTATCGTTCCGCTCTGACTTATCCTCCAAGCTCGAGGAGAGCATGCGCAATATTATCATTAAATTCATAGGAGGAAAACATGCAGAAATTAACACTTAATTTAATATGACATATTAGCATCCAGCAGATGTGCAGTTTCTGATGGAGATAAGAAATCTGCTTCCTGGTCTGTTGAAGGACCAATAGTTTGCATCCAATCTTTAAAATAAACAGTGTTAGTTTTAGAATTATATAAGAATTATGCTCTAATTTGTAGTTATCGATCTGTTGTTACTATATTTTAATTTGACAAACTGGATCTTCTCGCCGTTCTTTTTCCTGTTTGGGTCGATTGCAATAGCGGATCTTGCCCTGGCCGGTCCATTTTTAAAATCTAAACAGTTTTTTTAGGTAGAGAACAACAATCTTTCAGTTTGGTATATAGACAATTTCTTGATTCACATATTTTATAAAAAAAAACCCTGAACTGTTTGTTATTGTCTTTCTTTTTTCTGTCTTAATGAGAGCAGTGGGCTTTATGCTGCCCTGCAAGGCTTTAAACCTGGTTTGAATGGAGACAAAGCCATTCTAAAGCACATATCAACACTGCAAAAACAATCCAGAAATAAGTAAAAAATGGCTTAAATTAAGTATATTTAGCCTTAATTTGAGCAGGTAAATAAGATGATTTGCCAATGGAATGAGTATTTTCACTCTTAAAATAAGATAGTTAGATAATATTTACTTGAAATAAGACGATAAAATAGTTTTTTCTTATTTTAAAAGGAAATTGTCTTGTTCCATTGGCAAAGTGTCTTACTTACCTCCTCAAATCAAGGAAAAACACACTTATTTTAAGAAAAAATAACTTATTGAGATTTATATTTTTTGCAGTGGAGGCGCTCATTTTGAGCCTGGATCCATATTTATTTTTGATTCTGTTCATGGTGGAGAATCCTGCTTCACAGCAGCAGGTTGAGCCAAGCATCCTCTAAATGTTCAGGCTCATCTTTGAGCACCATTTTACTTTTCTTTCACCAGTTCACCACAGTTCTTCCAGCAGTCCACACTTTCTCTGCTCTCTTTTTCTCATCATCTTCTCCTTCTTTCCCATCGCCGGCTTGCCACAGGTTTGCCTGCTGTGTCTAAAAGTAGCAGCAGCAGCAACCCAGACTGACAGCAGCTCATTGGCTAATTTCTATCACGTGCAGCCTGGATCCGGACGCTCTGGAGGGCTTTACCGTATTAACAGGAGAAGCGGCGCAAGTGAAATTAGACAGTGTTGTCGGACAACATGCAGTAATTTATAAATGTTTTAAATCAGGTTGACGCCGGATCCGGACCACTGTCCACTAATCCGTGACCTCTGCTATATAATATATAGTGCGTACAGTATATCGTATGTTTGATATTGTATATAGCTATAGATTCTGTGTTCTGTACATCTATCTAATTGGTCTGCACCATCAACACCAAGTCAAATTCCTTGCATGTGCAAACTACTTGGCAATAAACTTGATTCTTGATTCAGAAGGCCCAGCAGGAACAATTAAAAACGATTAAAAACTCAGCTGCTGGTGTCCTTCTACTGCTCCGCCATAGAGAGCCTGTTGACCTACGCTGTGACAGTGTGGCACTCCAGCTGCACGGGATCCGACAGGAAGCGACTGCAGAGGGTGACAAACACTGCACAAAAAATTATCGGCTGCCCTCTGCCCTCTTTGACTGCCATCTACAACTCCCGTTGCCTCAGTAGGGCCAGAAACATCCTGAGGGATACCACCCACCCCGGCTTCCATCTCTTCAACCTGTTGCCCTCAGGCAGGCGCTTCAGGTCAATACGGATCAGAACAAACAGACTCAGGGATAGCTTCTTTCCCAAAGCTGTCACCATACTCAACCTACATTTGGACTTGCACTATTGTATATGTATGTAAGTGTTATTTATGTGTGCACTTTTACAGAGCTGCTCTTCAAATCTCATTGTATTGTGTACAGTGACAATAAAGGCTTTTAGATTTCAGCTTCTGTTTATTTATAATAGTACTGATGGAATTAATACATTTTTACAGCTCAGTAAAATTAATGAAGTAAAAAAATCCAAACAGATGAAAATATACCTATCAGGCTGAATATCCATAAGTTTTCATTATCAGAACAGACCAAAATATTTTTTCCCATCCCATTTCAAATAAAGCTTCATATCAGCATACTTTTGTCCCCTAGCTCCGAGTCAAATGAATTAATCTCACCGTAAAGATGAACTCCTAATAGCATCAGATTGGTGTGATCTATTTATTTAGAGCAGGAGTTTCTCATTTATTTTACAGTTTTTATACCAAAAGTCAGAACAGGCTCCAACTCTGACGCTGTTCCATGAATCACCACAGGGTGGCGGTAGTGGACTTTGAAAACGCACAGCTGAGACAATTCAGGAGATTTAAAGACCAGGCTGCATATTTACATTGGATGTACATTGCATCATGTTATGGATATGAGTAATTATTTACCTCCAACATGTAGGCAAGAGGAGGAAGTTTGTTGGGGGGGTTCAAATTGAGAGGAAGGACACAGGATGGAGGAAATGAAGCTGACTTGTTAGGATTTAATAAGAAAGGTATGAAGGAAAGCTGGTGTGGAAAGCATTAAAGGAGGAAAAGCTGAGTGTGGATCAGGTTCCTCTGTTCTGGGGATGATGAACTGTTCTTAGCAAAGATGAGGAAATAAGAAGGAGGGAGGAAAAGGTGGGGGTATATTGTTCTAGCAGCAAATTGATGTGATCCATCTGAACCATGTGACTCCAGCAGCACACTCCCAGAGTGACCAGGACCACGCCACACCCAAGGGCAACTGAGATTGCATTGCAGCAAAGCCAAAACGCCACCATTTCCCCCTTTTTTAAGCAATAAGAGACGATGTATGGCCTCTATTTCGCCCTAGGAGTGAGCAAACAAAACGACAGCCAGTAGTTATATGTATCACAGTCCTTCTTCCTCTAAATATATATTTCAGTAATGCATACACACACACGCACTGATTCAGAGAGGTGGCCGTGCAGCTTGCTTTCCCAGGTCATTTTCCTTGGAGCTGCGGCTTTATTGTGCTCGCTGATCCGATTTCCCTTCCTCTCTGGTGTGATTTCTCTTTCTATTGCCCTGGCCAATCTCACGGCCACGGTTCACCTGGAAAAAAAAAAGAAAAATAGTGTGACCGCTACACCAACACAGCGCCGCTAACAACAACAACATGGTGGGCATAATAACGCTTTCACTGGGAGAACGGGAAGTAATGCATCTTCATGATCCATCTGGGCCACATCAAATATATGGATCATGATAATCTGGAGGAATTGGAGGAGACTGGGGGGAGTACCAGGATTTACCATTAGGCAATACTAGGCAGTTGCCTTGGGTCTGATGTTCCTGGGGGCCGCATAAAACTCTGTTTACATGTATGATTAATACAACTATTCCTTATTTGTGCACATTAATTATGTTTTTGATAAAATGCCATCAGAATCCTTATAATATTATCCGTGTCTCAGCCCCCCCTTCAGTGTCCACCATAGTGGATCAGTCCATTTGCTGCACATGTCAAGAAAGGTCCAAACAGACAGCAGCAAACCATTTGAAAACAAACGATGCGAAGAGCAGCGTTGCCAACTTAGCGCTTTTGTCACTATATTTTGCGGCTTTTCAGACCCCTCTAGCACTTTTATTACAAAAAAGCACCTAGCGCCAAATCTAGCAACTTTTCTCTGCTACTGGAGACTTTGGAGACAACGTATAAAAGCAGCGAACTCCGCTCTCCAGAGCAAGTAGATTGGTAACTAGTGTTGCGCTGATGCCATTTTTTGGCCCCGAAACTGATACCCGATACCTGGCTGTGCAGTATCAGCTGATACCGATACCATCTGTTTGAAATTGGTGTGCTAGTGTATATATATATATATATATATATATATATATATATATATATATATATATATATATATATATATATATATATATATGAAGAACTGCATACTGCTTGGATGTAAAATAATTACCATCATGCTTTTGTCAAGCTGCTGCCTACCTTTGTGAAGCAGGAAAAAAAATAAAACAAAGTGAATCCAGCAGAAGTTTGTATTGCCTTCCTGGAATGGGTGATAATAGTTGAATAAACTTTTGGCTCTAAAAAATGGTATCGGTGCCCTATTTGTTGGTACCAAAATTTTTCTATCAAAATTTCCCTAGCTGTACAATGGGTCTCTTTTATGTGTTGTCTTCTTAATTCAGAGGGTCCCCTGCCTGTCTTTGCCTAGGGCCCCAAATGTCCTAATTCCACCCCTGGTGAGTGACAGTGTGTGCTTACCTTTGGGCTTTCTCTGTTTATGGTTAGCGGCTGAATCCAGAAATGAGTGACTTCTCTGGCTATAAATGGTAATCACGATGATCAGATATTCAGGCATTTATTGGACCAAAACGAGCACAGACCCTGAAACATTTCTTTCACCAAAAATTCATCTTTTGTGCACAAATTAACCCGGGAAAATATAAAGTCTGACCCGACCCAGAAGGTGTGGTTTGGTGGGATTAAACCGATAAAACACCAAACAGTCCCCTTCAGATGCAGCAGCATTTTTCAACAACCTCTGAAAACAACCACAGATGTTTTTACTTCATTTCAGTGCAGCAGACCGACCAGAACCTGTTGTTGCTTCATATCCTCCATGATTCACATCTGATGGTTTATTTCCGCTCGGATCCAGTTTCCATCTCCTCTCAACCTTTTTGCTGCTTCCTCCAATCATGTTCAGTTACCTCCTGATTCTAAGCATAAACCCTCTGCTTTAAAAGGCACAGAAACCTGACTGTTTCTGACACTTTTCAGGTCTCACTAATCTAATATCATGCATTTAAATAGAAAATGGAACATTTATCTAAAGTGTAGGTTGATGCAGATCGATGAATTATTATTGACTGATGTGTTTCTCAGTTCTTTTTAAGAAACATAGAAATACAAAAAGGTTACATGTTTCACTTTGTAAAATTACAGGAAAAGAAAAAAACTGAAATCAAGAATCGATTTCCTGGACAAGTTTCCTCCTGGCTTGAAAGAGGCGTCCAGCAGTTGCCTGAGAGGAAGGACCCAGAATGGAAACGGATCCATCAGTGGAAGCTCCTGGACTCCACCTTCTTCTGCTTTTATTTTAGGGCCACGAACATTTTCTCCTGCAGAACTTTTGCAGATCCAATGTCCAAATAAACACAACCTGCCTTAAAGGTGCATTATACAGGTTTAAAAGGTAAACTTCTTACCCATAAATGTTCTAACTGAGTTTTACGTTCGCCTCCTTTCAACTGACATATTTCTGTGGGCGGAGCCTAACTGGAGGGAGTTCCTAGTTAAACAAAGCTAGCTAGCAAGTCTTGTTAGCGTTTTTTTCTCGTAAAAAATAAAATTTTCATTGAATATGTAAGGTTAACACTTTTAGGGCCGAAACATGAAACAATGTCTTCACCTCACTAACTGAACAACTGAGTGTGTTTAAACTGAAGTGGAACATCCAAAATAATCCAAGACTCACTTATAGATTTTCAGTCACACATATATTTTCTTTACAGTGTATTGGTGGGACCAAATTCATCTGTTTTAGAAACATTCCCCCCCCCCTCCTGTATCTAAATTAGTTCAGTCCACCCACCACCATCAGCAAGGTGTGTTGAATAAAGTGACCCTGATGGGACAAAACCATTATAGAGTAAAAGCTTAAAAACCATCATCCGTCCCTGAAATATTCTGTTTGCTCCACAGTTAAAAAGTATTCAACTATTCTTCCCAGTTAAATAAATGGAGATCGATTGATTTCACTCAGTTGGCACTTTATTTTATCTATGCAAAGAGAGAACAGTTTATCATACGGCCCTTATTGCATGGTAATCAGCCATGTTGTGATCTGGCCAGAGTTCGTTCCCCCTTAATTACAATAATGGAAAGTAGTCAAAACAAATTAAAGACACTTTGGTTAAATAGTAACATGTTGTGAATAAACCTTAAGAAAGAGTTATAGGAATAAATATGTCTTTTCTACAAACACCCCTCACGCAGGCATTGTGTGGCCTTGCAGGTGAAACAGTCTGAGTGAAAAAACTTTTTAAGACAGTAAATAGCATAAATAAAATAGGAGAAATCTAAATTTTCAACCACACTTTGAGGAACAGAATCTTTCTAGAGTTCAGGCTGAACGACAGCTCTCTGTCATGATTGGTTTAAGGAATCTGACCCACATGCAGAGAAACCAGTCAGAGAACCAGGGGAAAAGCTCAACAGGTTTATTAGTTGTAGTGAGAACTGGCATTGGACCTGGAACTCAGTGAACTGGTGAACCAGAACTGGAAGTCAGAAGTGAGGGACTCACGTTTGAGGGGGCTCTTGTCAATCCTTGAATCCAGTCTGTGTGGGATTATCCAGAGAATAGGGAACACGTTGGTGAGTGGACAGGTAGACACACGTTGGACCCTGAGGAGTAAAGGAGCGGACTGTCACTCGGATTTCCGATGGGAACTTGAACGGATCATGTGGAGGTTTTCCCCTGTTTAGTGTTAACTCTGTATTTCCTTCCAGAGGGAGAAGGTCCAGGTATCCAATAATACAGGAAGGCTTCATGCCGAAGAACAAAGACAAAAAGAACATAAGTCTCAGAGAAACAAAGCTCATGTTAGACTCTGCTAATCTCAGCATGGCTAGAGTACCCAAAACTGGCTTTAGATTTTCTAGGACAGTAGCGTCAGATGCTGGAGTTTGTCCTGTAACCAAAGGGTTGTTGGTTCAAGCCCCAGCTTGGGCGTCCAGTATCCTTATGTCCTTGGGCAAGATGCTTCACCTGCATGGTGCACTTATGGTGGACTCATCAAGGTGAGTCTAGTCTTAACCTGATGACTTGATGGGATGAATGGAGTCTGGTGTGCAACTGCTTGGGTGGAAAGAAAACCAGCAGCCAAACGGCCCTTTCTGGAACGACTTTGACACCCCTGATGTAGAGGGAAGCTTTTTGCTCAGATCTCCAGACTTGAAAACATATTAGATTTTCAAGCAGCAGTCTGAGATCCTATAAGAGCCCAAACCAGGTTTAGGGGTTCTGAGCACCCAGGGAGCTGTCTGGACAGGCAAAATTCATTTTTAATGTTTTCTACTTGCATTTTAAACACATCTTATATGAGAATTTTGTATTTTGTCTTCTTGTGTTTTTTCCATCTTGGACGAGCTGAAACGAAACTTACCTTCCAACTTGCTCCTCTCCTTCCCCTTGTACGCCTCGCCCTCTTTGGACTTTGGATTGCATTTAGCAAGTTAAATATATACAGTTGTGCTTGAAAGTTCAGACACACTCCACACCATAAAGAAAAGGATACATTCAAAACAGAATTCTAATAACAAGAAACTGAAAAAAAAAAATAAAAAATACAAATTTATGATTTGATCAACTGAAATTGTGATTTTGAGTTGTAATTTAAAAAAATAATAATGATATAAAAAAAGTCACAGTCCCCGAACATGAACATTTCAGCAACAAACCATCAACAGGAGTAGAAATCTGACTGAACATTTAAGAAAACACCTGAGTGCAGTGATTCCCTCAACATTTTAGTTTAGGAGCTCCATTGTGCTGGGTTACCTTTTTTTGTTTGTTTGTTTATTATTAATATTTCTGTTCAACCACAATTTAAAATGATTGGCACTATTTTCATTGAATGTTTGCTATTTCAATGGCAGCTGATTTTTTTGGGACAGTATGTATACTTTTTATATTTATTTTCTATGTTTAGTATGTTTTTGTTTTACATTTTTCAATTTAAAAAAGCAATATAGTATAAAAAAAACAACAAAGCATATTTTAGGGGTGCTACGATTCAATTTAAGGGTGCTTAAACACCCCCCAAAAAGGGGGTTAGAGTTAGAAAATATTCTACATCCTTTTTAGACACGAAGGTGGAAAAATGGAGAAACTTAGATGATGAAAACCGTTTTTATAAATGAAGACGTCTTCTCCAGGTTCCTGCAGCTCAGAGTTTTTCTATCGGCACACACACACTTTATTGGTGTTGATTTTGGTCTTTTTTTCTTTTTCTGTGCTTTTTATATACATCTTTACATGTGGAATTCATGATCCTGCTTTATTTGGCAGCTTTGTTTATCATTAAATTGACAGAGTAACAATAGTATGCCTTATACTGTTCTTTCAGTGAGGAAGGTGACCTCACAGAGAAGCTGTCTCCTCATCTTCCTTTCATGCTTTGCTCATATATTAGAAGCTAAATTCACGCACCTTTGCTATAGTGAAAAAACCCCGTTGTCTCTGCCCTCCATGACGTTTGCTAATGTATGCTAGCACTTCTACAGTTCTCTATCTATTCACTTATTTATTCATTCCCTTCATTTTATTCACTGGCTCTCTTGATCAATAAGTAATTAATTTCCCTGGCTGAGGGAAAACAGGACCTATAGTGTCTCTAACTTCCACTTTGCTGCAGACTTTTATTCTATTCTTTTATTTTTTCTTTGAAAACTTCACATCTAACTTGGAGCAGAAGAGGAAAACTTATTCCTTTAGGCTCTGTCTGGTCTTTTATTTTGAATTCCATATTTTCCTTTTTCACTCGTCTCTGCTTTTGAATCTCAAAGGGATCCTTTTAAATTTGATGAAACTTTCATCTCACATATGAAACGTGTGCTTACATTTTATATTCATTCAGAAACATTTAAACCTTTTGCTTTAATCGTTTTAGTCTCGCTGTTGGGAACTAATCCATGTGCATCAAAGTCCATATGACAGCTGTCTTTTTATCGTAGTAATAATCATGACCAGGGATGCTTTTATTTTATTCTGTTCTTCTTCCGTTCTAATCTTACATAAAGTAGCTCCAGCTTCAGAAAGGTCAGATTTAGATGGACGATGTCCAGAGAAAGTCTCGTTCTGTCCGTCCCCTAAGATGGCTCACCTTAAAGAAAATATTCCCAATGGGCCTTTGGGATTTTAAAGGAAAATTCCTATTCAGAATTTAAACTTCTGAAAGTACTTTAAATATGAAATTATTACATACTGTTCAACAAATGAAAAGTGTTTTTAATGAAGAATAATTTTCCTCTGAATGTACACTAAAAAACAGGCCAATCTCTAACATCTATATACTAAGGTGCCTAACCACTTAAAGGTAAATTCAGTTTATACTCAGAAATAAAGCTTCTAAAAGTACTTTAAATATGAAATTATTACACCCTGTTCAATAAGTGATAAGTGTTTTTAATTCAGAGTAATTTTCATTTGAATGTGCTTTACTGGAGGCATCCATGTTTGTCAAAGAACACTACTGCCACCTACTGGTTGGTGACGTCACGGTGCGGTATTGGCTGTTGATCAAGTCCCAGTGCTGTATCTGGTGTTTGTCACAACGCGTTATTATCCAAGTCATCTTGAAAACATTCTTCTTCCAAATGTTGGCTACATATAACGTGTTTTTTCTCTGGCCTGAAGTTCGATGGTAAATCCTCCCTCTTCAAGTTGGCAATCCAACGACAAACCCGCCCATGGAGCATCAGGAATCAGAGAGGTAAAATAACTCTTTTTTTCACTTTTATCTGATGTATTCTGACAGGCATTCCCATAGTCGGTAGCCTGATGTAGTCCTACTCAATTCTAGTCAGAATATGAGTCTGATACTGCTCCATAGAGCTGTGATTATGGGGCGTGAACCAGGAAAAAAAATGCCTCTGCACTCAATTGGACAGACCTACAACCAATAAGAGCAACGGAGTGCGTGACGTATGTCAAGCAACGCGTTGTTGTCAACAAAAATCAAAGCGTGCAGTTTCACGCCTAGAATAAGAAGATGAGCCTTGATCGCGTTTCTCTGTTCCTCTTTTAAAATTAAATTGCTGTCGATATCTTCTAGAACAGACCTAATAGCAGAATCTACTCACCTCAACTCTCCGGCGGCAGCCATTGTTGTTGTCACCCAAGCGTGCTTTGGTCACGTGGTTGATTACGTTACTGTTGATCATCTGTCCATCATAGTATAAAGCCCGCCCTGACAATTTGATTGGATCGCCTGACAGTGGGCGATAATACTCGCGCTACTATGGAGCAGAGCCAGACCGAACTTCCCGACCTCAAACCTTGTGGGCGGGACTAAGTTCGGAATGGCACCCAGGCTACATAGTCGGTCCTCAAGGGCCGCTCTCCTGCAGGTTTTAGAGTTTTCCTTGCTCCAGCTCAGCTGATTTAAACTGAAAGCTGATTAACAGGCCTTTGCTCAACTGCAGTCATTATAATCAGCTGTGCTAAAGCAGGGAAACCTCTAAAACCTGCAGGACGGTGGCCCTCGAGGACCGACTTTGGGGATACCTGTATTCCAACATCCAGCTGCCATGCACGTAGGCATTGTCAGTTTCACTATAGCTCTGGTGAATTTCAATGGTGAAGTCCTTCAATAATTGTTGTTGATTGCAGATGTGTCTAGTAGTTCCCATTGATTTTGATTGTAAAGCGGGGAGAATGGCGCTAGGCTTACCGCACCGTGACGTCACTGCTGGAAGATGGAGGGAGGGGTTACTATATTTGGGCAAAAATGGCCGCTCCCAGACTCAGTGATGAAAATTATTATTTTTAGTTTTTCACTGATTAACTCTAAATTAATTAAATCACCATAAACGTGTTAGTTTTAGGTATAAATAATGATGCATTGATTATTCCTTGCTGAACACACTTTTCCTTTAATAATAAAGATATCAGTATTTTAGAACAGATCAAGTAGTTTTCCCATCAGGAACACATCATGATCACATCCTTTGTCTTTCTAATTTCTTTGTCCATTTATTTTATTTTGCTTAAACTTCTAGAATCTGCTTCCTTCACACCAGGTTGTGCTCAGAGGTGCATCATCAGTCAGGATCCTGCTGCATGGTATTCTTTCCGCTGTTTGATTCAGTGTCTTCTGGAGTTTTTAAGGACTTTGGAAACTTCTCCTCCTCTTTGTCCTAAACTCTCCACATCTGAGGGTTAAGAGCCAATTAGCTGCAGTGAAAAACAACAGCAGGATCCTCCAGCCACATTCATCTCAGTGGTGCTGCTAGGGAAGCAGGCCGCCCCGGCTGTCCCCCTGTTGGATGTGAGGAGTTAAGGACAGATTTATCACCGTAAATATTTCGACTCCTCGACTTTGGAGATAACTCCTTCTTTTATGGGATCATATTTCCACCCCGTTCTTCTTCTGCATTAGGTGCATACTTCACTTAAAACTCCACCATTTCATTATTTGCACCAGACCAATAAATATGACTTTATAGCATCCATAAATCAAGCAAACAAAAACACACTGCTAATCTCACAAGTTCAACCATAAAGCAGCACCAATAAAGGAAGTGTTTTACACCAAATGGGCATCACTGAATACCTTAAGTAAATGTAATAAACGGGGCAGGCATGCTGAATAAATCTCTGCTGCCACATGTTGTTAATTTGATGCATTAGGCAATAATTTGGTATAAATAATTGTTTATTAGGGGATCATCTTCTACCGAAGCCTAATGACGAGCTCTTAGCAACTTCTGAGGAGGGCTCCAAGTTTCCAGCAGCGCGGCTGGTGATTAAAACAGGGAGAGGATGAAAAACACTCGCCGCTGTTTTCAGAAATTAAAAAGGAGGAATCAGTTCAGGTACAGAGAAACAATCTGAAGATTAAATTCAATTCAGTTTATATCTATAGCGCCAATTCACAACACGTCATCTCAAAGCACTTTAAAGTTCAACCAGATCATCCAGTCAAATTGATTCAAAGTTTTCTATCTAAGGAAAACCAGTTGATTGCATTGACTCTTCAGCAATCCCTCACACTAAGCATGCTTACAGCGACAGTGGAGAGGAAAAACTCCCTTTTAACAGGAAGAAACCTCCAGCAGAACCAGGCTCAGTGTGAGCGGCCATCTGCTGAGGCTGACTGGGGTTCAAGGAGACAGAAGCAGAGATACAAAAAGCAACTGTAGAAGACGGCCCCGTCAAGGAAACACACAGCCAGACAGACAATCTCAAAGCCAGCTCCCATGTCAGAGGATGAAGAGAGCACATCCAGCCAGTCACAGTCAGAGAAACAGGACTACACTGAAAAACAGAATTTTTAAAAATATATGTTCCTACTATATGTATAAAATGATAGGGTCCCCGCTCCATCTCACCATAAGTTTGGGGTTCCTTTAGGCCCAAAAACCTTGAAGACCCCTGATTTAGAGGAAGGTTGAGCAAAGAAAAGTCAACTGTAGTTGATTATATTATGTAATGAAATAAACTAAAATTAAATTTATAAAAATTTAAACAGTCAGAAACAAATACTTAAAGTGCGATTATTTCAAGTTTATCTTTTTATTTTTCTGTGTAAAAATGGGTCATTTTTTCAGTTCGTTTCAATCAAAACCAGGTAGTTCAACCTGACAGACGCGTTGATCCATCTCAGGGTGATGCATCAGGCGATCGGCTCTAGAACAGAGCCACGCCGCCTCCGATGCTGTCACCGTTTTGCTGTTGAGCAGGCAGATTGCCAGGAAACTTTGTGCATTTCTCTGAGCCCTACAGACAGACAGGAAGAAAAATGATCGGAGCTACAGCAGACGGATTGTAATGTGCAATCGATGGAAGAAACTAGATGTGATTTATATTATTTATATCATACACTGCATTAAAACTAACTGTGGGCTACTGGCCGTGTAAGATTGTCTGGCTGGCTGTGTGTTTGTGCGGCTCTCGCAGGTTTTAAACTACCTGCATCAGTTTGCGCTCACACCAGCCGCAGTGCCTGAGCTATGGCCTAATAGGATAATGAATTCGGTGTGTAGCACCACAGTGAGGGCTGATAGAGTGTGGGTTTGGGTCTATGTGCACAGGGCAGCGGTGGGGGTTAATACAACATGATAAATATTTGATTTCTGCTGGGGCCAGTCCCCACCTACAGAATGGGAAATGGCTGTAATGTGATTCAGAACAGATTGTCCTATGGGAGGGCCCTTTGTGTGCTACTGCTTGTTACGTGTGTGTGTGAGTGTGTTCCTGTAAGCGTAGGGTCCCTGGGCCTGCATGTGTACAGCCAGGGGAAATAAAGGAACAAATCGGCTTACAAATCACCAAAGCAGCACGGCACCACGGTCGGCAATGCCCCTTGTCTGGCTGCCACCACCTGCAGTGACCCCGAGCGCAGCAATCAAGTGGATACAAGCTCTGACGCAACGTTATAAACACTCAGCATGACTGGATGGAGCCCCATGCAGCAGACTATGATGGACGTTTTCTCAATATTAGAAAAGAACTATTACAGAAAAAATTCCTGTGGATAAATCATTAAAAAACAGGACGAAGGATACAAATTTTTCTAAAGATGACTACCCTAAAAGCTGGGTCACACCCACTCTGCAAGCTCGGATAGGTTTTCATTTTTGTTCCTGTCACACTGGCTGCATGGAGGCTCCCAACACGCATGGAGGGACCAGATGTCCCGATGTGTGTGAGACTGCATTGCTTTGTTGCTGCTGTCCTGTTGTCCCACAAGTTGAAACCACGTCCTGCATTAGATTGGGTGAAATTCAGAAAAGTAAAAAAAATTGATTTATTCATTTTCTCCTCTAAGTTTAAGGCAGTGTATTTTTTGCATGAGGCCGCAAAGGACAAATCAAAGGATCCAAATAGGATCTCGGGGAGAATATCGTCACTAGGAAGGTCTTCCCCTGCCCTAATTTTAATGAACTCTCTAGTCACCATCATTTATAACATTTCCAAGACATACATGTGAAGAGCAAAAAGATGGGCGTATTCAGGGTGTAGGTACCAGATCTGATCGGAGCCATGCCCCTTATTATGCAGCATCATATGGCAACTCCATTCGGACAAAGTGTATTTCAACTGTTTGTAAAGACTTTTTTGGAATCTCAGCATATTATTACCTATATTTTCTATTAATTAAAATGTATTTGGATATCTAAAGTAACAGAAAGTAGAAAACAACATTGTCAGTCTTTAAGGAAAGTACTGTATTCTAAGATTGAGCTCTGCCATTTAACAAGCAGACAAAAAAGTCTCAGCTAATTTTTATTCTTTTTATTAAAATCTGAGGGCAGAGGAGGCCAATGGAACATTTAAAAAAATGACTTTCTTAGAGATTTTAGACAAATAATACAGTTATTCTGTATTGTAGTGTAGCTTAATAGGGCTAGCTGCACTATGCAGCTCTCCCCCTTTATATCGGGGTCTTGCAGTTACTTTCTTTACCATAGACAGATTTTTTTTTCAGTTTTGTTATCGATCAGGTAAAACTTGATCGGTCATTAGACACGCTAACGCTACAGATGCTCCCGTCTCGGCACACTGTGGCTGCATTATGTTATTATCGTTGTCTGGGCAACCACAGTGTTTTACATCATGTAGCAACATTCAGCCAGTGGGGCCTATGGGCTCGCTCCAGCGGCCCCACAGGATCTCTGCAGTATTGGCTCCAGGGTGGAGTCCCTCAGGGAATGGGCCTCTTTGGGTTTTTTTTCCTCATGCCCTTTCTGTCTCCGTGTCCGTTGTATACAATTTTATTCCCCGAATCCTTTTCAAAAAAAGTTTCATATACAAGTACCAATGGGGACCTTATGGTGACAGTCATAGTGGTCTGCTTTGGAAAGTTATCAGTTGGGCTATCATCTAGCTCTAGGCAGTGGCGCCTCCAGGAATGTCTCATTGGGGTTGTACAAAGTTGTGCATCCGCAGTAGCTCCTCAGAAATCTAAAAGGATAGGGGAGCTTGAGGCGCCGGAGAGCTGAACCCAGAGCGGAAAGGATCTGTTCAATCTCTAACATTCTGCTCTCTCTGCTTTTTCTCATAGTAGCTTCATCTGGTCTGTTCCTGTTTGGCTGGGACTCCATCCTGGAGAGAAATATCAGCTGTGCTGCTGCCATTAACACCTTTGTTTATAGATGTCGGAGATCAGCCTGTTCTCCAGTGTAGTCCTGTTTCTCTGACTGTGACAGCTGATATGGGAGCTGGCTCAGAGCTTGTCTGCCTGGCTGTGTGTTTCCTGGATGGGGCCGGCTTTTAAAGTTGCTCTTTGTATCTCTGCTTCTGTCTCCTTGAACCCCAGTCGGCCTCAGCAGATGGCTGCTCACACTGAGCCTGGTTCTGCTGGAGGTTTTTTCCTGTTAAAAGGGATTTTTTCCTCTCCACTGTCGCTACAAGCATGCTCAGTGTGAGAGATTCACACACGAGTCAATGAGTCGATGCAATCAACTGCTTTTTCTTAGATAGAAAACTTTGGATCAATTTGATTGTATTATCTGGTGAACTGTAAAGTGCCTTGAGATGACATGTGTTGTGAATTGGCACAATATAAATAAAATGAATTGAACAGAAATGAAAGGAACCAACGTCAAAGTCACGACTCGCAAAAGTTAGAGACGATCTGAGAGAGAGAGAGAGAGAGAGAGAGAGAGAGAGAGAGAGAGAGAGAGAGAGAGAGAGAGAGAGAGAGAGAAAGAGAAATGGGGCAAGAAAAATTTAATTAAGTGAATCCCCTTAAAGCAAACTGTTACATCACCAAGATGGATGTAATTTTGTTTTTGCACCCAAGTTAACGTTGCTCTGTTTTAGGCTCCGCCTCTAGACTAGATTGTTGGTTGACTTAGCATCTAATGGGCTGTCAATTTTCCGCCATTTAAACCTGCTCAGATGGTTTTTGTAGGGGAGAGCTGCCTTTTGTTTAAACCCAGTTTTGTCCTGTTTATGTGCTTTTTAGGTAGGTTATTTTGTAGGCTTGTATATTTTGGTGTTAGTTTGAGTTAGATAAGTCCACTTTTCTTTTACTTTTTAGCCTTATACAGAACAATTTATTTAAAAGAAATGGCAGTATAAACTTTTTAAATTTAAATGCCTTTTTAACTCCTTGTGTGAATAAATTTATGTTGGTCCCTTATACGTGCTAGAGCCAGCCAACGTAACACAAACTTACCAAAAGAAGCTGGAGGTGAAAACGTTTGGACCTGATCAACCAAACATCAAAATGAATCAGCAGTCCAAAAGACAGATGGAGACAGTACACTCTGTCCTTTTCCAGGACCTGGTTTAGCTACAAGGCTTGGCTAACTGCATGCAGCGAGGCTAATCCTTGATTCTGCTGCCTTGACTGCTGGCCTGCTTTTTTAAACGTCAGAATCTGACCCAGCACGAATAAAGACAGGTAGGACTGATTTAAAGCACTTTTTAGAAAAGGCAAAGAAGAATCAACAATCTCTCAAAATAAATAGTTTTTATATATTAAAAAATATATAAAACTGACTAAAAGCTTCTCCATTATTAAACTGGAACATTATTTTTTGAGGTTTGTAACACGATATTGGACCTTGCAAAACACAGATTTACCTTCACAAAGCCTCAGAAGGGCAAAATTATGTGCAAATAGTAAACCTGTACATGAAATTATGTTTTGTTTTTATAAAGTGTGTTTATAATGTTTTATTTTTGCATTCTTATAAACATTCTGGTCTGACAAATTAGTATACGTTTGATCTGTTTTTGGTATACGTCTATTTCAAATTTGTAGCCCCCCCCCTGGAGAAAACTCCACCAGCCACCAGTAGTTCTGAGGCCAAAAGGAAAAGTGTAGTTGAAGGAGGCATGCAACAAAACTGACTCAGTGACATCATGGCTGAGAGACGCTTCTCTAAGGAATCACAGAGATCAGTGCTAGGGACGATTCACTTTACTATATATATGCTTCCAATCGGTAGAATTACAATCAATTTCCAATGTTATGCTGATGATACTCAGCTATATATGTGTCTAAAATCCAGATGAAGCTAACCCATTACATGGACTAGAGCAGAGGTCTTCAACAGGGGGTCCGCGACCCCTAGGGGGTCCATGGTGGTACTGCATGGGAGTCGCAAAAGTTGTAGTTGATTAGACATTTTTTTAAATAATTTTGTAAAATTTTTGACATATTGAAATGTCTTTAAATCCACATTAACATGAATTCAACAGGCTGTAGTAAATAGATAAATGGAGGCAGAAGATGTCTTTCAGTCATCAATGCACACATTCATGGACACATAGAAGCTCTTTCAAGCTGGGCACCGTTTCATTCACAACACCTGTCCCATCAACTAGGAATCAGAAATACTTTAATAATCCCAGGAAGGAATTACTTTAGTTACATTACTCCATCTGTAATACAGTGACTGTAGGACCAGTTTGATAGTACATAATTTCATACAATTTATATAATTAGGGGGTCCCCGCTTCAGCTCGCCTTTAGTTTAGGGGTCCTTTGGCTGGAAAACGTTGAAGACCCCTGGACTAGATACATATTTAAAAACATAAAAACATGGATGACTCTTAACATTCTGCTCTGTAGATTCATAATTGATGGAAAAACCTAAATTTGATGTGTAGGCATTAAACTGAAGGAGTGTGCTTTCTTCTCCGCTTTTGCAAAGCTCCTCCAAGCTCTCCGCTGAGGCCATTTAAAGACAAACTACATGATGCAGACTTGAACAGTCTTCAAACAATCTGTGGAAACCTGAGTGTTTAAGCCTTGAAATCTGTCCCAGGAATGGTGTAAGCAAGAATTTATTCTTTGCAATCAATAAACTAGAAATCTCTTCTGACACACGTGAACACACAATGTTGTGAAAGAAGGAAAAAAAAAAGACCTCAAACTCAATATTGCCCAGCAAGACCGGCCCCTGTGATATATTTATAGACAAGTGTGCAACACAATCAAGAAGCATTTTGTCCTCAAGTGGGGGAAATATGGTTTTGGTGATATTGGGTGGCATGGGAGTGAGGGTAATGATTGATTATAGCCAGACACAACTCTTGTTGCTAATTCAATCATCGCTGAAAAATGACAAAAACTGTTGAGCAACAAAAAAACCCTGCGCCGCATACACATGCTCACACCGAGCCTCGCTCTCACTCCCTTTCTTCTTTCTTGTTGTGAGATTGTCAGAGCAAATTATCGCAATTAACATGGCCTTGGGCAGAAAGCGAGGAGTTTGGAGTTTGTCACACCGCAATCCTGTTATCTACAAATGAAAAAGAAAAAAAAAAGAGAGACAATCTTTTTCCCTTTGCTTGTAGTCTGCTTTTTTTTCATCTTTTGAGGCGCTGTCCTTGTCCTGTAGGCGTCTGCGATGCTGTCATGGTGTCTTACCTGATTGGGGATGAGACAGAGACGTTGGCATCGGCCCAGATGAAAACACTGTTAATGCGTCTTAATGAGTACATGTTGGCCATTTCGATCCATGTCTAGACACAACACTAAAGTGAAAAAGAATAAATACATATATGTATAAATCACTTGCTTTTCAACAGGACGTATACCTTCAGCATTTTATGCATACTTTTATAACTGCAGAATAATTCAAATCTCTAAAATGCAGCAGTGGATTCCTCTGTCGTCTTTCTGAGTCCGTTTGGTTTTGCATCCAGCAGCTGTCTGAAAGCTGACCCTGGATCTAAGCTGTGGTGCGACAGCGCTATGTGCGTCCGCACTCATAATTGTCCTTGTAAATGTCAGTCTTTGACATTTACCAGGTGACACCCGGTCAATATTTTCCACTTCACAGTTTATGCTATGAAGGAAATAGGATATGCTCATAGCTTAAACTGTGGATGATGACTACGCACTCTCCAGAGATATTATCAGAGCGAGCAGTGATGCTCCTCTTTGTCTGCTCACGCTGATGTTTGCAATGACCTCATGCAGGCAAAGCTGACCCTATTAGCGTTGTTTATGGCATGTTTAAGACTAGTAAACATGGCAGTAAACCCTCCATTAGGCCACGTTCCCCTCATTAACTTGTATGAAGGTAAATATTCTTTTGTGTTACCTGCTTCAGCACTCGAAGACTTATTTCTAGACTATTTCAACCTCACAGTTAGCTGATCCAGCCAATTTATCTGTGCAGCAGTCTGTGATTTAGTATAAGCAATAACATTTTTAGATTAAGTGTGTTGCTGCTTTTTTCCCCTGGTCAGTAGAGAAATATGCATTTGATTTGGAGGTATATTGTGAGTGGAGGATGAGGCCATAGGTTTGAGGGGTCAGGGGCCTGAGCTTTTATGTTGCAGGCTAGAAGACATGTTTTGAGTGAATGGCCCAATAAAAGCAAATGATTGGTTGTGCCTATAATGTCTTGCTTTGATATTTCAGTCATGTTTCTTTGACTTTAAATCATTTATTATTGCCTGTTGTAAATGCCTCTGCATTGGTTGCAGACTTTATAATTTCTTTGGGATGTGATCTGAGCGATTGCAAGGTTTTTCAGATCTTTTTTTCTCACTAATCTTGAGGATTGTTCTGTAACTGAACCATCCAAGCCTCTGTGTCAGAGTTAGAAAGAAAAATACAGTACCAGACACCAATGTAAGCTGCAGGAGGAGAGGAACAGGGGTGAATTTAGGAAATTTGGGGCCCAGGCAAAGACTGACAGGGGACCCTCTGAATTGAGAAGAGAAGACAAATAGAGAAATTTTAATAGAATAGACATACATTATTTGTTCTATGTTTCGTCCCTCTCTTCTTCTTGCTTTCCTCTCTATGTTTTGTGCTCAGCTGACTTTTCATGCTGTCTCAAAGGAAATGAAAGATTTTTTCCAAGCACTAAGCTCACTTAGCTGATTGCTCCTTCCTGTGTTTCCAAAAAGGCAAAAGTAAATAACCCAGTCCTTCTTTTCACTTTAGACAAGCCATGATCTGCTTATCTGTTCTCCATTTTTCATTTGGATGAAATAATAGCTGCATGAATCATGACAGCAGATGAGATGGAGGAAAGCAGGAGGCGGGGTTACCAATCTACTTGCTCCTGAGAGACAGATCCTATTACAAAACCTGATCTTAGCATAACTGCACTTTTTTTACTTTGTCAAAATTAGTGAAATACAACATGAGGTTAAACAAGGTTGAAATAAGTGCTTCGCCTTATTTACTTTTGGCTTAAAGGCACGCAGTGTAACTTTTGGCCACTAGGGGCACTAGACCTGTAACTGTCCATATTTGGCTAAGCATCAATATTAATAACAAAAATATATGACTGTATACTAGGTGCAAAGTGTTAACTTTGCAGTCTAATAAGTTAAGACAAGACTATCTGTTTTACATCATTATTCTTTAAGGCTGCGCCAACGAACTAACTCCTTTCCAAGATCTACTCTTGTTTTTCCTCGCACATAATGCCTTTCACGTTTTCTCTTTTTAGCCTCTTCAGAAGGTTTAAACTTTTTCCTTGCCATGACCAGAAGTCAGGCAGGCGGAAAAATAGGAGAGTGAAAGCCATAGCTCCATGAGTATGTAAGAGCCTGTGGCTGTAATGCGATACGTTCTTCCAGGTCACATGACCTGTCCAACAACGGTGCGTCTTCTCCCAACTAACATAGGTGGCATTTCAAGAGGGTGACCTGCTCGTGGTAATGATAGTGTCCAGTTTTGTATATTAGTCTGAGGAATCATTTAAAATAACTCATAACCGGCGACTCTTTAGGTCACTATAGCCCCATTTACACTAGCCCACTGAAACTGATCTGTGCCGAGTTCGGGAGGAACTTACATTACTTAACCGTGCTGAGCTCGGTTCCTTACGACCATTTACACATCATGCTAGTGTGGTTCCTCCACTACTATCGACCATCTACGGTTCTACTGCTCTCTGACGATTGAAGGAGGGAATCATCCAAATAAAAATGGGAGTGGTGTAACATTAAGGAAGTTTGGTTATTATTGCAATATTCCGTTGTTTGCAGAGAGTCAGGTTAAGGAGGCAGCCTTTGGTGAATTTATTTGACAGAGTCGGCTCTTGGTAAAGTGGATACGACAAATGATAGTCTAATCAGGGCTTATGGATGCAGGAAACAATGACGGACATTGAGGTTCATCACACTGCTAAGCAGAATGATCACTAGATATCGTGTGGCATGGTAGGGAAGCTAGTATTTTTATGAATGTCGGAAATTTCGTGATTACGGAGGCTGACTGTAAGGAGATGATGCAGTCTGCTCATGCGCTCTTTGTTATCTGAGTACCGAGCCAGAAGTGAACAGCGCCGAGCCCTATTGATGAACTAGTACCACTTTAGAACGATTCTGTTGTGTCTGAAGTGGTCTTATTAAGTTTATGTGCCAGTTACACTCAACAGTTATCTGAGCTACCATGCTCTGACTAATCTCGACATGGTTTCTAAAGGGTAGTGTACAGTAGTAGCCCTTCAAAATGGCCCTTCCCAGTCAAACGGCAGCCGAATCCCAGCAGACTTCCCTCCAATTCCAAGCAAAATCCCCTCTTACTTCCACCCACTGGAGTGACCACCTTTTGCATATTTTTTTTCTTTGACTCCATCCTTTCACTGAATTACAGGGTCTGACCAGGAGATGATGCTTCTCTTTAGATCCTAATGTCCACAAATCATGACAAAAAGAATATTTCAGTACAGAGATTAATGCTTAAAAAAGAATTGTAGGAGACCAGCCAAAGACCAGCCAAGGGCCCATCAATGAAAGTGGGGAAATTCTGAATGGCTACTACCGTTAATGGGGCCTTTAAAGTTTAATCTAAAAAAAAACACTTATTAATAATAATTTACAGTAATTTACAGTACAGAGCAAATAAATTACAGACCAAGAGAATGCCAAGAGTGTGCGAAGCAGTAATCAAAGCAAAAGGTGGCTACTTTTAAGCCTTCATTGTGAATCTACACTTTCATAGTCATGAAAATAAAGAAAACTCTTTGAATGTGTAGGTGTGTCCAAACGACGAATACACAATAGTATATATATTTATGTATAAATATGAGGAATATTGGAGAAAGATATAGATCCATCAATTGCCTGAATTATGTTTGTTTTTATTTTTGTCGCAGAGAATCTGGACACAGAAGAACATTTGCTCTCAATCATAAGTCGTTGACAACATGAAGACCCCAATTTAAAGTCTGTTTTAAGAGAACAGACCCTACAAATATGTAAAGGCATCAGATCTGAATGTCACCCAGGTAATAATACAGACAAATTAGCCTGAACCAAATCAGTGTGGAGATTCAGGCTTCCTGCTAATTAGAGTGAGGGTTATTGCTTCGCTGGAAGAACAGTTAAGAAGAAGAGAGGGCGGGCTGAGGTGGAGTGGGCTGGTTGAACGGCAGTAGAACAGAAAAGGGTCTTTCAATTCAATCTTTAGCTTTAATGGTAATGTTTAATTTGTCATGAGGGAGTGATGTTTCATAAAGGGCACACAGCTCCTGTTTAATTGGGGTGAACTTGGAGGCTGGTAATGAGTGGGAGGAACAGTAGCAGTGTGGCCAAAGCTGATTTTTATTTACCATTAAATAGGATGCCATCAGGTGTGATCAAACCGGAGGTAAATAATCGGCTTTTAAAAAGGCGGATGATGATGTTGCTTCTGTTATACTGAGACCAGAGATAATTACAGCCTTCACTCCAGGATCGGCAAAAGTTTCACACTTATCTGGAAGGAAGATAAAGTCTCAGTAAGACTCACTGTTAGATGTTCAGTCTTTAGACCCGATGAGGGACGCAGCACTAGAGATTTACCTGCTTGCTTAATTTTAAATGTTGCACTGGAAAAACGATATAGAAATTAGTATAAAATGTCTTAAATCAAGTGTATTTAGCCTTAATTTGAGTTGGTAAATGAGATAGTTTGCCAATGCAATTAGTATTTTTACCCTTAAAATAAGATAATTTGATAAAATACACTTGAAATAAGACAATACAATAGTTTTTTTTCTTATTTTAAATGTGAATTGTCTTGATCCATTGGCAAAGTGTCTCACCTCCTCAATTCAAGAAAAAAATCACTTATTTTAAGAAAAAAATACTGATTAAGATTTGAATTTTTAGCAGTGTGTTTATTTCTGGTGAACATATAAATCAGCCAAACACTCGTGGAGCATCGGAGCTTAGAGAGCTCCATGCTCAGCTGCTCATTTAGCTGTTGTTTATTAATCTTTTGGGGTAACTGTTAATGTTTGTGATGATGATAGCGTACTTCATTGTTGTAGATCAGGCAATCACATCACGTCAACTACAAAATGCTCCATCTCACCTGCAAAAAACAAAGAAAGAAAAATGTTATTATTATGTCAAAGTGTCTCTATCTGTATAGCTGACCTGCTGTTTTGCGTTTTTTCCTTGATCCTCAGCTACGAACACAAACTACATTCATAAAAGGTTCAGGAAGAAACTCCTGTTTAACGCCATGCAGGCCAACGACAGGAGAAAAGTTCAACGGGTCGTCGTCGTTTATGCCGATCCTGGAAGAGACCCGGAACCATCAGAGTGGCGCCACAGTGATGGCGCAGTCTGCAGCTACACGCATCATCAGACATAATCTGAAATATGAAAGAAAGGCTGTTTAAGGGAAAAGTCAGCAAGAAATGATCAATGGATCATTATTTATACATAAAGACTAATACGTTACGCAGTGATTTAATGAATTTAGCATTAATCAGTAAAAAAATAAAAACAATAAATTTTATTGCAATCACTGAGTCTGGGAGCAGCCATTTTTGCCCATATATAGTAAAACCTCCCTCCTGCCATCTTCTGGCAATGACGTCACGGTGCGGTAAGCCTAGCGCCACTCTCCCCTCTTTACAAGCAAAATCAATGGGAACTACTAGACACATCTGCAATCAACAATTATTGAAGATTTCCAGAGGACTTTACCATTGAAATTCACCAGAGCTACAGTGAAACTGACAATGCCCACGTGCATGGCAGTTAGATGCTGTATTATTTCTGGTAAGCGTGGAAAAAAATGACTCATTTCACCTTTCTGATCCATGATCCTCCACATAGTTCGTTCGTAGTTGGATTGCCAACTTGAAGAAGTTCTGGCCAGAGAAAAAACACATAATATGTAGCCAACATTTGGAAGAAGAATGTTTTCAAGATGACTTGGATAATAGCGCGTTGTGACAAACACCAGATACAGCACTGGGACTTAATCAACAGCCGATACCGCACCGAGACGTCACAAACCAGTAGGTGGCAGTAGTGTTCTTTGACAAACATGAATGTCTCCAATAATGCACATTCAAATGAAAATTACTCTTAATTAAAATCATTTACCATTTATTGAACAGTATGGAATAATTTCTAATTTAAAGTACTTTTAGAAGTTTGAATTCTGAATATGACTGCAGTGTCGTATCAACATTAATGGGAGCGAGACGGTCCTCAGCTGGGATGCATTTTCAGGACCTGGACAGCGACTTCCTACTGATGGAAACAGGAATTATGCTGTGTACCAGTAAGTCATCAGGAAGTCGGTCTGAAATTTAAAGGAAAGGTTTTATCAGGGTCTGGACCTTAAACAGGCTCAAAACAGCAGATTACAAAGTATAGATTGAAAGAGAGAGGGAGCCTTGATGCAAAAGACTGTTCCCAAAACACTTTACAGCAGCTTTTGCTGCGAACAATGAAACACCCAGTTTGGCTTTAGGATCCCAGCATTTTTTTCACCCATTAAGAATAGCGTGTAATAATTTCATATTTAAAGTTTAAATTCTGAATATATCCGGACTTCTCCTTTAAATGATTAACATGGCAGAACTCTACAGGGCAAAGCGGAAACCAGTATATCTGCTGTGCTGCTGATGCTTTCCTCTCATCTGAATTTATTAGTATTCTAGATATTTATTTTATAACAGTCGCATATTTGTAAACAAAGAAGAGGAAAGCACACTTTGCAGCTGTTTAAATTCATAAATAGGAAAAGAAACAACAAAGAATATTGAAAATAAACCTGGATTTCAACGATAAATCTTTTATTTAGTGTTTTTATTTTACACTAAAGGTCAGTTTATCTTTCTGAAATGATTATTATTAATTATAATTATTTATCTGATACTCAAAACATATTTTTTAAATAACATTTAAGCCACAAATGTGTGAAATGCACAATTAAATATAAAAAAACAACATATTCAGAATGTTATATTAAACAGTTAAATGTTATTTTGAAAACTAATTGATTTAAAAATGGCTGACTTCATTTTTCTAAATAAATATGGAGTATTTTTATAGATAGTCCCCAGTCTCTGGGATGTCGTTATTTCTGGGGTCAAAGGCTGAAATTTTTTAGAGGCTCTGCCTTAATCAATAATGAGGTAACAATGATCAGCTCAGCAGTGTGAGCATCATAGCCTACCGTACATCAATAATCAGGCCCTTTAATTAGTTCTCTGCTGTTTTATACACTGGAAGGACTTTATGTTGTTTCCAGATATTTTCAAAGCAGAGAACATTTCAGGGATCCATCAATAAATATTCAACCTTTAATGCTGCTGCTGATGGAAAATAGATCCATAAGTTTTTCTGCAATTGTCCTGTTTTCTTTTGTTTCCTGATTTCCAGGAAATCTTGAACATTTTAGCGTGTTTTGAACTCCAGATTTTGACCTGTGCTGCTCCTTTGACTTTGATTTATGTTCATCGCACAATAATTGTTTCTTGCAGGGTAAGAAAACTCAGATTTAGATGCATTAGATGGTTTGATTCAGCTCCCATTATAATCTGAAAACCATCACTGACACTATCAAACTTTCAACATGCATGAAATGACAACCAATTTATACACTGCAAAAAAAGTTTTTCTAAAAATAAAAGCATTTTTCTTGAACTGTGGATGAACGAGAGACACTTTGCCAATGGAACAAGATGATTTACATTTAAAATAAGAAAACACAATAACATTGTCTTATCTCAAGTGCATATCATCTAATTAACTTATTTTAGGAGTAAAAATACTAATTCCATTTGCAAACAATCTATTTACCTACTCAAATTAAGTGTAAATACACTTGATTTAAGACATTTTCTTTTACTTATTTCTAGATCATTTTTTCAGTGTATCTCTCTCTAATTATGTCACATGTTTATAGTTTTTCTTGGTTTAAGAGTTACTTTCTTATTTGAATGGTCCAACTTTACAAAATATGCTGGAAATATTTTTTTCTGCTTGAAGTTATAATTTCAGTTCTTTTGAGTAAGTCCTCCCTGATTTTAGTGTATCTTGCTTTAAAAGCCCCTTTTTTTCAGTGGAAAAATAGCAGAAATCAGCTCTGCAAGAACAGATGAAAACATAAGAGAAACATCTAAATTCAGTTTATTTAATTTTAGCAGGGGAATAAGATGATCTGCCAAAGGAATGAGGCGTTTTGTCCTTTGCACTGGAAAAAATCTGCATAAGTAATTTTTTTCTTAAAATAAGTGCATTTGTTCTTGAATTAAGGAGATAAAAGAGACATTTTGCCAATGGAACAAGACAATTTACACTTAAAATAAGAAAACACATTTGCATTGTCTTATTTCAAGTGCATTTTATCTAAAAACCTTATTTTAAGAGTAAAAATACACATTCCATTGGCAAACTATTTCGTTTACCTGCTCAAATATAGGTAAATACACTTAATTTAAGAAATTTAAACTTATTTCTAGATTGTTTTTCCAGTGTTGAATGAAATCAGTGAAATATACACTGGAGATAAGATGACATGTTAATTATTTTAATTGTTATTGTCTTATTTTAATTGTCTTATTTAATTGGTAAATTGTCTTTATAACCTTCTTAAAATAAGGAAAAAATAAACTAAGTTTCAGGCAAATTGACAGGCTGGTGTTTTACAGTATGTGGCAAAGAGGATCACTGCAAAAACCATCTAGAAAGAAGTAAAAATTTCATAAGTTAAGTGTATTTACCTATATTTGAGTAGGTAAATGAGATAGTTTGCCAATGGAATGCGTGTTTTTACTCTTAAAATAAGATAATTAGCCAATATGCACATGAAATAAGACATTTTTCTCTTATTTCAAATGTAAATTGTCTCGTTCCATTGGAAAAGTGTTTTACTTACCTCCTCAATTCAATAAAAAAATGCATTTATTTAAAGATAGAAATGACTTATTTAGATTTCTTGTTTTTGCAGTGAAGCACCGCTGTGGACTGCAGGATGGCAGGTGTGTGTTCCCTGAAACAGGAGGCTGCTCAGTCGGCTGCAGCTGTAAGGTGTGTGAAATGAGAGGAAGAGCCAGCAGTGGGCCCTCAGCGACCAAGCAGGACTGAAGAGCCAGAGCGTATTTTAGGATGTCGGCCTTAGTGTGTGGGAGACATGCATGTCAGACGACTATCAGAGTCACTGACACATTTGCTGATGTGGGTGACGCTGAGCCTGCGGGCTCTGTGGCTCTGACACCCCCCCCCCCCCCCCCCCCATTTGCTGTGCAGCCTAATGAGTCTGGGTGTCAAACTAACTGGAAGGTCTTAAGCAAAGAACAGCAACAGCAGGCTCAGCACACTGCAAAAACGGTCCACAAATAAGTCAACATTTTTTAAATTAAGTGTATTTACGCTTAATTTGAGTAGGTAGAGAAGAGGATTTGCCAATGGAATGAGGATTTTCACTCTTAAAATAAGGTAATTAGATAATATGCACTTTAAATAAGACAATTCAATTGTATTTTTCTTATTTTACATGTAAATCATCTTGTTCCATGAAAAAAAGACTTATTTAGATTTTGATTTTTTCCAGTGCAGGGCTCCCACAGGCGGATGGAAACAGTGGATGAATTAATCAGCATTTTCCTGGTTTTATTCTTCATCACTTTATGTTTTCTGCATGTTTGTTTAGGTCTGTAAAAAAATTGCATTTTTTTTTTTAACTGTGCTGAATTTTTAAATGCATTCTGAAAATCTGATGTGTCTTTTTTCTTATTTTTATTATATAACTGAGTTTCTCTTTTCCTTTTTATTCATTGAAATCCCAGATTATGCTTTAATTTCTCCTATTTTCTCTCCTTGCTCTGCTTCCTACATGGATTTTTCATTTGCTCTTATTTCCTAGAGTCTCTACTTGTTGTTGTAGAGACTCTTGTTCTGTTTCTGATTGTTTTATTTTATTCTTCAATCTCCTCTGTTTTCATGTCCTTCTCTCTTCTGTCCCTCCTCCATATAACAAGAGATTTTTAATGATCATTTTTCTGCTGTTTTCTTTGTTGGTGTCCTGAAACCGCCAACAGATGGCGCTGCTCCCCATGAATGGAACTTCTGGGCTCTTGTTCTCAACTGTTGAAAGAGAAATCTGTTTCTTTCATTCTCCTCTTTTATCATTTCGCTCATTGCTGCTCGAGCTTTAAACAAGGACAGAACGAATGATCTAAAGTTACTGATGCTTTCTTCTAAAATATCCACCCTGTCTTTATGAAAGAAGCGAAGATCCAAAGAACAGGAGCATCTTTGTGTGGAGATGAGAGGCTTCCTGATCTTCCTTAGACAAAAAGAGACACAGATTTTATGTATCATTTTAAAGAAACAAACGTCTGTCCATTTGTTTCACTTTGAGGAAGTTTAAATCATGGAATTAAAGTTTTAAATTAATAAATTAACAAATTTAAACTTTAATGTCATCAAACCATTTTTTTGTGATTCAAGATCCAACAAGGCTGCAAAAATAAATAAATAAATCTAGTACATCCATATATTGCTGCAGAAATGTAATTTAATTCACTGCAAAAACACACCTAAAATAAAATAAATAAGCAACTTGGAACAAATTCAAATATTTATATATTATATTGTAGAAAGGAAAAAAACATTTTTTTAATTGTCAAATGACGATTGAACACTGGAAAAAAAAATTCAAATCTAGATAAGTAGTTTTTTCTTAAAATAAGTGCATTTGTTCTTGAATTGAGGATGTAAGTGAGACACTTTGCAAATGGAAAGATAATTTACATTTAAAATAAGAAAACACAATTGCATTGTCTGATTTAAAGTGCATGTTATCTAATTATCTTATTTTTAAGAGTAAAAATACTCATTCCATAGGCAGATCATCTTATTTACCTTCTCAAATTAAGGGTAAATACACTTAATTTAAGAATTTTTACTTATTTCTTGATCGTTTTTACAGTTAATAAGGTTCACACAAATCTCCAGAAAGAAAAAAGTCATCGTTTTATTTCTCAATGAACTGTAAAATACCCCCAAAATATCCGGGCCAGAGAGGCGATGCACAAGGGAGCAAAAAACCTTTCCTGTCTGAGCCACTCCAACAAAAAAAGCTTTTCTGTGCCGTACATGGAGCCCAGGCACCTGGATAAGAGCTTCCTGCATATTCATAAGAACAGATAAGAGCAAATCTCCAGCTTCTCTTTAATTGAGTATGATGGAGTGGGATGGAGCGATGGAAGGGCGCCATCATGCAAGGAGCAGAGGGAGGATGAGGATGTGCAGCGATAACCCTGCTGCTGCCGTGCTGCATTAATGGAGGGCATTAGAGAGCTGCAGGTAGGTGGACTGGGAGGAGGTGTGAGTATAGTGGGAGGCTACCACAGAAATGCCAGCGGTGCCAATAAACAGCTGACTGACTAAGGAATCAAACGACGCCACCCTCAGAAAGTTTCAAGAGCTCTCAGCTCTGAAGCAGCGGCAGATAAAAGGTCATCTAGGAAGGACAGAAAAAAATCTGCTTTTGTTTCGCCATTCAGTGGACTGAGCCATAAATAACCTGCAGAGCTTCAGAGTGATTGAAATATTTAGGACCAGATATGGGTAGTATGGGGTGGATTTAGGAAATCTGGGGCCCTAGGCAAAGACAGGCAGGGGCCCTCAGAATGAGAAGACGACACATAAAACAGATCCATTATACAGATAGAGACATTTTAATAGATGTATTTAATTGAGATATTTTAAAGGAATGAAAGATTTTTTCCAAGCACTAAGCTCACTTAGCTGATTGCTCCTTCCTGTGTTTCCAAAAAGGCAAAATGAAATAACCCAGTCCTTCTTTTCACGCATCTGATGGCATTTTAGCAAAAATTATTTTTATCAAAAACATAATTAATGTGTACATATAAGGAATAGTTGTATTAACCATACATGGAAGCAGAGTTTTAAGGGCCCCCCAGGAACTTGCTCTGGAAAAAAAAAAATCAAAATTGAAATAAGTAATATTTTCTTAAAATAAGTGACTTTTTCTTGGATTTTGAACAGAGATATTTTGTCAATGGAACAAGACAATTTACATTTAAAATAAGAATACACAGTTACATTGTCTTATTTCAAGTGCATGTTATCTAATTATCTTGTTTTCAAAGTAAAAATCGCTTGCTCCATTGGCAAACTGTCTCATTTACCAACTCAAATTAAGAATAAATACACTTGATTTAAGAATTGTTTTTACTCATTTCTAGATGGTTTTTCTTGTGTAGTTTTAGGGTTAGGGCATCAAAAGGGTTGATAATGATTGAAAATCAATGGAAGTCAGCAAATAGTGCTCACTACAGTACATACAGCAGAACGAGTGTGTGTGTGTGTTCATGAATATGCTGGTGGGATCGTTTCCCGTTTCCTGTGCTGTGAGCGTACAGCGAACGCAGCATCTGGCTCTGTGAGCGCGGCTGATTGTGCGAGTCGCTGGTGTTTGGCCTCTGGAGGTTTCATTAAGGCCCAGTGTCCAGAGGTAAAGAGTCATTCATCTCCCCTGTTGGGAAGTGGCAGCCCCCCCGCCCCTCTCTAACTCTCCCTCTATTCTCACTCCCATCTCTGTTTCATCTCTTCTTTTCATTTTCCTTCTATTTCCAGTCATTTTTCCCCACGTCTCTCTTTCTGTCCTTTCATTTCCTCTTCTTCCTACTTTCTTCTTTCACTTCTTCCAAAATAAAGAAGGGAAATTTAGTCTAGGGAGTCCAGCCGAGCAAAATCAGAGCCCAGAAAGGGGCATCGGACAGAACGACGGGAGCATTTGAAGTCTTTCAGACGAACCGGCCTGTCTAATGAATCCTTCACCACTTCTCTATGAGATCAGCTCATCTTCTTCTGCTCCTCCAATTTTCCCTCTTTTTTTTGCCTCCATGCACATTAATTAGAGCTGTCAAAACTTAAGTCTCAGCTTTTTTTTTCTCTTTCTTCCCCTTCTTATTTTGTTCCTTCAAGTGCTTGAATGGGATACGGTTAATTAAAAAGATATCAGATCATAGAGGCCCCCTGAGCGCTGGAACCGTGGGCCCTCGCTTTCCGACGAGTCGAGCCGTCATGTTCTTTCTCTTTTCCTTTTTGACCGTATGCGCTTGCAAAGGGATTCTGGCTCCCTTTTGTCCACAACTTAGAGGGATGGATGGAGGTTCACAGGGGAGGAGACTGGAGGATGTGTGTGTGTAAAGAAGCCTTTTTCCCTTCTGTTTAATTGCATCTCAGCTTTCTGGAAGTTTTGACCGTCTCTGATGGAAACATCAGAGGATTCTCTGTTTTAAGTGACATTTCTGTTCTGAATGAGCCTTGCTGAGGTGCCGTCTGCCCTGCATGTGCTCATCTGCGTGCATACATGTAAAAGAGACAACTTTGGAAAGTCTGACTTTTTTCAGGAGCAATAAACAACGATTAGTTATTCTAGATGGAAAGAACTGAAGAACTTACAGGATATTTTCAGATGGAACATGGTGTGACATCACTTAGGCCTTTTCTCAAGAGGTTTACTTGTGCATTCTCATGTGCTAGTATACTGGTGAAACGTAATCAGCCACAGCCCAAGAACAAGAATTCACAAGAACAAGAAGACAGAGAACAGACAAAGTCCCCGGATGTTGTTCTCGCCCCTCCCTCTTTACCCAGCATGCATCGGAGCAGACTTCCATTCTCTAGATTGACAGCTGTCAAGTATTAAGTTAAAACTTCTCTTTTCTGTTGCCGTTGTTCTATAATAGTATGTTTTTAGACAATTTTGGGTGAGAACATTATACTTTTAAACATCAATATATGGTCCATTTACTGATTTATTACTTAATAAAAAACAAACAAAAAAACAGCAGCTCCAGATTAGCTGAGCGTGTGGTGATGTCATCAGTACGCTTCTGCTCCAATTGACCCATATTAATGCTGCGTGCTCCCGTTCTCCCAGAGTCCAGACTTTCCAGTGTTCTTCTCAAGAACATACTTGCTGAGAACAGGAGTCCGTACTCACGTTCTTATGAAGGTAGAATCGGCCTGTGTTTCTTATCAGTCTCTTGTCCAGCTATCACTCAGGGCTTGGCCCCTCCCTGTCCGTATAATGCTAGCACTATCGTAGCATAGGTATAACAAAGATCAGAGGCACACTGAGACTTAAGGGCAGATTATACTTCTGCAACCGCACACATCAAATGTCGCTTGGGTCTGGTGGCGAACCAGTTTTGCTGGTATGCTTCCACACCGTTGGTCTGGAATTTCTAGGGACGCACTGCAGTTTCCCACCAAAGCACAAGGGGGAGCCTATTAGAGATCTTCAGCGGATGGTCACGAGAGCTTTGGCGCCCCCGGCGGGAGTGTCTATCTATCAAAACAACAATGGCGCGTCTGCAAGATATCACGGTCACGGAGATTGATCTAGAGTTTCTAGATGTCAAAGATGAACATGTTCTGTTAATGGAGGTGGCAAAAAGACAAAAGAAGACGCGTAGGTAGTCCACTGTAGTTGTTTCTCGCTTTTTAATAATAATAACCCGGCACCGAATCGAGAGGGACGACCACACAGATGGCCGGAAAGGCATACCAAGGACCAATCACAGCTGCTGTTTGTCTGCGCACTTACAGTTGAGGTCTGCGCGGGTTTGCGACTGTCTGACGCGTAGTCAGGATTACTTGTGCGTAGCCTGAGCATTTGAGTTCAGACTGAGCTTTCCTGTATCACTTTATATTAGTTCTACCATAAGCCAGGGGCAGATTCAGGAAATTTGGGGCCCTAGGCAAAGACAAGCATGGGGCCCTCTAAATTGAGAAGACAACAAATAAAACAGACCCATTATAGAGATAAAGAAATGTTAATAGAATAGACACACATTATTTGTTCTAGGTTTTGTCCCTCCATTCTTGTCTCTTTTCTTCTTGTTTTCCTCTCTATGTTCTGTACTCAGCTGCCTTTTCATGCTGTCTCAAAAGGAATGAAAGATTTTTTCCAAGCACTAAGCTCATAACTATAGAGATAGCTCAGGATAAACTGAGTCACTCTAACTATAAGCTTTATCAAAAAGGAAAGTTTTAAGCCTAGCCTTAAAAGTAGACAGGGTGTCTGCCTCACGGACTAAAACTAGTAGTTGGTTCCACAGGAGAGGAGCCTGATAACTAAAAGATCTGCCTCCCATTCTACTTTTAGAAATTCTAGGAAACAGTAGTAAAATACTAGTAAAATTATTGCAATAAATTTAAAAGATAAGATAAATACTTACTTCTAGTTGTATAAATACCAGGAAAGGACTCCTTTGACACAAACAGTCGATTTATCTGTAGAACTTAAAAAAGGAAAGTACTGGTAGGTACTGTACAAAATCATGATATAAAACGAATCAAAATGAATGATCTGTTTCAACTCTTCTTCTTTCTGTTTTAAAACAGTGTCTCTGTTTTTCCCATCAGAAGAGAATGAAACCGACTAATCTGATTTTAACTCTGTCTGTTATAAATCATGATTTCTTGTTTTTAATCACCAAAGCAGCCGAAGGGCAATATTTAATTCTTTTGTGTTGCTGAAAAAAAAAATGAAGACCACTAATTGTTTTGCTAAGATCCAATAATGTGCAATAAACCCCAGCCAATCATAGCACCACAGCAGAATTCAGTTTTTAAGCTGGTTTGGAAATCCTCCTCTTTTCATTATTTAAATAAAAACTCTTTTTTGGTCCATGTCATATTGCCACTGATATTATTAAATGGTTTCCCACAGATGATAAATATTTAAGCTGGCTTATGAAAGAGCCTAATGTTGTCAAATGAATAGAGAATGATTCGTTCTTCATGCTTCATTATGATTTATCACTTCTAGCCAATGACAGGCAGGCTTATAGAATATTCACAGCCTCCTGAGGTGGCGTTTAGCAGGAACACGTCACAGCTGATGTGCACCTGCTCTCTCAGACTTTATCCATGCACGTAAAGACAAGTCTGAAAGTGCAAGTGCTTGTGTGTTGAAAGGCTTGGCATGTCTGCAGCTGAGTGTCTGCAGTGTGACATGACACCGAACTGGGGCTGACGTTCTGTCAGCAACACAGTCATAAATGCTCTCTGTCTTTCTTCTGACCCATTTCTCCAGCTTCTCTTTAACTAAAGATTTTACCTATTTTAACTGAACAAACTTATGAGACATTTTTTTCTAAATGTAAAAAATCCCACTTTTACACTCGAAAAAAAATCGATATCTAGATAGTAATTTTTCTTAAAATAAGTGCATTTGATCTTGGATTGAGGAGATAAAAGAGACATTTTGCCAATGGAACAAGACGATTTACATTTTAAATAAGAAAACACAATTGCATTTTCTTATTTCAAGTGCACTTTATCTAATGATCTTATTTTAAGAGTAAAAATTACACTTTCCATTGGCAAACTATCTTATTTGCCTGCTCAAATTAAGGGTAAATACATTTAATTTAAGACATTTTTTACTTATTTCTAGCTCGTTTTTCAATTCAATTCAATTCAATTCAGTTTATTTATATAGCGCCAAATTCACAACACATGTCATCTCAAGGCACTTTACAGTTCAACCAGATCATACAGTCAAATTGATACAAAGTTTTCTATCTAAGGAAAACCAGTTGATTGCATTGACTCATTGACTCAAATACAATCCCTCACACTAAGCATGCTTGTAGCGACAGTGGAGAGGAAAAACTCCCTTTTAACAGGAAGAAACCTCCAGCAGAACCAGGCTCAGTGTGAGCGGCCATCTGCCAAGGCCGACTGGGGTTGAAGGAGACAGAAGCACAGATAGAAAAAGCAGCTGTAAAAGGCGGCCCCGTCCAGGAAACACACAGCCAGGCAGACAAGCTCCAAGGCAGCTCCCATGCCAGAGGACGAAGAGAGCACATCCACTCAGTCACGGTCAGAGAAACAGGACCACACTGGAAAACAGGCCGATCTCCAACATCTATAAACAAGGGTGTTGATGGAAGCAGCACAGCTGATGTTTCTTTCCAGGATGACGTCACAGCGCAGAGAGAGCAGAAGGTTAGAGATTGAACTAACAGATTCTGCAGAATAGGAGAACAGAGAGAGAATGAAGCAGAATGATGAAATGGGGGTCCCTATGTCCTCCAAAAGTCTAAGCCTATAGCAGCATAACTATAGAGATAGCTCATGATAACCTGAGCCACTCTAACTATAAGCGTTATCAAAAAGGAAAGTTTTAAGTCTAGCCTTAAAAGTAGACAGGGTGTCTGCCTCACGGACTAAAACTGGTAGTTGGTTCCACAGGAGAGGAGCCTGATAACTAAAAGATCTGCTCCCATTCTACTTTTAGAAATTCTAGGAACCACTAGTAAACCTGCAGATTGAGAGCAAAGTGCTCTGTTAGGAACATAAGGAACAATCAGATCTCTGATATAAGATGGAGCTTGGCCATTTAAGGCTTTATATGTGAGAAGGAGGATTTTAAATTCTATTCTTGATTTAACAGGAAGCCAATGAAGAGAAGCCAGGATAGGCGAGATATGATCTCTCTTTTTAATTTTCATTAGAACTCTGGCTGCAGCATTTTGGATCAGCTGAAGGCTTTTAACTACAGTTTGTGGACTTCCTGATAGTAAAGAATTACAATAGTCCAGCCTTGAAGTAACAAATGCATGGACTAGTTTCTCAGCATCACCCCTGGACAGGAGATTTCTAATTTTTTTTGCAATGTTCCTCAGATGAAAGAAGGACATTCTAGAAACCTCTTTGATATGGGATTTAAATGACAGGTCCTGATCAAAAATAACACCAAGATTTTTTACTTTATTATCTGAAATCAGTTTAATCCTATCCAAATGATGCGACTGGCTAATCAGTTTATTTTTCAGAGACTCTGGTCCAAAGACTATAACTTCTGTTTTGTCTGCATTCAGAAGCAGAAAGTTAAGAGTCATCCAGGTTTTTATGTCTTCAAGACATGCCTGTAATCTATGTAATGGGTTAGCTTCATCTGGATTTATAGACAGATATAGCTGGGTATCATCAGCATAACAGTGAAAATTAATCCCATGCTGTCTAATAACTCTACCAATTGGGAGCATGTATAAAGTAAAGAGAATTGGTCCTAGCACTGATCCCTGTGGTACTCCACAGGTAACCTTTGAGCATGTTGAAGATCTATCATTAACATGAACAAACTGAATTCGATCAGATAGATAAGATTTAAACCAGTCTAGTGCTGTTCCTTTAATTCCAACAAAATATTCAAGTCTTTCTAAAAGAATATCATGGTCAACTGTATCAAATGCAGCACTAAGATCCAACAGGACGAGCACAGATACAAGTCCATTATCTGAGGCCAAGAGAATATCATTAGTGACTTTCACCAGAGCTGTTTCAGTGCTATGATGAGCTCTAAAGCCAGACTGGAACTCTTCAAAAAGTTCATTATGGTGTAAGTGGTCGCTTGTTTGGCAACTACTTTCTAAAGAATTTTGGATAAGAAAGGAAGATTGGATATAGGTCTATAATTGACCAAGTCATCTGGGTCAAGAGACGGTTTCTTAAGCAGAGGTTTAAAGGTACACTATGCAACCGGTGTTGATTTTCCAGCGAGGCTCCCCCCAGAGGGCGAAAGTAAAAGTGCACTGTCGTAAATATGCTCAGCTGTTCTCCTGGTTTCTCCGTCAAGCCAGGCGCGGTTGTTTTGAGCTTAGCAGACAGGCGAACGCAGCTGGCGCGACAGAAGCAGCGAGTTTACATGCAAAGTCAATGGTTGACGCGCGTCAAGGCGCAGCAAAAGGTCCCGCGGCGCGTTTTGAGCAGCAGGCGCAGCACGTCTGAGCAGCTGAAGCAGCGCGTCGGGCGCGTTTAAGCATCTGACGCGTGTGACGCGCCGCAAACGCGCTGCTGCTCGAGATGGAAAATGCGTGTGACGCGCCGCAAACGCGCTGCTGCTCGAGATGGAAAAATTTTATTTTTGCTGCTCGACGCGTCGCCTCAACCAATCAGAGAAGCTGATCTGGGAGCTGGCAGGGAGAGAGACACAGCGCTGATGATCAGAGCGCTATTATCACTCCTCTTAAACAGTTTATTGACGCCTAAATTAACTTAAAATGCAGAAATCTGCCGGCAGAATATGTTCACTTTTATTATCCTGCTGCCTGCAGTTTGGATTATTTAGATGAAAAACACCTACCAGCTGCCGCCGTGAACCGCGAGGAGGTGACCCAGCCAGAGGCTGCTGATGAAGGGATTCCAACTGTCGGTGCACCGCTGGTATGTGGGGGTCTGAGCGGCTCCGACAGATAAAAAAATTGGAAGGCAGGATTGTAATCTGGAGGAACTGACTGCACTGATTACGTTTTCAGGTGTATTTTCTCACTTAAAAACATATTAAAACTACTTTATTCCCACTGATCACAGCAAATATAGCTGCAAGGCAGAGAAAGGATAGTGAAGCTCCGCCCAACGCGCGTCAGACACACTTTTGCACCGCGCAGCCAGAGCAGCAAAGCTGCTTCAGCAGCATGTCAGAACTGGTACAAGCAGTAAAAATGAAGCAGCAGACGCGATTTTGCTGCTTTTGCTGTGTCCGGTGTGAAAGCAGCGCTGCACAAAGATCGCCACTGTGCTAGCAACTAGCATGCTTTTAACTGGGGGCCTGTAGCAGTTCTCGCCGTAAAGCAAGACCGACTCTCGCAAGACTTTTGAGCCTGTGGGTGCGGGTCGGTGCTCCTGCAATTGCAAGTGTGGTTTTTCCCCCACAGAACACCAGGGCGGCCGAGAATACCTTTGTTCAACCTGAAATGACTCATTTAATCATCCAAAACGTTATGGAACACATTAATTAACTGAAAAATGTTGCATAGTGTGCCTTTAATTACAGCAACCTTAAAAGCTTTAGGTACATATCCCTGTAACAGAGATAGATTAATCACATCTAAAATGGAGGAGGAGATCAAAGGGAATACCTCCTTAAATAACCTGGTTGGAACTGGATCTAACATACAAGTTGAAGGCTTAGATGAAGTCAATAATTTTGCTAATTCAGAAAGTTCAACTGGATCAAAGCAGTCTAAACCCGGTTCCGATTCCATGACTACCTCAGGTACAATCGCGGATAGAGGAGTGCTTATGATCTTATTTTTAATAAGATCAATCTTATTTATAAAGAATCCCATAAAATCATTGCTGCTAAGAGCAGGTGGAATGGACGGTTCAACAGAGCTATGGCTCTGGGTGAGTTTGGCAACTGTATTAAAAAGAAATCTAGGATTATTCTTATTCTCCTCTATTAATGAGGAGAAGTATGCTGCTCTTGCTTTACAAAGGGTCCTCTTATACAGCAGTAAACCATTTTTCCAGACTAGGAAGGACTCCCGCAGGCCTGTGGAGCGATATTTTCTCTCCAGTTTCCTAGCATTTTGCTTCAAAGTACGCAGCTCTGCATTAAACCAAGGAGCAAGCTTTCTATTTTTTACGGTTTTCATTTTCCATTGTAATAAAACCTTTTACCTTTTGTGGACTAGATTTTTATTATTTTCACACTATTACTATAATTTTCTAATCTTTTGCTCCTTGCCTCTAGTTAGTATGGATGTCTGACACAGAAAGCAAATATTGCAGGGTGCAGCAGTGTGTAGCAGGTTTGCCTTGCAGAAAGACGCTGTTGGGTTTCGATCTCCGCCTTGGGGTCATTTAGCATGGAGTTTGGATGTTCTCCCCGTGCATGCGTGGGTTATCTCCGGGTATTCCGTCTTCTTCCCACAGTCCAAAAAGGTTCATTCACCTGCTTTTCTCTCCCTGCTCTCTAATTCTTATTTATCTTATTCACCTGCTCCCTCTACTATATATTAAATTTCAGCCCAGCTATCGTTATTGTCCAGATTATTAGTTTCTTAGTTTATTCATGTCATTTATTTCAGTTCAATTGAATTCAGTTTACTTTTATAGCGCAAATTCACAACACAAGTCATCTGAAGGCACTTTACAGTTCAACCAGATCATACAGTCAGTTGTTTCATTAGTTTAAGTTAAGTCCCTGGTTCATGTTCCCGTCCCCGGAGGCCAGTGGATTGAGAGTGATTACTGTTTGTCTTCTGGTTGAGTCCTGGCTCTTCTCCGCTGAGCGCTTAGGGTTTTGGCTCGGAAAGCGGGGGAGGTCAGCTTTAGTCCCAAGATCCTGGCTCCTAGGAGGAGACCAATTTAAAGTTCGGCATTTATCCTGGTACTAAGTCTTGTCTATGTTCCTCTCAACCACTGAGCCTGCCTGTCTCCATCTGAGCGTTTCTGTCTGAGCTCGCTGCTGGTCTCATGGAGCTCTGAAATGCCTCAAGGTTCTGTGGATTCCTGGAACCCTGTATCTGTCTGTTCCTGCTTGGATGTGAACCCCCTGGTCGGGCTATGGACTCGTGGATTCCAGAACTGTTCCTGTCTGTTCCTTTTTTTCCTGACCTGGATTGAATTCCTGCCAGATCGCTGGGGTTGCTGCGTCGGGGGCACTCTGGGCGGCTCGTTGGGCAGCCAATCGACTGGATTCTGCCTTCCTCAGGGAGGATGGACTGAACTGTTAAACCAGGTAAGTAACTCAGTCGTATAATCATCTGTCAGATGATCGTGGTCATAGATTGGGCAGTGCCCCCTCCTGCAGCCACTGCGGTCCACTTATCCTCAGCAGCTCACTTCCAGTTCTGCTCTGTTTCATTATTTTCTGTCATTAAACATTTTGAAACTTCCCACTGTCTGACCTCGCCTGAATACTGGGTCCATTTGTCCGGTCTTATGACACCCAGGACAGGTAGACCGGCTTCCTGGAGGACGCAGGTGCTGAAATCGAACAAACACTAGATGTTTCTCTGTTCCAGCACATCTGGTTCCTGAAACCTGTTAATTATCTATTCTTTTCTGGTGACGGAGACACCTAAGGTATGCAGGTCAGGGTCCCTGAGTACCAGGCTGGTGAGCCACTGAACTAACCCGTGCTGCACAGAAGACTTTAGGAGCTGATCTCCTGGATTGGACTCTGCGTATGCTGAATGCCTGCAGAGGAGACAGCAGCCATCTGGGATATTTCTACTGTTTCCATCTGGGAAAAGGTACCACACCAATAAAACTCAGTCTGACCTCCAGTCTGACACTTCTGCTTAGCAGACTAATCTAACAATCATGGAAGAAGGAGTATGACGGAATGCATGTAAGCTGAGAACATGTAACATAACGTCTTCTGAATCACTTCACGAGACTTTGCCTTCAGTCTTCATTCCTTCATCTTCTTTTAAGATTTTAAAACCAGTTTCACATGAGGTCTTTCCTCGGTGTGACTGCTGTTGAAGGTTGTTGGTGAGGTCCATCTGGAAATGCTCAGAAAGTCCCGTCTCAGAGCTGCTGCCATCACCTTTTACAGTATTTCATTATTTAATGGACACAACCAGCTCTAGAGCTTTGCATCCCCCTTAGGAGCGTCTTTGGAAACATGAGCTAAGATTATATTTACAACCTCAGAGTCGGACCGGGTCCCAGCTCAGGGAGGTGGATGAATGTGAGACTATTTCGGCATATCAGCTCTTAGATTTCATGGAAAGTAGAGCGACATGTGTGGTTGCTCTTATAAAAGGTCAACAAACACATCATCAGTCAGAAGTACCTGTATCTTAAAACTATAGCCTTTTTTTTATTATACTAGCATCAACATTTCATTTGTACTTTATAGAAATAGACATAGCAGATAAAAACATAACTATAACTTAAGAACCAGTAAATGTCTTCAAAATGGTTTAATATAATGACTTTGGTGAAAGAGTCCAAACTAAAATCAAACATTTGATGTTATCACCCTCTGCGGTTTTTGACACAATTTATTTCTAGCCAATAGATAGAAAATTGACAGTTTGCTCAAAACTGTTAAAAACATGCAGGTTAGGCACGTGTATCTGTTACCGATAGACATATAACTTTATATTGTGGGTGAAAGAATAAAAGTGCTCCAAAGACCCACAAGAATTTAAAGAAAAAGGGCTTAACTGGAGGCACCCATGTTTGTCAAAGAACACTACTGCCACCTACTGGTTTGTGACGTCATGGTGCGGTATCGGCTGTTGATCAAGTATCTGGTGTTTGACACAACACTCTATTATCCAAGGCATCTTGAAAACATTCTTCTTCCAAATGTTGGCTACATATTACGTGTTTTTTCTCTGGCAAAGATTTCGATGGCAAATCCTCCCTCTTCAAGTTGGCAATCCAACCACGAACCCGTCCATGGAGGATCAGGAATCAGAAAGGTGAAATAACTCATCTTTTAAATCATTTTTCCTCAATATATGACAACATCCAACTGCCATGCACATGGGCATTGTCAGTTTCACTATAGCTCTGGTGAATTTCAATGGTGAAGTCCTCTGGAAATCTTCAATAATTGTTGTTGATTGCAGATGTGTCTAGTAGTTCCCATTGATTCTGCTTGTAAAGCGGGGAGAATGGCGCTAGGCTTACCGCACCGTGACGTCACTGCCAGAAGATGGCAGGAGGGAGGGGTTACTATATTTGGGCAAAAATGGCCGCTCCCAGACTCAGTGATCACGATGAAAATTATTTTTTCTATTTTTTTTTACTGATTAACACTAAATTCATTAAATCACCACGAACGTATTAGTTTTAGGTATAGATAATAATCCGTTGATCATTCCTTGCTGATCGGACTTTTCCTTTAAAAAAAATTAGTATAGGAAATTTAGTAAAGGAATTGCTTTAAACTCACAAAAATGAATTAATTTCTAGGTACTTAGGATATATGGTATAGTCTATACAAAAAATAGTATTTTATTTTGTTTTTATTTATTTGATTCGATCCTTTCTACATGAACATATTTCTTAATTGTTTATCACGATTATAGTTGACTCAATAAAACCAGACAAAATAGAAAATATATTTTTTGTGGCCGCTACTTTATTTTGAAATGTCTCACTACTGATGAAATTGTTCATGTGTTTGATTTCCTGCTGTAAACCTACTTCCACCCTTATGAGTATTTTCCTTGACCTGCTGGGGTTTAACTGAAGTGCCTTCACTGAGCGGAGAAAGATCAGATACCAGAAAGATCCATTTAAATCTTGGGTCTCTGCATGGCGGAGTTTGTACATTCTCCCTGTGCATGTATGGGTTATCTCTGACTACTCAGGCTTCCTTCCACAGTCCAAAAACATGACTGTTAAGGGCTGTTATCCTCCCGCAGTGAGCTTGTTGCTAATATTTTAGATTTATGCCCAATATTGATGCATGTTCTGCGTTATGTTATTTCACGTCACACTCAAGAGGGACAATCAGGAACTAGCTGCACTGCAAAACGATCTTGAAATGAGCAAAAATGTCTTAAATTAAGTGTATTTACCCTTAATTTGAGTAGGTAAATAAAATCATTTGCCAATGGAATGAGTATTTTAACTCTTGAAATAAGATAATTAGATAATATGCACTTGAAATTAGACAAGGCAATTGTTTTTTTCTTATTTTAAATGCAATTTGTCTTGTTCCATTGGCAAAGTGTCTCACTTACCTCCTCAATTCAAAATGTACTTATTGCAAGAAAAAATGACTTATTTAGATTTGAATTTTTTGCAGTGTGTAGGTCTAGATCCAGTCGATGGGCTGCCAACCAGACGCGCCGTGCATCGCTCAGAGTGTCCCTGATGCGGCAGCCCCGGAGAACGTGCAGGAAACCGATCCAGCTCAGGGGAAGACAGAGCAGGCAGGAACAGTTCAGGAATCCAGAAGACTTCAGCTTGATCAGAGGTTCCGACCCAAACAGAAACAGAGGGATCCAGGCTTCCAGGAATCCTCAGAGCCTGAAGGCAGGTTCAGAGTCAGATGGATCCAGAAGCGTGCACGCACAGATGCAGACGGGCAGAATCCAGCAGGAGTCCAACCATGGTTCAGGCGAACAGATCAGACCAGGAGAGACAGGACCAGTGGATGAGAGGGAACGGAGTCAGGCAACTAGAATCACTAGGGAAATGCTCTCACCACTGGTTAGGGAATTATGTTGCCTGAAGAATCGGAGGGAAACATCAGCACTCGGTATCTGTAATTCGGTGCTCAGCAGATACTGATTTTAGTGATCGATTCCCCAAATCCTGATTGATGCATCTCTATCGTAAACAAACTTTGTAATCACTCGACAAGAAGGTGATGCAGACATTGCAGAAGCCATTTATACCACGATGGCCTTCGTATTGTTGAAAGGGGGAGAAGCAATGAAAGGGGTGGGGGGGGGGGGGGGGGGGGGGGGGGGGGGGGGGGCTGGAGTCTGACCATTAGATGTTGCTGAAAATTACACACTGTTGCTTTAATAAGGCTACGATAAAGTATTTCAGCAACATTTCTTGTGTGTATGCTCTGTGACACGTCTGTTAGCTGTGCCATCTGACAGCCCACTGTCTGATTATAAAGGCACTTTACCAGTATTAATATTAATGCCACTCCGTTTTATTCAGGACGTCTGCCTGCCACTCTGATGGGAATGCACTTTACCTCTTTAAAGCTGTGTGTGTGTTGGAACAGAGGAGTGTTTCTGGATGTGAGCACCTGCAAAAAGACCCGTGTGTGATTTTGGCTTAAATGAAGCTGTCACAAATTAAGAATCCTTTGAGCCCATTAGCACCATGGTAGCTTTGAACTCACTAATCCCTTTTAAAAACAGTATGTTGCATCATTGTCAACTGGGGACAGAGTTCTTTCTTTTAGTCAGGATTCAATTTAAACATAGATCATGATTTTAGTCACATTGGCTAAGATGGAGGAAAAAAAAACACTCTTCTTCAGAGTTAAAGAAGGCCAATATAAAGATTAGGATCATTTGTTTTTAAAACCTCCAATAAGCTTAAATTCAGGGACAATACAAATTCATTTTCCATGAGTTTCTCCTATTTTCTACCCCTTCATTAATCTAATTGATCATTTATTTTAGTAAAAGGATTCATTTTCTCTTTTTTTGTCCTTACTTTGAACCTTCTTTTTCAACATCCACATAAAACTCAAGGTACAAAAAAATGACATCTTTTAAGATTTATTTAATTAAATATGCCAATTATCCATTTTTCCAGGTGAGTTTTTCTACGTGGTGCACAATGGAAAACATTTCCTTTCACAAATGCAGCCATCGTAGGGCGACTGAAACCCTGCCTGTCAGATTCAGCAGGTATCCTGAAATAAAAATAATCTTTGAACTTAAGGATCTTTCTAACCCTTCAGTTTTCATAGTGGGAAATGATTATCAATGCCCTGCCATACATAATAATAATCATAATAATAATATTTTTCAACAGTCCGTTGTTCTGTCATCATTAGTGGCTTTAAAGCAAAGAATAATCAATGGATCATTATTTATACCTAAAACTAATACGTTTGCAGTGATTTAATGAATTTAGAGTTAATCAGTGAAAAAATAATATTTTGCGTCCTTTTTTTTTAGTCTGGGAGCGGCCATTTTTGTCCAGATATAGTAATATCAAATGGCTCACTGCGACTCGCACGTTTTTCAGTTTAACAATTCATCATAACCTTGTCAGCGTTGGGTTTTATTATAGGTAGTCAGATTATTATAATGGCCCTTTCGCTTCTCCTGACCGCCCCCCTGCTGATCTTTCTTTGATCATCCCGCCACAATCAAGAGCTGTTTATACCACCACAGCAGTGTGTCGCAGTTAGTTTGTCGCAAGCATGGCGCAGATATTTTTGAAGCGTGGTCTGCGCTATGTTATTCCACTCCCCAACCCAAGAGGGTCAATCACAAACTAGCTAGGATTGTGGGTGTCCGTGTGTCGGTTTAACAAGCTTGTTCGCTAAACTGGGGGCGACAGTGGCGTTGGATGTAGGAGTTTGCCCTGATATCGAAGGATTGACGGTTCAAGCCCCGACTCCGACTTTAAGTGTCGTTGTGTCCTTGGGCAAGACACTTCACCTGCATTGTCTACTGATGGTGGTCCGAGGGCCCGGTGGCACCAGTGTACGGCAGCCCCGCTTCTGTCAGTGAGCCCCAGGGCAGCTTTGGCTACAATGTAGCTTGCCACCATGTGTGTGTGTGAATGGGTGAATGAATGTATTGTAAGCGCTTTGGTCAAGTCTCCTGACTTGAATAAAGGCGCTATATTAGTACATGCCATTTACCATTTACCATTTTTTGTTCGCTGTCTACAACCACTAATCCAATGCCGGACGACACACAGTTCACCCATGTTCCCAAAAGACTGGCTGTGATGCTGCGTGTTTTGGCTTCGAGCTCAAACCAACAGAGCTAGAAACTAGTGTCCTGCATGTTGTCTGGGATAATGTCTGAGCTGAGCCAGAGTTTCTGCCATTAGGTACCAAACAGGAAATGCGCATAGTGTGGAGCGGATGCGTTAAGTTCGACACATACGCAGACGACCTGCTTTCTGAGCATAAACCAGGCTTTAGTCATGTACCTCTCAGTGTCTCTTGGAAAAACCTAGCTTGGTGGAAGTTTTCAAAATTAGTCTGGGGTGCGTGGCCATGCTTTTATGTCGAGTTTAGAAACATTTGTATTGACCTGTTGCAGATATTGAAAAGAACAACCAAATCTCCTTCCTTTAAAGCTAATGTTACTTTTACAGGTATGTTTGTCCTTGTAGACTCTTGTCACACAGATAATCTCTTCACTATTTCTTTTCGGTTTCTTCTTTTTCCATCCTGCAGAGGGAAAGAGAAATGGAAGGCAGCGCCAGGATGATGAGGAAAGCGGGCTGGAGCTGAGCACAAAGCTCCAGGTTATCAAACTCATTAATCTACATGCCATAGTCCTGGGATGAATAATTATCTGCCAGTGTGATACCCAGCATTCAGTTCTCCCTGCAATGCGACCAATTATATGCATTGTCTTAGTCTATAATTATTGCATGCTTTGTGTTTATGTTTGTTGGAGGTGATGGTGAGGGTAAAAACAGACTCACATCCTCCAAACTTTACTTCTCACAATATTTACCCATATTTTTCAAATTTACACACATTAAATCATTAAAAATCTGATTTAAACAGGTTTATCTGTTTTCTGCAATTTAAAGATTTGTGACTGGATGTGTAATTCAAAGGGCCTGTCCAAAAACCAAAAATCTGTATAGCCATTTGTATGATCTGGTTGAAATGCAAAGTGCCTTGAGATGCCTGTTGTGAATTGGCGCTATATAAATAAACTGAATTGAATTTGTCACAGACCAAACGTAAACAAGTTATTTTTGATGACTTATATAGCTGTAATGGTGTATTAATGCCAAATGCTCTACCAGAGATTCATTTACGTGTAGTCCGATGTAGAGGCACATTGGAAAGCACTGCAATGCAAAGGCTATGTGATGATGCACTTCTAGTGATGCAACAGGCAGGATAATAATGGGAGTTAGTGGACGCCACACCTGCCAATGATGTTCAGTACAATGACAGTGGCTGGAGTTGAAAACCAGACTTTTGTGTCTGGTAGGAACAGCCAACCAGGCACTGGATGTTTTTTAGGTAAAAAGTGGAACATTTGTTGTCTTTACATTATTGAGGTGTGCCAAAGTTTGCTAAAATTCTGGTAATGTTAAGAAAAAAAAAAATCAATACTTCTTGTTTCCATTAAATGAGAAAAGCAATGACATCTCATGTGAATCTGTTTATTCATGGGATAACCAGAGGTGTCAAAAAGTTTAATGTCTCTTTCTCAAGAAGAAGTATAAATCCTACTGTTTAAAAACACTTTAGGGGAAATTAGAGGATCAACTTAAGCTTTTTACTCAAGTAAAACTGTAAAATTACAACTTTAATAACACTGAAAGTATACAGGTGTAGATTCGCTGTCATCCAGGTCATAGTCATTCCAAAAAAGTAAAAAAAAAAAACAATCCACTGGACTCTGTTTCCAAGTTTCACTTCCCATTCAGCTCTCAAAATCCCACAACACAGCGATAGAGTTGATTCCTCCCAGCTATAATCTCAAACCCCATGCCCATGCACGGGACCAAAACATGTTGCCTGGTCAACCAGACCAACAATGCTCCTAACAACCCCCCTTTCAATTGAGCAGACAAAGTGTTCTGCTACTGCGCTTTTTGTTATCAGAGAACCGAGTCAAAGATGCCATCAGTGTCTACTATGCCCCATTTCTACTTCCCCTCTGAAACTGATCCATGGCGAGTTCGGACCAAGCTTGGATCAGTTAACCGTGCTGAGCTTCGTTCTTATGATCAATTATAGCTTCAGTGGAAGCTACAAGCAGCTGCATGTTAAGTAGATGCTTGAATATTGTCCACATTAGCAGACAGTCTTATTATCCAGCTAATATCAGCTGGTAATACCCCCAACAAAAGAATGGCAAGAAATAACGAATACCCTGAGCAACAAGACCTTAAAAAAACACCACTAAATTAAGTGTCTATTGTGAATCTTTGCATGACACAGTGCATCAAGAGATAAAGGAATAAGAAGGACAAAAAAATGCATGTTGCAAACGACAGAACTGTAACTGGGTGTGAGCGTTTTAGCTCTCATCTTTAGTTGTGTTTAGACAGCGTCACATGGCCCTCTAACTTGTGTCTGTATGTGTGTGTGCGCACAATGCTGTTCACTGACTGTCACATAATAGATTTACAGTTTGAGAACTCTAACTATAATCTCCGTCGTCAAATATGTTTCATTTCCTAGAGGAAACACACTTCCACAAGCAGGACCGCCGTAGTATTAGCTTCATCCTGATGGCTTAACAAAATGCCTGGGGCACACATTTCCATTACAGGAGGCAGGAACGTAATAAAACTGCAAGCTATTTTGTCATCATTCAAAAAACAATCAAACGATCTTTATTTCATTACACCACACCATTATCAAGAACCACATTTGATGGTGTTAACACAGAACAGGCTCCCAGAACAGCTCTTAAATATTTTTATTTATTTAGCCTATAACCAGTACTGGAGTTGAGGGGGGGTGAGGGTAGATGGCACCCCCCTTCTTAAAAACAATCTTAAAAATCCTCCCCCTTCTTAAATGACCATCCCCCAATACCATCCCCTGTGACATTTTATTACTGAATGTGTACATTTTCTGCTATACAAGGGGACAACACACCTGCACTTGAGTGATCAACAAACAATTAAAAAGGTAGAAAAATAAACAAAGTCTGAACAGAGAAACAAGAATTAATATAATTTGCCACCTTGTCTACATATTGAAAGAGTCTTCAAAATAAACAATGTGATACAATGTAACTCAAAATTCACTTTAAAAATAAACAAGCAAAGCATTACTCCAAAGTAAACCCTCTAATTAGTCGAACCCAGCAAAGTAATCAATGACATCATCCGGCAATTTTAGCAGGAAATAATGGGAAAAACAATGGTGAGTAAAAAGGAAAACAAATATCATGAATATACTTAACAAACTAAACAAATATACTTAACTAAACTAAACAAAATAAAAAAGTTCAACCAAAAGTCCAGAAGTAGTAGCTTTAACCTAAACATATGAATAGATGGAAACTGCAACATAATGCCAACATAAACCAACCCGGAAAAGTAAATGAAGCAAAGTTGCAAACTAATGTTTACATTTAAGCCTTATAAATCAAAAATAAGAATAAGGGACAAGTGGTGAACACAAACTTAACCAATTCAATATAAATGTAAAATAATCATTAAGATGAATTAACCATATAATTTCATACCATAATAGAAGAGGGAATTGTGATGAACTGACATTTTGCTAAATTTTAAACGTTTTGATATAAAAAATGTAAACGATTGTTCAAAAACTCATGTTGTTTATTTCTAACACTGTTCAATTTATAGAATAGTTTTTTTAATTGCAAAGGAAGGCCTACTGGCTCCTCAGGAGGGAAAATGAGTAAAAATTGTTTTCAGATGTGCAAAGCTGGTAGAGACATGCAGTACTGAGAGGCAGCAGCAGTAGAACGTGATTCCATTGACATTTCTAGATGACCACGCTTTGCAGACCTATTTGTATAAAATGTTGAAAACCATGTATCAGAATCACATCAATGTTTTCTCATTTAATGTCTTTCCAAAAGGTTTTCAGAGACATGAAATTTGCAGCCGATTATGAAACCATAAAGTCAATCACAAATGGCCTAGTTTGGTTCTGGTTATCAAACAATACTGTCAGGTTCAGCTTATTATTCTAACTGGAAAAAAAATGTTGCTCTTCCAAGAAAAGTCAACTGTTCAGCTTCTAGAAAAGTTTTTGTTTGGTAGACTCAACATTTTAATTTTAAGGTGGGCTTAAAACTTTCCCTTTTGATAAAGCTTATAGTTAGAGTGGCTCAGGTTATCCTGAGCTATCTCTATAGTTATGCTGATATAGGCTTAGACTGCTGGAGGACATAGGGACCCCTTTTTCATCATTCTGTCTCTATTCTCCCAATCTGCAGAATCTGTTAGTTCAATCTCTAATGATATGCTTTATAGATTTTGGAGATCGGCCTGTTTTTCAGTGTAGTCCTGTTTCTCTGACTGTGGCTGGATGGATGTGCTCTCTTCATCCTCTGACATAAGCCGGGGTCTTTCTGCATGGAGTTTCCATGTTCTCCCTGAGCATGCGTGGGATCTCTCCAGGTACTCTGGCTTCCTCCCACAGTCCAAGAACATGACTGTTAGATTAATTGACTTCTCTAAATTCTCCTTTAGTATGTGTTTAGGGTTGTTTGTCTCTGTGTTGCCCTGTGACAGATTGGTGACCTGTCCAGGGTGGACCCCGCCTCTCAACCATAGTCTGCTGGTAAAAGGCACCGGCCCCTCCCCTACCCTGACAAGGACTAAGTGGGAGAACATGGATAGATGGATGGATATCTACAGGATTCACCCCACATACCCCCCTCTGAGGAGACAAGGCCACTGCTAGAAATGTAATGCAGGAATTGGATGCTGCAAAAATTTTGTGTAAATTAGTGTTTAAGAAAAACTATTGATAGATCTGGTGCTCTGGGGCTATAGCAGGATAAAGTAGAACTTAGAGCAGAATAGTTTAACTTCCTTTTTCTTATGTTTGTAAGATTGAAAAGTAACTTTCCAAACTGTGTGGTTGGAGGCTGGCCTGGCTGCGTTGTATTTATGTTGGTGGGGGGGTGGTGTTGTGAACAAATGCATGAAGCCAGCTCGTCCTTGAGACAACCTCTGTTTGCAGATCAGACTTAAAGACACCATGTGTGTTGTAATTTGTTTTTACCTGCTGGAAGGTCATCAAGTGCGTAACATGTTTAGTTGGAGGTTTGGGGGGAAAGCATTGCCTCCGATTGTAAAAAAAAAAAAAAAAAAGCGAAACTGATTCTCTTTCAATGTCACATTTATCATTTTCAAGGAGCTAATATGTTTTCAGGAAACAGAAAAGCAGGGTGACCCTCCCCTGCTGTTCCAAAGGGGGAAAAAGAAGAGAATAGGGGGCGAGCAGGAAGACATGGGTCAACCTTCAGACGGACGCTACAGGCGCAAAGTAAAGGGGAGATGATGTTTTTTAAAAAGCTCCTCTGACCTGTTGGAACTCACCTGACTGCAGGCTTAAATGGACAGTCCACAGTTTCACAATGTGCTTTGTCTAGCACTTTTTCAAATGCAATAATGCATTTCAAGACGCACACATGTTCATACCATCCTTGCTTTTCTACTATCACACACATGAATCTGCAAAACAACAACACAAACTTATTGACTTAGGGCATTGGTGTCAGCCTGAAGGTCTCCTGCAAGGTCCTCCAGGTAATTCCTATTCACCTTGTCCGGAGAGGTTGTGTGAAAGGAGTCGATTATGGATGTATGCATTTTCTTTTCTGGCTGCATCTGACTCATTTTTATGGGACGGAAAAAGAGAAAACATAAAAAGTTTTGGAGGTCGCAAACAAATTACTGTTTCTGTCTCGTACTATGGGAAAAGACTTGAGGTTTGTTGGTGTCTGTTGGTGCGTGTGTTTGTTTACTCACTGTAGTGGCAAATTGAGGAGAGCCTGCTGTTGTGACTACAGGTATTTGCAGAGACTGTCTATATGCAAATAAAGACAGAATGTTAACATAATGACCCTGCATTGAGAAAAGCAACACCTCTTGAGGTGTTCATAGTAAAGTCCGAAAACCACAGTTAGAAAGATTTCCTGAAAAAAACAGGCTTCAATGAGGGCCGAAAAGGGCCAACTTCCTTGTTAGGATGGGGCACTTACGATAATGAGATAATAAAATAAAATTACCACTTTAAATTTCAGGTTAGTAGCTCAATAAGGAATTATGTAGACCTATCGATTGCACCAACCACTTTCAGTGATTTATTAAAGGGCCAAGGAATTGTGTGGCAGTTGAAGTATGGGGATGCATTAACCAAATATTTTTACTATTGATGTAAAATAAAGTGAAGAAAAGTGGTCCCTATGTCCTCCAGCAGTCTGAGCCTATAGCAGCAAAACTATAGCGATAGCTCAGGATAACCTGAGCCACTCTAACTATAAGCTTAATCAAAAAGGAAAGTTTTAAGCCTAGCCTCAAAAGTATCACCCAACTCCACTCCAGATCCTCTGTGCAAAGCAACGCCTTCAGCCTCTGCGGTTCCTCCCATCTTGATCCACTGCGACCTCCTCAGAGCTCGTGGAGAGCATGCGCAGTATTATTATTAAATGCATAGGAGCAAAAGATGTAGAAATAAACGCTTAATTTAATATGACACATTAAAAAATCCCCATCAGCATCCAGCATATGTGCAGTTTCTGCCCAAACATTTTCTTTTTGTTGTGTATTTTTGTAACACGGTTAACTAGAATAATACAAAATTGGTTTGTTCTCTACCTCCGAACTCAGCATCTCCTCATCCATGCCTGCATTAAGACGTTTGTTTTGAAGCTGTCAGATGAGCTAATGGAAGTTTTCACTGAATTTGATAAATATTTTAAGCCTCTTAGTATGAAAGAAATATTTTGATGGAGATGTAAAATCTGCTTCCTGGTATGTTGAAGTACCAATAGTTTGCATCCAACTGTTTAATTAAACGCTCTTAGTTTTGGGGGAATATAAAAGAATTATGCTCTAATTTTTAGTTACCGATCTGTAGTTACTATATTTTAATTTGACAAACCGAATCTCCTTGACATTCTTTTTCCTGTTTAGTGTTATTCCAATAGCGGATCTTGACCTGGCCAGACCGGATCGGAGCACAAAAATAGCTTGGCTTGGTATTTTGACGGTAAAGCACAGAGAAGACAGAGGTGGACGGTGATGTGCAGAGAAGTAGCGGTGGATGTGGACAAGGTCTCATTGATTAACATGGCAGACAAGTACTCAGCATGACATACGTGAGCTGGGCGGAGCGGGGCGCTGACGGAGGATGTGGAATCTGGGGTTTAAACTGGTAGTTGGTTTCACAAGAGAGGAGCCTGATAACTAAAATATCTGCCTCCCATTCTACTTTTAGAAATTCTTGGAACCACTAGTAAACCTGCAGACTGAGAGAGAAGTGCTCTGTTAGGAACATAACGAACAATCAGATCTCTGATGTAAGATGGAGTTGAATTCCTACTAGTAGAACAGTGCTCTACAAAAGAAATGCCCAGTCCTAAAAACATCGGACATTCTTACACTATACACAGTTTGATGAGTAATAGTTGGCAGAGGGGTTAGCTGGAACTGAATCCATAAAATTATGATGAGGGTACTCCTAAACTTACTGTCTTTCAAAGGACAAGTCCAGTCGTAGCTTCCTCAAAAAGCACAGTCTGCTCTGTCAGAGTACAAACCAAGCAAACATCCTGCGAAGTGTTAAAGAGCACTGATTGGCGGTTTTAGAAACCAGGTTGCTTTGAGTTGCTTTTTCCTTTAAAATTACAATTATATTTGAAAACTGCATTATGGATTTAGTATCATTCTCTTTAAGAACATAATGGATTCTTTATGATCCAAAACACAGACATGCAATGTGTCTACAGAATCTAAATTACTGGTACAGATTGAATTAAAGGAAAAGTACGGTCAGATTCAGAATTCAAACTTCTGAAAGTAGAACTTGCTGTTATGCATGATGGCGACGACCAGTGCACTATGCAAAGCAGAGAGTAACGGATTAATTACATGTTTTTTTCTCGGGTTAGAAGTTCGATGGCAAATCCTCCCTCTGTTGTTATGATTACGTGTCGTCATATTTTAATCTCTGAAGAAGTGGCAGGTAAACTAATAGCTGCCTGGAGGGTTGGGAACATATCTACAAGTTTATACCACCTAATTCCTTTGGAATCATTAGGGTATTGGCAATTATATCTAACTAGCAGTTAATAGGCCAACATATTGAGGCTGTGAGGGCTGACGTTTTTTTTTTCTTCTTTCTTTTGCTTCAATGCAAGCAATTATAAGTTGGATCAATTCACCCAACAGAACAGACATCAGACACATCTACTGAATAATGACTGTTACAGATCTAGCCTCATGTGATTTTAATAGCTTGACACACATGCTTCTGGTCTGGTTTAGACTTCTTCCAGATGTAAACCCATCTGGATTTATGATACACACTGCTGCTTGGAGCATTCTGGGCTCCTGATGCAGGTTAAATGCTTCTTTCCTCTTGCTTTAAAAAAAGTTGGCTTCCCAATGGCAATAAATAACTATTCCGCTTGACACGCCTTTAATTCTTACACTGCAGTGAGGGCCTATGATACATGGAAAACTGGCAACATCTGGATTACGAGTCTGGGAACCTTGTCAAATATCTGTCCTTTTTCTCGTCAGTGCAGCTTTTAACTTTCACTCGAACACAAGTTGCTGATGTGTATGTATATCGTGGCTCCTAAATCTAGCCAATCATTGTCTTTGATGCTGTAATATCTCCCCTTTATAGGGAAAGGATCTTTGATGAACAAATTACAGAACAAAATTCTTTGAATTTTTAAGACTGAGCTAAAACAATCTTAAAGAGCAAATTAAGTGTTGTCCAATGGATCATATTTGAAAAGGTTTATTTAGGATTTAAAGTGTTTGGACTGCTATAGTGAAGTAAATTTACAGATAAAAGGGAAATTTCTTAACAGGGTCTCTATTTATTTATTTTATTTTTAATCAAGTCCCATTATTCAATGACATGTGGAGAAGTCAAATAGTCGTTGCTGCTTCAGCTCTGTGTGGAGTGCAGGTAGTTTTCGATTAGAGAGGATGTATAATTGAGTTTGGTAAAACTTTGAGATTTAGTCTTTTTGGTCGGGTGATCCTGAGCTATCTTTTTAGTAATGCTGCTGTACGTTTAGATTGCTGGAGGACACATGGAGCCATTTTCATCATTCTGCTTCATTCTATCTCTATTCTCCCACTCTGCAGAATCTATTAGTTCAATCTCTAACATTCTGTTCTCTCTGCTTTTTCTCATAGTAGCTTCATCTGGTCTGTTCCTGTTTGGCTGTGACTCCATCCTGGAGAGAAATATCAGCTGTGCTGCTTCCATCAACACCTTTTTTTATATATATGTTGGAGATTGGCCTGTTTTTTTTAGTGTAGTCCTGTTTCTCTGACTGTGACTGGCTGGATGTGCTATCATCATCCTCTGATATGGAAGCTGTGTCGGAGCTCGTCTGCCTGGCTTTGTGTTTCCTGGACAGGGCCTCCTTTTATAGTTGCCTTTTGTATCTCTGCTTCTTTCTGTATGTCTTCTTCTGTCTCCTTGAACCCCAGTTTCTTCCCGTTAAAAGGGAGATTTTCCTCTCCACTGTCGCTACAAGCATGCTTAGTGTGAGAGATTGCTTCTGAGTCAATGAGTTGATGCAATCAACTGGTTGTCCTTAGATAGAAAACTCTGAATCAATTTGACTGTAATATCAGGTTGAACTGTAAATTGCCTTGAGATGACATGTGTTGTTAAAATGGTGCTATAGACATAAACTGAATTGAATATAATGATCATAAAAGATCACAGTATATGCAATGGCAGACTTTGAAGAGAATGAATCTTGGTCCCTCAGAGGGACTGAGATGTTACTGGTGTTCCTGTCTGAAGCAAATCTTTCGGGAGCAGGCAGCTCAGTAAACAGGAGACATTGATAGACAGCGGATTGGGAACTTTGTTTAATATCAAATGCTGGAGAAACTTTAGGTAAATGGAAGAAAACTGTATCTATTCTCTCTGGAAGCGCACAAAGATCAGCAGACATCGCCCTACTGCAGGGTTAGAGTCCCCAAAAATTGTACTTAAGTAATAGTAGCACTATATTATCATATTTCTACACAATTAAAAGTAAAACGTGGACTTTAAACAAATTACTCAAGAGTGAAAAAGTATTTGCTAAAAAGGCTACTTAAATACTGAGTAATTGACCTTCTTACTACCTATGATCATTAAAACTGATTCAATCTTCTATAAAGTTATGTAAAATCTAACAAAACTGTTATGTCAAATGTAAATTCTTGAGAATAAGCTAAAGAAATAAAGATATAACATACAGTAATGACACTATAAAATGCTGGTACTATAAACACTATCCAGAATCCTTCTTTTTGCTGCCCATCACTGGAACCTCTGGTTTAACAGTTCAGTCCATCTCCATAGAGCAAGGTGGGCTCCAGCCGGTGGGCTGCCAACGAGATGCAGAGAAGAAGCAGAAGGGTGAGCCAGGTAATGGAAACAGATCAGAACAGGAAGGCTCAGAGGTCCAGAAGTTTGGGACTTGGTTAGGGAAACCGATGAGAACAGAAACAGGCTGTTTCAGGGTTCCAGGAGTCCATAGAGACTTCAGGCAGAACGTTCAGATGGGAACAGACATGTGCGGTGGTTAATAGGCAGAACAGTACAGCTCCCATGTCAGAGGATGAAGAGAGCAGAAAAACAGGACTACACTAAAAAAAACAGGCCGATCTCTAACATTTATAAACTAAGGAGCCTAACCACTTAAAGGTAAAGTCTGCTCATACTCAGAATTCAAACTCCTCAAAGTACTTTAAGTATGAAATTATTACATACTGTTCAATGAATGAAAAGTGTTTTTAATTAAGAGTAATTTTCATGTGAATGTGCTTTACTGGAGGCATCCATGTTTGTCAAAGAACACTACTGCCACCTACTGGTTTGTGACGTCACGGTGCGGTATCGGCTTTTGATCAAGTCCCAGTGCTGTATCTGGTGTTTGTCACAACGCGCTATTATCCAAGTCATCTAGAAAACATTCTACTTCCAAATGTTGGCTACATATTACGGGTTTTTTTCTCTGGCCAGAACTTCGATGGTAAATCCTCCCTCTTCAAGTTGGCAATCCAACAATGAACCCGTCCGTGGAGGATCAGGAATTGGAAAGGAGAAATAACTCTTTATTTTTCAATTTTACCAGATGTATTCCAACATCCAACTGCCATGCACGTGGGCATTGTCAGTTTCACTATAGCTCTAGTGAATTTCAATGGTGAAGTCCTCTGGAAATCTTCAATAATTGTTGTTGATTGCAGATGTGTCTAGTAGTTCCCATTGATTTTGCTTGTAAAGCGGGGAGAATGGCGCTAGACTTACCGCACCGTGACATCACTGCTGGAAGATGGCAGGAGTGAGGTGTTACTATATTTGGGCAAAAATGGCCGCTCCCAGACTGTGATTGTGATGACAAATGCTTAGCGCTTAATTCATCAAATCACAGCCAACGTATTCGTTTTAGCTATAAATAATGATACATTGATTATTCCTTGCTGACCAGAATTCTCCTTTAAAACTTTATCGACTTATCTAAGATGGTCGTTTACAAATTGTGTTTTGAAAAAAACCCAACAACAACAAAAAAGCAGTTTTAATTGTTTAGTAGAGTAGGAGCTCTTTCCTTTGGGGATGAAATGAACTCCTGTCTGTATTGATTTGCTCCCCTGTGCATTTGTTCTGTGTTTTGCATTCCCTTTTCCACAGTGTGTGGACATGCCCGTCACGCAGCCTCACCGCATCAGCATGGAGAAGCTGAACAGGCTCATCATTGCCACATAAAAGGACATGGTAGTGGAGATAGCAGACAGGGAGTGGGGGATAGCAGAGGGGACAGAGAACAGAGGAAAGGGATACAATCTTAAGTGTTAGTGATGTACTAGACAATGAGAGGTGATGTAGGATTTAAATCAACTCTTCCCCCTCTGAGCACGAGAGGCTGATGGCTGAGGAAATGGCTCTGTGATGCCATCCTCTGCAATTCTGCAGGGAAACTTCTCTCTTTGACTACTTAACTGGTTGCTTTTTCTCTGCTCTGATAGAACTTGTGGAGCAGAAGGGGACTGAGGGCTGGAAAACCTTAATTAGATAGCTGCTGACAGGTGATCAGCCTGAAATTGTGTGCTTTCATAACGTGTGTAAATGCTTTTGACCAGAACAATGAAGAAACTCTGTTTTCTGTGGTTCAACAGTTTAAAACTTCCCCAAGAAGAATATTTTAGGTCCATTTGGGTGAAAGAAAACATAAGATCTTTTTTAATTCTCACCTCCTTCAGGTCAAAACACAGAAGAATCCTCTGGAGAGCCGGTTTTAAGTTTGACTGTAGATGAATAGTTTGGAACGTGGAGAAGGAACGAGATTAGACTTAGATTCAAGAGAGGATTTACCATTAGGTAATACTAGGCAGCTGCCGAGTATTGTACCTTGGGGCCCCATAAAACTCTGTTTACTGTTTACATGTATGGTTAACACAACTTTTCCTTATTTGTGCACATTAATAATGTATTTGATAAAATCAGAACGCCCCTTCAGTGTCCACCATACTGGATCAGTCCATTTGCTGCACATGTTCAGAAGGGTCCAAACAGACAGCAGCAAACCATTTGAAAACAAACGGTGCAAAGAGCAGTGTTGCCAATTTAGTGCTTTAGTTGCTATATTTAGCGACTTTTCAGACCCCTCTAGCACTTTTTTCTGCTACTGGAGACTTTGGCGACAACATCTAAAAGCAATGAACTCTGCTCTCCAGAGCAAGTAGATTGGTAACCCCGCCTCCTGCTCTCCTCTATCTTGTCTGCTGTCATGATTCATGCAGCTATTGTTTCATCAAAATGAAAAATGGAGAACAGATAAGCAGATCATGGCTTGTCTACAGTGAAAAGAAGGACTGGGTTATTTACTTTTGCCGTCGCCTTTTTGGAAACACAGGAAGGAGCAATCAGCTAAGTGGGCTTAGTGCTTGGAAAAAATCTTTCATTCCCTTAAAGACAGCATGAAAAGTCAGCTGAGTACAAAACTTAGGGAGGAAAACAACAAGAAAAGGGACAAGAAGAGAGGGAAAAAAAACCTGGAAAAAATAATAGATGTCTATTCTATTAACATTTCTCTATCTGTATAATGGGTCTGTTTTATGTGTTATCTTCTCAGTTCAGAGGCCCCCTGCCTGTTTTTGCCTAGGGCCCAAAATTTCATAAATCCGCCCCTGCTTAGATTAAAACGGCAAATAAAGGCTGCAGCTATGACCTCCACATTGGAACTTGATGTAAAATTATTCTTCAATCACACAGTGGCTGCACAAAGGAAAACATTTTTCTCTTTGTAAATTAACAAAAACACTGCATCTAAATGTACCCTTTAAGTTGGAGGAATGGTCAGAGGTAATTTATTGTTCCATTAGATTTTAATAATACTGAGGACAAAACGTTTGAGTGATGCAATAATTTCTCTGTTTAAAACCCACCACAGCTCGCAGAGACATTTGGTCACAATTTCACACCTTTTCGCCCTTTGACAGAAAAAATGGTTCTTATGACTCAGTTTCACTGAAAAGGCTTTTACTTTTTTTGTAGGTTTGGTTTATAAGAAATAAACAAACAAATACACATTTGTTTAAGAGAAATTTAAATAAGATACTACAAAAATATGGATGAAAATCTAACGAGCTGTGGGAGTCTGGGCAGGGAGGGATCTGTTATGTTTTTAATTAAAAATATCCTTCAACAATAGCTGGTGTCTATTATAAGGATACTATAGAAGTGTACGGGGTCAGCTGAGAGAGGATGATATATGACTATACTAGCTGTAATATCTCCACACCAGGGGGGGCATGTTATATTAAAATGGGGATGTATAATCTTTATGTCGACACCTACGTTTGCAAAACATGAATTGTCTTTAAATCACATCCCTCAGAATAATCACTGTATAAAATCTTCAAGTACTATTGGAGAGCTGGAATCCTCCAGATAACACTGCTTGTCACTGAGGACCTGAATGATCTTGTCATGCATGGATTTTCTTCCTGTAGATATAAGGTCAATCCTGGGGCTAATTCAGCTGTAGCATTGAGCGTGGGCTGAGCTGTCACTCTTTCTTTAGCCCTTAGATGGAAGCCATAGGGAGCCTATTCGAGAACTCGTGAGAACTTCGCCGGATGGTCAAGAGAACTTTGGCGGTGCCGGCGGGAGTGTTTATCTTCCAAAACAACAATGTAGCATCTGCAAGATATCACGGATATGGATCTAGAGTTGCTGGACATCGAAGAGGAACAGGTTATGTTAATGGAGTTGGCAAAAAGACTGATTAACCTTTCGTCCATTGTAATTCCTCGGTTTTTTAAAATGGTGCGCCCCAGGCCCAAATCGAGAAAGACGGCCAAACAGACAGCTGGAAAGGCACACAAAGGAAAAATCACAGCTGCTTTTTGTCTGCGCACTTCCGCTTGAGGTCTGCGCGGGTTTGCGGCCGTCTGCCATTTAGTCAGGATTTTTTGGAGGTTACTTTAGTCTATATCATAGTTTTCTAAGGGTAGGTTTATCACAATAGTCAATTCAAATTAGGGCTTTTAGTTTCAGTGTGTCAACCCAAGATTTTTACTGGCCCCATCTGGCCACCCTTATGAAACATTTCTTAATATTGGCCAGCCGCAACTGGTGCAGGTGTAAATAAAGACCAACAAACTCTGGTTCGGACCAAACTACCGGACAGAGACCAACTTTTTGAGATGATCTCTAGCCTCTCCCAAACGGACTGTGGTAAGAAGTCCTGCCTTGTTACATGTCCTGCTGGGCAAAGCGGTTCCGACTGGACACACACTGCTAGGCATGTCATGGTTTACCAGGGGAAACACAAAAGGATGTAGCTGACCTTATTGTCGTTTTAAGGACTTTGAAGATGTGAACTTAATTAGATTATTGATAGCAGTTTTTTTGCTTATTGGACTTGGTGGATACTTGGTCTATGACCATTTTTGAAAAGAGTTAGCAGCTGTTCATGCCATGGTGAGGCTGTCTGACCTGTGTCACAGATATGTTGTGTTATCAGCACTGAGATTCAGACACTACTGGATCAGAATCGCAAACAGAAGGGAATCACTGGTGAGGGTCGAATGCCAGTTGTGGTTCCGGGTCTGACTGGGAACGGAATAGATTATGAAGAAAACTATGAGGCCAGAGCAACCGAGAAATTCAGATGATTGGAATTTTGTCATTTGGAGTGTTTTCCATTAAGACTCTAATGGTTGAATTTAGCAACTGGAGCAAAGAATTCCCATTTTATCTCTATAGAGGGCAGATCTGGAGCGAAGCTGAGCGACGCAGTGGTGCTGAATTTAGGGAGGGAGCGGCACAATTTTGACAAAGTTGGCAACATTTGACCATCTGTGAATGAGGTGGAGAAATCTGAACTTTTGTTTGCATTCACATCACAAAATCCTGTCAGGGATTAGGTGAGGCTTTTTTTTTGTTTGTTTTTTATTAGAATTGTCATGCTTCTCCCCCTTTTGGGACTCTAAGTTTTTTGTTTTCAGTTATTAGGTGTTCTGGACTGGATCCTTTGAAGACCTTAAAAAGAAGAGACCGTAAAAGTTTTGGCTATTGGTATTCAAACAGGTCTACCCTTCGGCAGCTTTTACCGCCGTACGCTCTGTTCCTTAGCAACTGTTACAGTTGACACGCAAAGCAGGAAAAGATTGAATGCCGAACTTTTCAAAACTGTTTTTTTCCCCTTTTTTTTATTGTAAAGTGAACAAAGACTTTTTGCACATCTCTGCTGTTGCTACTGTTTTCCAAATACCCATCACTGTAAAAATGTCCATAGCTGTATATTGGTTATTTATCCTCCAGGTGCACAGTTTTTATATTGTTAAAACACTCAAGAGTACATTATTTTATTGTTTATATTTTAACTCTTTTCTATTATGTTATTCTTATACATTTTTCTAAGGTCCACATTTGTGTGACCATTTTCAACAATCTTTCTGCTGCTGTAAATTTCCCCATTGTGGGACAATAAAGAGATTTTCTATTCTATTCTATTCTATTCTATTCTATTCTATTCTATTCTATAAAAGGGGTAGAAAGTAGAATCCAAATAATGTATGTATAAAAATATATATCTGCAAAATCTCTTATATTCAACAACAAAAAATACTTACTTAAGCAAATTGTGCAAAATAGCAATTAAAAAATAAAAATCCTATCAGATTTATAGTCCCCACACTGCAGATATGTGAGAATCTGAAACCCATTTACACAGTAACAGAAAAAAGCAAACATAACCGCCACATATCTGACTCAATAACCATTAAAACAATTATTTTTATTCATTTTAGACGGAACTATTCGCAGAACTATTCAAACTTATATTTTATTTAACTGAACTTACAATATTCACCGCTGTTCGTCACCAAGTACCATTTACTCTGATCGCGGAGCAGCCAGCTTGCTTGGTCTTGCAATGAATCCTGGGCAAACCAAGGATACTGAGGATACAGTGGACTCGTCCTTCAAATCGTTCCACTCACACCTGCTCCATATTATTTCATTAGCCCATCCTTTGTTCTGTTCCCTTTATGTACTCCACTACTCTGCAGTCATTCACTCCTGGTTCCTTGTTGTTTAGTTGCTCCTTTGTCTCTTGCTCCCTGATGCTTTCTGTTTTTTTCGTTTCTTCGTATTTTTGATTTTGCCTCAGTTATTCATTAAATCTACAAGATTCTCCTCTGTTTCCTGGCTAATGCATTTGGGTCCTCAACCAACCTCCAAATAATTCATGACAAAAAATGGTAATTAGAGAAAATAAAGATGACAAAAGATGAAGTGTGAATGTGAGAGTAACTTTGCTGTTTGAAATTGATTTTAGATAATTTTCAAAATATTTCCTAAAGTATTTTTGTTATTTTAAAACCACAGTATACACAGAACTGTTACTTTTTGGTGCTCTTAAACCCTTACCTAACACTAAAGGAAAATTTCTACTTTTCCCCCCTCCATAAACCAGCCAAAAGTGCATTCGCTTGTTATATTTCACGTAGTATAAACATTTGAATTAAGCTTTATTTTGTTACAGGAATCATGTTTAATTTTGGTTTTTCTTAAAGGAAAAGTCGAGTCAGCAAGGAATAATCAATGGATCATTTTTTTATACCTAAAACTAATACATTTGCAATGATTTAATTCATTTAGTGTTAATCAGGAAAAAATAAGAATAATAATTTTCGTCAGGATCCCTGAGTCTGGGAGCGGCCATTTTTGCCCAAATATAGTAACAACTCACTCCTGACATCTTCCGGCAGTGACGTCACGGTGCGGTAAGCCTAGTGCCATTCTCCCCGCTTTACAAGCAAAATCCATGGGAACTACTAGACACACCTGCAATCAACAACAATTATTGAAGATTTCAAGAGGACTTCACCATTGAAATTCACCAGAGCTATAGTGAAACTGACAATGCCCACGTGCATGGCAGCTGGATGCTGGAATACATCAGGTAAAAGTGAAAAAAAGAGATTAGTTATTTCATCTTTCTGATTCCTGATCCTCCACAGACGGGTTCATCGTTGGATTGCCAACTTGAAGACGGAGGATTTGCCATCGAACTTCTGGCCAGAGAAAAAACCCGTAATATGTAGCCAACATTTGGAAGAAGAATGTTTTCAAGATGACTTGGATAATAGCGCGTTGTGACAAACACCAGATACAGCACTGGGACTTGATCAAAAGCCGATACCGCACCGCGACGTCACAAACCAGTAGGCGGCAGTAGTGTTCTTTGACAAACATGGATGCCTCCAGTAAAGCACATTCTAATGAAAATTACTCTGAATTAAAAACACTGATCATTCATTAAACAGTGTGTAGGAATTTCATATTTACTTTCAGACGTTTGAATTCTGAATATGACCGTAGTTTTACTTTTATGCAGGCTGATATTTCGGCAAATTGAGCAAATAAGTAGAAAACAGAATGAAATTTAAGGAGGTGGACTGCCTTTGCTAAATGAGACAATGAAAAACTTTCAGTCTTCATGTAATAGCAGTAACACTAAAGTATATGTGTCTGACAGCTGGTAAAGAGTTGGAAATGACATATGTTCACCATCCATCATTACCTTCAACAGGGACATATTACTACATCAGTCTTATTGGACTTTAAAAGGTTATATGATAGGGTGTATGTAATATAGAACTTTAACCCCTTCATGCTGTCTTGAGAACAAAGTATTCAACTATTCACCCTAGTTAAATCGATGGATTTCACTCAGTCGGCACATTTATTCATATCTTTGCAAAGAGAGAACAGTCATCACACATACTGCATTAAGCCAGTGGACAATATTAAATGATTATAATAGATGGAAAAATCATGGAAAAGATTATGATAGCTAAAATATGTTGCCAATAAATAGATCCCTGGAATCACATCTTAGTTGGCAAAACTTTTTACTGTTTTTTCCCCATGATGATACTTTTTATGGTAAAATATCTCTTTTCTGAGAATTTCAATTTTTAGTTCTTATCATTATCAGTTACACTTTTTGTTTCCCTGGAAAGAAAAAAATTCAAATCAGTCAAAACAGTACACTCAATTCAATTAAACTCAGTTCATTTCTATAGCGCCAATTTACAACACATTTAATCTCACGGCACTTTACAGTTCACCAGATCATCCAGTCAGATTGATTCAAAGTTTTCTGTCTAAGGAAAACCAGTTGATTGCATTGACTCCAATACAATCCCTCACATTAAGCATGCTTGTAGAGACAGTGGAGAGGAAAAACTCCCTTTTAACAGGAAGAAACCTCCAGCAAAAAAAGTTTCAGTGTTAGCGGCCATCTGCCGAGGCCGACTGGGGTTCAAGGAGAAATAAGCAGAGATACAAAAAGCAGCTGTAAAAGGCAGCCCCATCCAGGAAACACACAGCCAGGCAGACGAGCTCCGAGCTAGCTCCCATGCCAGAGGATGAAGAGAGCACATCCAGCCAGTCACGGTCAGAGAAACAGGACTACACTGGAAAACAGGCCGATCTCCACCATTTATAAACAAAGGTGTTGATGGCAGCAGCACAGCTGATATTTCTCTCCAGGATGGAGTCACAGCCAAATAGGAACAGACCTAAAAGCCTTCAGCTGATCCAAAATGCTGCAGCCAGAGTTCTAATGAAAATTAAAAAGAGAGATCATATCTCGCCTATCCTGGCTTCTCTTCATTGGCTTCCTGTTAAATCAAGAATAGAATTTAAAATCCTCCTTCTCACATATAAAGACTTAAATGGCCAAGCTCCATCTTATATCAGAGATCTGATTGTTCCTTATGTTCCTAACAGAGCACTTCGCTCTCAATCTGCAGGTTTACTAGTGGTTCCTAGAATTTCTAAAAGTAGAATGGGAGGCAGATCTTTTAGTTATCAGGCTCCTCTCCTGTGGAACCAACTACCAGTTTTAGTCCGTGAGGCAGACACCCTGTCTACTTTTAAGGCTAGGCTTAAAACTTTCCTTTTTGATAAAGCTTATAGTTAGAGTGGCTCAGGTTATCCTGAGCTATCTCTATAGTTATGCTGCTATAGGCTTAGACTTATGGAGGACATAGGGACCCCCATTTCATCATTCTGCTTAATTCTCTCTCTGTTCTCCTATTCTGCAGAATCTGTTAGTTCAATCTCTAACCTTCTGCTCTCTCTGCTTTTCCTCAGAGTAGCTTTGCCTCGTCTGTTCCTGTTTGGCTTTGACGTCATCCTGGAAAGAAACATCAGCTGTGCTGCTTCCATCAACACCCTTGTTTATAGATGTTGGAGATCGGCCCGTTTTCCAGTGTGGTCCTGTTTCTCTGACCGTGACTGAGTGGATGTGCTCTCTTCGTCCTCTGGAATGGGAGCTGGCTCGGAGCTCGTCTGCCTGGCTGTGTGTTTCCTGGACGGGACCGCCTTTTACAGCTGCTTTTTGTGTCTCTGCTTCCGTCTCCTTGAACCCCAGTCGGCCTCGGCAGATGGCCGCTCACACTGAGCCTGGTTCTGCTGGAGGTTTCTTCCTGTTAAAAGGGAGTTTTTCCTCTCCACTGTCGCTACAAGCATGCTTAGTGTGAGGGATTGTATTTGAGTCAATGAGTCAATGCAATCAACTGGTTTTCCTTAGACAGAAAACTTTGTATCAATTTGACTGTATGATCTGGTTGAACTGTAAAGTGCCTTGAGATGACATGTGTTGTGAATTTGGCGCTATATAAATAAACTGAATTGAACCAGATGAAGCTACTATGAGGAAAATTAGAGAGAGCATAACGTTAGAGATTAAACTAACTGTTAATGCAGAGTGGGAGAATAGCGAGAGAATGAAGCAGAATGATGAAACCTGAGGATAGGATAACCTGAGCCACTCTATAAATATATATAACTATAAGCTTTATCAAAAATGAAAGTTTTAACCCTAGCCTTAAAAGTAGACAGGGTGTCTGCCTCACAGTCTAAAACTGGTAGTTGGTTCCACAGGAGAGGAGCCTGATAACTAAAAGATCTGCCTCCCATTCTATTTTTAGAAATTCTAGGAACCACTAGTAAATCTGCAGATTGAGAGCGAAGTGCTCTGTTAGGAACATAAGGAACAATCAGATCTCTGATATAAGATGGAGCTTGGCCATTTAAGGCTTTATATGTGAGAAGGAGGATTTTAAATTCTATTCTGGATTTAACAGGAAGCCAATGAAGAGAAGCCAGGATAGGCGAGATATGATCTCTCTTTTTAATTTTTATCAGAACTCTGGCTGCAGCATTTTGGATCAGCTGAAGGCTTTTAACTACAGTTTGTGGACTTCCTGATAGTAAAGAATTACAATAGTCCAGCCTTGAAGTAACAAATGCATGGACTAGTTTCTCAGCATCACCCCTGGACAGGAGATTTCTAATTTTTGCAATATTCCTCAGATGAAAGAAGGAAATTCTAGAAACCTCTTTGATATGGGATTTAAATGACAGGTCCTGATCAAAAATAACACCAAGATTTTTTACTTTATTATCTGAAATCAGTTTAATCCTATCCAAATGAAGTGACTGGCTAATCAGCTTCTTTTTCAAAGACTCTGGTCCAAAGACTATAACTTCTGTTTTGTCTGCATTCAGAAGCAGAAACTTAAGAGTCATCCAGGTTTTTAAGTTTTCAACACATGTCTGTAATCTATGTAATGGATTAGCTTCATCTGGATTTATAGACAGATATAGCTGGGTATCATCAGCATAACAGTGAAAATTAATCCCATGCTGTCTAATAACTCTACCAATTGGGAGCATGTATAAAGTAAAGAGAATTGGTCCTAGCACTGATCCCTGTGGTACTCCACAGGTAACCTTTGAGCATGTTGAAGATCTGTCATTAACATGAACAAACTGAATTTGATCAGATAGATAAGATTTAAACCAGTCTAGTGCTGTTCCTTTAATTCCAACTAAATATTCAAGTCTTTCTAAAAGAATATTATGATCAACTGTATCAAATGCAGCACTGAGATCCAACAGGACGAGCACAGATACAAGTCCATTATCTGAGGCCATGAGAATATCATTAGTGACTTTCACCAGAGCAGCTAAAAATGTCCGGCTATATAATTTTCCTTTATAAGGGCATTTTATTCCCATATTTATTCACTTTACTGGTTTAGTCATAATTTAGTATTTTATTTATTCTGCTCTCAGTTACCAACCCAAATTCCACATGGACTTTTTCAGATGGAAAAACAGCATCTATATGGATCCTTATTAGTTTAGCTTTGCTGTTTTCTGTTGTATTATATTCCTTCCACCCTTTTCTTCATCGGAACAAATAAAATATGTTCTGTTGAAGAAAAACCACAAATTCTCAGTCCATTTAAACTCCAGATATATCTGAGCTATGGATTCATTGAGAATAGATTATTTTAAAGCCTCCATCCTTTATCTTAATGTAGGAATTAAATTCTGTTATCTATATCCTCTATCACTTTCATCATTATTTTTAATGTTATCATTGTTATTAAATAATATTATTATCATCATTTCCAATTGAGTCATTGGAACACCGTATAATTATTAACCAATGCTTATGTTAAATAAATTTGTATATTTATTTCAGATCAACTTAAGATATATTTACTTCTTAATGTATTGTCAATAATTTAAAAGCAAATTTAATCAGCCTAATTTATTTTTATACAAATTATTTTTCTCTACACATATAGATTTATTTACCCTTAAAGTTTAATCTAAATCTTAAAGAATTAAGGTTAACAAATTAAACTTTAGCATTTAAATAATGACACAGTTTCTTGATTATTTGCAGAAATGCCCAATTATTGTTAAACAAGCAAAATCTGTTCATATTAATTTAATAAAAAAAAAATCTGTTTCATTTAACTTTATTTGTTGTGATATTTCAGGTTTTATTCTCCTTCAAACATAATTGTTTTAAATGAGCCAAAAGTTATTATTTCACTCTCAGGAAAATATGCCACTTGAGTCAAATCCTCAGGGATTAATAATTTATTTTTGCAAATCTGCCATTTTAGTTAATAAACTCATAGCTTTTATGTATTTTAGTTGCATTTTCCAAACTACATCTCATATATTTGGTAAACTGTAGGGTAACATTTATTTTTAACACCTAAGGGATGAAAATCACAGATTTCATTGTTAATAAGTTTTAAGTGATAAACGTGTATTCATATTTTTGGAGGAAAGGGAAATCAAATTCTTAGTTTTCATTTGGTGAAATCTAATTCAGATTAAAGTGACACATAACTTTAGATTTTATCCTATTGGATTATATTATTCATTCTTTTTCATCTATAAGGTGCTATTTTGTTTACATTTTCACAAGTCAGAGCAACAATCACCTTTTCTCTGTCTTAGTCAGAACCTCAGACATTCATGGCACAGGGACAAAGCAACATACCACAAAATCCTGCAAAAGATGAAGCTAATCTCTCCGAGTGGCTGCTGTGGAAATATAGAATTTGGTTTGTGACTAAAACCTTTGCAAATTTTACTACTACTGTGTCAGACCATGTTTAGACCATTTTCTTTCCCTGGATTTGCCTCAGTTTTCATCTCCAGGTCCTTTGATAACATTATGGAACATGGTGACAACCGGAAATGAACAAAACGAGACCCGTCCTGTTTTTAAACAACCACAGGCCTGATAATAAACGTTTTGTTTTCCAGTCCTGAACATAGGAAAAGGTAGTTGCTGCTGAGTTTTTTCTTTTAAAAAGATAATTTTTGGTTTAGATATTTAAGGTTGGTGTTAATTTGATCAGAAATTACTTTTTAACACAATCATGGTTTAGTGAAAGCCAACCGGGCCGTACATCATCACCCTCATTTTAGACATTTTCCCACAGATAAAAGTCATATCAAGAAAGTCAGTCTGTATCAAAAGCATTTTCTTCATTGCAAGATGCAGAAAGGAATCTAATAAGAGAGAGTTATCAAGCTTTTATTGCATAGTTGGAAGTCTTGGAAATGAAAAATAAAATAAAATATATGGTTGATCACTTTACCCTTTACTGACTGTTGCTAACAAGCAGTTTCTGTCCTGGAGCTCCCCCACCTCAGTCCAAACAGGTTAGCCACTTCTCAAACAAAAACAAATATTTCATTAATAAAATATTTATTTAGCACCGGAGAGAAGGAAGGCCTGATTTTTGGTGCACCTCCTCCTTGTTTCCCCACAAAAAAACTTCCCCAGTGTCTCTGTCCTCATAGTTCTTGCACACACAAACATTGGGGAGCAAGTTGCAGCTCAGGTGAGTTATTAGGGTCAGGGGTTCAGAGCAGATGAAAATCCTTTTGTCTTGTTTTCCCCATATTTTAACTAATTTCCATCCAGTTCCTGTGACTGTGTGTGTGCGTTGGGGGGGTGATTGATGCTTGAACCAGGCTGTCTTTCTCCGGCGGGCTGATGGGAGGGTGGGCAACTCCTCCAGGTCCACAAGGAGTGGCTCCATTCAGGGAGTCCATGTTTAAAGACCAGGGAGTAAAAAAAAACAACAAAAAACAATGGTTAGTTTAAGAAAGAGTTTCAATATTTCAAATGAATGAAAAAAAAACAAAGTTGTTCATCTTTACCATTTAAAAGAAGAACCCTTTTTCAGGAAAGGAATGTCATCTCATCAGTCGCCCTACTTCATCCTTTAGCCACTTTAAGTCACCTTTACGTCTCACCATATACTTTTCTCATCACCATCCTTATGCCTTTTTCTCAACATTCTTTTGCCCTTTTCTCAATTTAATTTAGTGTTTTGTAACTTAATTTAAGGTTAATTCCTCTATATTACAAGTTTTTTTGTTTAAAAATTTTAATTTCACCGTATTTTATGCCCTACTTACTTTTTTTCTGTAATAAGTTAAGTTTTTTTTTGCTATGAGTTTTTAATTTCCTGTAAAAGTTTTGTTCCTTTAAAAGCACCATTGAAATGAAATTTCATTATTATAACTTAGTATAGTGTAAGTTTAATATATAATACAGAGTAAATATATCAGGTTTAAACACTGCCTCTTTTTTTTATTTTCAAAATCTGTAAATCTTCTTACCTTACCTCGTTTTTAAGCCTCTAACGTCTCATCATATTGGTTTATCTTATCTTCTATATTTTTCTATTGCAACATTAAATCAAAAATTTCTAAATTTCTTCTTAGGGAATTGACAATTCCCTGGAACCTTGCCTTTGTTCTACTGCCCTAGATCTGCAAAATCTGCCCCATTATCTACAGGTAATTTACTGGTTTCCAATATGCACACCATTCCTCTGGTATCAACCTGGATCAACAGACTGAGTAAAAAATTTTATAGTGAGTAAATAGGATAAATTAATAAATAATAGAAGAGAAATCGAGATTTTCCGACAACAACGCCTATTGTTGCAAATATACATCTAACCATATTCTATTTTGAACAGTTTGTTTCAGCTGTGTCTGGTTTTAAAGCTCCACTTTGTTGCTGTTGATGATGTAGTTGTTGTTATTGATGATGTAGGTGAGGAAGTATGGAAGCAAATCATTACCATATTTCAAATGAAAAGGCATTTTCAGAAATGCTTTTTCATTTTAAGAATGTGGCTGCATTACTTGACTCATAAATAAAATTAGTAATCAATTCAATTCAATTAAATTCAGTTTATTTATATAGCGCCAAATTCACAACACATGTCATCTCAAGGCACTTTACACTTCAACCAGATCATCCAGTCAAATTGATACAAAGTTTTCAATCTAAGGAAAACCAGTTGATTGCATTGACTCATTGACTCAAATACAATCCCTCACACTAAGCATGCTTGTAGCGACAGTGGAGAGGAAAAACTCCCTTTTAACAGGAAGAAACCTCCAGCAGAACCAGGCTCAGTGTGAGCGGCCATCTGCTGAGGCCGACTGGGGTTCAAGGAGACAGAAGCAGAGATACAAAAAGCAGCTGTAAAAGGAAACACACAGCCAGGCCGACGCAATTCATCCTGTTTGCATTTTAAGTTTCTTCAAGACTGCTCATCCTTTTACTTAATCAAATTAAAAAAGAAAAAGACATTTGAGATTTATTTTTCAAAATGTACCCCAGCAAACGAAATAGATACCAAAATTCAATTTGAAATGTAAAATTTGAAAATGTTATGCTTTTTCATTTTAAGAATGTGGCTGCAATGCTTGACTAATAAATTAAATTAGTAATCAATCATCCTATTTGCATTTTAATTTTCTTCTTTAGGACTGCACATTATATGCCATAATCAAGGAGAAAAAACAGCAGACATTGCTTTTTCTTTTTCATGGTCTGCCAGCAAAGTACTGTCCATAACTTGAAAACGAAAAAGCATTCTGAGCAGCGGGCGCAGCAGAGTGACGTCAGCAGCCGCTTTTCCTCAGGTCCTTGCTGACCGGGCTACCCATCTTGTTCGTTAGGGGGCGCTGATTATAGCAGGTTGCCTTCCATTTAGCGTTTTCTTTTTCAGAGTTGAAAGATGAAGATGGTTTGCCAGCTTGTCCGTAAGTGCAGGACAATATTTCAAAATAAAAGCCTAGATAAACGCCTAACATAATGGCCCCTTGTCTTTTTATTTTATTTATTTTTGTTTGTGCTGTTCTGTTTTATTGTTGCTTTGTAACCATACGTGTGCCTTAAGCCTGTAAGACTTCACTTCATGTATTTACACAGACTGAAATGCTTATTCATTTTCACATTTTTGTATGTATTTGCATTTGCTGGGGTACATTTTGAAAAATAAATCGCAAATGTCTTTTTCATTTTAATTAAGTAAAAGGATGAGCGGTGTTAAAGGCTAGTCCATTGCTGGTCATTGGTTTGTCCTTGGTTGGTCCTTGGATTGTCCGTGGCTCGTCCTTGGCTGGTTCTTGGTTGGTCTTTGGCTGGTCCTTGGATGATCCTTGGCTGATCCTTGGCTGCTCCTTGGCTAGTCCATGGCTGGTGCTAGCATTTTCCTTGGTGGGTATTAATTCATTTTAATTAAGTAAAAGGATGAGCGGTGTTAAAGGCTAGTCCATTGCTGGTCATTGGTTTGTCCTTGGTTGGTCCTTGGATTGTCCGTGGCTCGTCCTTGGCTGGTTCTTGGTTGGTCTTTGGCTGGTCCTTGGTTGGTCCTTGGCTGTTCCTATGTTGGTCCTTGGCTGGTCCTTGATTGGTCCTTGATTGATCCTTGGTTGGTCCTCGGCTGGTCCATGGTTTGCCCTTGTTTGGTCCCCACTTTCCTTGTCTGGTCCTTGGTTGGTCCACGACTGGTACTGGGTTGGTTCTTGTTTGGTCCCCACTTTCCTTGGCTGGTCCTTGGTTGGTCCTTGGCTGGTCCATGGTTGGTCCTTAGTTGGGCCTTGGCTGGTCCATGGTTTGTCCTTGGTTGGTACTTCGCTAATCCTTCGTTGGTCCTCACTTTCCTTGGCTGCTCCTTGATTGATCCATGGTTGGGCCTTGGCTGGTATATAGTTTGTCCTTGTTTGGTCTCCACTTTCCTTGGCTGGTCCTTGGTTGGTTCTTGGCTAGTCCTTAGTTGGTCCCAACTTTCCTTGGCTGGTCCATGGTTTGTCCTTGGTTGGTCCTTGGCTGGTCCTTGGTTGGTCCCAACTTTCCTTGGTTGGTCCTTGGCTAGTCCTTAGTTGTTCCCCACTTTCTTTGGCTGGTCCTTGGGTGGTTCAAGTTTGGTACTCGGCTGGTCCTTGGCTGGTCCATGATTTGTCCTTGGTTGGTCCTTGGCTAGTCCTTGGTTTGTCCCAACTTTCCTTGGCTGGTCCTTGGTTGTTCCTTGGTTGCTCCTTGGTTGATCCTTAGCAAGCACTTGGCTTCTCCTTTATTGGTCCTTGGCTGGTCCTTGATGGATCCTTTGTTGATCCTTGGCTGGTCCTTGATTGATTCTTGGTTGGTCCTTGGTTTCTCCATCGCTTGTCCATGGCTGGTTCTTGGCTAGCCCTGGGTTGGTCCCCACTTACCTTGGGTGGTCCTTGAATGGTCCCCATTTACCCTGGTTGGTCCTTGGCTGGTTCTTGGTTGGTCCACGACTGGTCCATGGTTAGTTCTTGGCTGGTCTATGGTTGGTCCATGGTTTGTCCTTGGCTGTTCCTTGGTTGCTCCTTGGCTGGTCCTTGATTGATCCTTAAATGGTCCTTGATTGATCCTTGGTTTCTCCTTTGCTGGGCCTTGGCTGGTCCATGGTTTGTCCTTGGTTGGTCCTTGACTGGTCCTTGGTTTGTTCTTGGCTAGTCCTTGATTGTTCCCAACTTTCCTTGGTTGATCCTTGGTTGGTCCCCACTTTCCTTGGCTGGTCCTTAGTTGGTCCTTGGCTGCTCCTTGGTTGGTCCTTAGAAGGCACTTGGCTTCTCCTTTATTGGTCCTTGGCCCTTCCTTGATTGATTCTTGGTTGGTCCTTGGCTGGTCCTTGGCAAGTCAATCACTTGCCCTTGGCTTGTCTGACTGATCCCCACTTACCTTGGGTGGTCCCCACTTTCCTTGGCTGGTTCTTGGCTGGTCCTTGATTGATCCTTGGTTGGTCCTTGGCCATTCCATTGCTTGTCCTTGGCTGGTTCTTGGCTGGTCCTTGATTGATCCTTGGTTGGTCCTTGGCTGGTCCATGGTTTTCCCTTTGGTGGTCCTTGGTTGGTTCTTGGCTCATCCTTGGTTGGTCCCAACTTTCCTTGGCTGGTCCCCACTTTCCTTGGCTGGTCCTTGGTTGGTCTTTAGCTGGTTCTTGGTTGGTCCTTAGCAAGCACTTGGCTTCTCCTTCATTGGTCTTTGGCTGGTCCTCGACTGATCCTTAGTTTGTCCCTGGCTGGCCCTTGACTAGTCTATCGCTTTTCCTTGTTTTTGATACTTGGCTGGTCCTTGGTTGGTCCTTGGATGGCCCTTGGTTGGTCCTTGGATGGCCCTTGGTTGGTCCCAACTTTCCTTGGTTGGTCCTTGGCTAGTCCTTAGTTGTTCCCCACTTTCTTTGGCTGGTCCTTGGGTGGTTCAAGTTTGGTACTCGGCTGGTCCTTGGCTGGTCCATGATTTGTCCTTGGTTGGTCCTTGGCTAGTCCTTGGTTTGTCCCAACTTTCCTTGGCTGGTCCTTGGTTGTTCCTTGGTTGCTCCTTGGTTGATCCTTAGCAAGCACTTGGCTTCTCCTTTATTGGTCCTTGGCTGGTCCTTGATGGATCCTTTGTTGATCCTTGGCTGGTCCTTGATTGATTCTTGGTTGGTCCTTGGTTTCTCCATCGCTTGTCCATGGCTGGTTCTTGGCTAGCCCTGGGTTGGTCCCCACTTACCTTGGGTGGTCCTTGAATGGTCCCCATTTACCCTGGTTGGTCCTTGGCTGGTTCTTGGTTGGTCCACGACTGGTCCATGGTTAGTTCTTGGCTGGTCTATGGTTGGTCCATGGTTTGTCCTTGGCTGTTCCTTGGTTGCTCCTTGGCTGGTCCTTGATTGATCCTTAAATGGTCCTTGATTGATCCTTGGTTTCTCCTTTGCTGGGCCTTGGCTGGTCCATGGTTTGTCCTTGGTTGGTCCTTGACTGGTCCTTGGTTTGTTCTTGGCTAGTCCTTGATTGTTCCCAACTTTCCTTGGTTGATCCTTGGTTGGTCCCCACTTTCCTTGGCTGGTCCTTAGTTGGTCCTTGGCTGCTCCTTGGTTGGTCCTTAGAAGGCACTTGGCTTCTCCTTTATTGGTCCTTGGCCCTTCCTTGATTGATTCTTGGTTGGTCCTTGGCTGGTCCTTGGCAAGTCAATCACTTGCCCTTGGCTTGTCTGACTGATCCCCACTTACCTTGGGTGGTCCCCACTTTCCTTGGCTGGTTCTTGGCTGGTCCTTGATTGATCCTTGGTTGGTCCTTGGCCATTCCATTGCTTGTCCTTGGCTGGTTCTTGGCTGGTCCTTGATTGATCCTTGGTTGGTCCTTGGCTGGTCCATGGTTTTCCCTTTGGTGGTCCTTGGTTGGTTCTTGGCTCATCCTTGGTTGGTCCCAACTTTCCTTGGCTGGTCCCCACTTTCCTTGGCTGGTCCTTGGTTGGTCTTTAGCTGGTTCTTGGTTGGTCCTTAGCAAGCACTTGGCTTCTCCTTCATTGGTCTTTGGCTGGTCCTCGACTGATCCTTAGTTTGTCCCTGGCTGGCCCTTGACTAGTCTATCGCTTTTCCTTGTTTTTGATACTTGGCTGGTCCTTGGTTGGTCCTTGGATGGCCCTTGGTTGGTCCTTGGATGGCCCTTGGTTGGTCCTTGCTTGGTTCTTTGGTGGTCCTTGGTTGGGCATTGGCTGGTCCATGGTTTGTCCTTGGCTAGTCCTTGGTTTGTCCCAACTTTCCTTGGTTTTTCCTTGGCTGCTTCTTGATGGTCCTTGGCAAGTCCATAGTTTGTCCTTGGCTGGTTCTTGGCTAGTCTTGGGTTGGTCCCCACTTGCCTTGGCTTGTCCTTGAATCCCCACTTTCCTTGGTTGGTCCTTGAATGGTTCTTGGTTGGTCCTTGGTTGGTTCTTGGCTGGTCCATGGTGTGTCCTTGGTTGCTCCTTGGGTGGTCCTAGGGGGGGCCTTGGCTGGTCCATGGTTTGTCCTTGATTGTTCCATAGCTGGTCTGTGGTTGGTTCTTGGCTAGTCCTTGGTTGGTCCTCACTTTCCTTGGCTGCTCCTTGATTGATCCTTGACTGCTCCTTGATTGATGCTTGGTTGGTCCTTGATTGATCCTTGGTTGGTCCTTGATTGATCCTTGGTTGGTCCTTTGTTGGGCCTTGGCTGGTCCATGGTTTGTGTTTGGTTGGTCCTAGGCTGGTCCCCACTTTCCTTGGCTGTTCCTTGGCTGCTTCTTGGTTGGTCCTTGGCAAGTCCATAGCTTGTCCTTGGCTGGTTCTTGGCTAGTCTTGGGTTGATCCCCACTTGCCTTGGCTTGTCCTTGATTCCCCACTTTCCTTGGTTGGTCCTTGGTTTGTCCTTGAATGGTTCTTGGTTGGTCCAGGACTGGTCCTTGGCTGGTCCATGGGGTGTCCTTGGCGGCTCCTTGGGTGGTCCTAGGGGAGGCCTTGGCTGGTGCATGGTTTGTCCTTGGTTGTTCCTTAGCTGGTCTGTGGTTGGTTCTTGGCTAGTCCTTGGTTGGTCCTCACTTTCCTTGGCTGCTCCTTGATTGATCCTTGACTGCTCCTTGATTGATGCTTGATTGATCCTTGGTTGGTCCTTGATTGATCCTTGGTTGGTCCTTGATTGATCCTTGGTTGGTCCTTGATTGATCCTTGCTTTGTTCTTGGCTAGTCCTGGATTGTTCCCAACTTTCCTTGGTTGATCCTTGGTTGGTCCCCACTTTCCTTGGCTGGTCCTTAGTTGGTCCTTGGCTGCTCCTTGGTTGGTCTTTAGCAAGCACTTGGCTTATCCTTTATTGGTCCTTGGTCCTTCCTTGATTGATCCTTGGCTGATCCCCACTTACCTTGGGTGGTCCCCACTTTCCTTGACTGATTCTTGGCTGGTCCTTGGTTGGTCCTTAGCAAGCACTTGGCTTCTCCTCTATTGGTCCTTGGCTGGTCCTTGATTGATCCTTGGTTGGTCCTTGGCTAGTCCATTGCTTGTCCATGGCTGGTTCTTGACTAGTCCTTAGCAAGGACCTGGCTGCTCCTTGATTGACCCTTTGTTGTTCCAAGGTTGGGCCTCAGCTGGTCCATGGTTGGTCCTTGGTTGGTTCTTGGCTAGTTCTTGGTTGGTCTCCACTTACCTTGGCTGGTCCCCACTTTCCTTGATTGGTCCTTGGCTGGTTCTTGGTTGGTCCTTGGTTGTTCCATGGTTCGTCCTTGGCTGGTCAATGGTTTGGCCTTGGCTGGTCCTTGGTTGGTTCTTGGGTAGTCCTTGGTTGGTCCCCACTTTTGTTGGCTGGTCCTTGGGTGGCTCTTGGCTGCTCCTTGATTGGTCCTTAGCAAGCACTTGGCTTCTCCTTTATTGTTCATTGGCCCTTTCTTGATTGATCCTTGGTTGGTTCTTGGCTGGTCCTTGGCTGATCCATGATTTGTCCTTGGTTGGTTCTTGAATAGTCCTTGGTTGGTCCAAACTTTCCTTGGCTGATCCTTGGTTAGTCCCCACTTCCCATGGGTGGTCCTGGGCTGGACCTTGGCTGCTCTTTGGATGGTCATTAGCAAGCACTTGGCTTCTTTATTGGGCCTTGGCTTGTCCATGGTCTGTCCTTGGTTGGGCATTGGCTGGTCCATGTTTGTACTTGATTGGGCCTTGGCTGGTGCATGGTTTGTCCTTGGCTGGTTCTTGGGTAGTCCTTCATTGGTCCTCACTCTCCTTGGCTGCTCTTTGATTGATCCTTGGCTGATCCTTGGTTGGTCCCCACTTTCCACGGCTGGTCCTTAGCAAGCGCTTCTCCTTTATTGGTCCTTGGCCCTTCCTTGAGTGATCCTTGGCTGGTCCATTTCTTTTTCTTGGCTAATCCCCACTTACCTTGGGTGGTCCTAGGATTTTCCTTGGTTGGCATTTGGCTGGTTCTTGGTTGGTCTTTGGCCACTCCTTGATTGATCATTGGTTGGTCCTTGATTGATCCTTTGTTGGTTCTTGGCTGGTCAATGGTTTGTCCTTGGTTGATCCTTGGTAAGTTCTTGGCTAGTCCTTTGTTGGTCCTTAGCAAACACTTGGCTGCTCCTTGATTGATCCTTGGTTGATCCTTGGCATCTCCTTGGCTTGTCTATGACTGGTCCTTGGCTGGTCCTTTGCTTGTCTATGGCTGCTCGTTAATTGATCCGTGGTTGGTCCTTAGCTTGCCCTTGGCTGCTCCTTGATTGGTCCTTTACCAGTCCTTGACTGATCCACGTTCGGTCCTTGGCTGGTCCACGGCCGGTCCTGGGCAGGTCCTTGGTTGTCGTTAGCAAGCACTTGGCTTCTCCTTTATTGATCCTTGGCTAGTCGATCGCTTGTCCTTAGTTGGTCCTTGTCTGGTCCTTTGGGGGTCCTTGGTTGGGCCTTGGCTTGTCCATGGTTTGTCCTTGGCAGGTTCTTGGCTAGTCCTTCATTGGTCCTCACTCTTCTTTGCTGCTCCTTGATTGGTCCCTGGCTGCTCCTTGATGGATCCTTGATTAATCCTTGGTTGGGCCTTGGCTGGTCCATGGTTTGTCCTTGGCTGGTCCATGATTTGTCCTTGGTTGGTCCCAACTTTCCTTGGCTGATCCTTGGTTGGTCCCCACTTTCCTTGGCTGGTCCTTGGTTGGTCATTAGCAAGCACTTGACTTCTTTATTGGTCCTTGGCCCTTCCTTGATTGATCCTTGGTTGGTCCTTGGCTAATCCATCACTTGTCCTCGGTTTGACCTTGGTTGGTGCTTGGCTGATACCCACTTACCTTCGGTGGTCCTAAGATTTTCCCTGGTTGGTATTTGGCTGGTTCTAAGGTTGGTCCTTAGCTGCTCCTTGGTTGGTCCTTGGCTGCTCCTTGATTGATCCTTTGTTGGTCCTTGAATGATGCTTTGTTGGTTCTTTGTTGGGCCTTGGCTGGTCAATGGTTTGTCCTTAGTTGGTCCTTGGGTAGTTCTTGGTTGGTACCCCTTACCTTGGCTGGTCCTTGGGTGGTCCTTGATTAGTCCTTGGCTGGTACATGGTTCTTCCTTGGCTAGTCCTTTGTTGGTCCTCACTTTCCTTGGCTGCTCCTTGATTGATCCTTGGCTGCTCCTCGATTGATCAATCCTTGCTTGGTCCTTGATTAATCCTTGGCTAGTTCTTGGTTGGTCTCCACTTACCATGGCTGTTCCTTGGTTGGTCCCTACTTTCGTTGATTGGTCCTTGGATGGTCCTTGGCTAGTCCTTGGTTGGTCCCAACTTTCCTTGGCTGATCCTAGGTTGGTCCCCACTTTCCTTGGCTGGTCCTTGATTGATCCTTGGTTGGTGCAATTCTGGTCCTTGGCTGATCCCCACTTACCTTGGATGGTCCTTGGTTGTTTCCAACATTCCTTGGATGATCCTTGGTTGGTCCCCACTTCCCTTGGCTGGTCCTTCGTTGGTCCTTGGCAAGTCCATTGCTTGTCCTTGGTTTGTCCTAGGCTGATCCCCACTTACCTTGGATGGTCCTTGGTTGTTTCCAACATTCCTTGGATGATCCTTGGTTGGTCCCCACTTCCCTTGGCTGGTCCTTCGTTGGTCCTTGGCAAGTCCATTGCTTGTCCTTGGTTTGTCCTAGGCTGATCCCCACTTACCTTAGGTGGTCCTTGGTGTGTCCCCACTTTCCTTGGCTGGTCCTTGGTTGGTCCTTAGCAAGCACTTGGCTTCTCCTCTACTGGTCCTTGATTGGTCCTCGGCTGGTTTTTGACTAGTCCTTAGCACGGACTTGGCTGCTTCTTGATTGATCCTTGGTTGGTCCTTGATTGATCCTTTGTTGGTTCTTGGTTGGGCCTCAGCTGGTACATGGTTTGTCCTTGGTTGATCTTCGGCTGGTCCTTGGTTAGTTCTTGGCTAGTTCTCGGTTGGTCCCCACTTACCTTGGCTGGTCCTTGGTTGGTCCCCACTTTCCTTGGCTGGTAGTTGGCTGGTTCTTGATTGGTCCTTGGTTGGTCCACGACTGGTCCTTCGTTGGTTCTTGGATGGTCCATGGTTGGTCCTTGGCTCGTCCTTGGGCTGTGCTTGGTCGGGCCTTCGCTGGTCCATGTTTTGTCCTTGATTGGTTCTTGGCTGGTTCTTTGCTAGTCCTTTATTGGTCCTTACTCTCCTTGTCTGCTCCTCGATTGATCCTTGGCTGCTCCTTGATTGATCTGTGATTGATCCTTGGTTGGGTCTTGGTTGGTCCATGGTTTTTCCTTGGTTGGGCCTTGGCTGGTCCAGGGTTCGTAATTGGTTGGTCCCAACTTTCCTTGGCTGATCCTTGGTTGGTCCCCACTCCCCTTGGCTGGTCCTTGGTTGGTCCTTGGCTGCTCCTTGGTTGGTGTCTAGCCCTTCCTTGATTGGTCCTTGGTTAGTCTTTGGCAAGTCTATCGCTTGTCCTTTGTTTGTCCTAGGCTGATCCCCACTTACCTTGGATGGTCCTTGGTGTGTCCCCACTTTCCTTGGCTGGTCCTTGGCTGCTTCTTGGTTGGTCTTTAGCAAGCACTTGGCTTCTCCTCTACTGGTCCTTGATTGGTCCTTGGTTGGTTCCTGGCAGGTCCTTTGCTAGTCCATCGCTTGTCCTTGGATGGTCCTTGGTTTGTCCGTGGTTGGTCCTTGGCTGTTTCTTGACTAGTCCTTAGCAAGGACTTGGCTACTTCTTGATTGATCTTTGATTGGTCCTTGATTGATCCTTTGTTGGGCCTTGGTTGGGCCTCAGCTGGTCCATGGTTTGTCCTTGGTTGGTCTTCGGCTGGTCCTTGGTTTTTGGCTAGTTCTTGATTGGTCCCCACTTACCTTTGCTGGTCCTTGGTTCGTCCCCATTTTCCTTGGTTGGTAGTTGGCTGGTTCTTGATTGGTCCTTGGTTAACCCACGACTGGTCCTTGGTTGGTTCTTGGCTGGTCCATGGTTGGTCCTTGGCTGGTCCATGTTCTTTCCTTGGTTGGTTCTTTGCTAGTCCTTGATTGATCCTTACTCTCCTTGTCTGGTCCTTGATTGATCCTTGGCTGCTCCTTGATTGATCCGTGATTGATCCTTGGTTGGGCCTTGGCTGGTCCATGGTTTTTCCTTGGTTGGTCTTTGGCTGGTCCATGGTTCGTCCTTGGTTGGTTCTTGGCTAGTCCTTGGTTGGTCCCAACTTTCCTTGGTTGATCCTTGGTTTGTCCCCACTTTCCTTGGCTGGTCCTTGGGTGCTCCATGGTTTGTCATTAGCAAGCATTTAGCTTCTCCTTCATTGGTCCTTGGTTGGTCCTTGGCCCTTCCTTGATTGATCCTTGGTTGGTCCTTGGCTGATCCCCACTTACCTTGGGTGGTCCTAGAATTTTCCTTGGTTTGTATTTTGCTGGTTCTTGGTTGGTCCTTAGCTGCTCATTGGTTTGTCCTTGGCCGCTCATTGATTGATCCTTGGCATGTCCTTGATTGATCCTTTGTTGGTTCTTGGTTGGGCCTTGGCTGGCCAATGGTTTGTCCTTGGTTGATCCTTGGTTGGTCCTTGATTGATCCTTGGCTGGTCCTTGATTGATCCTTGGTTAAGCCTTGGCTGGTCGATGGTTTGTCCTTGGTTGGGCCTTGGTTTGTCCTTGGTTGGTCCTAGCAAGCACTTGGTGTCTCCTTCATTGGTCCTTGGCCCTTCCTTGATTGATCCTTGGTTGGTCCTTGGCTAATCCATCACTTGTCCTTGGTTTGACCTTGGTTGGTGCTTAGCTGATCCCCACTTACCTTCGGTGGTCCTAAGATTTTCCTTGGTTGGTATTTGGCTGGTTATTAGTTGGTCCTTAGCTGCTCCTTGGTTGGTCCTTGGCTGCTCCTTGATTGATCCTTTGTTGGTCCTTGAATGATACTTTGTTGGTTCTTCGTTGGGCCTTGGCTGGTCAATGGTTTGTCCTTGTTTGGTCCTTGGTTGGTCCTTGGCTAGTTCTTGGTTGGTACCCCTTACCTTGGCTGGTCCTTGGTTGGTCTTTGGTTGGTCCTTGGCTGGTTATTCGTTTGTCCTTGGATGGTTCTTGGCTGGTCCTTGATTGGGCCTTGGCTGGTCCATGGTTTTTCCTTGGCTAGTCCTTTGGTGGTCCTCACTTTCCTTGGCTGCTCCTTGATTGATCGATCCTTGCTTGGTCCTTGATTAATCCTTGGTTGGTCCTTGGCTGGTCTTTGGTTGGTTCTTGGCTAGTTCTTGGTTGGTCTCCACTTACCATGGCTGTTCCTTCGTTGGTCCCTACTTTCGTTGATTGGTTCTTGTATGGGCCTTGGCTAGTCCTTGGTTGGTCCCAACTTTCCTTGGCTGATCCTAGGTTGGTCCCCACTTTCCTTGGCTGGTCCTTGATTGATCCTTGGTTGTTGCATGGCTGGTCCTTGGCTGATCCCCACTTACCTTGGATGGTCCTTGGTTGTTCCCAACATTCCTTGGATGATCCTTGGTTTGTCCCCACTTCCCTTGGCTGGTCCTTCGTTGGTCCTTGGCAAGTCCATCGCTTGTCCTTGGTTTGTCCTAAGCTGATCCCCACTTACCTTGGGTGGTCCTTGGTGTGTCCCCACTTTCCATGGCTGGTCCTTGGCTGGTCCTTGGTTGGTACTTAGCAAGCACTTGGCTTCTCCTCTACTGGTCCTTGGCTGGTTCTTGACTAGTCCTTAGCAAGGACTTGGCTGCTTCTTGATTGATCCTTGGCTGGTCCTTGATTGATCCTTTGTCAGTTCTTGGTTGGGCCTCAGCTGGTCCATGGTTTGTCCTTGGTTGATCTTCGGCTGGTCCTTGGTTGGTTCTTGGCTAGTTCTCGGTTGGTCCCCACTTACCTTGGCTGGTCCTTGGTTGGTCCCCACTTTCCTTGGTTGGTAGTTGGCTGGTTCTTGATTGGTCCTTGGTTGGTCCACGACTGGTCCTTTGTTGGATCTTGGATGGTCCATGGTTGGTCCTTGGCTCGTCCTTGGGTTGTGCTTGGTCGGGCCTTTGCTGGTCCATGTTCTTTCCTTGGTTGGTTCTTGGCTGGTTCTTTGCTTGTCCTTTATTGGTCCTTACTCTCCTTGTCTGCTCCTCGATTGATCCTTGGCTGCTCCTTGATTGATCCGTGATTGATCCTTGGTTGGTCCATGGTTTTTCCTTGGTTGGGCCTTGGCTGGTCCAGGGTTCGTACTTGGTTGGTCCCAACTTTCCTTGGCTGATCCTTGGTTGGTCCCCACTCCCCTTGGCTGGTCCTTGGTTGGGCCTTGGCTGCTCCTTGGTTGGTGTCTAGCCCTTCATTGATTGGTCGTTGGTTAGTCTTTGGCAAGTCTATCGCTTGTCCTTTGTGTGTCCTAGGCTGATCCCCACTTACCTTGGATGGTCCTTGGTGTGTCCCCACTTTCCTTGGCTGGTCCTTGGTTGCTTCTTGGTTGGTCTTTAGCAAGCGCTTGGCTTCTCCTCTACTGGTCCTTGATTGATCATTGGTTGGTTCCTGGCAGGTCCTTTGCTAGTCCATCGCTTGTCTTTGGATGGTCCTTGGTTTGTCCGTGGTTGGTCCTTGGCTGGTTCTTGACTAGTCCTTAGCAAGGACTTGGCTGCTTCTTGATTGATCCTTGATTGGTCCTTAATTGATCCATTGTTAGGCATTGGTTGTGCCTCAGCTGGTCCATGGTTTGTCCTTGGTTGGTCTTCGGCTGGTCCTTGGTTTTTGGCTAGTTCTTGGTTGGTCCCCACTTACCTTGGCTGGTCCTTGGTTTGTCCCCATTTTCCTTGGTTGGTAGTTGGCTGGTCCATGGTTGGTCCTTGGCTGGTCCTTGGGTGGTCCTTTGTCGGGCCTTGGCTGGTCCATGGTTGGTCCTTGGCTGGTCCTTGGGTGGTCCTTTGTCGGGCCTTGGCTGGTCCATGTTCTTTCTTTGGTTGGTCCTTGGCTGGTTCATTGCTAGTCCTTAATTGGTCCTTACTCTCCTTGTATGGTCCTTGATTGATCCTTACTCTCCTTGTCTTGTCCTTGATTGATCCTTGGTTGCTCCTTGATTGATCCATGATTGATCCTTGGTTGGGCCTTGGCTGGTCCATGGTTTTTCCTTGGTTGGTCTTTGGCTGGTCCATGGTTTTTCCTTGGTTGGTCTTTGGCTGGTCCATGGTTCGTCCTTGGTTGGTTCTTGGCTAGTCCTTGGTTGGTCCCAACTTTCCTTGGTTGATCCTTGGTTGGTCCCCACTTTCCTTGGCTGGTCCTTGGTTGGTCCTTGGGTGCTCCTTGGTTTGTCATTAGCAAGCATTTGGCTTCTCCTTCATTGGTCCTTGGTTGGTCCTTGGCCGCTCCTTGATTGATCCTTGGCTTGTCCTTGATTGATCCTTTGTTGGTTCTTGGTTGGGCCTTGGCTGGCCAATGGTTTGTCCTTGGTTGATCCTTGGCTGGTCCTTGGTAGGTTCTTGGCTAGTCCTTTGTTGGTTCTTGGCTAGTCCTTTGTTGGTCCTTTGAAAACACTTGGCTGCTCCTTGGTTGGTCCTTGATTGATCCTTGGCCTTTCCTTGGCTGGTCTATGACTGGTACTTGATTGGTCCTTGGCTGGTCCTTTGCTTGTCCATGGCTGCTCGTTAATTGGTCCGTGGTTGGTCCTTAGCTTGCCCTTGGCTGCTCCTTGATTGGTCTTTTGCAGGTCATTGACTGATCCATGGCCGGTACTTGGCTAATCCACGGCCCATCCTGAGCTGGTCCTTGGCTTCTCCTTGTTTGGTTGTTAGCAAGCACTTGGCTTCTCCTTTATTGGTCCCTGGCCGGTTCTTGATCGATCCTTGGTTGGTCCTTGGCTAGTCCATTGATTGTCCTTGGCTAGGCCTTGGTTTGTCCTTGGTTGGTCCTTGGCTGGCTCTTGACTAGTCCTCAGCAAGGACCTGGCTGCTTATTGATTGATCCTTGGATGGTCCTTGATTGATCCTTTGTTGGTCCTTGGTTGGGCCTCAGCTGGTCCATGGTTTGTCCTTGGTTGGTTCTCGGCTGGTTCTTGGCTAGTTCTTGGTTGTTCCCCAGTTACCTTGGCTGGTCCTTGGTTGGTCCCCACTTTCCTTGGTCTGTCCTTGGCTGGTTCTTGATTGGTCATTGGTTGGTCCACAACTGTTCCTTGATTGGTTCTTGGCTGCTCCATGGTTGGTCCTTGGTTGGGCCTTGGCTGGTCCATGGTTTTTCCTTGGTTGGTCCTTGGCTGAATTTTGGCTAGTCCTTCATTGATCCCCACTCTCCTTGGCTGCTCTTTGATTGATCCTTGGCTGCTCCTTGATTGATCCTTGGTTGGTCCTTGGTTGGGCCTTGGCTGGTCCATGGTTTTTCCTTGGTTGGGCCTTGGTTCATCCTTGGTTGGTCCTTGGTTGATCCTTAGCAAGCACTTTTTCTTCTACTTTATTTGTCCTTGGCCCTTCCTTGATTGATCCTTGGTTGGTGCTTGGCTGGTCCTTGGCTAGTCCATCGCTTGTCATTGCTTTGGCCTTGGTTGGTCCTTGGCTGATCCCCACTTACCTTGGGTGGTCCTAGGACTTTCCTTCGTTGGTATTTGGCTGGTTCTTGGTTGGTCCTTAGCTACTCCTTGGTTGGTCTTTGGCTGCTCCTTGATTGATCCTTGGTTGGTCCTTGATTGATCCTTTGTTGGTTCTTGGTTGGGCCTTGGCTGGTCAATGGTTTGACCTAGGTTAATCCTTGGCTGGTCCTTGGAAGGTTCTTGGCTAGTCCTTTGTTGGTCCTTAGCAAACACTTGGCTGATCCTTGGTTGATCCTTGGCCTTTCCTTGGCTATGACTGGTCCTTTGCTTGTCCATGGCAGCTCGTTAATTGGACCGTGGTTGGTCCTCTGATCGCCCTTAGCTTGCCCTTGGCTGCTCCTTGATTGGTCCTTTGCTGGTCCTTGGCTTATCCACGGCAGGTCCTGGACTGGTCCTTTGCTAGTCCAATGCTTGTCCTTGGTTGGGCCTTGGCTGGTCAATGGTTCGTCCTTGGTTGCTCTTTGGTTGGTTCTTGGTTGGTCCCAACTTTCCTTGGCTGATCCTTGGTTGGGCCCCACTTTCCTTGGCTGTTCCTCGGTTGATCCTTGGTTTGTCCTCGATTGATCCTTGGTTGGTCCTTGATTGATCCTTTGCTTCTCCTTGATTGGGCCTCAGCTGGTGCATGTTTTTTTTTCCTTGGTAGGTGCTTGGCTGGTCCTTGGTTGGTTCTTGGCTAATCTTTGGTTGGTCCCAACTTTCCTTTACTGATCCTTGGTTGGTCCCCACTTTCCTTGGTTGGTCATTGGCTGCTTCATGGTTGGTCCCCACTTTCCTTGGCTGGTCCTTGGTTGGTCCTTGGCTGGTCCTTGGCTAGTCCATCGCTTGTCCTTGGTTTGATCATGGTTGGTCCTTGGCTGATCTCCACTTACCTTTGGTGGTCCTAAGATTTTCCTTGGTTGGTATTTGGCTGGTTCTTGGTTGGTCCTTAGCTGCTCCTTGGTTGGTTCTTGGCTGGTCAATGGTTTGGTCCTAAGCAAACAATTGGCTGGTTCTTGATTGGTCCTTTGTTCGTCAACGACTGGTCCTTGGTTGGTTCTTGGTTGGTCCCAACTTTCTTTGGCTGGTCCTTGGTTTGTCCTTTGTTGGTTCTTGGCTAGTCCTTTGTTGGTCCCAACTTTCTTTGGCTGGTCCTTGGGGGGGTAAAGGTTGGTCCTTGGCTTGTCCTTGGGTGTTCCTTGGTTGGGCCTTGGCTGGTCCATGGTTTGTCCTTGGTTGGTCCTTGATAGGTTCTTGGCTACTCCTTTGTTGGTCCTAAGCAAACAATTGGCTGGTTCTTGATTGGTCCTTTGTTCGTCAACGACTGGTCCTTGGTTGGTTCTTGGTTGGTCCATGGTTGGTCCCAACTTTCCTTGGCTGGTCCTTTGTTGGTCCCCACTTTCCTTGGCTGGTCCTTGGTTGGTCCCCACTTTCCTTGGCTGGTCCTTGGTTGGTCCTTAGCAAGCACTTGGCTTCTCCTTTATTGGTCCTTGATTGATACTTTGTTGGTCCTTGGCTGGTCCCTGTTGTTTCTTGGCTGGTCAATGCTTGGTCCTTGGGTAGTCCTTAGTTGGGCCTTGGATGATCCATGGTTTGTCCTTGGTTGGTTCTTGGCTAGTCCTTCGTTGGTCCTCATTTTCCTTGGCTGCTCCTTGATTGATCCTTGGCTGTTCCTCGATTGATCCTTGGTTTGTCCTCGACTGATCCTTGGTTGGTCCTTGATTGATCCTTTGCTTCTCCTTGGTTGGGCCTCAGCTGGTTCATGGTTTTTTTCCTTGGTTGGTGCTTGGCTGGTCCTTGGTTGGTCCTTGATTGGTCCTCACTCTCCTTGGTTGGTCCTTGGCTGGTTCTTGATTTGTCCTTGGTTCGTCCACGACTGGTCCTTGGTTGGTTCTTGGTTGGTCCATGGTTGGTGCTTGGCTGATCCATGGTTGGTCCTTGGTTGGTCGATGGTTTGTCCTTGGTTGGGCCTTGGCTGGTCCATGGTTTGTCCTTGGTTGGGCCTTTTCTGGTCCATGGTTTGTCCTTGGATGGTCCTTGGTTTGGTCTTGGCTAGTCCTTGGTTGGTCCCATATTTCCTTGGCTGATCCTTGGTTGGTCCCCACTTTCCTTGGTTGGTCATTGGCTGCTCCATGGTTGGTCCCCACTTTCCTTGACTGGTCCTTGATTGGTCATTGGCTGCTCCTTGGTTGGTCGTTACCAAGCACTTGGCTTCTCCTTTATTGGTCCTTGGACGTCCCTTGATTGATCCTTGGTTGGTCCTTGGCTGGTCCTTGGCTAGTCCATCGCCTGTCCTTGGTTTGACCTTGGTTGGTCCTTGGCTGATCCCCACTTACCTTTGGTGCTCCTAAGATTTTCCTTGGTTGGTATTTGGCTGCTCCTTGGTTGGTCCTTGGCTGCTCCTTGATTGGTCCTTGGCTGCTCCTTGATTGATCCTTTGTTGGTCCTTGATTGATCCTTTGTTGGTTCTTGGCTGGTCAATGGTTTGTCCATGGTTGGTCCTTGGCTGGTCCTTGATAGGTTCTTGGCTACTCCTTTGTTGGTCCTAAGCAAACAATTGGCTACTCCTTGATTGGATCTTGGCCGCTCCTTGGTTGATCATTGGCTGGTTGTTGGCTAGTTCTTGGTTGGTCCCCACTTACCTTGGCTGGTCCATGGTTGGTCCTTGGCTGGTCCATGGTTGGTCCTTGGCTGGTCCGTGGTTTGTCCTTGGTTGGTTCTTGGCTAGTCCTTCATTGTACCTCATTTTCCTTGGCTGCTCCTTGATTGATCCTTGGCTAGTCCTTGATTGGTACCAACTTTCATTGGCTGATGCTTGGTTGGTCCCCACTTTCATTGGCTGCTCCTTGGTTGGTCCTTAGCAAGCACTTGGCTTCTTCTTTATTGGTCCTTGGCCCTTCCTTGATTGATCATTGGTTGGTCCTTGGCTAGTCCATCGCTTGTCTTTGGTTTGTCGTAGGCTGATGCCCATTTACCTTGGGTGGTTCTTGATTGGTCCCCACTTTCTTTGGCTGATCCTTGGTTGGTCCCCACTTTCCTTGGTTGGTCCTTGGCTGGTTCTTGATTGGTCCCTTGTTCGTCCACGACTGGACCTTGGTTGGTCCTTGGTTGGACCTTGGCTGGTCCATGGTTTGTCCTTGGTTGGTCCTTGGCTGGTATGGCTGGTCCTGCATTGGTCCTCACTCTCCTTGGCTTCTTCTTGATTGATTGTTGGCTGCTCCTTGATTGATTGTTGGCTGCTCCTTGATTGATCCTTGATTTATCCTTGGTTGGTCCATGGTTGGGCCTTGGCTGGTCCATGGTTCTTGATTGATCCTTGGCTGCTTCTAGATTGATCCTTGGCTGCTCCTTGAATTATCCTTGGTTGGTCCATGGTTCGTCCTTTGTTGCTCTTTGGTTGGTTCTTGGTTGGTCCAAATTTCCTTGGCTGATCCTTGGTTGGTCTCCACTTTCCTTGGCTAGTCCATGGCTGCTGCTTGGTTGGTCATTAGCAAGCACTTGGATTCTCCTTTATTGGTCCTTGGCCCTTCCTTGATTGATCCTTGGTTGGTCCTTGGCTAGTCCATCACTTGTCCTTGGTTGGTCCTTGGCTGGTATGGCTAGTCCTTGATTGGTCCTCACTCTCCTTGGCTTCTTCTTGATTGATTGTTGGCTGCTCCTTGATTGATCCTTGGTTGGTCCATGGTTGGGCCTTGGCTGGTCCATGGTTCGTCCTTGGTTGCTCTTTGGTTGGTTCTTGGTTAGTTCTTGGTTGGTCCCAACTTTCCTTGGCTGATCCTTGGTTGGTCCCCACTTTCCTTGGCTGGTCCTTGGTTGGGCTTTGGCTGGTCCATGGTTTGTCCTTGGTTGGTCCATGGTTCGTCCTTGGTTGCTCTTTGGTTGGTTCTTGGTTAGTTCTTGGTAGGTCCCAACTTTCCTATGCTGGTCATTGGTTGGTCCTTAGCAAGCACTTGGCTTCTCATTTATTCGTCCTTGACTGGTCCTTGATTGATACTTGGTTGGTCCTTGGCTGGTCTTTGTTGTTTTTTGGCTGGTCCATGCTTGGTCCTTGGCTGGTCCTTAGTTGGGCCTTGGCTGATCCATGGTCTGTCCTTGGTTGGTTCTTGGCTAGTCCTTCACTAGTCCTTGATTAATCCTTGGCTGCTCCTCGATCGATCCTTGGCTGGTCCTTGATTGATCCTTCGTTGGTACTTGATTGATCCTTGGTTGGTCCTTGATTCATCCTTTGCTACTCCTTGGTTGGGCCTCAGCTGGTCCATGGTTTTTCCTTGGTTGGTGCTTGGCTGGTCCTTGCTTGGTTCTTGGCTAGTTCTTGGTTGGTCGCCACTTACCTTGGTCGGTCCTTGATTGGTCCCCACTTTCCTTTGTTGGTCCTTGGCTGGTTCTTGATTGGTCCTTGGTTCGTCCACGACTGGTCCTTGGTTGGTTCTGGGCTGATCCATGGTTTGTCCTTGGCTGGTCCTTGGTTGGTCCTTGGTTTGTCCCCACTCTCCTTGGCTTCTTCTTGATTGATCCTTGGCTGCTTCTAGATTGCTCCTTGGTTGGACCTTGGCTGGTCGATGGTTTTTCCTTGGTTGGTCCTTGGCTGGCTCTTGGCTAGTCTTTCATTGGTCCTCACTCTCCTTGGCTGCTACTTGATTGATCCTTGGCTGCTCCTTGATTGATCCTTGGTTGGTCCATGGTTGGGCCTTGGCTGATCCATGGTTTGTCCTTGGTTGGTTCTTGGCTAGTCCTTCGTTGGTCCTCATTGTCCTTGGCTGCTCCTTGATTATCCTTGGCTGCTCCTCGATCGATCCTTGGCTGGTCCTTTATTGATCCTTTGCTGCTCCTTGGTTGGGCCTCAGCTGGTCCATGGTTTTTTTCCTTGGTTGGTGCTTGGCTGGTCCTTGCTTGGTTCTTGGCTAGTTCTTGGTTGGTCCCCACTTACCTTGGTCGGTCCTTGATTGGTCCCCACTTTCCTTTGTTGGTCCTTGGCTGGTTCTTGATTGGTCCTTGGTTCGTCCACGACTGGTCCTTGGTTGGTTCTGGGCTGGTCCATGGTTGGTCCTCTGCTGATCCATGGTTTGTCCTTGGCTGGTCTTTGATTGGTCCTCACTCTCCTCCACTGCTCCTTGATTGATCCTTGATGGATCCTTGGTTGGTCCATGGTTGGGCCTTGGCTGGTCCATGGTTCGTCCTTTGTTGCTCTTTGGTTGGTTCTTGGTTAGTTCTTGGTTGGTCCAAATTTCCTTGGCTGATCCTTGGTTGGACCTTGGCTGGTCAATGGTTTGTCCTTGGTTGGTCCTTGGCTGGTATGGCTGGTCCTTCATTGGTCCTCACTCTCCTTGGCTGCTCCTTGATTGATCGTTGGCTGCTCTGATTTATCCTTGGTTGGTCCATGGTTGGGCCTTGGCTGGTCCATGGTTCGTCCTTGGTTGCTCTTTGGTTGGTTCTTAGTTAGTTATTGGTTGGTCCCAGCTTTCCTTGGCTGATTCTTGGTTGGTCCCAACTTTCCTTGGCTGGTCCTTGGTTGGGCTTTGGCTGGTCCATGGTTTGTCCTTGGTTGGTTCTTGGCTAGTCCTTGGTAGGTACCAATTTTATTATGCTGGTCCTTGGTTGGTCCCCACTTTCCTTGGCTGGTCCTTAGCAATCACTTGGCTTCTCCTTTATTGGTCCTTGATTGATACTTGGTTGGTCTTTGGCTGGTCCTTGTTGTTTCTTGGCTGTTCCATGCTTGGTCCTTGGGTGGTCCTTAGTTGGGCCTTGGCTGATCCATGGTTGGTCCTTGGTTGGTTCTTGGCTAGTCCTTCGTTGGTCCTCATTTTCCTTGGCTGCTCCTTGATTAATCCTTGGCTGCGCCTCGATCGATCCTTTGCTGGTCCTTGATTGATCCTTGGTTGGTCCTTGATTGATCCTTTGCTGCTCCTTGGTTGGGCCTCAGCTGGCCCATGGTTTATTCCTTGGTTGGTGCTTGGCTGGTCCTTGCTTGGTTCTTGGCTAGTTCTTGGTTGGTCCCCACTTACCTTGGTCGGTCCTTGATTGGTCCCCACTTTCCTTGGTTGGTCCTTGATTGGTTCTCACTCTCCTTGGCTTCTTCTTGATTGATCCTTGGCTGCTTCTAGATTGATCCTTGGTTGGACCTTGGCTGGTTGATGGTTTTTCCTTGGTTGGTCCTTGGCTGGCTCTTGGCTAGTCTTTCATTGGTCCTCACTCTCCTTGGCTGCTACTTGATTGATCCTTGGCTGCTCCTTGATTGATCCTTGGTTGGTCCATGGTTGGGCCTTGGCTGATCCATGGTTTGTCCTTGGTTGGTTCTTGGCTAGTCCTTCATTGGTCTTCATTTTCCTTGGCAGCTCCTTGATTATCCTTGGCTGCTCCTCGATCGATCCTTGGCTGGTCCTTTATTGATCCTTTGCTGCTCCTTGGTTGGGCCTAAGCTGGTCCATGGTTTTTTCCTTGGTTCGTGCTTGGCTGGTCCTTGCTTGGTTCTTGGCTAGTTCTTGGTTGGTCCCTACTTACCTTGGTAGGTCCTTGATTGGTCCCCACTTTCCTTTGTTGGTGCTAGGCTAGTTCTTGATTGGTCCTTGGTTCGTCCACGACTGGTCCTTGGTTGGTTCTGGGCTTGTCCATGGTTGGTCCTCTGCTGATCCATGGTTTGTCCTTGGCTTCTCCTTTATTGGTCCTTGATTGATACTTGGTTGGTCTTTGGCTGGTCCTTGTTGTTTCTTGGCTGTTCCATGCTTGGTCCTTGGGTGGTCCTTAGTTGGGCCTTGGCTGATCCATGGTTGGTCCTTGGTTGGTTCTTGGCTAGTCCTTCGTTGGTCCTCATTTTCCTTGGCTGCTCCTTGATTAATCCTTGGCTGCGCCTCGATCGATCCTTTGCTGGTCCTTGATTGATCCTTGGTTGGTCCTTGATTGATCCTTTGCTGCTCCTTGGTTGGGCCTCAGCTGGCCCATGGTTTATTCCTTGGTTGGTGCTTGGCTGGTCCTTGCTTGGTTCTTGGCTAGTTCTTGGTTGGTCCCCACTTACCTTGGTCGGTCCTTGATTGGTCCCCACTTTCCTTGGTTGGTCCTTGATTGGTTCTCACTCTCATTGGCTTCTTCTTGATTGATCCTTGGCTGCTTCTAGATTGATCCTTGGTTGGACCTTGGCTGGTTGATGGTTTTTCCTTGGTTGGTCCTTGGCTGGCTCTTGGCTAGTCTTTCATTGGTCCTCACTCTCCTTGGCTGCTACTTGATTGATCCTTGGCTGCTCCTTGATTGATCCTTGGTTGGTCCATGGTTGGGCCTTGGCTGATCCATGGTTTGTCCTTGGTTGGTTCTTGGCTAGTCCTTCATTGGTCTTCATTTTCCTTGGCAGCTCCTTGATTATCCTTGGCTGCTCCTCGATCGATCCTTGGCTGGTCCTTTATTGATCCTTTGCTGCTCCTTGGTTGGGCCTAAGCTGGTCCATGGTTTTTTCCTTGGTTCGTGCTTGGCTGGTCCTTGGCTAGTTCTTGGTTGGTCCCTACTTACCTTGGTAGGTCCTTGATTGGTCCCCACTTTCCTTTGTTGGTCCTAGGCTAGTTCTTGATTGGTCCTTGGTTCGTCCACGACTGGTCCTTGGTTGGTTCTGGGCTTGTCCATGGTTGGTCCTCTGCTGATCCATGGTTTGTCCTTGGCTGGTCCTTGATTGGTCCTCACTCTCCTTGGCTGCTCCTTGATTGATCCTTTATTTATCCTTAGTTGGTCCTTGGTTGGACCTTGGCTTGTCGATGGTTTGTCCTTGGTTCGTCCTTGGCTGGTTCTTGGCTAGTCCTTCATTGGTCCTTACTCTCCTTGGCTGCTCCTTGATTGATCGTTGGCTGCTCCTTGATTGATGCTTGATTTATCTTTGGTTGGTCCATGGTTGGGCCTTGGCTGGTTCATGGTTCGTCCTTGGTTGCTCTTTGGTTGGTTCTTAGTTATTGGTTGGTCCCAGCTTTCCTTGGCTGATTCTTGGTTGGTCCCCACTTACCTTGGCTGGTCCTTGGTTGGGCTTTGGCTGGTCCATGGTTTGTCCTTGGTTGGTTCTTGGCTAGTCCTTGGTAGGTCCCAATATTATTATTGGCTGGTCCTTAGCAATCACTTGGCTTCTCCTTTATTGGTCCTTGATTGATACTTGGTTGGTCTTTGGCTGGTCCTTGTTGTTTCTTGGCTGTTTTATACTTGGTCCTTGGGTGGTCCTTAGTTGGGCCTTGGCTGATCCATGGTTGGTCCTTGGTTGGTTCTTGGCTAGTCCTTCGTTGGTCCTCATTTTCCTTGGCTGCGCCTCGATCAATCCTTTGCTGGTCCTTGATTGATCCTTGGTTGGTCCTTGATTGATCCTTTGCTGCTCCTTGGTTGGGCCTCAGCTGGCCCATGGTTTATTCCTTGGTTGGTGCTTGGCTGGTCCTTGCTTGGTTCTTGGCTAGTTCTTGGTTGGTCCCCACTTACCTTGGTCGGTCCTTGATTGGTCCCCACTTTCCTTGGTTGGTCCTTGGTTGGTCCTTGATTGGTTCTCACTCTTCTTGGCTTCTTCTTGATTGATCCTTGGCTGCTTCTAGATTGATCCTTGATTGGACCTTGGCTGGTCGATGGTATTTCCTTTGTTGGTCCTTGGCTGGCTCTTGGCTAGTCTTTCATTGGTCCTCACTCTCCTTGGCTGCTACTTGATTGATCCTTGGCTGCTCCTTGATTGATCCTTGGTTGGTCCATGGTTGGTCCTTGGCTGATCCTTGGTTGGTCCTTGGTTGGTCCTCACTCTCCTTGGCTTCTTCTTGATTGATCCTTGGCTGCTTCTAGATTGCTCCTTGGTTTGGACCTTGGCTGGTTGATGGTTTTTCCTTGGTTGGTCCTTGGCTGGCTCTTGGCTAGTCTTTCATTGGTCCTCACTCTCCTTGGCTGCTACTTGATTGATCCTTGGCTGCTCCTTGATTGATCCTAGGTTGGTCCATGGTTGGGCCTTGGCTGATCCATGGTTTGTCCTTGGTTGGTTCTTGGCTAGTCCTTCATTGGTCCTCATTTTCCTTGGCTGCTCCTTGATTATCCTTGGCTGCTCCTCGATCGATCCTTGGCTGGTCCTTTATTGATCCTTTGCTGCTCCTTGGTTGGGCCTAAGCTGGTCCATGGTTTTTTCCTTGGTTCGTGCTTGGCTGGTCCTTGCTTGGTTCTTGGCTAGTTCTTGGTTGGTCCCCACTTACCTTGGTCGGTCCTTGATTGGTCCCCACTTTCCTGATCCTTGATTGATCCTTGGTTGGTCCATGGTTGGGCCTTGGCTGGTCCATGGTTCGTCCTTTGTTGCTCTTTGGTTGGTTCTTGGTTAGTTCTTGGTTGGTCCAAATTTCCTTGGCTGATCCTTGGTTGGACCTTGGCTGGTCAATGGTTTGTCCTTGGCTGGTATGGCTGGTCCTTCATTGGTCCTCACTCTCCTTGGCTGCTCCTTGATTGATCCTGGGCTGCTCCTTCATTGATCCTTGATTTATCCTTGATTTGTCCATGGTTGGGCCTTGGCTGGTCCATTGTTCGTCCTTTGTTGCTCTTTGGTTGGTTCTTGGTTGGTCCAAATTTCCTTGGCTGATCCTTGGTTGGTCCCGACTTTCCTTGGCTGGTCCGTGGCTGCTCTTTGGTTGGTCATTAGCAAGCACTTGGGTTCTCCTTTATTGGTCCTTGGCCCTTCCTTGGTTGGTACTTGGCTAGTCCATCACTTGTCCTTGGTTTGACCTTGGTTGGTCCTTGGCTGATCCCAACTTACCTTGGGTGGTCCTAGGATCTTCCTCGGTTGGTATTTGGCTGGTTCTTGGTTGGTCCTTGGCCGCTCCTTGGTTGGTCCTTGGCCGCTCCTTGATTGATTCTTGGTTGGTCCTTGTTTGATCCTTTGTTGGTACTTGGTTGGGCCTTGGATGGTCAATGGTTGGTCCTTGGCTGATCCATGGTTTGTCTTTGGCTGGTCCTTGATTGGTCCTCACTCTCCTTGGCTTCTTCTTGATTGGTCCTTGGTTGGACCTTGGCTTGTCGATGGTGTGTGCTTGGCTGGTTCTTGGCTAGTCCTTCATTGGTCCTCACTCTCCTTAGCTGCTCCTTGATTGATCCTTGACTTATCCTTGGTTGGTCCATCGTTGGGCCTTGGCTGGTCCATGGTTCGTCCTTGTTGCTCTTGGTTGGTCCCCACTTTCCTTGGCTGGTCCTTGGGTGGTCCGTGGTTGGTTCTTGGCTAGTCCTTGGTAGGTCCCAACTTTCCTATGCTGGTCCTTGGTTGGTCCCCACTTACCTTGGCTGGTCCTTGTTTCGGTCCTTAGCAAGCACTTGGCTTCTCCTTTATTGGTCCTTGATTGATACTTGGTTGGTCCTTGGCTGGTCTTTGTTGTGTTTTGGCTGGTCCATGCTTGGTCCTTGGGTGTTCCTTAGTTAGGCCTTGGCTGATCCATGGTTTGTCTTTGGCTGGTCCTTGGTTGGTCCTTGATTGGTCCTCACTCTCCTTGGCTTCTTCTTGATATATCCTTGGCTGCTCCTTGATTGATCCTTGATTGATCCTTGATTGATCCTTAGTTGGTCCTTGGTTGACCTTGGCTGGTCGATGGTTTGTCCTTGGCTTTTTCTTGGCTAGTCCTTCATTGGTCCTCACTCTCCTTGGCTGCTCCTTGATTGATCCTTGGTTGGTCCTTAGCTGATTCTTGACTAGTCCTTAGCAAGCACTTGGCTGCTCCTTAACTGATCCTTGGCTGGTCCTTGATTGATCCTTTACTGCTCCTTGGTTGGGCCTCAGTTGGTCCTTGAATGATCCTTGGTTGGTCCTTGATTGATCCTTGGTTGGTCCTTGATTGATCCTTTGCTGCTCCTTGTAGGGCCTCAGCTGGTCCATGGTTTTTTCCTTGGTTGGTGCTTGGCTGGTCCTTGGTTGGTTCTTGGCTATTTCTTGGTTGGTCACCACTTACCTTGGCTGGTTCTTTATTGGTCGTTGGTTCGTCCACGACTGGTCCTTGGTTGATTCTTGGTTGGTCCATGGTTGGTCCTTGGCTGATCCATGGTTTGCCTTTGGCTGGTCCTTGATTGGTCCTCATTCTCCTTGGCTTCTTCTTGATATATCCTTGGCTGCTCCTTGATTGATCCTTGATTGATCCTTAGTTGGTCCTTGGTTGACCTTGGCTGGTCGATGGTTTGTCCTTGGTTGGTCCTTGGCTTTTTCTTGGCTAGTCCTTCATTGGTCCTCACTCTCCTTGGCTGCTCCTTGATTGATCCTTGGTTGGTCCTTAGCTGATTCTTGACTTGTCCTTAGCAAGCACTTGGCTGCTCCTTAACTGATCCTTGGTTGGTCCTTGGTTGGGCTTCGGCTGGTCCATGGTTTGTACTTGGTTGGTTCTTAGTTGGTTCTTGGCTAGTTCTTGGTTCATCCCCACTTACCTTGGGTGGTCCATGTTGGTCCCTATTTTCATTGGTTGGTCCTTGGTTTATCTACAGCTGGTCCTTGGCTGGTTCTTGGTTGGTCCTTGGCTGGTTCTTGGTTGGTGCTTGGTTGATCTACGGCTGGTCCTTGGGTGGTCCTTGGTTGGGCCTTGGCTGGTCCATGGTTTGTCCTTGGTTGGTCCTTGGCCAGTCCTTAGTTGCTCCTCACTTTCCTTGGCTGCTTCTTGATTGATCCTTGGCTGGTCCTCGATTGATCCTTGGTTGGTCCATGATTGATCCTTGGTTGGTCCTTGGCCTTTCCTTGGCTAGCCTATGACTGGTCCTTGATTGGTCCTTTGCTGGTGCTTTGCCTGTCCTCGGCTGCTCGTTAATCGGTCCATGGTTGGTCCATGGCAGGTCCTTGCTTTCCCGTGGATGGTCCTTGGTTGGTCCTTGGCTGCTCCTTGATTGATCCATGGTTGGTCCTTTATTGATCTTTGGTTGGTCCTTGGTTGGGCCTTGGCTGGTCATGGTTTGTCCTTGGTTGGTCCTTGGCTGCTCCTTGATTGATCCTTGGTTGGTCCTTGGCCTTTCCTTGGCTAGTCTGACTGGTCCTTGAATTATCCTTGGCCTTTCCTAGGCTAGTCTATGACTGGTCCTTGATTTGTCCTTGGCTGGTGCTTTGCTTGTCCCCGGGTGCTCGTATATTAGTCCGTGGTTGGTCTATAGCTGGTCCTTGCTTTCCCGTGGATGGTCCTTGGTTGGTCCTTAGCTTGCCTTTGGCTGCTCCTTCATTGGTCCTTTGCCAGTCCTTGGCTGATCCACGGCCGGTTCTGACTGGTTCTTGGTTGGTACTAGGTTGGTGAACGACTGGTCCTTAGTTGGTACTCGGCTGGTCCATGGCTGGTCCTTGACTAGTCCTTGGGTGGCCCTTGATTGATCCTTGGCTGCTCCTCGATTGATCATTGGCTGCTCCTCGATTGATCCTTGGCTGGTCCTCGATTGATCCTTGGCTGGTCCTCGATTGATCCTTGGCTGGTCCTTGAGTGATCCTTGGTTGGTCCTTGATTCATCCTCAGATGGTCCTTGGTTGGGCCTTGGCTGGTCCATGGTTTGTCCTTGGATGGCCCTTGGTTGGTTCTTGGCTAGTCCTTGGTTGGTCCCAACTTTTCTTGGCTGATCCTTGGTTGGTCCCCACTTTCCCTGGCTGGTCCTTGGTTTGTCCTTGGCTGCTCCTTGGTTGGTCCTTAGCAAGAACTTGGCTTCTCCTTTATTTGTCCTTTGCCCTTCCTTGATTGATCCTTGGTTGGGCCTTGGCCGGTCCTTGGTTGATCCTTGGTTGGGCCTTGGCTGGTTCATGGTTGGTCCTTGGTTTGTTCTTGGTTGATCCCCAATTTCCTTGGCTGGTCCTTGGCTCCTCCGTTGTTGGTCCTTAGACAGCACTTGGCTTCTCCTGTATTGGTCCTTGGCTGGTGCTTGATTGATCCTCGGTTGGTCCTTGGCTAGTTCATCGCAAGTCCTTGGCTGGTCCTTGGTTGTTCCTTAGGTGGTTCTTGACTAGTCCTTAGCAAGCACTTGGCTGCTCCTTGATTGATTCTTGGTTAGTCCTTGGATTAATCCTTGGTTGGGCCTCAGCTGGTCCATGTTTTGTCCTTGGTTGGCCCTTGGCTGGTCCTTGGTTGGTTCTTGGTTTGTCCTTGGTTGGTCCCCACTGTCCTTGGCTGGTCCTTGGTTGGTCCCTACTTTCCTTGGTTGGTATTTGGTTGGTCCTTGATTGATCCTTTGTTGGGCCTCAGCTGGTCCATGGTTTGTCCTTGGTTGATTCTTGGCTAGTTTTTGGTTGGTCATCACTTACCTTGGCTGGTCCTTGGTTGGTCCCCACTTTCCTTGGTTGGTCCTTGGCTGGTTTTTGATTGGTCCTTGGCTGGTCCTTGCTTTCCCGTGGATGGTCCTTGGTTGGTCCTTGGCTGCTCCTTGATTGATCCATGGTTGGTCCTTGATTGATCTTTAGTTGGTCCTTGGCTGGTCAATGGTTTTTCCTTGGTTGGTCCTTGGCTGCTCCTTGATTGATCCTTGGTTGGTCCTTGGCCTTTCCTTGGCTAGTCTGACTGGTCCTTGATTGATCCTTGGCCTTTCCTTGGCTAGTCTATGACTGGTCCTTGATTGGTCCTTGGCTGGTGCTTTGCTTGTCCCCGGGTGCTCGTATATTAGTCCGTGGTTGGTCTACAGCTGTTCCTTGCTTTCCCGTGGATGGTCCTTGGTTGGTCCCCACTTTCCTTGGAGGGTCCTTGGCTAGTCCATCACGGCCCTTGGCTGGTCCACTGCCAGTCCTGGGCTGGTCCTTGGTTTTTCCTTGGTTGGTCCCTGGTTGGTCCTTTGTTGGTCCTTGGATTGTCCGTGGCTCATTCTTGGCTGGTTCTTGGCCTGTCCTTGGATGATCCTTGGCTGCTCCTTGGTTGGTCCTTAGAATGCAATTGGCTGCTCCTTGATTGGTCCTTGGTTGCTCCTTGATTGATCCTTGGTTGGTCCTTGATTGGACCTTGGCTGGTCCATGGTTGGTCCTTGGTAGGTTCTTGGCTAGTTCTTGGTTGTTCCCCACTTACCTTGGCTGGTCCTTGGTTGGTTCGCAATTACCTTTGCTGGTCCTTGGTTGGTCCCCACTTTCCTTGGCTGGTCCTGGGTTGGTTCGCAATTACCTTTGCTGGTCCTTGGTTGGTCCCCACTTTCCTTGGCTGGTCCTTGGTTGGTCCGGCTGGTTCTTGGTTGGTCCAAAACTGGTCCTTGGTTGGTTCTTCGTTGGTCCATTGCACAGTCTCATATAGACAGAGAGAGAGAAAACAACAACATAATCAGTCAGTTTATAAGGTCATTCCACAGCTGTACTTTCATACCGCCCATAACCCAGCACCATATAGACAAAAAAATTGTTTACGGCCGTAAACCAATCGACAGGAAGAATGCGAGCAACGCTCACAGATGGTCAGTGGCGGTTCTACTCGCCGGGCTAGACCCACTCCAAGCGCCAGTTATATTTTTTTTGAAGCACGCCGCGTCCCGCCCTCCTTCAAAAAAATGCCCCACCGTCTGCCCGGTGTTGCCAATTCAGTGACTTTGTTGCTATATTAGCGACTTTTCAGACCCCTCCAGCGACTCTTTTTCAAAAAAGCGACTAGTGATAAATCTAGCGAATTTTCAGGTGACAATGTCGGCTTTTGGAGACTCTTAGGTGAAAGCACCATCGGCGTCGCCAGACCCCATTTACTGGGGCACGTGCCCCAGTATAAATCTCGTGAATATTTGCAAAGGTAATACATTTTTTTTATGTATCAATTTAGATAATTTCAACGGAAGGAGACGTATATTTCTACTCAAATGCGTAGCAAGTGTGTCGTTATATCCAAGTTGAGGATGTATTAGCACCCCCACGTCAGCGCATGTCACTGCATGAACTGCAAGTAAACTAACACGCTGCTCTCAACTGTTTTGGATGGGACACTGTGCGGCCGCGACACATTTTAAGTTCTGGTAATGTTTCTTTCCTGTCAATTTTCTAATTTTCCCAGTGAAACCACATGATTTATAGGCTACTAACTGAAAATTACTGCACTGGTTTGTAGATGGATATCAGGAAATTCCTCACACAAATCAGAGACAGGGAAGCAGTAAAACAAGATGAGAGAGAGGGAGGTAAGGTCCCGTGATGAATTAGTGATTTAAGCTAACCAGTTATATTAGGAACGTTATAAGCAATATGATAGATATTTACATAATTATAAATTAACGTTTTTTAATGTTTGTTGTAGAGAATGAGAATGAAGGTGCTGGAGTAGGAAAGGGAGGAGGAGGCGAGACTGACAGGCAAGAGACAGATGAGAGACAGGAGAGACAGGACCATGAAGGTGATGAGGGAGCAACAACCAGCGTCCACAAACAAGAAGGGGACATTAGTGACTTAGGGAGAAAGCATGATGGTCCTAAACAAGTGAAGTTGTCCCACTATGCCCAGGACAAATTTGGAGTAAAAAAACGTTCATTTAATTCAAAATGTTTTGAACGCTTTTCCTGGTTAAAAAAGAAAGCCTTGTCATCAAGGATATGCAGTGTGTTTTCAACTTGCTTGATAACACCATGTTCCCCCACACTAACGCAGGTCATCCAGATCTCCCTCACAATCACAATCAACAGCTGGAGTTGTGAAAGGTCATTCAGTGTGTTGAGAAGGCTCCACACTTGGCTGAGGTGCACAATGGGACAAGACAGGCTCTATCATCTTGCTATTTTATCAGTTGAAAAGGAAGAACTTTCTAAGCTGAGTCACAGTCAAGTGATTGACCGCTTTGCAAAAATGAAAAATAGGTGGTGCACTTTAATGCTCAAAAAATAAAAGAAAAACTTAGTTCATGTTGAGTTAAACTTTCACCTGAACTAAAACTCTGAAACCTAGGAATTAATGATTACTTCAGAATGTGTATAAGGAAGCTTTTTATTTGTCAAAGTTGGTGATGTCTTATTTTTTATAGCTGCAATGTTGAAAATGTTCATGTTTGTTAAAACAAATATGCTCTTGCACTCACTAATATCTCAACTGGTAATTTTGGTAGGAATGTATCAGGGTGGGGCAGTGTGCTTGTCTGTATTTGTGTATGGAAGGAGGGGCATATGCGGAAGGGGGCCAGTGCCCGAGTAAAGCTTTGTGCCTAGCAACGCCCCTGGAAAGCACGTATCGTTCCTACTCTTGTCCTCCAGCAGCAGGAGCTGTCTTGGGGGCGCCTCTCCCGTCCCAACCCCGCAGGAGTCCCTCTCAGCGCTGTAGTCAGAGCCAGAGCAGGTTTACCCTCAGGGAGTGAGCGGGATGTAAATGTAAAATGTTATTTGGTCTAAAATACATAACTGAATTTGACATGTTTTATCTTAAATTAATAACGGCAACAGTCACTTAATCAACTTGTCCATTGTGTTTTCCTCTCTAAGATAATGATATGTAGGCTCTTTAGTGGAACACAAAAAAAAGAAAAAGTAAAAAAAAATGCACTTAAATGGGATTGCATGTTTTTTGTTGTTGTTTTTTTTACATTGGGCCCTTGATTTTACGTTATTACATCATGTTCTACTCAGCCATAGCGTTGTAAACAAACTTCAGACCGAACACCCCCGCGCTCTCCTGCTCATCACAGGAGATTTCAACCATGCCCCCCTCACATGCGCAACCAGGAACAATAAAACGCTGGACCTTTTTTATGCAAACATTAAGGACGCATACACCTCCGCCCCCCTCCCCCACTGGGATGTTCAGATCACAACCTTGAGAAGGACAATAGCACAGAAGAAGTCAATGAAAGTTTCGGTCGGATGACACCACTGAGGAGCTGAGGGATTGTTTCAGAACCACTGACTGGAGCATGTTCCAAAGCTCGCATGGCGAGGACATCAACGGCCTGACTGAATGCATCACTGAATACATGACCTTCTGTGTGGAGGGTATTGTGCCTACACGACGGCTACGATGTTTTCCAAACAACCCTCCCTGGCTGAGCCCTGAGCTGAAAGTCCTCCTGAATCGGAAGAAACAGGCTTTTTACTCAGGGGATAGAGAGGAGCAGCGTAGAGCTCAGCGGGAGCTCCAGTGGAGGATCACGGCGGCAAAGAAGGACTATGGGAAGAAGATGGAGGAGCAGCTGGCACAGAACAACACCAGAGATGTGTGGAGAGGTCTGAAGAACATCTCCGGCTTTGAGCAGAGGACCAGCAGGGCTGCAGACCCATCTGCAAACACCAAGTTTGCAGATGAGTTAAACAGCTTATTCATGCGGTTTGATTCCCCTCACACTGTTCCCCTCCCTGCCCTCAACTCTCCACACACCTCCAACCACCAGCCCCCCAGAGACCTTTCCTCTCCACCGCCGCCACTCCCACCAACCCCCGACCCATCCACACCTCCAGTCGTGCCTTCCTCCCCCCTCACAGTAACACCAATGCAGGTGAGAAGGCAGCTGAGGAGGCTGAAACAGAGGAAAGCCTCAGGACCAGACGGTCTCCCCCCCAGGCTGCTGAGGACCTGTGCAGATGAGCTCTGTCAGGTCCTCAGCTACATGTACAACCTAAGCCTCAGCCTGGGGGTGGTCCCCACCCTGTGGATAACCTCCTGTGTGGTTCCGGTTCCCAAAACGCCACACGCCAGGGATCCGGCCCACTTCAGACCAGTCACCCTGACCTCTCACCTGATGAAGACCATGGAGCGCCTCGTTTTCGCCCACCTCCGCACCGTGGTGAGCCCCACCCTGGACCCGCTGCAGTACGCCTACCAGCCCAACATCGGAGCAGATGACGCCATCATCTACCTGCTGCAGTGGGTACTCACCCACCTGGAGACCACTGGGAGCACTGTGAGAGTCATGTTTTTTTACTTCTCCTGCGCTTTCAACACCATCAGACTGGTGCTGCTGAGGGGGAAGCTGGAGGACGCTGGGGTGGACAAGCGTCTAGCTGACTGGACCACCAACTACCTCACTGACGGTCCTCAGTATGTGCGGCTGCACGGCTGCCAGTCAGAGGTGGCACTCTGCAGCACCGGGGCCCCCCAGGGCACCGTCCTGTCTCCTTTTCTTTTCACCCTCTACACCTCGGACTTCACCTACAACACGGACAGCTGTCACCTCCAGAAGTTCTCCGATGACTCGGCCATTGTGGGCTGTGTGTCTGAGGGGAACGAGCTGGAATACCGCTCGGTCATCTTGGACTTTGTGGACTGGTGTGAGAGAAACCATCTGTCTCTGAACACCAGTAAGACCAAGGAGATGGTGATCGACTTCAGGAGAAGACCACTACCCCACCCCCCCGTGAACATCCAGGGACAGGACATACAAACTGTGGATAGTTTCAAATACCTGGGTGTTCCCGTCAATAATAACCTGGACTGGACTCATAACACTGTCGCTCTGTATAAAAACGACCAGAGCCGCCTCCCCCTCCTGAGGAGGCTGAGGGCCTTCTATGACTTTGTGGTGGCCTCAGCCCTCCTCTACGCTGTCGTCTGCTGGGCCCCTGGCAGCTCAGAGCGGGACAGAAAGAGACTGAATAAGCTGGTGAGGAAGGCCACTTCTGTCCTGGGCTGCCCTATGGACTCGGTGGAGGAAGTGGCTGAGAGGAGGATGCTGTCCAAACTCACATCCATGATGGACAACACCTCTCACCCCCTGCACCAGACTGTAGAGGAGCTGAGCAGCTCCTTCAGTCAAAGACTTAGACACCCAGTCTGTAAGAAGGAGCGCTACCGCAGGTCATTCATTCCTGCTGCCACCAGACTCTATAATACTGCACTATAACAACAATAACTCCTGTAAAAACCAATAACTCCTGTAAAAACCACTGTGCAGCTATATTATAGTTTTTTATTTATTGACTGTGCAATATCCTGTGCAATATGCTGAATGTGCAATATTTCTCCACCTGTATATAAGCCATCCTGATTGTACATATTTTTACTTCTTATTATTATTTTGTTTTTCATTGTGTGTGATACATGTACACTTGCACCTTAATCCTATTTATCTTGATATAATGTATGTACCTGGATATACTGTATATATATTGTTATTCTTAGTGCACCTTTTTCCTCCTTGTTTGCACCTTCTGTAACTTCTATGCCAATATGTTATTTCTCTGCTGTAAGATCAATAAAGTTCATCTAATCTGAGTTTTGTGTCATTTGGAGCTGTTCTTTATGGTATGCCAGCATTCATAACATGTAGGCGAATCACTGACCCCCAAACATCAGCAGTAAAGAAAAAAAAAAAGTGGGATACATCACACTTAAAAATGTGCAAAACCCCCAAGGGTCAGGGACTCTCCCACCACAGTCTCCTGAAATCCTGTGGGAAACACTGTGGTCCATGGTTGGTCGTTGGCTGGTCCTCGGGTGGTCCTCGGGTGGTCCATGGCTGGTCCAAAGTTGGTCCATGGGTGGTCTAAGGTTGGTCCTTGGCTGGTCCTTGGTCGGTCCTTCGTTGGTTCTTGGGTAGTCCTTGGCTGGTCCATGGTTGGTCCAATTATGGTACTAGGCTGGTCCTAGGCTGGTCCTTGGATGGTTATTGGTTGGTCCTCGGCTGGTCCTTGGTTGATGCTTGGCTTGTCCTTTGTTGGTCATTTGTTAGTCCTTCGCCTTTCCTTGGCTGGTCTATGACTGGTCCTTGATTGGTCCTTCGCTGGTCTTTTGCTAGTCCATGGCTGCTCGTTAATTGGTCCTAAGTTGATCTTTGGCTAGTGCTTGATGGGTTTTTGATTGACCCTTGGCCGCTCCTTGATTGTTCCTTGGTTGGTCCCCACTTTCCTTGGATGGTCCTAGGCTAGTCCATTGCTGGTCCTTGACTGGTTAATGGCTGTTCCTTGGTTTGTCCTTGGCTGGTCCATGGGTAGTCCATGTCCGGTCCTTGCTTTTCCTTGGATGGTCCTTGGCTATTCCTTAATTGATCCTAAGATTGCCCTGGGTTGCTCCTTGATTGGTCCTTGGCTGCTCCTTGATTGGTCCTTGGCCGGTACAGTGCCGGTTCTTCGCTAGTCTTTGGTTAGTCCTTTTCTGGTCCACAGCCAGTCCTTGGCTGGTCCTTGGTTGGTCTTTCACCAGCCAAGTGAAGTGGGGACCAGCCAAGGACCAACCAAGAACCAGCCAAGGACGAGCCACGGACAATCCAAGGACCAAGAAGGGACCAACCAAGGAGCAGCCCAGGACCGGCCATGGATCAGCCAATGACCGGCAGTGGACCAGCCAAGGAAAAATCAAGGGGCAGCCAAGGACCAATCAAGGAGCAGCCAAGGGCAAGGTAAGGAAAAACCAAGGACCAACCAAGGAACGGCCAAGGACAATCCAAGGGAAAGCAAGCACCAACCATGGACTAACCATGGACCAGCCAAGGACAAACCAAAGACAAGCCAAGGACCAGCCATTGAACAGCCAAGGACCAGCGATTGACTAGCCAATGACCAACAATGGACCACCCAAGGACCAGCCAAGGACTACCCAAGAACCAACCAAGGACCAGCCAAGGACTGGCCATGGACCGGCCAAGGACCAACCAAGGACAAACCATGGACACACCTAGGACCAGCCTAGTACCAACAATGGACCAACCATGGACCAGCCAAGGACTAACCAAGAACCAGCCAAGTACCAACCAAGGACCACTAATAGACTAGCCAAGGAAAGGCCAAGGACCAACCAAGGACCGGCCAATGACCAACCATAGACTAGCTAAGGACCAGTCGCGGACCAACCAAGGACCAACCACCAGGGACCAACAAAGGACATTCCAAAGCCCAGCCAGAGACTGGCTGTGGATCAGCCACTGACCAGCAAAGGACCGGCCGTGGACCAGCAAAGGACCGGCCGTGGACCAGCCAAGGACCTATCAAGGAGCAGCCAAGGTCAAGCTAAGGACCAACCATGGACCAACCAAGGACCAACCAAGGTAAAAACCATGGACAAACCAAGGACAAGTAATGGACCAGCCTAGTACCAACAATGGATCAACTGTGGACCACCCAAAAACCAACCAAGGACCAGTCGTGGACCAACCAAGAACAAACCAAGAACCAGCCAAGGACCAACCAAGGACCAGCCAAGGAAAGTTGGGACCAACCAAGAACCAGCCAAGGTAAGTAATAATAATAATAATAATAATAATAAATCCAATTTGTACCGCACTTTTCATTAATAAAAATCTCAAAGTGCTACACAGTGCAAATAAAATCAAAGATAAAAATCATGTGGAGGCAGAATAGGCTTGCTTAAATAAAAAAGTCTTCAAGCCTCTTTTAAAATCATTCAGTGGTTGTGGAGCTCTCAGATGATCTGGGAGAGAGTTCCAGAGACGGGGGGCAGCGACAGCGAAGGCCCGATCTCCCATGGACCTTAATCTGGAGCGAGGAAGGTGAAGGAAGTTGCAGTCTTGTGATCGAAGAGATCTGGTGGAGGAATGTGGAGTGAGAAGGTCCTTCAGATAATCCGGTGAGGATCCGTTTAAACACTGATGGGTGATGAGCGCGATTTTGTATTGAATTCTGCAGGTGATGGGAAGCCAGTGAAGGTCATGCAGAATAGGTGTAATATGGGCAGATTTGCGGGCCCTCAAGAGAATCCTGGCTGCGCTGTTTTGAATGTATTGGAGCTTCTGAAGATGTTTTTTATGGATTCCAACAAACAGAGAGTTGCAGTAGTCTAACCTGGAGGAGACAAATGCATGAACGAGAGTCTCAGCATCAGAAAAAGAAAGAAACGGACGAATTTTGGAGATATTACGAAGATGAAGGAAACAGATTTTAGACAGATGCTTAATGTGATTTTCAAAAGTAAGTTGAGAATCCATTCTAACTCCAAGATTTGTAACTATGGTGGAAAAGGGGATGTCTTGTCCAGAAAAGAAAACAGTCGTCATAGTTGAAAATTGAACCTGGTGAGGTGTTCCGATCAGCATGGCCTCAGTTTTGGAGCAGTTTAACTGAAGGACATTTTGAGTCATCCACTTCCTTATCTCCTCCAGGCAGGTAGTGAAAGCATTAAGTGAAGATGGTGATGATGCTCCAGTTCTAATATAAAGTTGTATATCGTTGGCGTAGCAGTGAAAGGAGATGTTATATCGATTTATGATTTGACCCAAAGGCAGCATGTAAAGGGAAAACAGCAGGGGCCCTAATACTGACCCCTGTGGGACACCACAGGAGACAGAGAAAGCCTGGGACTTGGCCTTGCCGAGGCTAACACATTCCAGCCGATTGGAGAGAAAAGATTTAAACCAGTCCAGAACGGTGTCACAGAGACCGACCTCCACATGAAGACGGTGTAGTAGGATGTTATGGTCCACAGTGTCAAAGGCTGCAGTTAGATCAAGGAGAACAAGGAGAGATGTAGACCCAGCATCAGCTGCCATGTAGATGTCATTGGTAACTCTCAGCAAAGCGGTCTCAGTGCTGTGAGCAGAACGAAACCCAGACTGAAATTTCTCGTACAGGGAGTTTTGTTCTAGATGAAGCTGCAGCTGAGCGGCAACAGCTTTTTCCAGCACTTTTGACAGAAAAGGAAGATGTGAAATTGGGCGGTAATTGGAAAGAATATCTGGATCCAGGGTAGATTTCTTTAGAAGAGGTTTAATGATGGCTGTTTTAAGAGGCAATGGAACATGACCAGATTTCAGTGATTTGTTTATTATTTGTGTGATTAACGGACTTATTGCAGCATGATTAGATTTTATGAGTGATGAGGGGCAGGGATCCAGGGCACAAGATGAAGGCTTCATTTTCTTGAGGATGTTCTCCACTTCACTCTTTGCAACTTCATCAAAGCAGCTCATGCACCCATGGTGTACAAGGGTAGATGGCAGCCGAAGATCAGGAAGGCTGTGGAGCTGAGATCTAATAGAATTAACTTTGTTTTTGAAGAATGAGAGAAACAGATTGCATTTTTCAGTCGAATCCTCATCCTCAGTTTGTTGATTGGGATGGAGATGTTTTATTGTCGAGAAAAGCTGTTTGGAATTTCCCGGACAGCTGTTGATAATGTTGGAATAATACTTAGACCGTGCTTCCTTAAGAGAAAAGGCATAAGCTTTCTGATGTTCCTTATATGCCTACTTGTGTACAGAGAGACCTGATTTTTTTACATGTCTCTCGATAGCACGTCCAACGGCTTTCATGTTCCGCAGCTCATCGTTGTACCAAGGAGCTGAGCGGCAGAATGACACCAGCCTCGACTTCAGTGGAGCATGGAGCTCCAGAAGCTCCTGGAGAGATTGGTTGTAGTAATCCACAGAGTCAGTTACAGAAGAATGATTGACAGCAGTCAAGGAATGAAAAGCAGAAGACAAAGCCCCAGGGAAGATATTTTTCAAATCGCGGAACTGAATAAGACGTTTAGATTTTGGAGCAGACGGTGGGTAAGTGGGTAAGAAACAACGACTTGCCAAGAACCAGCCAAGGACCAACCAAGAACAAACCTTGGAGCAGCAAAGGCCGAACCAAGGACCAACATATGATCAGTCAAGGACCAACCAAGGATCAATCGAAGACAGCCAAGTACCAATCAAGGACCAGCCAAGTGCTTGCTAAGGACCAACCCAGAAGCAGCCAAGGACCAACCAAGGAGCAGCAAAGGATATACAAAATACCAACCAAGGACCAACCCAGAAGCAGCCAAGGACCAACCAAGGAGCAGCAAAGGATATGCAAAATACCAACCAAGTAAAAGCCTAGGACCAGCCATGGACTAGCCAAGGAGCAGACAAGGATCATCCATGCACCAGAAAAGTAGGGACCAACCATGGACTAACCATGGACCAGCAAAGGACAAACCAAAGACAAGCCAAGGACCAGCCATTGAACAGCCAAGGACCAGCGATCGACTAGCCAATGACCAACCATGGACCACCCAAGGACCAGCCAAGGACCAACTATGGATCAACTGTGCAATGACCAACAATGGACAAACCATGGACCAGCCAAGGACTACCCAAGAACCAACCAAGGACCAGCCAAGGACTGGCCATGGACCGGCCAAGGACCAACCAAGGACAAACCATGGACCAACCAAGGACAAGCCATGGACCAGCCTAGTACCAACAATGGACCAACCATGGACCAGCCAAGGACCAACCAAGAACCAGCCAAGTACCAACCAAGGACCACTAATAGACTAGTCAAGGAAAGGCCAAGGACCAACCATAGACTAGCTAAGGACCAGTCGCGGACCAACCAAGGTAAAAACCATGGACAAACCAAGGACAAGTAATGGACCAGCCTAGTACCAACAATGGATCAACTGAGGACCACCCAAAAACCAACCAAGGACCAGTCGTGGACCAACCAAGAACAAACCAAGAACCAGCCAAGGACCAACCAAGGACCAGCCAAGGAAAGTTGGGACCAAGCAAGAACCAGCCAAGGTAAGTGGGTAAGAAACAACGACTTGCCAAGAACCAGCCAAGGACCAACCAAGAACAAACCTTGGAGCAGCAAAGGCCTAACCAAGGACCAACATATGATCAGTCAAGGACCAACCAAGGATCAATCGAAGACAGCCAAGTACCAATCAAGGACCAGCCAAGTGCTTGCTAAGGACCAACCCAGAAGCAGCCAAGGACCAACCAAAGAGCAGCAAAGGATATACAAAATACCAACCAAGGACCAACCCAGAAGCAGCCAAGGACCAACCAAGGAGCAGCAAAGGATATGCAAAATACCAACCAAGGAAAAGCCTAGGACCAGCCATGGACTAGCCAAGGAGCAGACAAGGATCATCCATGCACCAGAAAAGTAGGGACCAACTAAGGACCAATCAGGGACCAACCAAGGACAAACCAAGGACCAGCCCAGGACTGGCCATGCGCCAGCCAAGGATAAACCAAGGACAAACCAAGGACAAACCATGGACCAACCAAAGACCAGCCTTGGACCAGCCTAGTACCAACAATGGACAAACCATGGACCAGCCAAGGACTACCCAAGAACCAACCAAGGACCAGCCAAGGACAGGCCATGGACCGGCCAAGGACCAACCAAGGACAAACCATGGACCAACCAAGGACCAGCCTAGGACCAGCCTAGTACCAACAATGGACCAACCATGGACAAGCCAAGGACTAACCAAGAACCAGCCAAGTACCAACCAAGGACCATTCTTGGACCAACCAAGAACCAACCAAGAACCAGCCAAGGACAAACCAAGGACCAACCAAGGACCAGCCAAGGACCTACCAAGGACATGCCAAGGACCTACCAAGGACATGCCAAGGACCTACCAAGGACCAACCAAGGACAGACCATGGACCAGCCAAGGACCAACCGAGTGCCAACCAAGGACTAAACAAGAACCAACCAAGGGACAATCAAGGACCTGCCAAATACCAACTAAGGATCATCCAAGCACAAGCACAGGATAGTGGGGACCAGCCATGGACCAGCCTAGTACCAACAATGGACCAACCATGGACCAACCAAGAACCAACCAAGGACCACTAATAGACTAGTCAAGGAAAGGCCAAGGACCAACCATAGACTAGCTAAGGACCAGTCGCGGACCAACCAAGGTAAAAACCATGGACAAACCAAGGACAAGTAATGGACCAGCCTAGTACCAACAATGGATCAACTGTGGACCACCCAAAAACCAACCAAGGACCAGTCGTGGACCAACCAAGAACAAACCAAGAACCAGCCAAGGACCAACCAAGGACCAGCCAAGGAAAGTTGGGACCAAGCAAGAACCAGCCAAGGTAAGTGGGTAAGAAACAACGACTTGCCAAGAACCAGCCAAGGACCAACCAAGAACAAACCTTGGAGCAGCAAAGGCCTAACCAAGGACCAACATATGATCAGTCAAGGACCAACCAAGGATCAATCGAAGACAGCCAAGTACCAATCAAGGACCAGCCAAGTGCTTGCTAAGGACCAACCCAGAAGCAGCCAAGGACCAACCAAAGAGCAGCAAAGGATATACAAAATACCAACCAAGGACCAACCCAGAAGCAGCCAAGGACCAACCAAGGAGCAGCAAAGGATATGCAAAATACCAACCAAGGAAAAGCCTAGGACCAGCCATGGACTAGCCAAGGAGCAGACAAGGATCATCCATGCACCAGAAAAGTAGGGACCAACTAAGGACCAATCAGGGACCAACCAAGGACAAACCAAGGACCAGCCCAGGACTGGCCATGCGCCAGCCAAGGATAAACCAAGGACAAACCATGGACCAACCAAAGATCAGCCTTGGACCAGCCTAGTACCAACAATGGACAAACCATGGACCAGCCAAGGACTACCCAAGAACCAACCAAGGACCAGCCAAGGACAGGCCATGGACCGGCCAAGGACCAACCAAGGACCAGCCAAGGAAAGTTGGGACCAAGCAAGAACCAGCCAAGGTAAGTGGGTAAGAAACAACGACTTGCCAAGAACCAGCCAAGGACCAACCAAGAACAAACCTTGGAGCAGCAAAGGCCTAACCAAGGACCAACATATGATCAGTCAAGGACCAACCAAGGATCAATCGAAGACAGCCAAGTACCAATCAAGGACCAGCCAAGTGCTTGCTAAGGACCAACCCAGAAGCAGCCAAGGACCAACCAAAGAGCAGCAAAGGATATACAAAATACCAACCAAGGACCAACCCAGAAGCAGCCAAGGACCAACCAAGGAGCAGCAAAGGATATGCAAAATACCAACCAAGGAAAAGCCTAGGACCAGCCATGGACTAGCCAAGGAGCAGACAAGGATCATCCATGCACCAGAAAAGTAGGGACCAACTAAGGACCAATCAGGGACCAACCAAGGACAAACCAAGGACCAGCCCAGGACTGGCCATGCGCCAGCCAAGGATAAACCAAGGACAAACCATGGACCAACCAAAGACCAGCCTTGGACCAGCCTAGTACCAACAATGGACAAACCATGGACCAGCCAAGGACTACCCAAGAACCAACCAAGGACCAGCCAAGGACAGGCCATGGACCGGCCAAGGACCAACCAAGGACAAACCATGGACCAACCAAGGACCAGCCTAGGACCAGCCTAGTACCAACAATGGACCAACCATGGACAAGCCAAGGACTAACCAAGAACCAGCCAAGTACCAACCAAGGACCATTCTTGGACCAACCAAGAACCAACCAAGAACCAGCCAAGGACAAACCAAGGACCAACCAAGGACCAGCCAAGGACCTACCAAGGACATGCCAAGGACCTACCAAGGACATGCCAAGGACCTACCAAGGACCAACCAAGGACAGACCATGGACCAGCCAAGGACCAACCGAGTGCCAACCAAGGACTAAACAAGAACCAACCAAGGGACAATCAAGGACCTGCCAAATACCAACCAAGGATCATCCAAGCACAAGCACAGGATAGTGGGGACCAGCCATGGACCAGCCTAGTACCAACAATGGACCAACCATGGACCAGCCAAGGACTGCCCAAGAACCAACCAAGGACCAGCCAAGGACCAACCAAGAACCAGCCAAGCATGACCAAGGACAATCCAAGGACCAACCAGGGCCAACCAAGGACAAACCAAGGACCAGCCCAGGACCGGCCATGGAAGAGCCAAGGACCAGCCTAGTACCAACCATGGACCAGCCAAGGAATACTAAAGACAAAACCTAGTAGCAGCCAAGAGGCAGCCAAGGATCAACCAAGGACCAAATAAGGAGCAGCCATGGACAAACAAAGGACCAACCAAGGAGGAGCCAAGGACCAACCATGCACAAGCCAAGGAAATTGTGGACCAGCCATGGACCAGCCTAGTACCAACCATGGACCAGCCAAGGACTACATAAGAACCAACCAAGTACCAGCCAAACACGACCAAGGACAATCCAAAGACCAACCAAGGCCAACCAAGGACAAACCAAGGACCAGCCCAGGACCGGCCATGGAAGAGCCAATGACCAGCCTAGTACCAACCATGTACCAGCCAAGGAATACAAAAGACAAAACCCTAACTAACCTAACTAACTAACCCTAACCAATTAATGAGCAGCCATGGACCAATTAACAAGCAGCCATGGACAGGCTAAGGACCAACTAAAAAGGAGCCAAGGACCAACCACGGACCAGCCAAATACCAACCAAGGAAAAGCCCAGCACCAGCCATGGACTAGCCAAGGTGCAGCCAAGGATCATCCAAGTACCAACCAATCACCAGCCAAGTAAAGTGGGGACCAACCAAGGATTAGCCATGGACCAGCCTAGGACCAGCGTGGTAACACCAATGGACCAAACATGGACCTAGGGCTGGGTATAATTAAAAAAATTTCGGTGCCGGTACTAATACCGATACCTTCACCTCAATACCGGTTCCTGAACGATACTTTTTTCGATACCAGTTTTATAATATAACATATAATAGAGTACAAACCTTGAGTTTTATTTTAAGCTCTGATCTTTCCATTTACATTTTTCCTCTTAAAAAAAAATTTGTTTCAGTGAAGAAGAACAGTTGCAAACAAGTCAGTGTCTAACAGTTACATTGTGAGGACCTTTTTACCTTGCAGTTTTTCTTTAGAAAAATTTACATGTCTGCTTTCTCAGGAAACAAACAAGCCCATTGAATGGGATCCTACTGAAAGCACACCGCTGGTATGTGGGGTTCTGAGCGGCTCTGACAGAAATAATATTGGAAGGCAGGATTGTTATCTGGATGAACTGACTGCACAGATTAAGTTTTCAGGTGGATTTTCCCACTTAAAAACATAAAACTACTGTATTCACACTGATCACAGCAAATATAGCTGCCAGGCAAATAAACGATAGAGTAGCTCCGCCCAACGCGCGTCAGAGAGCCAGAGCAGCAAAGCTGCTTCAGCCGTGCATCAGAAACTGGTACAAGCAGCAAAAAGGAAGCAGCAGACGCAATTTTGCTGCTCTTGCTGTGTCCGGTGTGAAAGCAGCTTGATTCACTCCGCTCTGGCTTTGCACTGCCCACGGGCTGCTAAGAGGAGGATGACCGCGAGGCTGCGGTCCGCTCTTCTTGCAGTCAAACACAGAGCAACTTTCTGCTCTTAAATTGTTTCCGTGCCGATGTATTGTATTGCGCACTATTGGCATCAGTCTTAATAAAGTGAAGCCTCACTTTTGACATGGGGGGCATTTTAAAGGGGTTCCACGACACTCGCAACCAGTTCACAACAGTTACACATAAACCCTGGCTGTAGGCGTGACCACCTATGTATTTTTCCTGGAAGATGCAATCACGTTAAGTGTTACAGCCAATCACCGAAACTTGGCACCGAAATACGAGGCATGTTTCGATACTCTGTAAAACCGAAGCATTTCAGTCGGTACCATAAAAGAACCGATGTTCGGTACCCGGCCCTACACTGACCAGCCAAGGACTAACCAAGGACTACCCAAGGACCAGCCAAGGACCAAATAAGGAAGGGTCAAGGACCAACCATGGACTAGCCAAGGACCAGCCAAGGAACAACCAAGGACCAACCAAAGGCCAACAAGAACCAGTCGCAGACCAACCATGGGCTAGCCAAGGAAAAGCAAAGGACCAACCATCGACCAACCATGGACCAGCATAGTACCAACCATGAATAAACCATGGACCAGCCAAGGAATACCCAAGAACCAACCAAGGACCAGCCAAGGACAAACCATCGACTAGCCAAGGACCAGCCAAGGAAAAACCAAGGATCAACCAAGGACCAACCATGGACTAGCCAAGGACCAACTAGGACCAAAAATGGACCAACCATGGAACAGCCAAGAACCAGTCTTGGACCAACCAAGAACCAGTCAAGGACTAACAAAGAACCAACCAATGACCAGCCAAGGACAAACCAAGGACAAACCAAATTCCAACCAAGGATCAATCAAGGACCAACCAAGGGACAATCAAGGAGCAGCCAAGGACCAATCAAGGAGCAGCCAATGGCAAGTTAAGGATCAACCAAGGACCAACCAAGGAACAGCAAAGGACCATCCAAGGGAAAGCAAGGACCAGACAAGGACCAACCAAGAACCAGCCAAGGACCATTCAAGGAAAGTGGGAACCAACCAAGGACCAATCAAGGAGTAGCCAATGGTCAACTAAGGACCAACCCAGGACCAGCCAAGGACAAACCAAGGATCAATAATGAGCAGCCATGGACAAGCAAAGGACCAGCAAAGGACCAATCAAGGACCACTAATAGACTACCCAAGGAAAGGCCAAGGACCAACCAAGGACCAGCCAAGGACATACCAAGCACCAATCAGGGACCAACCAAGGACAAACCATGGACAAGCCAAGGACCAACCAAGGACAAACCATGGACCAGCCAAGGACCAACCAAGGATCAATCAAGGACTAACCAAGTGTCAATCAAGGAGCAGCCAAGTGCTTGCTAAGGACCAACCAAGAAGCAGCCAAGGACCAGATAAAGGAGCAGCGAAGAAAATTGGGGACAAACCACGGATCAGCCAAGGAAAGTGGGGACCAACCAAGGACTAGCCAAGAACCAACCAAGGACCAGCCAAAGCAAGGACTATCCAGGAACCAATCAAGGACCAGACCATGACCAGCCGTGGTTTAGCCAAGGAACAGCCAAAGAGCCGTGGACCAGCCAAGGACTGGCCAAGGACCAATCAAGGAGCTGCCAAGGGTGGGCTAAGGACCAAACAAGGAACAGCCAAAGACCATCAAAGGTAAAGCAAGGACCAGCCATGGACTATCCCTGGACAAACCAAGGACCAGCAATTGAAAAGTCAAGGACCAGCGATAGACTAGCCCAGGACCATCCAAGGAAAATGAGGACAAACCAAGGGCCAATCAAGGAATAGCCAAGGGTCAACAAAGGATCAACACAGGACCAGCCAAGGACCAATTAACAAGCAGCCATGGACAAACAAAGGACCAGCCAAGGACTACATAAGAACCAAGCAAGTACCAGCCAAGCACGACCAAGGACAATCCAAAGAACAACTAAGGCCAACCAAGGACAAACCAAGGACCAGCCCAGGACCGGCCATGGAAGAGCCAATGACCAGCCTAGTACCAACCATGTACCAGCCAAGGAATACAAAAGACAAAACCTAGTACCAGCCAAGAGGCAGCCAAGGATCAACCAAGGACCAATTAATGAGCAGCCATGGACCAATTAACAAGCAGCCATGGACAGGCTAAGGACAAACTAAAAAGGAGCCAAGGACCAACCACGGACCAGCCAAATACCAACCAAGGAAAAGCCCAGCACCAGCCATGGACTAGCCAAGGTGCAGCCAAGGATCATCCAAGTACCAACCAATCACCAGCCAAGTAAAGTGGGGACCAACCAAGGATTAGCCATGGACCAGCCTAGGACCAGCGTGGTAACACCAATGGACCAAACATGGACCTAGGGCTGGGTATAATTAAAAAATTTTCGGTGCCGGTACTAATACCGATACCTTCACCTCAATACCGGTTCCTGAACGATACTTTTTTCGATACCAGTTTTATAATATAACATATAATAGAGTACAAACCTTGAGTTTTATTTTAAGCTCTGATCTTTCAATTTACATTTTTCCTCTTAAAAAAAAAATTGTTTCAGTGAAGAAGAACAGTTGCAAATAAGTCAGTGTCTAACAGTTACATTGTGAGGACCTTTTTACCTTGCAGTTTTTGTTTAGAAAAATTTACATGTCTGCTTTCTCAGGAAACAAACAAGCCCATTGAATGGGATCCTACTGAAAGCACACCGCTGGTATGTGGGGTTCTGAGCGGCTCTGACAGAAATAATATTGGAAGGCAGGATTGTTATCTGGATGAACTGACTGCACAGATTAAGTTTTCAGGTGGATTTTCCCACTTAAAAACATAAAACTACTGTATTCACACTGATCACAGCAAATATAGCTGCCAGGCAAATAAACGATAGAGTAGCTCCGCCAAACGCGCGTCAGAGAGCCAGAGCAGCAAAGCTGCTTCAGCCGTGCATCAGAAACTGGTACAAGCAGCAAAAAGGAAGCAGCAGACGCAATTTTGCTGCTCTTGCTGTGTCCGGTGTGAAAGCAGCTTGATTCACTCCGCTCTGGCTTTGCACTGCCCACGGGCTGCTAAGAGGAGGATGACCGCGAGGCTGCGGTCCGCTCTTCTTGCAGTCAAACACCGAGCAACTTTCTGCTCTTAAATTGTTTCCGTGCCGATGTATTGTATTGCGCACTATTGGCATCAGTCTTAATAAAGTGAAGCCTCACTTTTGACATGGGGGGCATTTTAAAGGGGTTCCACGACACTCGCAACCAGTTCACAACAGTTACACATAAACCCTGGCTGTAGGCATGACCACCTATGTATTTTTCCTGGAAGATGCAATCACGTTAAGTGTTACAGCCAATCACCGAAACTTGGCACCGAAATACGAGGCATGTTTCGATACTCTGTAAAACCGAAGCATTTCAGTCGGTTCCATAAAAGAACCGATGTTCGGTACCCAGCCCTACACTGACCAGCCAAGGACTACCCAAGGACTACCCAAGGACCAGCCAAGGACCAAATAAGGAAGGGTCAAGGACCAACCATGGACTAGCCAAGGACCAGCCAAGGAACAACCAAGGACCAACCAAGGGCCAACAAGAACCAGTCGCAGACCAACCATGGGCTAGCCAAGGAAAAGCAAAGGACCAACCATCGACCAACCATGGACCAGCATAGTACCAACCATGAATAAACCATGGACCAGTCAAGGAATACCCAAGAACCAACCAAGGACCAGCCAAGGACAAACCATCGACTAGCCAAGGACCAGCCAAGGAAAAACCAAGGATCAACCAAGGACCAACCATGGACTAGCCAAGGACCAACTAGGACCAAAAATGGACCAACCATGGAACAGCCAAGAACCAGTCTTGGACCAACCAAGAACCAGTCAAGGACTAACCAAGGACCAACCAAAGACCAAGAAAGGGCCAACCAAGGATCAATCAAGGACTAACCAAGGGTCAATCAAGGAGCAGCCAAGTGCTTGCTAAAGACCAACCAAGAAGCAGCCAACAACCAACCAAGGAGTAGCCAAGGACCAACCAAGGAGCAGCCAAGGACCTGCCAAATTCCAACCACGGAAATGCCTAGGACCAGCCATGGATTACCAAGGAGCAGCCAAGGATCATCCCAGGACCAGACATGCACAAGCAAAGGAAAGTGGGGAACAGCCAAGGACAAACCAAGGACCAGCCAAAGACCAACCAAGAACCAGCCCAGGACGAGCCAAGGAACAGCCTAGGACCAGCCTAGTAGCAACCATGGACAAACCATGGACCAGCCAAGGAAAGCCCAAGACAAAACCTAGTACCAGCCAAGAGGCAGCCAAGGGTTAACCACGGACCAACCCAGGACCAGCCAAGGACCAACCAAGGACCAATCAATGAGCAGCCATGGAAAAGCAAAGGAATACCCAAGAAAAAAAGCTAAGGTGAGCTAAGGACCAAAGAAGAGAAAGCCAAGGACCATCATAGAATCACTTAAGGGAAAGCAAGGATCAGCCATGGACTACCCACGGACAAGCCAAGGACAAACCAAGGACCAGCCAAGGACCAGCCAAGGACCAATTAACAACCAGCCATGGACAAGCAAAGGACCAGCCAAGGACCAATCAAGGAGCAGCCAATGGCAAGCTAAGGACCAACCAAGGAACAGCCAAGGACCATCCAATGTAATGCAAGGACCAGCAAAGGAAAAACCAAGGACCAGCCATTGACCAGCCAAGGACCAGCGATGGACTAGCCAAGGAGCATTCAAGTAAAGTGGGAACCAACCAAGGACCAATCAAGGAGTAGGCAAGGATCAACCAAGGACCAACCCAGGACCAGCCAAGGATCAATTAATGAGCAACCATGTACAAGCAAAGGACCAGCCAAGGACCAATCTAGGGCCAATAATAGACTAGCAAAGCAAAGGCCAAGGACAAACTAAGGACCAGCCAAGGACCAACCATGGACTAGCCAAGGACCAGCCAAGAACCAAACAAGGACCAGTTGCGGACCTACTAAGGACCAACCAAGGAAAGTGGGGAACAACCAAGGACTAGCCAAAGACCAGCCAAGGACCAAACAAGGACAAACCATGGACCAGCCAAAGACGAAACAAGGACAAACCATGTAAGAGCCAAGGACCAACCAACGATCAATCAAGGAGCAGCCTAGGACCAATCAAGGACCAGCCAAGTGCTTGCTAAGGACCAACCAAGGAGAAGCTAAGGACCAACCAAGGAGAAGCCAAGGACAAACCAAGGAGCACCAAGGACCAACCAAGGAGCAGCCAAGGACCAACCAAGGACGAGCCAAGGACAAACCAAGGACAAACCAAGGAACCAGCCCAGGACCGGCCATGGAACAGCCTAGGACCAGCCTAGTACCAACCATGGACCAGCGAAAGAATACCCAAGAAAAAAACCTAGTACCAGCCAAGAGGCTGCGGTCAAGCAAGGACAAACCCAGGGCCAGCCAAGGACCAACCAAGGACAAATAAACGAGCAGCCATGGAAAAGCAAAGGACCAACCAAGGAGCAGCCAAGGACCAGATAAAGGAGCAGTTAAGGAATTTGGGGACAAACCACGGATCAGCCAAGGAAAGTGGGGACCAACCAAGGACTAGCCAAGAACCAACCAAGGACCAGCCAAAGCCGAAGCAAGGACTATCCAGGAACCAATCAAGGACCAACAGAGGACCAGACCATGACCAGCCGTGGTTTAGCCAAGGAACAGCCAAAGAGCCGTGGACCAGCCAAGGACCAATCAAGGAGCTGCCAAGGGTGGGCTAAGGACCAAACAAGGAACAGCCAAAGACCATCAATGGTAAAGCAAGGACCAGCCATGGACTACCCCTGGACAAACCAAGGACCAGCTATTGAAAAGTCAAGGACCAGCGATAGACTAGCCCAGGACCATCCAAGGAAAATGAGGACAAACCAAGGGCCAATCAAGGAATAGCCAAGGGTCAACAAAGGACCAACACAGGACCAGCCAAGGACCAATTAACAAGCAGCCATGGACAAACAAAGGACCAGCCAAGGACAAACAAAGGACCAGCCAAGGACAAACCTAGGACCAGCCATTGACCAGCCAAAAACCATGATGGACTAGTAAAGGACCATTCAAGGAAAGTGGGGACCAACCAAAGGCCAATCAAGGAGTAACCAAGGGTAAACCAAGAACCAACCCAGGACCAGCCAAAGACCAACCAAGGATCAATTGTCGGGCAGCCATGGACAAGCAAAGGACCAGCCAAGGACCAATCAAGGACCAGTAATAGACTAGCCAAGGAGAGGCCAAGGAAAAACAAAGGACCAGCCAAGGACCAACCATAGACTAGCCAAGAACAAACCAAGGAACAGTCGCGGACCTACCAAGGACCAAAAAAGAACAAGCCAAGGACTAACCAAGGACCAACCAAGGAAAGTGGGGACCAACCAGGACTAGCCAAGAACCAACCAAGGAACAGCCAAGGACCACCCAAGGACAAACCACGAACCAGCCAAGGACCAACCAAGGATAAACCATGGACCAGCCATGGACCAACCAAGGAGCAGCCAAGGACCACCAAAGGACCAGCCAAGGAAAGTGGGGACCAACCAAGGACCAGCCAAAAACCAACCAAGGACCAGCCAAAGACCAGGCAAGGACCATCCAGGGACCAGCCCAGGACTGGCCGCGTTATAGCCAAGGACCAGCCAAAGAGCTGTGGACCAGCCAATGACCGGCCAATGACCAATCAAGGACAAACCAAGGACCAGCCAAGGACCAGCCATTGAAAAGCCAAGGACCAGCCGAGGACAAACCAAGGACCAGACAATGGCAAGCTAAGGACCAACCAAGGACCAACTAAGGAACAGCCAAGGACCATCCAAGGCAAAGCAAGGACCAGCCAAGGATAAACCAAGGACCAACCAAGGAACAGCCATGGAAAGTGGAAACCAACCATGGACCAATCAAGGAGTAGCCAAGGGTCAACCAAGGACCAACACAGGACCAGCCAAGGACAAACCAAGGATCAATTAACGAGCAGCCATGGACAAGCAAAGGACCAGCCAAGTACCAATCAAGGACCAGTCATAGACTAACCAAGGAAAGGCCAAGGAAATTCCAAGGACCAGCCAAAGACTAGCCAAGGACCATCCAAGGAAAGTAAGGACCAACCAAGGGCCAATCAAGGAGTAGGCAAGGGTCAAAAAAGGACCAACCCAGGACCAGTCAAGGAGTACCCAAGGACCAATTAACGAGCAGCGATGGACAAGCAAAGGACCAGCCAAGGAAAATTCAAGGAGCAGCCAATGGCAAGCTAAGGACCAGCCAGGGACAAACCAAGGACCAGCCATTGACCAGCAAAGGACCAGCCAAGGACCAGCGATGGACTAGCCAAGGACCTTTCAAGGAAAGTGGGGACAAACCAAGGACTAATTAAGGAGTATACAAGGGTCAACCAAGGACCAACCAGGGACCAGCCAACGACCAACCAATGACCAAACAAAGACCAGCCTAGGACAAACCATGGACCAACCATGGACAAAACATGTACCAGCCAAGGACTACCGAACAACCAACCAAGGACTGGCCAAGAAACAGCCAAGGACCAACCATGAAAAAGCCAAGGATCAAATAAGGACCAGTCAAGAACCAACCAAAGACCAATCTAGGGCCAATAATAGACTAGCAAAGCAAAGGCCAAGGACAAACTAAGGACCAGCCAAGGACCAACCATGGACTAGCCAAGGACCAGCCCAGAACCAAACAAGGACCAGTTGCGGACCTACTAAGGACCAACCAAGGAAAGTGGAGACCAACCAAGGACTAGCCAAGGACCAAACAAGGACAAACCATGGACCAGCCAAAGATGAAACAAGGACAAACCATGTAACAGCCAAGGACCAACCAATAATCAATCAAGGACCAATCAAGGACCAGCCAAGTGCTTGCTAAGGACCAACCAAGGAGAAGCCAAGGGCCAACCAAGGAGCACCAAGGACCAACCAAGGAGCAGCCAAGGACCAACCAAGGACGAGCCAAGGACAAACCAAGGAACCAGCCCAGGACCGGCCATGGAACAGCCTAGGACCAGCCTAGTACCAACCATGGACCAGCCAAAGAATACCCAAGAAAAAAACCTAGTACCAGCCAAGAGGCTGCCAAGGGTCAAGCAAGGACAAACCCAGGGCCAGCCAAGGACCAACCAAGGAGAAATAAACGAGCAGCCATGGAAAAGCAAAGGACCAACCAAGGAGCAGCCAAGGACCAGATAAAGGAGCAGCAAAAGAAATTGGGGACAAACCAAGGAGCAGCCAAGGAAAGTGGGGACCAACCAAGGACTAGCCAAGAACCAACCAAGGACCAATCAAGGAGTAGCCAAGGGTCAACCAAGGACCAACACAGGACCAGCAAAGGACAAACCAAGGATCAATTAACGAGCAGCCATGGACAAGCAAAGGACCAGCCAAGTACCAATCAAGGACCAGTCATAGACTAACCAAGGAAAGGCCAAGGAAATTCCAAGGACCAGCCAAGGACTAGCCAAGGACCATCCAAGGAAAGTGAGGACCAACCAAGGGCCAATCAAGGAGTAGGCAAGGGTCAACAAAGGACCAACCCAGGACCAGTCAAGGAGTACCCAAGGACCAATTAACGAGCAGCGATGGACAAGCAAAGGACCAGCCAAGGAAAATTCAAGGAGCAGCCAATGGCAAGCTAAGGACCAGCCAAGGACAAACCAAGGACCAGCCATTGACCAGCCAAGGACCAGCAATGGACTAGCCAAGGACCTTTCAAGGAAAGTGGGGACAAACCAAGGATTAATTAAGAAGTAGCCAAGGGTCAACCAAGGACCAACCAGGGACCAGCCAACGACCAACCAATGACCAAACAAAGACCAGCCTAGGACAAACCATGGACCAACCATGGACAAAACATGTACCAGCCAAGGACAAACCAAGGACCAATTGAGGAGCAGCCAAGTGCTTGCTAAGGACCAACCAAGGAGAAGCCAAGGACAAACTAATGAGCAGCCAAGGACCAACCAAGGAGCAGCCAAGGACCAACCAAGGAGCAGCCAAGGACAAACCAAGGACACGCTAGAGACCAACCAAGGACCAGCTAAGGACCAACCAAGGACCAGCCAAGAGACAGCCAAGGACGAGCCACGGATAGTCCTAGGAAATACCAAGGACCAACCAGGGATCAGCCCAGGACCAGCCGTGGACCAGCCAAGGGCCGGCTGTGACCGGCCAAGGACCAATCAAGGAGCAGCCAAGGACAAATCAAGGAGCAGCCGAGGACCAATTAAGGAGCAGCCAAGGGCAAGCTAAGGACCAACCAAGGAACAACCTAAGACCATCAAAGGAAAACGGGATCAATTACCGAGCAGCCATGGACAAGCAAAGGACCAGCCAAAAACCAATCAAGGACCAGTAATAGACTAGCCAAGGACCAACCAAGGACCAGCCAAGGAACCATGGACTAGCCAAGGACCAGCCAAGAACCAAACAACGACCAGTCGCGGACCTACCAAGGACAAACCAAGAACCAGCTAAGGACAATCCAAGGAAAGTGGGAACCAACCAAGGACTAGCCAAGAACCAACCAAGCACCAGCCAAGGACCAACCAAGGACAAACCATGGACTAGCCAAGGACCAACCAAGAACATACCATGGACCAGCCAAGGACCAACCAAGGATCAATCAAGGAGCAGCCAAAGGACCAATCGAGGAGCAGCCAAGTGCTTGCTAAGGACCAACCATGTAGAAGCCAAGGACCAACTAATGAGCAGCCAAGGACCAACCAAGGAGCAGCCAATGAGAAACCAAGGACAAGTTAAGGCCCAACCATGGACCAACCAAGCAGCAGCCAAGGACCAACCAAGGAGCAGTCAAGGACCAACCAAGGAGCAGCCAAGTACCAACCAAGGAGCAGCCAAGTACCAACCCAGGAGCAGCCAAGGACCAACCAAGGAAAAGCCTAGGACCAGCCATGGACTAGCCAAAGAGCAGCCAAGGATCATCCAAAGAGCAGCCATGCACCAGCCAAGGACCAACCAAGGACCAGCCAAGTACGAACCGCGGACAATCCAAGGACAAACCAAGGACCAACCAGGGACCAACCAAGGAGCAGCCAAGGACCAACCAAGGAGCAGCCAAGGACCAACCAAGGAGCAGCCAAGGACAAACCAAGGACCAGTTAAGGCCCAACCATGGACCAACCAAGCAGCAGCCAAGGACCAACCAAGGAGCAGTCAAGGACCAACCAAGGAGCAGCCAAGTACGAACGAAGGAGCAGCCAAGTACCAACCCAGGAGCAGCCAAGGAGCAACCAAGGAAAAGCCTAGGACCAGCCATGGACTAGCCAAAGAGCAGCCATGCACCAGCCAAGGACCAACCAAGGACCAGCCAAGTACGAACCACGGACAATCCAAGGACAAACCAATGAACAACCAGGGACCAACCAAGGAGCAGCCGTAGACCAACCAAGAGCATACCATGGACCAGCCAAGGACCAACCAAGGATCAATCAAGGAGCAGCCAAGGACCAATCGAGGAGCAGCCAAGTGCTTGCTAAGGACCAACCATGTAGAAGCCAAGGACCAACTAATGAGCAGCCAAGGACCAACCAAGGAGCAACCAAGGACAAACAAAGGACCAGCTAAGGACCAACCAAGGACCAGCTAAGGACCAACCAAGGACCAGCCAAGAAACAGCCAAGGACGAGCCACAGACAGTCCAAGGACAAACCAAGGACCAGCCCAAGACCAGCCAAGGAGAGTGGGGACCAACCAAGGACCAGCCAAGAACCAACCAAGGACAAGCCAAAGACCAGGCAAGGACCATCCAGGGACCAATCAAGGACCAACCAAGGACCAGCCCAGGACCTGCCGCGGTTTAGCCAAGGACCAGCCAAAGAGCCATTTACCAGCCAATGGCCGGCCAATGACCAATCAAGGACAAACCAAGGACCAGCCATTGAAAAGCCAAGGACCAGCCAAGGACAAACCAAGGACCAGCCAATGGCAAGCTAAGGACCAGCCAATGGCAAGCTAAGGACCAACCAAGTAACAGCCAAGGACCATCCAAGGCAAAGCAGGACCAACCAAGCACAAACCAAGGACCAACCAAGGACCAGCCATGGAAAGTGGAAACCAACCAAGGACCAATCAAGAAGTAGCCAAGGGTAAACCAAAGACCAACACAGGACCAGCCATTGACAAGCAAAGGACCAACCAAGTACCAATCAAGGACCAGTCATAGACTAACCAAGGAAAGGCCAAGGAAATTCCAAGGACCAGCCAAGGACTAGCCAAGGACCATCCAAGGAAAGTAAGGACCAACTAAAGGCCAATCAAGGAGCAGGCAAGGGTCAACAAAGGACCAACCCAGGACCAGCCAAGGACTACCCAAAGACCAATTAACGAGCAGTGATGGACAAGCCAAGGACCAGCCAAGGAAAATTCAAGGAGCAGCCAATGGCAAGCTAAGGACCAGCCAAAGACAAACCAAGGACCACCCATTGACCAGCCAAGGACCAGCGATGGACTAGCCAAGGACCTTTCAAGGAAAGTGGGGACAAATCAAGAACTAATTAAGGAGTAGCCAAGGGTCAACCAAGGACCAACCAGGGACCAGCCAAGGACCAACCAATGACCAAACAAAGACCAGCCTAGGACCAATTAAGGAGCAGCCAAGGGCAAGCTAAGGACCAAGCAAGGAACAACCAAAGGTCATCCAAGGAAAATCCAGGACCAGCTATGGACTACCCATGAACCAGCCAAGGACAAACCAAGAACCAGCCATTGACCAGCTAAGGACCAGCCAAGGACCAATCAAGGAGCAGCAAAGGGTTCAACCAAGTACCAACCAAAGACCAGTGAAGGACCAAACAAGGACCAATTAACGAGCAGCAAAGGACCAGCCAAGGACAAATCAAGGAAAAGCCTAGGACCAGCCATGGACTTGCCAAGGAGCAAGCGGTCCAGGACCAGCCGTGGACCAGCCAATTACCGGCCAAAGACCAATCAAGTTGCAGCCAAGGACCAACCAAGGACCAATTAACAAGCAGCCATGGACAAGCAAAGGACCAGCCAAGGAACAATCAAGGACCAGTCATAGACTAACCATGGAAAGGCCAAGGACCAGCCAAGGACCAGCCAAGGACCAACCAAGGACCAACATGAGACCAACAAGGGATCAAAGACAATAACTTCTGTTTTGTCTGCATTCAGAAGGAGAAAGTTAAGAGTCATCCAGGTTTTTATGTCTTCAAGACATGCCTGTAATCTATGTAATGGGTCAGCTTCATCTGGATTTATAGACAGATATAGCTGGGTATCATCAGCATAACAGTGAAAATCAATCCCATGCTGTCTAATAACTCTACCGATTGGGAGCATGTATAAAGAAAAGAGAATTGGTCTTAGCACTGATCCCTGTGGTACTCCACAGGTAACCTTTGAGCATGTTGAAGATCTGTCATTAACATGAACAAACTGAATTCAATCAGGTAGATAAGATTTAAACCAGTCTAGTGCTGTTCCTTTAATTCCAACAAAATATTCAAGTCTTTCTAAAAGAATATTTTGGTCAACTGTATCAAATGCAGTTCACATTGAAGGTGATAGCTTAAGAGCAGCCTTTAATGCTATCTTGCCTTTAATGCTAACCATGGACCAGCCATGGACCAACCATGGAACAGCCAAGAACCACCCAAGGACCAGTCTTGGACCAACCAAGAACCATCCAAGGACAAACCAAGGACCAACCAAGGACCAGCCAAGGACCTAACACGGACCAACCAATGACCAGCCAAGGACCAACCAAGGACAAACCAAATGCCAACGAAGGATCAATCAAGGACCAACCAAGGGACAATCAAGGAGCAGCCAAGGACCAATCAAGGAGCAGCCAATGGCAAGTTAAGGACCAACCAAGGAACAGCAAAGGACCATCCAAGGGAAAGCAAGGACCAGCCAAGGACAAACCAAGGACCAGCCAAGGACCATTCAATGAAAGTGGGGACCAACCAAGGACCAATCAAGGAGTAGCCAAGAACCAACCAAGGACCAGTTATAGTCTAGCCAAGGAAAGGCCAAGGACAATCCAAGGACCAGTTAAGGCCTAACCATGGACCACCCAAGCAGCAGCCAAGGACCAACCAAGGAGCAGTCAAGGACCAACCAAGGAGCAGCCAAGTACCAACCCAGGATCAATAGCGAGCAACCATGGACAAGCAAACGACCAGCAAAGGACCAATCAAGGACCACTAATAGACTAGCCAAGGAAAGGCCAAGGACCAACCAAGGGACAGCAAAGGACCATCCAAGGGAAAGCAAGGACCAGCCAAGGACTAACCAAGGACCAACCAAGGACCAGCCAGGGAAAGTGGAGACCAACCAAGGACCAGCCATGGACGAACCACGAACAATCCAAGGACAAACAAAGGACAAACCAGGGACCAGCCCAGGACAAGCAGTGGACTAGCCAAAGATCAACCAAGGACCAGCCAAGGACCGGCTGTGGTTGGTCCCCACTTTCCTTGGCTTGTCCTTGGCTGGTCCATGACCGGTCCATGGCCAGTCTTTGGCTAGTCCATGGTTGGTCCTTGGCTGGTCCTTGGTTGATCCATGCTTGGTCCATGGCTGGTCCTTGGCTGGTCCATGGTTGGTCCTCGGTTGATACTTGTCTGGTCCTTGTGTAGCGGAGTTGATTCTGCGTTGTGTCTTATGGGAAATAACAGCCAGACGACAGCTGATCTGAAGGCACTTTTAATGCTCCTGCATTCACATTGAAAATATTAATCAGCCAAGCTGTTCACTTCCTGTTTGGATTAACTGAGTGTTGTTGCTGCCCAGACAATCTCCATCTGTTATTTTTTTCGATGATATCTCTGTATCCAAGTAACTAACTGACCAGAACTAGTTTAAAACATACAGTAGCGCCTTCTGCTGCACTTTTCTAATGAGCACTTGTCAGTTTCACACGAGCTGCGTCTCAATTCGCGTACTTTGGAGGACCCAGCCTTGGGAGGCTGCTCCGGAGGATCCTCAGCCGTTGGTAAATGGGACGGTCTAGCCTTTGGATCACTTCCTGGTTGCGACACGTCATCATGTCTACCCCAAAAACAGCGGCAAACAAAATCCGACAGCTCAAGAAACACTGAAAAAAAACAACAAAAACAAAAAATGAATATGGAAATTTTTATTTTATTTTTTTTATTTACGTGTTATTGGAGGAGGAGAGTCGGCAAAACTGGCGACGGATTTTTCTCAGGCTGGGAGAGCGCATTGGAGAGGTAACATTTACCTGCTATTATTTTCCCCCACAGGGCCCTGCTAATTATCATAATATACCAGTTAGTAAATAAACACTTGTCAGCAGATTGATGAATATGTTTAAATATCAAATGTTATATTTATCTGTAAGTTTGTAATTTATTTGTTTGTAACTTTAGTAATTTGAATTGAATAGTTAAATGTGTACAAACCCTGTAAACAACTGTCTTAAATCACTACTTTCACTATCACTAATGTGTTGAGAAGCCAAACTGTTGAGAAATAAATCAGTTTTTGTCTAAATTGTTATCCCCTTACTGCCTGATTTTATTTGCAATTATATATATAATAAAAACAATACAGGAAAAAAATCTAAATATAAAAACGAAAAAATAAGTTTAATAGTGGATCTAGATGAAGTAAAATTTTATTTCTAATAAATCATGTAATAAAGATAATGAATAAAAATAATTTTTTTTTTTTTTTTGCTACAGGTCATAACGGCATGTGCTGTCCTGCACAACATCTGCCTGGGAGCCGGTGACATCACAGCCCCAGAGGATGAAGAGCAGGACGACATGCCAGAGGATGAGGAGGGGGAGAACGTGTTGGAGGCAGTCAGTGGTGCTCCAAGGTGTCTGCCCTGGAGGAGGGTCTACCCGACCACCATAACATTTAGATGGCAAGTATAAACACATTTTAGCTGTTCTTATTTAAGGGTTATGAAAACAGTTTTAGTAAAGTCATTATTTTCTGCGTCTTTTTAAACTTTTTTAGTAACATGGCAGCCGTCGATTGGGTCAGCCCTGCAAAACCTGATGGACGATGTGGTGAACAGTTGAGAGAGGCACCCCCCACCCCCCAGATGATGTCCCACTCGCAGTCAGAAGACTCTCAGGTCATCTGTGTGGCATTGCATCCAGTCCAGCAGCACCACCAGGGACTCCTGCTCAGTGACAATTGTATATATGTATGTTCTCTAGTAATATTTTTTTATTTTTTCTTCTGTAAATAGTTGTAGTAGTTATTTTAAAATCTACTGTAAATAGTAAAAATTGTTTCTAATAGTTTATTGTAAATACTTGATTCTCTAAAAATAAACTGATGTCACTGAGAAGTTGTTCTAAGTTTACTTAAATTATAAAGAAGTGATGAAACAGATAATGTAAAAAGTTTAAAAGACTTTAACACACCGACAACAATAACTTTTATAAATAATTTAATAATTTAATTTAACAATAACAGCAACACAGAACCTCAACTTGTTAAAAAAAACACACCAAAAAAAATAAAATAATGTCTGTCCATCCTCTCCAATAAATTAAATAATCAGTCCATCCTTTCCTGCCTCCCTCTGCCATCTGATATCCTCCCTGATTAAATCCACCAACACGTCTCTCCTTCTTCTCTTCCTCCTTTCCCTTCTCCCTCATCCTCATTTTCTACCTCATCTTTACCCTGGTGCTGCTCAGCCTCTGCAGGCCCTGGCCCTGGTGTGTCATCAGGGATGGAGGCAGGACAGGTGGGGCAACAGAGGGCCTCTGTCCCAATACCTCATCCATGAGGACAAACCAGGGCCAAGGGGGCCTAGGCCTTGGCTTCCCACTGACCCCCTGCCCTGTCCCTGGATCTTTGCATTCCTAAAGTAGAGGAAAACTATTTGTATCAACAGATGCTATTTTCTGTAGTGTTTGCTTAAAGCTAGAAAAAAGGAATGTTTCATGATTTGGATGGATTAATGAAATTCTACAGAAAAAGACTTTGGAATGGTAACCTGGAGATTACTTTTTTAAGCTTACTCAAAGTGTAAATTAACATGAATATAATAAATGTAAGATGTAATTTCCCTACACACACACACACACACACCTATATATACATATACATATATATATATACACTATATTGCCAAAAGTATTTGCTCACCCATCCAAATTATTGGAATCAGGTGTTCCAATCACTTCCATGGCCACAGGTGTATAAATTCAAGCACCTAGGCATGCAGACTGTTTTTACAAACATTTGTGAAAGAATGGGTCGCTCTCAGGAGCTCAGTGAATTCCAGCGTGGAACTGTGATAGGATGCCACCTGTGCAACAAATCCAGTCGTGAAATCTCCTCGCTCCTAAATATTCCACAGTCAACTGTCAGCTGTATTATAAGAAAATGGAAGTGTTTGGGAACGACAGCAACTCAGCCACGAAGTGGTAGGCCACGTAAACTGACGGAGCGGGGTCAGCGGATGCTGACGCGCATAGTGCGAAGAGGTCGCCAACTTTCTGCAGAGTCAATCACTACAGACCTCCAAACTTCATGTGGCCTTCAGATTAGCTCAAGAACAGTGCGCAGAGAGCTTCATGGAATGGGTTTCCATGGTCGAGCAGCTGCATCCAAGCCATACATCACCAAGTGCAATGCAAAGCGTCGGATGCGGTGGTGTAAAGCACGCCGCCACTGGACTCTAGAGCAGTGGAGACGCGTTCTCTGGAGTGACGAATCGCGCTTCTCCATCTGGCAATCTGATGGACGGGTCTGGGTTTGGCGGTTGCCAGGAGAACGGTACTTGTCTGACTGCATTGTGCCAAGTGTAAAGTTTGGTGGAGGGGGGATTATGGTGTGAGGTTGTTTTTCAGGAGCTGGGCTTGGCCCCTTAGTTCCAGTGAAAGGAACTCTGAATGCTTCAGCATACCAAGACATTTTGGACAATTCCATGCTCCCAACTTTGTGGGAACAGTTTGGAGCTGGCCCCTTCCTCTTCCAACATGACTGTGCACCAGTGCACAAAGCAAGGTCCATAAAGACATGGATGACAGAGTCTGGTGTGGATGAACTTGACTGGCCTGCACAGAGTCCTGACCTCAACCCGATAGAACACTTTTGGGATGAATTAGAGCGGAGACTGAGAGCCAGGCCTTCTCGTCCAACATCAGTGTGCGACCTCACAAATGCGCTTCTGGAAGAATGGTCAAAAATTCCCATAAACACACTCCTAAACCTTGTGGACAGCCTTCCCAGAAGAGTTGAAGCTGTTCTAGCTGCAAAGGGTGGACCGACGTCATATTGAACCCTATGGATTAGGAACGGGATGTCACTTAAGCTCATATGTGAGTCAAGGCAGGTGAGCAAATACTTTTGGCAATATAGTGTATATATATATATATATATATATATATATATATATATATATATATATATATATATAGGTGTGTGTGTGTGTATTTCATTACATTATCCAAACCTCACTCTAAAAAGTGTATTTGGGCTGTAGTTCATGTTATGGACTTATTTACATTAACCTGACATAATTCTTTTACTTTAGTTATGACAACTTGCTTTCATGAGTTCAATTAACTTAACAGTCACGCATTTTATCTCAAACGAACTTTTTAATTTGAGTCGAAGTGAAACAATTAAGTTTAATGCAGCTTTACGTCTGACGTCATTACGTAAGCTCCGCCCGGGGCAGATCCTGCATCTTTGGTACCGACCGCCATTTCTTCTGAGCATCGACTGTCGACGAGATTCAGATAAAAAGTAAGTATGCTGCCCCACCATAACCAAACATTAAATAAACGGTGTAAAAATATTTAAAACTTTTTCTACCTTAAATTTAAAACATTGAACTGTGTTTAACGTCGAAGTGTCATCAGTTATTTGTAATTAGCCGCGCTGTTCGGCGGTTCAAATCTCAACATGTTTTAACATAACTACTTTGAGTCAGACTGAATGTTTACTTTGTGTGTGTACTTTTACGCTAAAAAACCTAACTTGAAATTGCAGAGGTGGGGGTGTTCTGTGCAAAACTAATTTAATATGATGCAACTCCACTGTGCTAATCACTGTTAGCTGCAGCCGGTGAAGCCATTTTTTCCAGTTTTCTCATGCTGCTTACTGGCGACATAATATAAAACGCATAATATCCTGACAGCGCTAAGAATCCATCGGGTGTCATTTCTCCTAAAAAAGGAATTTGTGGCTGTAGGAACATTGCGCAGTGTTCTAGCTAGCCGTTAATCGCCAGGCACTGGGCGGGGCTTAGACGCCCTCGGGCTGGGCTGAGGATTTCACAGCTTCACTTTCGGAGCTCTGCATTTAGTAGCCTGCCCCACAAACTGCCCCGGCTAGATCGCTTCTTGCCCTGTATTATTTCTCTGCAATTTGCAATCTACCACAGCGCAGGGACAGTTCACAATGTGCATGTTTGATCTCCCTATGGTCGTCCGCGCCCTTGATTTCACCGGCTACAGAAAGAAAGAAGAAAAATTAAGATCAAATGAAAATTTCAGGCATTAACATTAGCAGTTCTGGCTAGAACCCTGTTGTATTAACTTCTTTTACCCACTTCTCTTTCCAGGCCTAGAACCAAGAATCATCAAACCACATAAGGTGAGCCATATTTTCTTCATAAAGGATTTATGTAAGCTTCTAATTTTAGAAAAAAAAGTTAAATGCAAAATGAATATGCTATTTTGATAATATGAAATATGTGTGCTCTAAACTGCAAAGTCTTCAGGATTCACACAAGTGGGGAGGTGCCTGGGGAGAGGGAAGCTGCCCTTGCAGTGGAGAACTGATAATAGTCAAATAAGCATTTTTTCCCACCAATATCTAAAGTTACTGTAATTTTTAACACTAAATAGTGGACAGATATAAAATAAGAATAGAAATGACATTTATTGTCCTTCAGTGGGAAATTTCCAGTGCAACAGTAGAAAGTGACAGGCAATTTATTCACACAAACAGACATGCATATATATTTGTGGATATATATGCACACAAAAAATTTAAAATTACAACCTAAAAATACTGTGGAGTCATTAAAAAAAGCTTAATCCCATCCGAAGGAATGTGCAACTGAGAAGGGCAATTTAAGAAATGTGTATTTGTGCATAAAAAAAAAATTCTTGCAATACTAACAATATGACATTGATTAATATGGAGTGTTTTCAGTATGGTATTAAAAACAGTGAAATAGTTATGGTAACAAATCCATTCTGAATCTATATTTTACCAAGCAGTAAAACAATCATCTAAAGTATTGCATGGGGCTAGGGTTGTCACAGTATTCAAAATTGACTCTTGCCTCCATATTAGTTTCATCTTCCTTGTCTTCAGATTTGGCAACATATAGGTAACAAAGTTCCTCTCTTGTCCTTCTAGTGTTGCACTTAATGTGGAGATGCAAAGACTGCAAGAGGGTGTTTTCCAGAAGATCTGAATTGCTCAAGCACTCAGGAGGTGGTGAATGAAGAACCTGGTATAGAGGATTTCAAGGACAGATGGCCTGCTCTGTTCCAACAGAAAGAGGTAGTATTGCAGATTGAAATTAAATGTCAAGGGTTTTGAACTTAGACTTTGGGAATGATTGAGTATTTACTTTAAGTCATTTTTTTAACAGTAAGTTTTTTTTTTTTGTTTCACAGATTAATGCGGAGTTCCAGAGGCTCATGGCTGTTCCCCTTGAGCAGACGTTCTTGGCCCAGTTGGACAGGCACTCAAATCAGCTGATTAAAGTCATCCAGGCCAAAGGAGGAGCAACACGTGCAAAAATGGCTGGCATCATGAGAACTTATGATGAGGTATGGATATCATCAATATGGACACAGTGAACTAAGCTATGGCCATTTACCTTTTTCCATTTAAAACAAAGAACTTAAAGTGATTAGTTACTTTCAGACTTTGTTTTAATTATAATACTTGATACACTTTCTGTGCAAAGTTGATATCATTTGAAGAAAAGCAAGTTTGCCTGTCATGTATTTCTGCTGCATTTAGTTGTTATAGTAAGTTTGTATTGTGGTTTATTCATTAATTCAATAAAATACGCCTTTCTATCCAACTTGCCAGAAACCGGTGAAATTTAGCCAAATTTTTGAGCTTCTATTACTTTTAAATTTTAACATTTTTAAATGTTAGACTTGTATCAATTCTATGCTGTAAGAGATCTCTTTAATGGAAAATGATATTCACTAGCTCTGGTAGATTGTGCTAAGAAAAAACTTAACCTTAACAATATAGTCTAGTTTCACAAATTGAGATGTGAAGGATAAAATGTGGCAGAGGTGGAATATGAATAATTTTGAAGTGCAGCATTAAAACCCAGTGGACTTGTGGGCTGTACATTATGGCATCTGATAGGCCTTTGCTGTTGTGAACAGCCCAAATATATTAGTTATATCATGAATCTCTTCAGATATGAAATATTGATAACAATAACTTTTCTCCAGGTTAAAGACATTGGGATTCGAAGGGAATGTGTTCTGAAAGGGCTCATCACCTTTCTTGGAGAGGATACAAAAGACCTTATTAAGGAATACTGTGTAAGTTTTTAAAGGTTTAAAGTTGCATGTCATCCCATTCAAGCAAATGGACAAATTCAATGTCAGTTGTTTTTACCTTCTTAAATGATTTATGGACTAGCTTTTCTAAATGTGAACATCTGTTTGAAAAAATGGGGCAGATTTGGTGTCAGAAATGTAAATTTAACGTGGCTGTATCCTGCATAAATCCAGAAATGGTGAATTTGCTGTGCAGCAGAGCACATCAACTTCATTTCTTGTTTACCAATATGCCAAACAAGTTAATAAGAATATGTTTTAGAGTCATGGTATTTTGATACCAGCTCCAAAATATCTGACAAGCAACACAAATATGCATTTTGTATTGAGTTCCACCCTAAGATGACCATTGGCTGGACCAGTATTCTGCTTTGATATAAAATCTAAGAAATTGTTTTTTAAGCTAAAGCCTGTAATATGATGAAACATATATAAAGCTATATACATGCATTATCTTTTAAAAAAAAATTAAAAATCACCCTTTGAGTTATTCAATTTGTAATGCAACTTTGAACTTGGAAAATTTATCAAGGATATTTCAAATGCCGTAAACCACTCTTCAATTCACAAGCTGTACATCTTATACTTGGTGCTTGCATTTACAAGGCTTTTATTTTCCAAATTCTGTAGTGAGAGATTAGTTACAATGTTCAAGTTTTAACATATTGTTTAACTCACTACAGGGCAGCAGCGGAGATGATGCCCAGATGGAACTCAAACAACTCACCATGGCAGTGTTTGTGATTCGGAAGGATGGAGAGGGATTGAAAGAACCCCCAGAAGACATTGGCATCGTCATTGAGGGAGTGGAGGTGTTGCAGGACCTGACTTCAGTTGCCTCAGCATGTGCCCTGCTTCTGGGTTTGATATATTCCCTTAACCTGGCTTATCCAAAGGCTCTGCGCTTCACATTTGAAGTGTTCCAAAAAATCTTCATTTAGCTTGAGCAGCACAAGATGTCTCCCAAAGTTCAAAATTTGTTTGGAAGACTTCAGACCTCACAGTAAAGACACTGGCATATTGTGCAACAGGACATAAGATCTTCAGTCTTCTTTGTTTGGACAGAAGAGCGCCATGTTTTGGAAGCTTAACACCTCAAGAAACTGCACTTTGTGAACTTCTTTTGGGACATTGTTCATATTAAAGCCACAAGTAATACAGGGTTTACTGGATAACAATTGTTACTGGTATTTCTGGAGGATGTTTACTGATGAGGTTGTGATGAACATTATCATTTTGGGAGTAGGTCTTTTTTGTTTTTGACATTTCATAAAGTTACATGGTTCATCTCTTTGGTTTTGTGTGTGAAAAATATACAAGTTAAGGGGGAAAAATTAAAGTAGGAAAGTAGTAGGCTACTGCAGTTTGTGGACACTTTCACAGAATTTTCTTTTTGCATTTTTTTTTTAAATTTGAATCAACAGATTTATGCAGTGTTTTTTGAAGGAGGTTGAATGGATCTAGATCATAATGTTTACTATTCTGTTCTTTTCTGGTGTCAGTTAAATTAACGGACTTGGTTTAAACTAGGCAGCTATTACACCACATCTTTGTTTGAAAACTTGCCTAAATATTTTTTGGGTATTGCTCTTATTTTCAGTGTAAAAATAGTCACTAGTGTCATTATATTTTATGTCAAAAACATGTTCTCGGCAAATGTTATGGTTTAAGAGTGTGGATTTTCTTTTTTAGGAGGACTTGTGTTAAATCTAAAAAAGCAAATTTTTTTCCTGAGGAATACTTGTGGATTCTACAACCTCACACAGGGGTGTCCAAGTCTTGTCCAGGAGAGCTACCATTGTGCAACTTTCAGATGGACCCTATTTCAATACCGCCTGAAGCTAATTTCTGAATTTACACAACAGCAGACATTCAGCTCAACAGAGGCGTTGTAATGAGCAGTTCATTTGATTCAGATGTATTGGAGATGGGATGCATCTGAAAGTTGCAAGATGATGGCTCTCCAGAACTGGATCTAGCAGGTAGCTGAAATGTAATATCCCTTATGAAGTTTCAAAAGATTTGTGTAGCATGTTTAATGCATAATATTTTGTGAAAAACCTGTAAGTTTGTGATGCTTTCACAATAAAATTTAAAATGTTCCATTTGTGTAGATTTCGTATTTTAACCAAGTGGAATTTCTGAGTAGCATGAAGGTATTTTACTCCTATTTTAAAAACTAAAATAACATGCTAAAAAAAACTTTTAAAATGATTTAAATGCAAGCTATATTTTAAGTAAAATGTGAGTGGTAATTTAATATGGGGTAGTTTAGTTTTTTAAGTTGGAACAACTTAAAATTTTGAGTTGACTTGCTCTAAAATTAAGTAAGATGGATTTAATTTTTTTATTTGGAATAAAGTAAATGAATTGATTAAGACTGACTTAAATTTGTCAAGTTAACCAAACTTAATAAATTAGGTTGGATAAAATTAATTGAATTACTTGTTACCAATTGAAGCAATTCAATTAAGTTGGATCAACTATTTTGTTTTTAGAGTGCTGAACATACTTTTTTTTTTTTTTTTTTTTAAGTTGTCCCAATTTTTTGGCCTGTTGTGGCTCAACTTTTCCCTCCAGGCCAAAAGAAATGGGAAGAGATAAACACACAAGGATCACTTCTATCAGAAATATGAGATTTACAAAAAGGGGCATCTGGGCATCATTTGTTGTGATCAAAAGATTATATTTGTACGTTGGTGTTTCAACAGGACTTCTTTTAACTTGTGTGATTTTTACATAGAAATGTCACATGTAAATGGAATTCTGCCTCAACTCTTCCCTCCATCCGACTGCAGCAGTATTTTAGGCCCCGATGATGAAGTGGTCATTTTATCCACTCCCCTGTCTGCTCCCTGGAACAAAATGACAAGTAAAACATGTTTCTGTTATGTCAAAAGGCAAAATGACTGTTCTATATAATTACGCCGGTATTGTTCTTCAAGCGAATAATACTTTAAACCTTATTATACTGTACTGTAAATTAATTAAACATTATTGAGTATTAAAACAAAATGTTTGCAGTACTGAAAGCCTAGTACAGCTGGACTAATGTTATTTCTTCAGGTGCATTAAGCTTTAACAGTTCTAATCCTTTGTAATAAACTGTATGAGAATAAATAGATCTGATTAGTGAGGGATACGGCTATCAGCACAGTTACAGTCAGATGTAGGTTAAAATAAAAAATTGTGACATTTGTATGAAGGCTTTTAATATGTTGATGAGCATCTCGTATCAACAGGTTAGCTCTAAGCTTTAGCTTTAGCTGGTCCTACACATGCAAGTGGCTCCGATACCGTCATCTATTTAGATGTAGATAGATGTTCAGATAAAAAAAACAAAAACAAACTACTTACATTTAAAGGTGTTCTCCGCACTACTGCCGGTGCTGCTGCTGCTTTCCGTTGTCCGTAACTTGAAGAAAATTCAATTTTTTTCTCTGTTACAGGGATATGCACCAAAGGCCTTTAAGGTTGCTGTAATTAAACCTCTGCTGAAGAAACCGTCTCTTGACCCAGATGACTTGGTCAATTATAGACCTACACTCACCGGCCACTTTATTAGGTACACCTGTCCAACTGCTCATTAACACTTAATTTCTAAGCAGCCAATCACATGGCGGCAACTCAGTGCATTTAGGCATGTAGACATGGTCAAGACATTCTCCTGCAGTTCAAACCGAGCATCAGTATGGGGAAGAAAGGTGATTTGAGTGACTTTGAACGTGGCATGATTGTTGGTGCCAGAAGGGCTGGTCTGAGTATTTCAGAAACTGCTGATCTATTGGGATTTTCACGCACAACCATCTCTAGGGTTTACAGAGAATGGTCCGAAAAAGAAAAAACATCCAGTGAGCGGCAGATCTGTGGGCGGAAATGCCTTGTTGATGCCAGAGGTCAGAGGAGAATGGCCAGACTGGTTCGAGCTGATAGAAGGGCAACAGTGACTCAAATAACCACCCGTTACAATCAAGGTGGGCAGAAGAGCATATCTGAACGCACAGTACGTCGAACTTTGAGGCAGATGGGCTACAGCAGCGGAAGACCACACCGGGTGCCACTCCTTTCAGCTAAGAACAGGAAACTGAGGCTACAATTTGCACAAGCTCATCGAAATTGGACAATAGAAGATTGAAAAAACGTTGCCTGGTCTGATGAGTCTCGATTTCTGCTGCAACATTCGGATGGTAGGGTCAGAATTTGGCGTCTACAACATGAAAGCATGGATCCATCCTGCCTTGTATCAATGTTTCAGGCTGGTGGTGGTGGTGTCATGGTGTGGGGAATATTTTCTTGGCACTCTTTGGGCCCCTTGGTACCAATTGAGCATCGTTGCAACGCCACAGCGTACCTGAGTATTGTTGCTGACCATGTCCATCCCTTTATGACCACAATGTACTCAACTTCTGATGGCTACTTTCAGCAGGATAATGCGCCATGTCATAAAGCTGGAATCATCTCAGACCGGTTTCTTGAACATGACAATGAGTTCACTGTACTCAAATGGCCTCCACAGTCACCAGATCTCAATCCAATAGAGCATCTTTGGGATGTGGTGGAACGGGAGATTCGCATCATGGATGTGCAGCCGACAAATCTGCGGCAACTGTGTGATGCCATCATGTCAATATGGACCAAACTCCCTGAGGAATGCTCCCAGCACCTTGTTGAATCTATGCCACGAAGAATTGAGGCAGTTCTGAAGGCAAAAGGGGGTCCAACCCGTTATTAGCATCGGGTACCTAATAAAATGGCGGGTGAGTGTATATACAATCTTCCAAACTAATCTAAAATTCTTGAGAAAGTAGTTGCTAAACAAGTTTGCGATCACTTACACCATAATGAACTTTCTGAAGAGTTTCAGTCTGACTTTAGAGCTCATCATAGCACTGAAACAGCTCTGGTAAAGGTTGCTAATGATATTTTCATGGCCTCAGATAACGTCACAGACTTTTATCTGTGCTCGTCCTGTTGGATCACAGTGCTGCATTTGATACAGTTGATCATAATATTCTTTTAGAACTCTTGAATATTTTGTTGGAATTAAAGGAACAGCACTAGACTGGTTTAAATCTTATCTATCTGATCGATTTCAGTTTGTTCATGTTAATGAGAAATCTTCCACATGCTCCAAAGTTACCTGTGGAGTACCACAGGGATAAGTGCTAGGACCAATTCTCTTTACTATATATATATACTCCCAATCGGTAGAGTTATTGGACAGTAGGGGTGTAAATCACACCCATCATGGCGATTCGATTCAGTATCGATTTCCTGACCCAACGATTAGATTATTTTCAACACTCAAGAATACACCACGATACGATTCGATTCCATTAATTGGTTCATTTTTTTTTTTTACCTTACAGGCAAGACTATGTTTTCAATTTGAAATAAATCAATGAAAGCTGTAATATCGTTATGCATTTTATTTCAGAAACAACAGCAAATAACAGAAGTAGAAAAGTTGCAATCCACCTATTCCAATTAAAACCTCGTTCACTGAAAAATAATAATACCCCTGCGTTATAGATTGTTAAAGGCTTTTCATCAAAAAATACTGCACAAAATCAGTGCAATGAGTACAACGCAATACCTCGGCTCCAGACCTCCCGTCCCCTCCACAGATGCTATGCTGCACCTCCACCAAACTGTAGCTGACCACAAACAGTGCCGCAGACAGGAGGCCGGCTTGTTTCGTTTTTATGACCAAAATTGCGGAAACCAACTCGTGAAGTTGGACCAGCTAGAAGAGCGAGGTGCGCGAGAACGCTGGGACCCTTTTTCCACCTTGATCTCCGCTCTTTTAGGCCCTCGTGTCCCTCCGTTGTCGGACTAAACTCGCCCCCACTTCCTGTCCGCCTCGGCCGTATCTAGAACCACAGCTTATAGCATAGACCACGCTTCAATATTGGGCATAAATCAAAAATGTCTGTGACAAGCTTACTGCAACAAACTGCTGTAAGAGTATAACCAGGAAGCGAGGTAGGAGGGAAAAATAGGTTTAGCGCCACCGCAGCACGGGAGGGAGAATTATATCCAGGAGAAAATGGATAAAAATAGACCGGATGAAAAAAAAAAAAAAAACATAAATCGATACTCTTGCGGACGCGTCAATGCATCGGATCGTCGGCTGTTGGATCGATGCATCGATACAAATCGATAATTATTTATACCCCCATTAGACAGCATGGGATTAATTTTCACTGTTATGCTGATGATACCCAGCTATATTCAATTCAATTCACTTTAATTATATAGGTGCCAAATTCACAACACATGTCATCTCAAGGCATTTTACAGTTCAACCAATATATCTGTCTATAAATCCAGATGAAGTTAACCCATTACATAAATTACAGGCATGTCTTGAAGACATAAAAACCTGGATGACTCTTAACTTTCTCCTTCTGAATGCAGACAAAACAGAAGTTATAGTCTTTGGACCAGAGTCTTTGAAAAAGAAGCTGATTAGTCAGTCACTTCATTTGGATGGGATTAAACTGATAAAGTAAAAAATCTTGGTGGTGTTTTTGATCAGGACCTGTCATTTAAATCCCATATCAAAGAGGTTTCTAGAATTTCCTTCTTTCATCTGAGAAATATTGCAAAAATGAGAAATATCCTGTCCAGGGGTGATGCTGAGAAACTAGTCCATGCATTTGTTACTTCAAGGCTGGACTATTGTAATTCTTTACTATCAGGAAGTCCACAAACTGTAGTTAAAAGCCTTCAGCTGATCCAAAATGCTGCAGCCAGAGTTCTGATGAAAATTAAAAAGAGAGATCATATCTCTCCTATCCTGGCTTCTCTTCATGGGCTTCCTGTTAAATCCAGAATAGAATTTAAAATCCTCCTTCTCACATATAAAGCCTTAAATGGCCAAGCTCCATCTGATATCAGAGATCTGATTGTTCCTTATGTTTCTATCAGAGCACTTCGCTCTCAATCTGCAGGTTTGCTAGTGGTTCCTAGAATTTCTAAAAATAGAATAGGAGGCAGATCTTTTAGTTATCAGGCTCCTCTCCTGTGGAACCAACTACCAGTTTTAGTCTGTGAGGCAGACACCCTGTCTACTTTTAAGGCTAGACTTAAAACTTTCCTTTTTCATAAAGCTTATAGTTAGAGTGGCTCAGGTTATCCTGCTATAGGCTTAGACTTCTGGAGGACATAGGGACCCCCATTTCATCATATCTCTATTCTCCCACTCTGCAGAATCTGTTAGTTCAATCTCTAACATTCTGCTCTCTCACTCCATGAAAAGTGGGATTTTCGTCAATATGTGGCACTGTAGATTGTCGTGGAACTTCAGGTTAGCGGCAGTTTACGGCAATTTGCAGGCTTCGCCGAAAACTCCCGTAAATTGTCAGAAAATGACGTGGACTTTCTTAGGCAGTGTTCCCCCCATGCCTCCCCCCCATGGAATTCTAGGGGAGGCTTTAACATGTAAATGAACATGCTGTGAGCTATACAAATGCAAATCAGGGTTGCAGGGGGGGTTTTACTCCAAGTGACATTTTTCTAAAAGGTAAGAAAATCTCTGATACAAAGAGATCAGGCTCAGTATAGCCTCTTACATTTTAGCTTGAACTGATTTATTTAATTAAAGTATAGAGACCAAAACAGATCTTTAGCTGACAGAGCAATACATTTAGAGCAGTAATTATAAAAAAAAAAATTGCATTTAAGATAAAAAATAAAATTTTGTCTGTCAATATGCTCAATTCACAATTACTTAAGTGGAAAAGTTTCAAGAAATGAGTCTGAGATGATTCACTTTATAACATGGCGCATTATCCTGTTGGAAGTAGCCATCAGAAGATTGGTACACTGTGGTCATAAGGTCCGGCCAGGTCAAAATCCGCAATTGCAATCGCACCAAACAGGAAAAAGAGCATCGACAAATTCCGGTTCGTCAAATTAAAATATAGCAGCAACAGATCGGTGACTAGAAATTATAGCACAATTCTTATATATATATATATAAAAAAAAAAAAAAAACTAACACAACTCATTATTTAAATGATTGGATCCAAACTATTGGTTATTCACCAACCAGGAAGCAGATTTCTCATCTCCATCAAAATATTTATTTTATACCGAGGGACTTAAACTTTAATCAAATCCATTCAAAAGAAACTTCTTATTACAGGAATGAAAAGAGATGCTGAGTTTGGGAGTAGAGAACAAGTTCATTCAAAATAAAGCAGTTTTGAATTATCCTTATCCCCGTTACAAAAATCTACAAAAATATATATATATTTGGGCAGAAACTGAACATATGCTGGATGATGGTGGGATTTTTTTAATATGTCATATTAAATTAAGCGCTCACGGGGTTCATACAGGAATGAGTGACTCTAATTTAATGCTATTTTAATGCTATTAGAAATTATTTTAATGCCATCAACAAGAACCATGTACACAAATTATTAGTGTACATGAAATATGAAGGAGCTGTAAGCACAGTTCCATGACTCCTGTATGTATGTAAACACACACACACATATATACCTATATATATATATCCTCTAGCTTTTTGTCCGCCTGGAGCGATATAATATATCTGAAGAAATTGTTTTTATAAGCATTTATTAAAGAATTATAAATACTTCGATAAACATATTTAAATAATTTTAGTGCCAATTAAGGCCTTGATTTAAAAAAAAAAAATGAATGAATTTTTAATTATTTTTATTGATCCGCGGAAACCCTGGTTCATCTCACGCATGCTCTCTACAGCGGAGGATGTATGCAATATGCTTTTCAAATAAAAAACAAAATCCTACTTTAAATATCAAAATGTACGGTTACCTGCTGGAACAAGTGAAAGTAGTGAGATATTTAGGTGTGTGGATGGACTATAAATTAAGTTTTGGAGTTCATATTCAGAAATAAATAGAAAAATGCAAAAAAGGAATAAATGTGTTAAGATGCTTGTCAGGAGCTGATTGGGGAGCAAGCTGTCAGTCTTTGAAGAGAATTTATTATGCAGTGATTAGGTCAAACATAGATTATGGTAGTATAGTTTATAGCTCTGCGAATAAAACCTTACTTAATAAGATAGAAGTTATACAAAATCAGGCTTTACGTATTTGTTGTGGAGCATTTAGATCATCTCCAGTAGTATCATTACTAGTTGAATTGGGAGAAATGCCACTTGAACAATGAAGGACTCAACTGAGAATGAGATATTGGGCTAGTGTAAAAGGACATAAAGAAAATCATCCGGTCAGACTTCTTCTGAAAGATTGTTGGGAATATGAATATAACGAAATAAAAAGCTTTGGATGGGTAGTAAAGAAAGAGGCAAGCAGTTTGAATTTGAAAGATTATGTAATAACCCCAACTGTTCCAATACCGGCAATTCCCCCTTGGATGTTTTCTACACCAGTGATCGATTTACAAATACAAAAAATAATGAATAAACAGGGGGAAAATAAACCAACTGATATCATAGTACAACAACATTTAAGTAAAGAATATTATTCAGTTCTACAGGTATATACAGATGGGTCTAAGGAGCCAGAGTCTGGAAGAACAGCAGCAGCAGTATACATTCCGACATTCAAAATAAAAATTGCAAAAAGAATATCTAATCATGTGTCAGTATTTACAACTGAAGTATTAGCTATCATATTAGCACTACAGTGGATCGAAGAAGTTCAACCACTAAGAACTGTAATATGTACCGACTCAATGGCTACGCTAAATAGTCTTCTAAGTGGAAAATCTGAAACTAGGCAAGATTTAATATTTGAAGTAATGCAGTCTATTTAGAATAAGGCAGTTAAAAATACTAGTATACTTTCTCTGGGTGCCATCACATGTCAGTGTAGATGGAAATCTAGTCTCTAATGATATTCTCATGGCCTCAGATAATGGACTTGTATCTGTGCTCGCCCTGTTAGATCTTAGTCCTGCATTTGATACAGTTGACCATAATATTCTTTTAGAAAGACTTGAATATTTTGTTGGAATTAAAGGAACAGCACTAGACTGGTTTAAATCTTATCTATCTGATCGAATTCAGTTTGTTCATGTTAATGACAAATCTTCCACATGCTCACAGGTTACCTGTGGAGTACCACAGGGATCAGTGCTAGGACCAATTCTCTTTACTTTATACATGCTCCCAATTGGTAGAGTTATTAGACAGCATGGGATTAATTTCCACTGTTATGCTGACGATACCCAGCTATATCTGTCTATAAATCCAGATGAAGCTAACCCATTACATAGATTACAGGCATGTCTTGAAGACATAAAAACCTGGATGACTCTTAACTTTCTGCTTCTGAATGCAGACAAAACAGAAGTTATAGTCTTTGGACCAGAGTCTCTGAAAAAGAAGCTGATTAGCCAGTCACTTCATTTGGATGGGATTAAACTGATTTCAGATAAAGTAAAAAATCTTGGTATTATTTTTGATCAGGACCTGTCATTTAAATCCCATATCAAAGAGGTTTCTAGAATATCCTTCTTTCATTTGAGGAACATTGCAAAGATTAGAAATCTCCTGTCCAGGGGTGATGCTGAGAAACTAGTCCATGCATTTGTTACTTCAAGGCTGGACTATTGTAATTCTTTACTATCAGGAAGTCCACAAACTGTAGTTAAAAGCCTTCAGCTGATCCAAAATGCTGCAGCCAGAGTTCTAATGAAAAATCCTCCTTCTCACATATAAAGCCTTAAATGGCCAAGCTCCATCTTATATCAGAGATCTGATTGTTCCTTATGTTCCTAACAGAGCACTTCGCTTTCAATCTGCAGGTTTACTAGTGGTTCCTAGAATTTCTAAAAGTAGAATGGGAGGCAGATCTTTTAGTCATCAGGCTCCTCTCCTGTGGAACCAACTACCAGTTTTAGTCCGTGAGGCAGACACCTTGTCTACTTTTAAGGCTAGGCTTAAAACTTTCCTTTTTGATAAAGCTTATAGTTAGAGTGGCTCAGGTTATCATGAGCTATCTCTATAGTTATGCTGCTATAGGCTTAGACTTTTGGAGGACATAGGGACCCCCATTTCATCATTCTGCTTCATTCTCTCTCTGTTCTCCTATTCTGCAGAATCTGTTAGTTCAATCTCTAACCTTCTGCTCTCTCTGCTTTTCCTCAGAGTAGCTTTGCCTCGTCTGTTCCTGTTTGGCTGTGACGTCATCCTGGAAAGAAACATCAGCTGTGCTGCTTCCATCAACACCCTTGTTTATAGATGTTGGAGATCGGCCTGTTTTCCAGTGTGGTCCTGTTTCTCTGACCGTGACTGAGTGGATGTGCTCTCTTCGTCCTCTGGAATGGGAGCTGGCTCGGAGCTCGTCTGCCTGGCTGTGTGTTTCCTGGACGGGGCCGCCTTTTACAGCTGCTTTTTGTGTCTCTGCTTCCGTCTCCTTGAACCCCAGTCGGCCTCGGCAGATGGCTGCTCACACTGAGCCTGGTTCTGCTGGAGGTTTCTTCCTGTTAAAAGGGAGTTTTTCCTCTCCACTGTCGCTACAAGCATGCTTAGTGTGAGGGATTGTATTTGAGTCAATGAGTCAATGCAATCAACTGGTTTTCCTTAGACAGAAAACTTTGTATCAATTTGACTGTATGATCTGGTTGAACTGTAAAGTGCCTTGAGATGACATGTGTTGTGAATTTGGCGCTATATAAATAAACTGAATTGAATTGAATTGAAATGAGAAAGCGGACAAGCTAGCAAAGAAAGCATTAAATCATCAGCAAATAGAAATGAATGTATTTTTAAGTAAATCAGAAATGAAAACATTGATTACAATTGAAACTCGAATGAAATGGCAAACGATATGGAATAATGAGTCAAAAGGAAGACATTTGTATCAGATTCAAAAGTTTATTGGAAAGGAGAGGAAAAAGATATGGAAATAGGAAAAAAATATTATTTCAAGGCTAAGAATAGGTCACACAGCATTAAACTACAGTCTTTTTAAAATAGGGAAACATGAAACAGGAAATTGTGACAAATGCGGAGATCTAGAAACAGTACAACATATTATTTTTGAGTGTACTGCGTATGTAAGGGAGAGAATGAAGTTTTTGGGTATAGCGCAGTCTTCCAAAATTGTGCACTCCACACTCCAGATCAGTAGGTGGCGGAAATGCACCTTTTACGTTGGCCTGCCAATCCGCCATAAAACAACAGAAGAAGAAGGAGGAGGAGGAGGAGGAGGAGGAGGAGGAGGAGGAGGTATGCTTTGCTTTGTGCAGGCGGTCTGGAGCGGAGTTTGTGGGATTTCGGGGTAAAACTCCTCTTGGACGCGATGGCGACTCTGCATCGAACAAGACGAACTCAAAGAAGAGAAGCTAGCGGTAAATATATGTTCGATTACTGCCTGCTAAGCTAAAAGCAGCCTAGCCTAAGCTACGGCTAATAGCAGCCTAGCCTAAAGCTACGGCTAATAGCAGCCTAGCCTAAAGCTACGGCTAATAGTAGCCTTGCAAGAACAAGCTTTATTAAAGTGCATTTTTTGTGATTCACAGGAAGCAGTACGCCGTCTTCACAACTCGGAGACTAATTGCAGGCGCTATGAACCGGAGCAAGGGTAAGATTTAAAGAATATGCTTTCATTCTGCGGTAAAAGGAAATGGATACGGATGGATACCGATCATAGCATAGCATCATTTTGTTTTCACAGACTACTGTCGCCTCACAATGAGGCGGTGACCTCCTATTTGCTCGGAGCCATATCAGCAAGTTCAGATTTGCACGATGTTGATAAAGACGGCATTGTGCGTAAGTGACTTGTTTTAATGTTTTCTCCTTCCTTGTTACTGTGACTTGCGTTTGATTTTTTATTCATATCACTCTCATTTAATTGTTTTCCAGCTGCCTGTAAGACGTATTTTGAGACGGTACGCAGGAGCTTCAGATATACGCAGCCAGCCAACACGTTGAATGCGGAGGCTGCCAAGCAATCTGCTCAGAGTCGGGCCAGAAGAAAGAGGGTAAGACTTTATTTGGTGACTATTTTTCAGGTGCATTGATAGATGTGTTGTGTCCATACGCAGTGCGCTGATTCATTGTTTTTTTTTCAGCTGCTGAAAGAGAGGCAGAGTGTGCTAGCAGATGAGGAAGTGGAACTCTGGAAGTCCGCCACCGTCGGCCTCATGTCCGACGAAGAAGATGGCATCGTTGGCGGTGTCTCTGGATGGATTGTACGGTCACCGCCATTTTGTAGGCCTGATCTCCCTGAACTCTGTGTTAAGCTGCAGTCCCGGTTAGAAGCGATGCCGAAGTACAGGGCCACGCACAGTAGGCGTCTGCACATCGGACCTGCCTCGGAGGGAATGCTGCCAGTTACCTCCAACCCCGAGGAAGCAAACGGACCGTTCACAGAGTTGTAATTTTTAGATACCCATGTGTTTGGATACTCGTTGTATATAGTTGTGTGTGTTTTAATAAAGCTCTTTCTTTGCATAAACAGCTTCCTGGCAAATGTTCATTTCCTGTATAAATTCATTCATGTCCTTGATGGTAGCCTAATAATTGTGTAGTAGTGTAGGATAACATAAATACACAGCATATGAATGAATAAATATATGAATGAATAAATATATGAATGAATAAATATATATTCATAAATATATATATATATGTAAATTTATATGTAAATATATATATATGCCAACCAATCACGAGCGACTTTACTTGTTTAAATAGAAGTGGTTCCGTCCAATACTCAGTAAGAAAATTAAAGCCTGGCGTGGCCCCGTGTGGTTTTGCTGCCAATCACGAGCGATTTTACTTGTTTGAGAATAGTGGTTTCAGCCAATACTGAGAAGGTTATTCAAGCCAGACCTGGCCAGCTGCGCGGGTTTACTGCATTCATATGCTAATTAGGGCAATTAGTACAACTGATCGCTCTCCACATACGTCAGAGTCCGTTTCCGACAATTTGTGGCACGACAAACGCGGATAAGCGTGGGTTGCAAATTGTCGGAAACTGACGAAAATCAGGGAGATCTGCGGGAGTTTACGGGGGTTTACGGGGACGAAAATCTCACTTTTCATGCAGTGTCTCTGCTTTTTCTCATAGTAGCTTCATCTGGTCTGTTTCTGTTTGGCTGTGACTCCATCCTGGAGAGAAACATCAGCTGTGTTGCTGCCATCAAGACCTTTGTTTATAGATGCTGGAGATCGGACTGTTTTCCAGTGTGGTCCTGTGACTGGGTGGATGTGCTCTCTTCATCCTCTGACATGGGAGCTGGCTCGGAGCTCATTTGTCTGGCTGTGTGTTTCCTGGACGGGGCCATATAAAACTGTATCTGGAGCGTGTAACAAAAGTAATTTCCCTCTGGGATTATTAAAGTATTTCTGATTCTGATTTACAGATGCTTTTTGTATCTCTGCTTTGGTCTTCTTGAACCCCAGTCGGCCTCAGCCGATGGCCGCTCACACTGAGCCTGGTTCTGCTGGAGGTTTCTTCCTTTTAAAAGGGAGTTTTTCCTCTCCACTGTCGCTACAAGCATGCTTAGTGTGAGCGATTGCATTTGAGTCAATGAGTCGGTGGAATCAACTGGTTTTCCTTAGAAAACTTTGAATAAATTTGACTGGATGATCTGGTGAACTGTAAAGTGCCTTGAGATGACTTGTGTTGTGAATTGGTGTTATAGAAATAAACTGAACTGAATTGCAATTGAATTGCAAAGTTCCTACTCTGGACTTTAGTAAGTATAAGAAATGCATTAATTCTTTTAACCCATTTAAATCTTAATTAATTTCACATTGGAAGAGGACAACACCGTGGCGTTAGGCCCAAAAGGCCCAGATCACCAGAATACCCAAGGATAAGTCATGATGCTTGATATTTCAGAGCCGAACTGCTGCAAATCAGACCTTTTTGCAGCACATTTCACAGATTTTCAGAATTTAGCGCACACATTTTTTCTCATATGCTCATTATATTTCGATAACCAAATAATGACCATAAGTTATTTAATGGAATCCTCATGTCTGTTCGCTGCTAGCCATTTCAAAGAGGATCAAAATAATCATTTAACTACAGGTTACAGTTTCCTGATTAAGCAAATCATTGAATAGAACATTATTTGGTCAAATAATGTTTTATTCACGTCACAAATTTGCATTGTGAATTGGTTTGAAAACATTGAAATCTAAATTAGTGAAAAGCTAATTTGATCACATCCCAAATTCTTCAAGACTTTAGTTCTCAAACACAAAATCCATCTTAAGCTGTAATATGGTTTTATACATACAGACACACATATATACATATACATATGTATATATATATATACATATATACACATACATACAAACATACATACATACGTGTGTGTGTGTGTGTGTGTGTGCGTGCGCGTGTGTAAGTGGGAGGGGCTTGTGTGGGCTTAATATGACTTCAACATTCTAAACATTCTAAAACACTCCCTGTGATGTCATCATTTAGAATCCTTTGCCAATTCTCATTGCTTGCTACACCTTGGACGAGTTCAGACGTATGCAAAGCGCTTTCCTGTTCGACATTAAAACCTTTCGAGATTAACCCAACCTTTAACAACCGTTTTTTGAGTAAAAATACCGTATCAAAAGCAGCGTTACTCAAACGGTGGCAGGAGACATCAGCCGTACGGACGGGAAACTGGACAAGATTTGAGACGCTGCATTAACAACAAGCAGCTTGACAATCATTCCCAGGAAGAAAACCTAGATAACCAACAACTCAGCTCATTTCTCAAAAAAACTAGATTTGAGTTGGAAATGCAGAAAAAACAGCCACATAAATGTGACAATGGACAAGATTTGAGACGCTGCATTAACAACAAGCAGCTTGATAATCATTCCCAGGAAGAAAACCTAGATAACCAACAACTCAGCTCTCTTCTTGAATTCGTGAAAGATAAATGGATTGAGGAGAACATAAAGGTAAACACCCTGAAGGAAGAGCTAGAAAAAACTAAAATTGAGTTGGAAATGCAGAAAAAACAGCAATTTGAATCTGACGATGGACAAGATTTGAGACACTGCATTAAGAAAAGGCAGCGTGATAATAATTCCCAGCATGAAATCCAAAGGCTCAGCTGTCTTTTGGAAAACGAGAAAGCTAAATGGGTTGAAGAGACCCAAAAGGTAGCCGCCCTGGAGGAAGAGCTCAAATATACAAAACTTGAGTTAGAAAGACAGAAAAATCTCAAAGACATGTTGATTAACAAGGGCAAAGAAACCAAAATAAAACTGGTGAAAATTCAAAGCTCTAATGACCCAGAAACTCTCAGCCCTGCGACCACCGCCTCCAAGGTTAACAATGAAACGAAATATAAGACTGAGTTGGAGCAAATGAAGGTCGCTTACCAAGAACTAAAGTCCAGATATGAAACAGACATTTCTGCACTAAAGCAGAAAGCAGAAAAATGTCAACAGGAGAACGAGAAAAGAGCAAAGTCTGATCTGCAGCTCATTAATGAACTCAGAGCTGAGAAGAACAACCATCAGAAAAGAGCTCAAAACTTTGAATCCCTGCATCAAAAATCCACAGAGATGGTGAAAAACCTGCAAGGTGAACTGGAGAAGGTTCAAGTTTCGTTCCAGGAACTGAAAACTAAGTATGATACCAAAATCTTTGCTCTAAAACGGCAAAAAGACACATTTGAGCAGCAGCTTGATAAAGAGACAGAAATGAGGAACAGCCTTACAGCTGAGAAGGACGCTCTCCAACAGCAAGTCAATTCCCTTCAACAATTGAACTCTGAGTGTGAGGGCAGTTATAAAAGACAGCTGGAGTATCTGACAGCTGAGCTCGAAGACAGAGATGACCTTGGTCCTCCAAAACGAAAAATGGCCAGGCGCCAAGAAGCAAGATCCGAAAAAGACTCCATCCCTGCGAAAACCACTTCAGACCCTGCGTCCATGGATCTTGACGACCTGTCAGAAGAAATTCAATTTACTGATGTAACCCAGATGGAGCTAGATGAGTTTGTAGAGGAGATGCTGAGAGAGGCAGATATTCTGGATTCTGAATCCATGGAAGAGGAAGCCCGCTCTTAGGAGACCCTGCCAGAGCAGAGGGACAGTCCAGATCCTGAACCAACAGAAAAAGGAAGCTGAAAAAAAAAAAAAAAAAAAAAAAAAGATTAAATTATACACATAAAATAAAAAAGTAAAAAAAATAAATAAAAAAGCACACAAAAAAAATGCAGAAATGCAGAAAAAACGGCCACATGAATGTGACAATGGACAAGATTTGAGACGCAGCATCAAGAAAAGGCAGCGTGATAATAATTCCCAGCATGAAATCCAAAGGCTCAGCTGTCTTTTGGAAAACGAGAAAGCTAAATGGGTTAAAGAGACCAAAAAGGTAGCCGCCCTGGAGGAAGAGCTCCAATATACAAAATTTGAGTTAGAAGACAGAAATATCTCAAAGACATTGTTGATTAACAAGGGCAAAGAAACCAAGAGAAAACTGGTGAAAATTCAAAGCTCTAATGACCCAGAAACTCTCAGCCCTGCGACCACCGCCTCCAAGGTTAACAATGAAACGAAATATAAGACTGAGTTGGAGCAAATGAAGGTCGCTTACCAAGAACTAAAGTCCAGATATGAAACGGACATTTCTGCACTAAAGCAGAAAGCAGAAAAATGTCAACAGGAGAACGAGAAAAGAGCAAAGACTGATCTGCAGCTCATTAATGAACTCAGAGCTGAGAAGAACAACCATCAGAAAAGGGCTCAAAACTTTGAATCCCTGCAAGAACTTTGAATCAAGTCAGCGACTTTGCTCCAAGTCGCATTCATCTCCACATCCAGTCTCTGGCCTGTATTCTCCTATCCATGCAGAGATCCGCCCCGCAGCAGACGAGCAGCCCCGCGCATCTGTTTTGATTAATAAACGCTTTGAACTTTCCCACTGCCTGTCTCGCCTTGAATTCTGGGTCCAATATTCTAAGATCATTACAGAATAACCTGGCCAAAACATGGACCCATCGGCAGACAGGCAGGGGCGAAATGATGTGGATCAAAGTATTTCCCGGCTAGAATCAGGCATGCAGGAGATCCTTGATTATTAATCAGGCTGCTCCAGCTGCCCCGCCCAGTGACAGCTGCCGCGCCCACGTCTGCTACTGATAGTCCAGCTTCTCTTGAACCGCGTCTGTCCCCTCCTGAAGCGTTTAAAGGGGATCCTGATCAATGCAGAGCCTTCCTGACTCAGTGCTAAATTCATTTTGAATTACAGCCCTCTGCGTTTCCTTCTGATCGAGCCAAGGTGGCCTATGTAATCTCTCTGTTAGCGGGAAAGGCCAAATTATGGGGAACGTCAGAGTGGTTGAATAATCCTGAACTCTGCAGCTCTTATAATAATTTTTCTTTGGAAGTAATCAGAGTTTTTTGCCCAGTATTCTCCTATCCCTGCAGAGATCTGCCCCGCAGCAGACGAGCAGCCCCACGCACCTGTTGGTGTTTAATAAACGTTTTGAACTTTCCCACTGCCTGTCTCGCCTCGAATTCTGGGTCCAATATTCTGACATCATTACATTTTTACAGGTTTGGTTAAAAAGATATATATAGTAGCCCATAATATAATAGTGAAACATAAAGTCAGGAAAATGTCTCATAGAAAATGTTTTTTTTTTGCATTTCAAATCAATATATTACTGATAGCAAATGACATGTATCTCTTGGCCCTGGGAATATTACATGCCAGTCGCTGCTCCATTCAAGGCTATGACCTCATCGTTGTCTTGGAAAAACCGATGTGTAGACATTTACCCTCTTGTTCTCTGACAATAGAGTTCAAGCACCGCTATAGTAGTAGTTGCATTCCTGCATTAAGAGGTTTGCTTAATTAATTGGTGATGTTTAGAACAGGATGACATACAAAAGAGGAATCCATTATATCCAGATTACGTTCTGGTCATACGTGGTTAAATAGTACATGATTTAAAATGGGAATACTCCGGATTAGCTCACTGACTTTTCGGTGGGTCACAGCCATCCCTGACAAACAGTTTAGAAACGCCGCTATTCATCACGGCAGCAAGCAGCATTCTTGCATAATGTGCCCAAAAAGCCTGGGGGGTTGGGCCTTTCATGCTTGTTGTAAGGCATCATATCGTCCTTTTCCAGATCAAACTGAAAATTTTACCAGCTAGATGATAATAAAAATAACAAAAATAGTATAACAATATGCCTATTATTATCAGAGTAAGATATTGAGGCTGTAGAATGATAATCCCTATGGTCTAATGTAATTCCTTGGAAAGGTGGAGCGCACATCAGCTGATCTAAATAAAAGAAAGATGCCATAAAGTCAAACAGCATAATAGGCTACTATCCGTAATATATATAAATAAGTTAAAGAAGTTATTGTACAATTTCTGATATCATAGGCCATCGAGTGATTAAAAAAAAGAAAGAAAAACATTTAAGGCAACATTAATAACTTGACCACAGCTGGGACCGAACCCTTAACCTTTGGAATTGCAGACCATTCACCCTACCCTCAAAACCTTCCCCGCTAAACCTGGGGAACAATAATGTTCTCAGCTCGCAACAACTCATACCCCTCCCAGTCTGCTCATTCACCTATCTAATCCTGACTCATGGGACGCCGAAATGGACTCAGACTGCCACCTAGTGGCTATAGTAGTCACATGTTTTTCACACAATACGTGAAACACGCGGAGCGTGAGTGAAGTGTCCATTTCCAACCAGCGCCCACTGTATCTGACAGCTGAGCTCGAAGACAGAGATGACCTTGGTCCTCCAAAACAAAAAATGGCCAGGCACCAAGAAGCAAGATCCGAAAAAGACTCCATCCTTGAGAAAATTATTTTAGATTTTGCGTCCATGGACGACCTGTCAGAAGAAATTCAACTTACTGATGTAACCCAGATGGAGCTAGATGAGTTTGTAGAGGAGATGCTGAGAGAGGCAGATATTCTGGATTCTGAATCCATGGAAGAGGAAGCCCGCTCTTAGGAGACCCTGCCAGAGCAGAGGGACAGTCCAGATCCTGAACCAACAGAAAAAGGAAGCTGGAAAGAAGAAAAAAAAGAAAAAATTAAGTGTGTGTCTGTGTGCAAATAAATGCACATAGGTGAGTGTGAAGCGTCTCCTGCAGTAGTGTTGAGGTCCTGCTTCGTGCTTGCAGCTCTCTGCATTCAGCTACTGCAGCTGGCATGTCCCTACATTTGGGCTGAAAAGAGGAGCAAGTGTGCGATTCATAGCCTCTCCACCACAGAACTCCAAGCAGTGCCTCCACGTGGCCACACACGTCAACTGGGTACTTTACTGTCCCAGGCCAAACTGCAGGGGATCTCGGAGCAACAGTGGGCCCCAGAGACGGGACGAGACCAATCCCACCACCATGAGGACGTGTCTTGGCATCCGTCAACCACTGTCCCAGCTATGGGTAAATAGCCTTACTACCTTGTAAGCAGTGTTAAGCACTATAGTTCAAGAAAATAACTAGTCCCCGATTCCTGTTTTGGAACACCTGTCCCCGACTAAAGCTGTCCCCCAAAAATGTCCCAGATTTTACCGTTTTATGAATGAGGGGGAAATGTTGTGTGTAGACTGTTATTACGGTGGAATGAGGGCATGAGCCTGCTGCACGCAGTAAAATTTGTCAGCTAGCTGGTTGGCAGCTGTTAACGTATAGATGAGGATTATACCGGTGTTACAACTAAATCTGTGACCCGTCATATAGTGAGACCAAAGCATCTGGTGAGAGTCTCTTCACAACTCTGCTATCTACTAACCCTAACTTCCCTGCATTCATTCCTACACCTAAAGAAGTCTATAGTGATATAGATGTAGCACATCCTTGGGTCACAATGTATGAAGGGTCACAGATTTTCTTCCTCCACCTGAATAACCCCAGTATCTCATCTAAAAATTACCAGCTTTCAACAGGTGTATAAAACAAGGGTCTTATTTTAACTATTAAATCTTAAGTTTTTATATTGTATGTACTAATGTGTTTGGAAATGATTTTGATTATTGTTTGCTTCTGTTTTACATTAGTGTAAGATTGATAGAAAAGGAGAGGAAGACGATCAGAAAACGGATAGAAAGAAGATGGAATGAGAGCAGAGAAGTAAGAGGAGTCTACTTAAAAGAGTTAAACAGAGAGCAGGTAAAAGTAAGAAGAGTGCTAGAATGTCATGATCTTGGCAATGATGACTGACTTAATTACTAATTTCATTCACCTGTCTTACTCCACCTAGTTTGTCATTCATCTGATCCACCTGCTCCTGCTACTATTTAACCCTTTGAAACCGAACGTGTCGCCCGCGACACATTTCACAAGCCAACTTCAACTTACCGTAACTCTGCGACGGTTTGCGCTATCAGAAAAATTCAAACTGTCTTTGAAAGAAAATAAATTGCACTTTCAGACATGCATAGTGTTATTACGGTAATTGACTTCCCGCCGCTCCAGGAAGCCCGCGAATGCTAGTCTGTGTCTCCCTCTGCTGCACGGACGAAGAGTGCAGAGTGAGGAGGAAAAGATGAGCGACAGAGCGGAGAGTCAGAGTGAAGCGCATGATAATATGACTAACAAACGTCCTTCAAGAGATAAAAAGAGGCCGAGGAGATTCCTGGATGGTTTTGTGTTTGAAAAAGGAGATCCAGTTTTTTCTTCTGAAGAAAGGTAATGTTTGATCATTGAATAACGTTTTGAATTTTATTTCTGAATGAATGGGGCTTGTTACTTCATGGATAATAGCTTTTACTTGGTACACATAATTGGATGTATTTATAGATTTATTTTCAATTTTATTTTGTTTTTGGAATAGTTTAGAGTATAAAAAAAAAGAGTATAAGTTATTATATATTCATAAATATTTACTTTGTGTAAAAGTGCACTTTTGCTCACTATATATGACACTCCAAAGTACAGCACCACACTCTTCATGTATTCATGTGTAGCTTACTATGACTTTTTTTATTGCTTAGTGTGGATTTGAGACCAACTTTATTTATTTACTACTATAAATAAAAGCTGTCATTGCTGTGACAAACTTGTATATTTACTGTTTTTAGAACATTTTCTGATGAAGAGCAGCTGGCTCCAAGGGGGCGAAGTAGAAGAGACAGAATTCCTTCTGGAGGGTCTGCTGGAGGTCCATCTGGAGGGTCTGCTGGAGGTCCTTCTGGAGGGTCTGCTGGGGTCCATGCTGGGAGTATGAGGCACCGCAGCCGTTCCCCACATCATCCAAGGTGGAAGACCCATGAAGAGCCTGATGAGAAAGGCTTTCAACCCCTAAGGTTCTTCCCCAAAAGAATCCCTGGTGTTCAACCCCCTCTAAATGTAGGAAATCCACAACCAGGTGAAATTTTTGAGTACTTTTTTGACAATGAAGTCCTCACATTAGTTTGTGATTTTACAAACAAGGGGGCAGCCAGGAACCTGGAGAAAGGGAGGAAGTTCTCCTGGACTGAAATAAGTCCAGGGGAACTGAAGAAATTTATTGGCATGCTGCTCTACATGTCAATCAGCCGCCTGGAAGTATTTTCAGTCTTCAAACACCAGCTACCATCATGTCCAGAGACCGGTTCTTGGCCATTTTGGCCAATGTTAGAATGAGTGACCCAGAGGAGGATCAGCAAAATGATAAACTAAAGGGTACAGAAACATATGACCCTCTCCACCGGGTCAGGCCACTGATGGAGATGATTGGGACAAGGTGCCGTGCCTTATACCACCCAAGGCAGCACCTTGCAGTAGATGAGAGGATGGTTTCGACCAAAGCCAGGCTCAGCATCAAACAGTATATGAAAGCCAAGCCAACAAAGTGGGGCCTGAAATTTTTTGTATTGGCTGATAAAAATGGCTACACGGTGGATTTCCAGCTGTACACTGGAAAATGTAACGTGTCATCGGGAAAGGGGCTGTCGTTCGATGTTGTGACCACCTTAGTGAAAAAAAGAGTACCTAGGCTCTGGGTACATTGTCTACACTGACAACTTTTACACCAGTCCTGTCCTGTTCAAACATCTGAGGCAGCAGGGATTTGGCGCTTGCGGGACATACAGGCAGGGAAGAGTTGGTGTCCCCACCACCACTGAAAATGCCCTCACCAAAAAGTCCTCACGAGGCAGCATCCGGTGGATCAGGGATGGGGAGCTTCTTTTTGTAAAATGGATGGACACCAGGGAGGTCTCGATGTGCTCCACCATCCACCCTGTTTACACTGGAGACTCTGTTCAGCGCTGGCAGAAGTCACCTGATGGGAAAGTACAGTTCCCTGTCCCCAGGCCCACTGCTGTGACAGAATACATAAATAATTGGGAGGGGTGGACACAACGGACCAAATGATTGGGACATATTCTATCCACCGCAAAGCAAAAAGGTGGGTCACCACTGTGTTCCAACATTTGGTCGACATCGCTGTGACAAACTCCTTTGTTATTCACAAGGATCAGTGTTGTACAATGAGAAGCAAGCAGAAGACCCGACAAAGTTTCCAGGAGGAGCTGGCAGCACACCTCCTAGGTGTTCCTCTTTATGACGAGCCACAAAAAGAAGCTGGGAAAAAACATCTACCAGTCCCATGCAGCAGCAACAAGCAGGCAAAGTCTGAGAGAGCAAGCATGGGGAGACGGCGCTGCAAGCTTTGTCAGAGAAGCACAGCCTGGAGTTGTGAGCTCTGTAATGTGGGCTTGTGCCTTCAGGTGGACAGAAATAGCTTCTGGGAATACCACCAAGGCCCAGGAAAATAAGGAGAAATGCAGAGAGGGGAAAATCGCCTGTAAATAGTTTTAATTGTTAGTCTGTTTCTTATTTGTAAAAATAATTGAGAATGAAAAAAATTTTGTAAATATGTTCTATAGTGTTGAAATTGTCAATTTGTGATGCAAAATCTGTACTTCATGTTCAAATGCAGTGTTTTATTTGCATAAAATCTCCAAAATCTAATTTCGATTTTTGTTTTTTCTTGATATCAAACAGTTTTAATAGTGGTTTAGTATCAAAAATAATGTAAAATAATGCATTTATTGAAAGCTCTAAATGATTCCGGAAAAATGTGCTGAAGCACTTGGCCACAGGACTTTTTCTTCCTACTTTTTACTTTAAACAAGTAAAAAAAATGCCAGGCGGACTTTTGAGTGACAGGCCTAAAAGGGTTAACCTGCCTGTTTCCAGTTATCAGAGCTGACTATTCACGAGCCAATGGTGAGACTGTTTGAGCGTTATCTTGGTGTTTCTGATTACCTGATCCTGACCTGTTCTGCCTCTCAACCACTGTCCCTCCTGTTCCAGTCTGATTTCTTAGGCAGACCTGTCTCTGGACTGGATCCTGCCGGTTTGCTGAATTTGGAGCTGTTTCCTGTCAGCGACCTGGATTTTCCTCCATAACCTCTTCTGATCATTTGGTTCTGAATCCTGAGCACTTCCTTGACACCAGCTCTGGCTTCGTCCTCTAGATTATCCTGCCTTCCTTCCTCTGCCCGGATCTGATCTCCTGCTTGTTTTTGCCGTCCTCCGGGGCTCCAGCATCTGGGATTCTATGTGCGGCACCTGCCACCTCTTGCTGTCAGCTGACCAGCTGGAATCAACCATGTTCTCTGGGCACAGACTGAACTATTAAAACAGGTTTCCTTTCTGCAGAGGTTCCTGTCCAAGAAGCCCTAGCTCTTCACTGCAGATCAGTTTTTAAATAAATGCATTTTGAGAAATTGTACTGTCTGTCTGTCTTGAATACTGGGTCCAGCTTGAATTAGAAAGTAAAGAAGATGGAGAGGGAAGAAGACAGAGAGGACTGAATGACCAGATGGCACTAATAAACACGACTGATTGATTCATTTGACTAATCTTAGGAAATACTAACACAATTTACATGCGATTTTTGTTATTTAAATAATAATAAATGTGTAAAAATGGGTTAAAGCATCACTGTCCCGGTTTACCAATCTAATTTTGATTATATGTATTTCTTTTTATCTACGAGCTGGAAATATCCGCAAATTTGATTTCAGAAATCTGGTCACCTTATGTTATAATGCAAGTTAACAGTCATTGCTCTTTCTATTTTTTTCTATTCGATGCAATCAACTGATTTTCCTAAGATAGAAAACTTTAAATAATTTGACTGTATTGTAAAGTGCCTTGAGATGACATGTCTTTGGAATTGGCGCTATATAAATAAACTGAATTGAACTCAATTGGTAAATAAACACCTCAGGTGGCGTTTATGGCAAGTCTGCACTCAGGAGGAGTGGCTCTAACACAGGAGGACGGCCCGCTATTATGTGGGCTACTACTGCTCTCTGGGAACAGGGGCAGATTTAGGAAATTTGGGGCCCTAGGCAATAACAAGCAGGGGGCCCTCTGAATTGAGACGACAACACATAAACAAACAGACTATTATACAGATAGAGAAATTTTAATAGAATAGACATTATTTGTTCTATGTTTTGTCCCTCTCTTCTTGTCCCTTTTCTTGTTATTTTCCTCTCTATGTTTTGTACTCAGCTGATTTTTCATGCTGTCTCAAAGGAAATGAAAGATAATCCGAGCACTAAGCTCACTTAGCTGATTGCTCCTTCCTGTGTTTCCAAAAAGGCAAAAGTAAATAACCCAGTCCTTCTTTTCACTGTAGACAAGCCATGATCTGCTTATCTTTTCTCAATTTTTCGTTTGGATGAAGTAATAGCTGCATGAATCATGACAGCAGACAAGATAGAGGAGTCAAGGGCGTAGGTTTGCTTTCAACTTTGGTAGTGCAGTTTCATTGGTCTGATGTCATTGGTCCTATCCAAAAATATGCATGCTTAATGTGAGCATCAGGGCACATTTTGTTTAAAGAGAACAGCAGCATTTCTTGCTACATTAATACAAATCTTATAAGCACTACACACACTAGATGCAGTTTATCAATGTTTAAAGCATCACTGGCTCTGAGGAATGTGGAATTAGGACTTTTTTCCACTTTGAAAAGGTTTGCATTTAAACCAGAGACTAAGACAGTGCCTATTTAACCAAATATAGTCTAAATATGTCTGTTGTATGTAGATTTATCCTGTGTTGTCTTTTGAAGATATAGAATTGTGCAGAGGTAAACCCCACTCTTATTTTCATATGTAATATGCTCTCTCTGTTTCATGCAAAATAATACATTCAAGGGACGGAAAATAATTTACATGAGCACTGGAACTATGAGGAACTGACACTGAGCATTTCTAATATTAACTTCACTATACAAGTTATACATCTGGGCTGTAGTTACTCTGTGTCGCCAATTTCATGTATTTTATCTGGGGATGAAACAATTAATCATATTAATCGATTATTTAAATAATGGTCAACCAATTAAGTGATTGATTAACCATTAACTGGAGTATAGGGCCACTAAAATGTACCTTTAGCCAACAGAGTGAATTATACCAAGATTGTAAAAAATAAGTAAACATTTTGTATTTAAGATTTATATATTCAATATTCTCCATCCAGAAGTAGAGGAAACATTTGTTTCACCTGGTTTCATTTCGTAAAATATCTTATTTAAAGAGCCTTTGGCTATCTGATTAAAAGATAAAATAAAAGAAATCCTAGTGTTGTTAACTTACATTTCTCAAGTTCCACAAATAAAAAAAACTCTGTCCTGCTTCTTTACAGAACTGCAATTAGAAGCCTGTTTTAGCGTAGATAATATTTAGTTTTTTAATTTGTTAATTTATTTTAGCGTCTTTTTTTTTGGCGCTCCAAGCATGCGCATGTGCACACAGAGAAGGCGGAACTAAGGCACAATAATCAGAAAGTTAAACAGCACAGCACGGTTGATGCGCTGCTATGTGAAAGGGAAAACCAGGCAGCTGCAGCTACCAGGCAGAGGAGCTTTGAGAGGAAAAGAAGCAACTGCTGCAACAACGCTGGATTGTAAATTACAAACATGTTGCTCACATCCAAATATCGGTGGGGACAAGTAGGTTGGTCCAAAAGTTTGGTAGGGACATTTCTCTATGGTCCCTATGCAAACCTACGCCCATGACTAAGCCCAAACAGGGTCACAATACTCTTAAACAGTACATTTATAAGAAAAAATAAATAACCACAATAATCCAACGCCAAGAATAATGAAATATCACATACCTGCACTCACATAGAAAATAGTAATCAACAGTATGGAAATAAATCTGTGTCGCTGGGATTTGAATAAAAAATGCCACTGAAATTCAAATGTTGTATGTTTGTACTTACTGTTTCAGTGTTAAAATACATTCAGAACACATTTTTGACCTAAAAAAAAAAAAATATATTGTCATTATTTCTACACAGTTGAAATTTAATTTGTTATTTTCTCTTCAAGCTAAAAATTCACTCAACGGTGAATTTATTACTTTCATTTTTCTGTAGTTAAGTTCACACCGGACGCAGCAGGAGCAGCAAACTCGCGTTTGCTGCTTCATTGTTGCTGCTTGTACCAGTTAGTTCTGACGTGCTGCTGAAGCAGCTTTGCTGCTCTGGCTGCGCGGTGGAAAAAGTGGGTCTGACACGCGTTGAGCGGAGCTACTCTATCCTTTCTTTGCCTTGCAGCTATATTTGCTGTGATCAGTGGGTATAAAGTAGTTTTAATATGTTTTTAAGTGAGAAAGTCCACCTGAAAACTTAATCAGTGCAGTCAGTTCATCCAGATTACCATCCTGCCTTCTAATATTATTTCTGTCGGAGCCGCTCAGACCCCCACATACGGGCGGTGTGCTGTCACTAGGAATCCCACTCAACAGCAGCCTCAGGCCCAGTCGCCTCCTCGCGGTTCACCGCGGCGGCTGGTAGCTGTTTTTAATCTAAATAATCCAAACTGCAGGCACCAGGATAATACAAGCGAACACGCTTTGTCAGCAGGTTTCAGCATTTTAAGTTAATTTAGGCGTTAAACTGTTTCAGATGAGTGATTACAGCGCTCTGCATCATCAGCGAAGTGTCTGTCTCCCTGCCAGATCCCAGATCAGCCTCTCTGATTGGTTGACACGGCGCATCGAGCAGCAAAAGTTCAATTTTTCCATCTCGAGCAGCGGCGCATCAGATGCTTAAACGCTCCCGACGCGCTGCTGCACCTGCTCAGACGCGCTGCGCCTGCTGCTCAAAACGCGCTGCGGGACATTTTGCTGCGCCTTGATGCGCGTCAACCATTGACTTTGCATGTAAACTCGCTGCTTCTGCTGCGTCCAGTGTGAACGCAGCATTAGCGTTAGCTTGCAAGACCAGCTCCGTGGTGCTGGTTTTCCTTCAGTATGAGCGCCACACGCGTCACGTCACGGGACTAAGAAAACGTAACGGGATTGGCTGGGTGTTGGACACCACAATCTATTGCTAATATCTGTGACCTGAAGTAGGGCTGGGCGATAATTCAATAACGATATATATCGATCGATAGACGTGTGGCGCAATAGAAAAAAAGAGGGTCGATAAAAGTTCGATAAAAAAGAAACGCAGTTTTCCTTCCTTCTCATTGTAGCCTAGCATGTAGGTTTATGCTAGTCACTGCTTCCTCCCAACCAATCACAATCGCGGACCCAGGCACGCCGTCACAAAGCGCCGCCCTCTCAAACCACAACACAGAGCACGTGAAGATGTCGCAGCAAGGAGAGGCGGAGGAAATTGTTTCAAAGAAGGGTTTTTGTAGTTCGCCAGTTTGGCAGTATTTCGGTCATGGCAAGTCGGACCAAAAACAAACCACATTCATCTGTAAAATGTGTAGAGAACCAGTGAAAACCAAGTCTGATAACACTACCAACTTTTTTTTTTTTTTTTATCATCTCAGCCGCTCACACCCACAGGAGTACGAGCTGTGTAATCCCCGGCGCGGCTCTCCTCCGAGGAATCTTCAGGAATTTCGGGAAAATATATATATATTTTCAGTTCTGGGCAGTTTCCCACGTAGTTCTAACAATTGAGAGAAAAATGCTGAGGGGCCAGCAACTTCAAAATAATAACTCAGGTTAAGGCAGGAAACGGGGGCGGCGGCGGCGGTGGGGGGGCATTTATTTATTTGTTATATTTATTTTGGTCACCTTTCTGGTCACTTTAGTTTATTCTTTGTCAGTATTTAATAACATAACCCAGGTCTCTTAAGTTATTTTTCTTTAAAACAATTCTGTTATGGTTAAACAAGTTGGTTAAATAAAGATTTAATTCGAAGTCTGTGTTTGTGTTTTTTATTAAAATTAAATCATTTAGCGATATCATAAAGAGTCCAGGCATATGAAGGACCAACTCTGCCATATTTAAAAATAAATACAGAAATAAATAAATGCTCAATAAATGTATAAGCATACAATTAATTGCCAACAAAAAAGTGAGACATAAATGTATATAACTCTTAATTATGGGGCCAATATGGTAGCTTTAATATTTGCAAATGTGTGTGGAGAGTTGTGTGTCTGTATCTCGATTTGTGTGTGTGCAGTGGGATTTGAAAATGTGTAAATAAATCTGTAAATGTGTGAGGAGATTTGTGTGTCTGTACAACAATCTGCAAATGTGTAAAACTACTTGTGTGTAATCCGTTTTGCAAATGTGTAAAAAAACCACAAATCTGTATTCAGATCTGCAAATGTGTACTGAGATTTGCAAATGTGTAAAAAATCCACAAATCTGTATTCAGATCTGCAAATGTGTACTGGGATTTGCAAATGTGTAAAAAATCCACAAATCTGTATTCAGATCTGCAAATGTGTACTGAGACTTGCAAATGTGTAGATCAATCTGTAAGCACACACTGAGACACTTGCGTCTGAAGTATTTTCGCTTCAAGACCCAGAAATACAGACAAATCATTGGTTACAAGTCAAGCGGTTTTTCGGTTGGCTCTCTTTACACACATGATTTTTGCTAATCTTCTGCCGCGTGAGATGCACAAATGTGTAGAAGGATTTGTATGTGTATTTTCGCGATTTGTAACCCCTTGCGCAGGCTCGCAGGCTCACAGACAGCCTCTACCTTTTTTTTCCCTCCGCTGCGGGAGTTGACGTGACAAGGACATATTGATACCATTCAGTAAGGAAAAAATTTAATCTATTATTAAACAAAAGGTTACGGAAAGATGGCAGAAGCTGTGGGAAGAGCATAGAACTGGAAGGTGGCTTTATAGTATTCAAAGGAAAATTGGTGAAATGAGGAGAACGGAAAGGAATAAAAAAGAGGTTATATCTAAATTAAGTTTCGGAAACACGGGGTTAAATGGAAACTTATTTAGAATGGGAACAGGAGGTTGTGGAACAGGGGAGACGGTGGAGCATGTTTTGTTGTTTTGTTATAAATATTCTATGGAGAGAAGGGTTACAAGAAAATAAATTACAGTTAAATATACAAGATATTTTGGGGGAAAAAAATCTACTTATGATTATTTTGTAATTTGATAAACAATCTTGAAAAAACGAAATTGGTAGAAAGGATATAAGTTTATTTATGTAAATATTGTTAATATTTATTTTTATTTTTCAGTGGGAAAATACATAGCATCCCGATCCACACTCCACTGAAGTAGATGGTGGTAATGCACATCATAAAGTTGCTTGCCAGCCGCCATAAAACAGAAGCAGAAGAAGAAGAAACAGTTTTACTAATGCAAACTATAGAAAAAATTAAAGAAAAATATACTTACAGAAAGCTCACGGGATTCCATTGCTCTCAACTTAGCAGGTACAACCCCTAGGACCCCAGTAACGTCACGTACTGTACAATACCGCCAACTGGTGGTATGTGGCTGTATGTGAATCAAGTTGTGCTGAACTGTCTCAGCAGAGAGAGAGCTGTGAGCCTGTGGTCAGGGCAGCATGTGAGCCTGCGAGCCTGCGCAAGGGTATACAAATCCTTCTACGCATTTGTGCATCTCACACGGCAGAAGAGTAGCAAAAATCACGTGGTAAAGAGAGCCAACCGAAAAACCGCTTGACTTGTAACCAATGATTTGTCTGTATTTCTGGGTCTTGAAGCGAAAATACTTCAGACACAAGTGTCTCTGTGTGTGCTTACAGATTGATCTACACATTTGCAAGTCTCAGTACACATTTGCAGATCTGAATACAGATTTGTGGATTTTTTACACATTTGCAAATCTCAGTACACATTTGCAGATCTGAATACAGATTTGTGGATTTTTTACACATTTGCAAAACGGATTACACACAAGTAGTTTTACACATTTGCAGATTGTTGTACAGACACACAAATCTCCTCACACATTTACAGATTTATTTACACATTTTCAAATCCCACTGCACACACACAAATCGAGATACAGACACACAACTCTCCACACACATTTGCAAATATTAAAGCTACCATTTTGGCCCCATACTTAATTAGCTTCTTTATTTATTTGCCTTTGTAATATTTACCTTATTTATTTTTCTGTCCTTTATAATCTTCAACTTTATTTTTTAATTACTTATATTTTTAAGTATTTATTTCTGTGCATGTTATAATATTTTTGTCTGTTTTATTCTTCCTTTGTATTTTTTTACCTTAGTTATTTCTTCGCCGCTGTTTATTTCTCTCTGCCCTTTTTACATTTCTGTCTGCCCTTTTTACATTTCTCTATGCATTTCTATCTCATTATGCAAATGAGGAGGGGGGGTGTCCTAGAGAGTCAACTTCTGCTCATTGGTTGGCTTGGCGGCCCATCTTCTTAACTCACAGAGCTCAGAGTACTAAGTTAAATGTTCTCTTTTCTGTTGCTGTTGTTCAATAAAAGTATGTTTTAAGATCATTTGAGGCAAGAACCTTATACTTTTAAGCATCACCATATGGCCCATTCACAGATTTAATGCGTAATTTAAAAGAAAATGTGACGAACTTGAGAGGACCGCGGCAACCAGCGAAGCTCCGAAGCTGACGGCAGCCAGGTCCGACCACAGCCCATCTGCAGCGGCCCTCTCTCGGCATAGCCGTGTGTGAAGCGTGTTGGTTAGCATTTTACTACATCGGTCGAATCTACAGGAGGAGAGTCTGATGTCGAGTCTGGAGTCATTAGAACTTGAGTAGGGACTTTGCCAAACTTTGCCAAATACAACAAAAAATCGCCATCATAGCCTGGCAATAGACCTGGCTGCCGTCAGCTTCGGAGCTCCGCTGGTTGCCGCGGTCCTCTCAAGTTCGTCACATTTCTATTACGCATTAAATCTGTGAATGGGCCATATGGTGATGCTTAAAAGTATAAGGTTCTCGCCTCAAATGATCTTAAAATATACTTTAATTGAACAACAGCAACAGAAAAGAAAACATTTAACTTAGTACTCTGAGCTCTGTGAGTTAAGAAGATGGGCCGCCAAGCCAACCAATGAGCAGAAGTTGACTCTCTAGGACACACCCCCAGAAATGCATAGAGAAATGTAAAAAGGGCAGACAGAAATGTAAAAAGGGCAGAGAGAAATAAGCAGCGGCGAAGAAATAACTAAGGCAAAAAATACAAAGGAAGAATAAAACAGACAAAAATATTATAACATGCACATAAATAAATACTTAAAAATATAATTAAAAAATAAAGTTGAAGATTATAAAGGACAGAAAAATAAATAAGGTAAATATTACAAAGGCAAATAAATAAAGAAGCTAATTAAGAGTTATATACATTTATGTCTCACTTTATAATTTAATTTCTACTTACATTTATTTGTTTAATGTATTTTTGTTGGCAATTAATTGTATGCTTATACATTTATTGAGCATTTATTTATTTCTGTATTTATTTTTAAATATGGCAGAGTTGGTCCTCCATACAGGCAGAGCTGCACATAAAATATGGTTTCAAATCTTTTCAATAATTATCGATATCGATCAATATGCATTTTTTTTTATCGATAAGCTTTTTTTCTATATCGCCCAGCCCTAACCTGAAGTTACCCTTCCCTTTTTACACTGAATTTAGACGCCGAAATTAAGACAGTGAAATAGAGCCAGTTGAATCTCAGGAGGCTGAAAATAATGAGTTTGAATTCTTTTAAATGCAGATTTTTTTAACACTCAAAATTTAAACTGAAAAATAAGTATTGAAAATATATTCACTTTGAAATAGTAATGTGAATTTTTAGCTTGAAGAGAAAAAAACAAATGAAATTTCCACTGTGTAAAAATAATGACAATGAATTTTTTTAGGTCAAAAGTGTGTTCTGAATATATTTTAACACTGAAACAGTAAGTACAAACATACAACATTCAAATTTCAGTGGCATGTTTAATTCAAATCCCAGATTTACTTCCATAAAACAGGCTTTTTCTTGTCACAGTGTTCCACAGCGCCTGTTTAACCATGTCCCATACTATTCTCAGCACATGAATGTAGCATTAGCAAACTTTCATGTAGCATAAGAGCAGCTAAATAAATGCTAACACCTCTGTTATTTCGCTGTTTAACAAAGTTCAAATGCTCCTAAACATATTATTTTATAAGAACAATAATCAAACTGTCACTTATCATGCTTAAAATACACTTATTGAACACAGAAACAAAACTTCATACCTTCTCCCATGGAATCCAACAGAAAAAGCGCGACGGGGAGCATGGGGAAACCCCTAACAGTCATAATGGTATGATCCGTTCATTTTTCTTTTTAAAACCCAAACTAACACTCAAAACAGCAATCCATGAACTCAAAATGTTTGATATTAAATATAATATTTCACGTTTTCATTGGCAACACATTATATTAACATAAAAATAATAATTTTGAAACAGGAAATTACCAGCAAGGCTAAGCTCAATTCGCAGCAGGTGCAGCGTTTTGACAGTTCCGGTACCACTTCCGGTTGCTCGCACTGACTCGCAGGCTCTGTTCGAAATCCTGGGCTGCATCCTCCAAGGACGCGGTCTACCTAGACTGGATCCTTCGAAGTCTGTGAAAATAAGTAGACTGGGAGTGTTTTGGCAGTGAATTCGAACAGGTCTACCCTTCGCGGCCTGTGCTCTGTTGCTTAGCAACAGTGAAAGTTGACACACAAAGCAGGAAAAGAATGAATACCGAAACTGTTCAAAACTGTTTGTTTATTTATTTATTTTTTATTATAAAGTGAACAAGGACTACACTCACAATCCAGAGTGGAATAAAGGTTTCAACCACCGGGAGCAGAAACAAATAAAATCAAATGTAATGATAGAAACCTTAGTCAGTTAAATAACACGCTGCTCATTTTGCACATCTCTGATGTTACTGCTAGTTTCAAATATCCATTACTCTAAAAATGTTTATAGCTGGATATTGCTTATTTGTTCTAGTGTTTTATATTGTTAAAACGCTTTACAGAATTGTATTTTTTATATTTTAACTCTTCCCTATTATGTTATTATTTTACATTTTTCTAAGGTCATCATTTGTGTGACCATTTTCAATCATCTTTTTGCTGCTGTAAATTTCCCCATTGTGGGACAATTAAGAGATTTACTATTCTATAATAGGTGGAGAAAGATATAAGTAAATCTAAACAATGTATGTATAAAAAATACATCTGCATATTGTGCAAAAAATAAAACTCCTATCAGATTTATAGTCCCCACACTGCAGATATATTAGAATCTGTCCTTATATTACAGAAAAACCCCTTACAGTAAAAGATTAAAACCTTTAGATAAATCAAAAATTACCGCCACATATCTGACTCAATAACCATTAAAACAACTATTTTCATTCATTTCAGACGGAACTATTCACAGACTTGTATAAACTTAAACTGAACTTCCAATTTTCACCACGGTTCGGCGCCAAGTAACCTTTCCTCTGATCACGGAACAGCCGGCTTGCTTGGTCTCGCAATGAATTCTGGGAAAACCAAGGATACCGAGGATACATCGGACCCGTCCTTCAAATCGAGCAAAAAGAAGGACGCATTTTAAGGCCGCATAACGAGGACTCTTGGAATCCGACCAGACCTCAGCGCCACGCTATGACGTAATCGTCCTTCGAATCTGGCCTTCTAAGGTTTATCGCTAGGATAAACCTTAGAAGGTTTATCCTAGCGACCTAGCTAGCGACCTTAGGATCGCTAGATCCTAAGGTCCTAGGTTTTCAAACAGAGCAGCAGTGGCTCGCTGTGACACTTCGGGTGGCTCGTTGGCCTGACACGGCTTTCCTGGCCTCAGCCACTACCTTATTTTTTCATTTAGTTGATGAAACAAAGTAGTTTATCTGCCAATAAGTGGCCTCTGCCGTCAGCGTCCACCATCAGCCACTGTCTGCCAGTAGCCTGCCTGCCCAAGCGACTCCCAGGTTTACTGACACCGTTTTAGGGGCTACAGAGGCTAGTTTTCGTTAAATAACTTATTTTATATTTTATTTATTCTTCTTGCCGCATTTGCTGGGGTACATTTTGAAAAATATATCTCAAATGTATTTTTCTTTTTCATTTTATTTAAGTAAAAGGATGAGCAGTCTTGAAGAAGAAAATTAAAATGCAAATCGGATGATTGATTACTAATTTTATTTATGAGTCAAGTAATGCAGCTACATTCTTAAAATGAAAAAGCATTTCCAGAAATGCTTTTTCATTTTTAAATTTTACATTTAAAATTTAATTTTTGGTATGTATTTGCATTTGCTGGGGTACATTTTGAATAATAAATTTCAAATGTCTTTTCCTTTTTGATTTGAATTAAGTAAAAGGATGAGTAGTTTTGAAGAAGAAAATTAAATTTCAAATCAGATGATTGATTACTAATTTTACTGATGAGTCAAGTAATGCAGCCACATTCTTGAAATTAAAAAGCATTACTGAAAATGCCATTTCATTTGAAATATGATAACGATTTGCTTCCGTAATCAAGAACCCGTATTACACAAACAGCAAATATAGAAGGTGTGGTGCAGGCTTTGGTGGTGCAGTGGTTAACTCGCATGACCCATGTACGGAGGCCTTAGTCCTCGACACGGCCGACCTGGGTTGGAATCCGACCTGCTAAATGTTTTCCACCTCCCCCCTTTCACCCCTTTCCTGTCGGCTCACTGTTAAAAAAAAAAAAAAAACGAGCCAGTAGTGTGGTAAAAACTTGAAAAAAAATTTTAAAAATGCATTCCCCCAATACCAGTTACACATTCAGTGGGGACCTAGGAACTTTGGGCTAGTACTTGTTTCTGGTACCACTGTTGTTACAAATTTGCACTATAACTAAATTGCTATTGTTTTTGTGCTGTAGTCAATGTAACATCTCAATTTTATAATTACTTAAAGGCAACAAACAAAGGAAAAGCATTTTACATAAATGTATATGAATTCAGGAGTCAAGGGGTTAAGGCAAGAGTTTTATAAATTTGTCATGTATGTAGCATTGAATAATCAACAAGGCTATAAAAAGGCTTAAGAATTAAGTTTACTTGACATAAAATGATAGAAATATATTTCATCCATCTGAGAGAGAGTCGTATATAAAAATATTTCCTTAGACCTACAGATATAGAGTGGAGGCGCCGCTGTAAGTTCTGTATAGATCTCAGTGATGCTTGCTGTGCCTTGATCCTCTTTCCTTCTTGGAACTTGTCTAGCTTTAGCCTTAGCCTGCCTTAGCCACTCATACAAGACGACACGCATGGCTCAGGCTCATTCTCTGACAGACATACATGCCAACGCTTAAGCACCTCTCTGTCTGGATGTGTGTGTAGCTCCTCAGAGTTTTGCCAAGGTTGGCTTGTGACAAGTGAGTCTCAGGAGAGGTTGTGCAGATCAGGGCTGAGCTGAGAACCAGGGCCTGGATGCATTAGAGGGAAAGTTATACGACATCAGCCCTACGTGAGAGCCTTATCTTGTGGCTGGTGCCTCTCCTTTACCATCTTACCTCTGGAGCCCTGAGGGGCGGATACACGTCCTTCTGACTTACCCTGAACTGCCGGCATGACTTTTACCTACTAACCGTGTCTGTTTGATTTACCCCCTGCATGTACTGTATGTCTGCATGATGGGCTCTCTGATAAACCGGTTTCAAAAAGCTACACCGTATGTCTCCAAGAGTTAATGCTGAAACCGATTGCTTACTTTAACTTTCTACAAGTCAGAAATATTTAGACCTCAGTTGAGTTAGCTGTGATGTGGGGTTATCCCTGAAATTCAGCTCAGTTTGAGCTCAGGTACGACATCCACACACTAACGGTCATAGCTTAGTTTTTCAAAAATATGACAATTGCAGAATGTCTACTGTGATGCAGAGTAAAGGTATTAATTTAACTGAAAACTATGTAGCATGTAGATAACTATTAGAATATAAATATGAATAAATAATTGTTTTATACATTTTGAAAAGTTCACCATATATATAAATACGATGCCAACATAGACAGCAACAGGAGTAATAGGTTAGATTTTGGATTTTAACAAGACTTTATTAACATAATTCAAACAACAGAATCAGTTATTGATGTAAAACAAAGTTAAAAATCACTATTAAGGTAAAAACAAGTGTCAGTTAAAAATAATTAAATGAGGAGCTTGTTAACTTGTAGTTGTCCTTCATTTGATACAGATGAAAAACAGTCTCACTGAATTCTGCCTTTTTTTTGTACACCGAATTTTAAACACTGAATTTTTATCTGGTGAAAATTCAGCTGCAAAAAATTTGCTTGCAAATATGTTGACTTTTCCGTGACCTCGAGCCAAAGTAATCGACACTCGATGCAGTCGAGCAAATTCTAGACAATGAAATTAGCTCATTTTGTAGTAGAAAAAAAAAAGGTTGTTTGCCGCCGGCCGCTTCTTCTGGATCAAACCAAGAGCCTTGGTAGACGGGTGCTGCATAGAGACTGAAAACAAAAGGCAGATTCCAATTAGTCTGGTTTTCTTCCATAATCTGACACAGTACATAAAATGTTGTTAAAACCCCACAGATGAATAAAATCCTCCATGTTGTGTGTGGCTCTGTGAAAATAAAACTCCAGCCTTATTCTGGCTTTAACGTTGCACTTTCATAGAGCCACGGCATCAAGGTGAGGTCCTTCATGCAGTCTGTCTCTGTAGGACAGTAAACAGCCATTAAAAAATTTAAAAGTCGTGCATTTGGTTTATTTTTACTATACTCCTATAAACAGAGCGTTACTAAAAAACCTTCCCAAAATGACTAAAAACACAAATTAAAAGGCTAAAAATTGAATTCAGTCCATACAAAAAGGAACACGTTTTCAGATAGACCGCTGAAAGGACACTCATTTAAAACACCCCAATAAATAGCAGATGAAAAAGAGTTTGTGGCGATGGCACAGTGTAAAATCCTCCATTGGAGATCACCGGTTCGTTTTTGAAGCAAGGATCTGTCATGATGGGTACTCTGAGAGTGACCCAATTATGCAGAACACCACTGACGGACACAGGAAAAAAAGTTCAACAAGTTTATTTGGACACAAGCACACTGAATGTACAGGTTCTGGTTCGGGCCTGGATACTGGTTCACCGGAGTCTGCGTGAGAGACAGTTCAGTTAGCGTTGCAAGTTGGAGCTTGCTTTCTTGAATATTACTGATTGTACCTTGAGGGTTCTTGTGGTTAGCTTTGGGAAGGTTACTGTTGGATCTGGAGAGGAGTTGATCAGCAGAGTCCGCTAGCTGCTTCAGCGTCTCGCTTCTAGTTTTTAACAGACCTTGGCTTTGGGTTTTCCAGCTCTTAGTCCTGAGCTGCATGGAAGTTCACTGAGGTTCTTCAGGTTTGGCTCTGAGGGTAGGCTCGGCAGGTTAGCTCTTCCTGAGCTCCACAGAGGAGAAACTGGTTTCCTGGAAGACAGAGACAACGGTTAGAATCCAGGCTGGATTCAAAGTCACAGAGATTCACTGAGAGTCTAGGCTTAGGCGCTGACCAACTGGATCAACACTGCGGCGTTGAGGCAAGGTCTGAAGACAGCTTATATGGTGGATCCTCTGATGATCTGATGGGCTGCAGCTGGGCAGGAGGCTCACTCAGAAGGATCCACGGCGGACTCTGCTGGAGAAAGGTGGAACCTCTCCAGCTCCCAACAGGATCCAGGATCAGACCAGGAAAGGAGTCTGTAGGTTGAAGACAAGCGGAGATGGACCTCAGACGATAGCTTCATGGTAGAGCTGAGAAATGGCTTCTTCAGAAAGAAGCAAAACCAGTAAGCTTCAGTGCAGCTTTCGTGATAGTAGGGGATCAGGAGACATGATGAATGAAATTGCCAGATGTAAAGTGAATTTAAAAGGTAAAAATAAGGTTTAGAAGGATGAACTTGGTAGTTTTTAAAATCCAGGGGTTGGATTGGCTTCGAGACATTTTTGACTCAATAGTTCATTTGGTTTGGACCACTCACAGGCCAGGATAGGGTGGGCAATCTTAAACTCACCTTTTTGGAAAAACATATTGCAGCCCTACATATAGTACATGCTGATAAATGGGTAAATGGGAGGGTAAAGCTCGCTTGTAATGTCATGAACAAAGCATATATAAGGTGAATGCAGCTTAAACTGCTGGAGGAAAGAGGGACCATTTTTTCTTCATTCTGCTTCATTCTATCTCTATTCTCCCACTCTGCAGAATCTATTAGTTCAATCTCTAACGTTCTGCTCTCTCTGCTTTTTCTCATAGTAGCTTCCTCTGGTCTGTTACTGTTTGGCTGTGACACCATCCTGGAGAAAAACATCAGCTATGCTGCTTCCATCATCACCTTTGTTTATAGATGCTGGAGATCGGCCTGTTTTCCAGTGTAGTCCTGTTTCTCTGACTCTGACTGGCTGGATGTGCTCTCTTCATCCTCTGACATGGGAGCTGGCTCGGAGCCGTCTGCCTGGCTGGGTGTTTCCTGGACGGGGCCGCCTTTCTCTGCTTCTGTCTCCTTGAACCCCAGTCGGCCTCAGCAGATGGCCGATCACACTGCGCCTGGTTCTGCAGGAGGTTTCTGAGTGTCATGTGATGATGCTGAATCTTCTGTGACTGCAAACCTTCTTTCTTTTTATTTATCTATTCATTTATTTATTTAATTTTTTTTTTTTTTTTTGGTGGGTGGTAAACAGCAGCTAGGTTAATACCTCGATTAAGTAAATCTTTTTATCCAGGCCAGGTGCCTCCGGGCACATTGCTGCCCTCCTCAGGACACTGGCTTCTTCATAATTTCATGGGCTTTATGCTGCCGTGCGTTATGCATAAGTAAGTCTCTCGTTGGACATAAGTTCTGGACTCGTTATGAATACTCTATGTTTACGCCCAAAATTGAAAAATAAATAGAAAGTTCAGCGTATGCCAGCGTTTTAGGAGATTCTGGGATCAGGCATATGCTGTCTAAATCTGTAAAGGTAGCAAAAGAATTAGTTTACCAATCTGCTAAGAGGCAGATGGCTAGTGGACGGGGAAATGCTGACAGGATAAACAACCTTAGATTTCATCCTCAGGGTTTAGAGAAACAGATCAGAGATTCCACTCCAGGTCCTTCTTGGAACTCAACAATAGCTCCAACTGTTTGATGGTGAAGCCATGACATAAAAAAGGGAATTAAACTGAGACGCTGATGCTCACATTAAAAGTCACTAATGATATTCACATGGCCTCAGATAATGTACTTGTGTCTGTGCTCGTCCCCTTAGATCTCAGTGCTGCATTTGATACAGTCAATCATAATATTCTTTTAGAAAGACTTGAATATTTTGTAGGAGTTAAGGGAACAGCACTAGACTGGATTAAATCTCTAACGTTATGCTCTCTCTGCTTTTCCTCAGAGTAGCTTTGCCTCATATGTTCCTGTTTGGCTGTGACTCCATCCTGGAGAGAAACATCAGCTGTGCTGCTTCCATCAACACCCTTGTTTATAGATGCTGGAGATCGGCCTGTTTTCCAGTGTAGTCCTGTTTCTCTGACCGTGACTGGCTGGATGTGCTCTCTTCGTCCTCTGGCATGGGAGCTGGCTCGGGGCTCGTCTGCCTGGCTGAGTGTTTCCTGGACGGGGCCGCCTTTTACAGCTGCCTTTTGTATCTCTGCTTCTGTCTCCTTCAACCCCAGTCGGCCTCAGCAGATGGCCGCTCACACTGAGCCTGGTTCTGCTGGAGGTTTCTTCCTGTTAAAAGGGAGTTCTTCCTCTCCACTGTCGCTACAAGCGGGCTTAGTGTGAGGGATTGTATTTGAGTCAATGAGTCAATGCAATCAACTGGTTTTCCTTAGATAGAAAACTTTGTATCAATTTGACTGTATGATCTGGTGAACTGTAAAGTGCCTTGAGATGACATGTGTTGTGAATTTGGCGCTATATAAATAAACTGAATTGAATTGAATTGATTTATCTGACTGATTTCTGTTTGTTCAGTTTGGCCTTATCAAAGGTTTCTAGAGTTTCCTTCTTTCATCTGCAGAGTATTGCAAAAATTGGAAATATCTTATCAATGTGTGATGCTGAAAAACTAGACCATGCATTTGTTACTTTAAGTATGGACTACTGAAATTATCAAATTTTTGATAAAGCTTATATTAAAAAGAACAGTCCAGTCATTTTCAGAATTTAAACTTATAAAAAGTACTTTAAATATTAAATTATTACATACTGTTTCAATAAATGATAAATGTTTTTAATTAAGCGTAATTTTCATTTGAACGTGTTTTACTGGAAGCATCCATGTTTGTCAAAGAACTCTACTGCCACCTACTGGTTTGTGACGTCACGGTGCGGTATCGGCTGTTGAACAAGTCCTAGTGCTGTATCTGGTGTTTCTCACAACGCACTATTATCCAAGTCATCTTGAAAACATTCTTCTTCCAAATGTTGGCTACATATTACGTTTTTTTTCTCTGGCCAGAAGTTCGATGGCAAATCCTCCCTCTTCAAGTTGGCAATCCAACGACGATCCCGTCCGTGGAGGATCAGGAATCGGAAAGGTGGAATAACCTTTTGTATTCCAACATCCAACTGCCATGCACATGGGCATTGTCAGTTTCATTATAGCTCTGGTGAATTTCAATGGTGAAGTCCTCTGGAAATCTTCAATAATTGTTGTTGATTGCAGATGTGTCTAGTAGTTCCCATTGATTTTGCTTGTAAAGCGGGGAGAATGGCGCTAGGCTTACCGCACCGTGATGTCACTGCTGGAAGATGGCAGGAGGGAGGTCTTTATTATATTTGTGCAAATATGGCCGCTCCCAGTGATTGCGACAAAAATTTTTTGTTTTTATTTTTTTACTGATTAACGCTAAATTCATTAAATCACCGCCGACGTATTAACTTTATTTATAAATAATCAACCATTGATCATTCCTTGCTGACCTGACTTTTCCTTTAAACAAAGAGTGACATTTTCCTATGTACAATATTACTAAAAAACACAACAAAACAATATAAATGAAAAAGCTCTAATTATTAGTACAGGGTTAGACACTTTTATTGGATAATATTCATCCATTCAACATTGGAGAATAACTGAAATTTCAGCTCTTCTTGAATATTTTACCAATTTGATAAGTAAATACATAAAGAAATTCAGGTCGTAGAAACTTATCACATGTCTCCTTTTCCTAGGCAGAGGATAGCGATGAGCAATATTCAATAGGTGCCTTGTGTTGGGAGCTGGAGAAATTCCAACTTTCTCCGGCAGAGTCCGCCGTGGATCCTCTGAGGGAGCCTCCTGCACAGCTACAGCTCGTCAGGATCATCAGAGGATCCACTACTTAAGCTGTCTTCAGACCTTGCCTCAACGCCGCAGTGTTGTTCCAGTTGGTCAGCGCTTAAGCCTAGATCCTCAGAGTAATTCGATGACTTATGAATCCAGCTTGGATTCTAATCCTTGTTTCTGTTTTCCAGGAAACCTGTGCCTCCTCTGTGTAAGCTCAGGAAGAGCTAACCTGCCGAGCCGACCCTCAGAGCCAAGCCTGAAGATTCACAGTGAACCTCCAAGCAGCTCTGGACTAGAGCTGGGAAACCCAAAGCCAAGGTCTGTTCAAATAGGACGTGAGATGCTGAAGCAGCAAACGGACTCTGCTGATGAACTCATCTCCAGAACCAACAGAGACTCTCCCAAAGCTAACCTCAAGAACCCTCAAGGTACAATCAGTAACTTCAGGAAATCAAACCTCTGTTGGCAACGCTAACTGAACTGTCTCTCACGCAGACTCCGGTGAACCAGAATCCAGGCCCCGAACCTGAACCAGTATATACAGTGTGCTTGTGCATAAATAAACTGTTAAACTTTCATCCTTGTGTCCGTCAGTGGTGTTCTGCATTCTTGGGTCGCTTTTAGTGAACCCCTCATGACAGAACACTGCGGCCAAACTCAAGGCCCAGCAGATCACTACATCCGTCGACTAGAGGAACAGGCTGCCCAAATCCATGGACACGGCCTGGCTCTACGTGACTTAAACACCCACATAGAAAGACAAAATCAAGCTATTCAAAGCTATGCTAACTACGTGAACAGCGCTAATGCTGCATCGGTACAACAACCATTTCCGGGTCCAGTCCCTCCTCCGAGGTCACCTGCAGTGACGTCATCAGAGTTCCGTCCTAGTCTCCCAGAAAGATTTTCTGGTAACATGAAAGATTGCAAAGGATTTTTATTTCAATGTCGGTTGATTTTTCAGAACTCTCCTGGCTGTTTTTCCACGGATCACAAGAAGATAACTTTCATTCTCTCGCAGTTAACAGGAAGAGCCTTGGAATGGGCTCAGGCAAGATTTGCCGCTGACGATAGCTTAAACTGCTACTACTCTGATTTCATCTCTGAATTTACCCAGGTATTCAACCAAGAAACTGACCAAACTATTGATTCTAGAGCTCTTTTCAACCTAAAACAGGGAAACTCTTCGGTGGCTGAATTTTCCATTAACTTACGGGTTAAAGCGGCAGCTTCCGGATGGAACCAAAGCGCTTTAAAGGGAGCCTTTTTCATGGCATTAAACGAGCACATAAAAGATGAGCTCGCAACCCTCGACGAACCTGCTACCCTCGAAGACTTAATTCGCCTCTCCATTAGATTGGATAATAGAATTCGTGCCAGAAACAGTTCAAAGAAGCAAGGTACACTTTCTTCTGCCTCACATAACGTGACTGTTTGTTCTTCCTCTACAGAGCAGCCGCCCTTTCTGAGGCCTAAGTCCCAGTCTCTACCGTTGCCTGTTCAGGCCTCTCATTCGGGCGAAAGGGATGTCGAACCCATGCAGGTGGGACACGCCAGGCTCACTCCAGAGGAGAGGCAAAGGCGTTTTCTAAGTAAACTATGTATCTACTGTGGTGAGAGTGGACACTTCATCGCTTCCTGCCCGGCTAAATCAAAAGCCCGGGCCCGCCAGAGGATCTGAGGAGTCTGGCGGGCCAAATAAACACTAAGAAATCTCCTCGACTGTTACTGCCTGCCACGCTTTTCTGTGCTAATCAGAGCCTCTCTTTCTCTGCATTCATCGACTCAGGCTGTGAACGTAATCTAATCGATTCAAACCTCGTCCAGCAACTCCAAATTGAAACCATTCCTCTGACTCAGCCTCTCTGTGTATCCGCTATTGACGGGAAAAGACTCCATCAAGTTACCCACCAAACTCAGCCCCTCGAGCTACTTCTGTCAGGTAACCACCGAGAGACTATAAAATTTTTTGTTTTTCCATCTGCATGTTCCCCGCTGGTGCTCGGTTTCGAATGGTTGGAGAAGCATAATCCTCACATTAACTGGACTGAACGTCACCTGGAATCATGGTCCATCTTTTCCCATGAGACATGCCTGCGTTCTGCTGCCCCCTTGGTGGGGTCTCATAGAGGTGGGGGGGGTATGGACTCTACTGACCTTTCTTCAGTTCCTTCTGAGTACCATGACCTAGCCCGTCTTCAGTAAGGTCAGTGCGACGTCCCTACCTCCACACAGACCATACGATTGCGCCATTGAACTTTTACCTGGTGCTCCTTTACCTAGCAGCAGATTGTATAATATTTCCAAGCCCGAGAGAGAAACTATGGAAAAATACATCAACGAATCATTAGCTGCTGGAATAATTCGCCCTTCATCCTCTCCATTGGGCGCCGGATTCTTCTTCGTGGGGAAGAAGGATGGTTCCCTGAGACCTTGTATCGACTATCGAGGTTTGAATCAGATCACTATTAAAAACAAATACCCACTGCCTCTCCTTGCCTCTGCTTTTGAGCCCGTACAGGGAGCTACTGTGTTTTCTAAACTGGATTTAAGAAACGCTTATCATCTCCTTAGGATCCGGGAAGGCGACGAATGGAAAACTGCCTTCAAAACACCCTTGGGCCAATTCGAATATCTTGTTATGCCCTTTGGTCTCACTAACGCTCCAGCCTGCTTCCAGGCCCTCATAAACGATGTTCTAAGAGACTTTCTCAACGTATTTGTTTTCGTGTACATTGATGATATACTCATTTACTCCAAGAACCTCGATGAACACAAGAGACATGTCCGTCTTGTTTTACAGAGACTGCTGGAAAACAAACTGTTCGTTAAAGCCGAGAAGTGCGAATTTCATCAACCTTCAGTCACCTTTTTGGGGTTTGTGCTCGAGGGCGGCCAGGTTAAACCATCTGAGGACAAGATTAAGGCAGTTTTAGACTGGCCAGTTCCAGAGAACCGCAAACAGCTACAAAGGTTTTTGGGTTTTGCTAACTTCTATCGTCGGTTTATCAGAAACTACAGCCAGACCGCCCTTCCATTAACTTCTCTGACCTCTGTCAAACGCAGTTTTCAGTGGACTCCCGAGGCTCAAGCAGCGTTTGAAAAACTAAAGTCATTATTTTCCAGAGCACCTGTCCTTATGCAACCTGACTCAACTAAGCAGTTTATCCTTGAGGTGGATGCTTCAGATTCCGGTGTTGGAGCAGTCCTTTCCCAGAGACTCGACTCAGATCAAAAGATACACCCTTGTGCTTTCTTCTCCCGTAGACTTTCTTCTGCAGAGCAAAATTATGATGTGGGTGACCGAGAGCTTCTGGCCATTAAACTGGCATTGGAGGAATGGAGGCATTGGCTGGAGGGAGCTGAGCACCCGGTTCTTGTATGGACAGACCACAAGAACCTGGCTTACATCCAGTCAACCAAGCAAGCGAATCCACGCCAATCCAGGTGGTCAATTTTCTTTTCTCGGTTCAATCTCATCATCTCCTACAGACCCGGATCCAAGAACGTGAAGCCCAATTCTCTCTCTCGTCTCTACTCCGTCGATCATCCCGAGACACCTGAACCTGTTCTTCCGGCTTCCTGCACAGTGGGAGTGGTCAACTGGGAGATAACTGACCTCATCAACTCAGCCCTTGCCACTGAACCCGATCCAGGTAACGGTCCCACTAACCGAACCTATGTTCCATCTTCCGTCAGGTCCCGTCTCATCCAGTGGATGCATGCCGCCAAATTCTCCGCTCATCCAGGTGTCAGTAGAACTGTAGCTCTAATTTCAAGACGCTTTTGGTGGCCCACTCTCCTCAGGGACGTAGAGGAGTATGTGTTGGCTTGCCCCACATGTGCCCGTAACAAAGCCTCACACCAACCTCCTTCTGGCCTGCTTCAACCGCTTCCTGTTCCCTCGCGTCCTTGGTCCCATATCGCCATTGATTTCGTCACCGGTCTCCCTGTCTCTCGAGGTATGTCCACCATATTCACCATTGTTGACCGTTTCTCGAAGTCCTGCCATCTTATTCCCCTCAGAAAACTTCCCACGGCCTTCCAGACAGCCCAGCTTCTCATCAAGCATGTTTTCCGGTTACATGGCATTCCCCAAGAGATCCTCTCGGACAGAGGTCCTCAATTCATCTCCCAGGTCTGGAAGGCTTTCTGTTCTGCTCTCGGCTGCAAACCCTCTCTCTCCTCTGGTTACCACCCCCAAACGAATGGTCAGACTGAGCGTATGTATTAGCAATTGGAATCCACCCTTCGCTGCCTCACGTCAAACAACCCCGTGGACTGGAGCCAATTTCTCCCATGGATAGAATACGCTCATAACTCCCTCAGATCTGCATCCACTGGTCAATCCCCATTTCAGGTCAGTCTTGGCTATCAACCAGCTCTTTTTCCCGCAGACGAGAGAGAGATTTCGGTGCAGTCCGTCAACCAACACATCCGCCGTTGTCAAAGGATCTGGAGGGAAACCATCGCCACCCTCAACCAGTCTTTAAACGCTTCGCCGACGCCAGGAGACGTCCCGCCCCCGAGTATACTGAAGGCCAGGAGGTATGGCTGTCCACTCAAACTCTCTCCTAGATTCATCGGACCCTACAAGATCACTCGAGTCATCAACCCCTCAGCCGTCCGTCTCCAATTACCTCAGTCCCTCCGAATCCACCCCACCTTCCACGTGTCTCAGATCAAGCCTGTCTCCTCGAGCCCTCTGTGCCCACCGTCCGACTCCCCACCACCCGCCCTGGAGGTCGATGGTCATCCGGCCTTTACGGTTCACCGCATCGTGGACTCCCGTCGACGAGGTCGCGGATGGCAGTACCTCGTCGACTGGGAGGGCTACGGACCGGAGGATCGCCAGTGGGTTCCAGGCTCGTACATCCTCGATCCAGCCCTTATCGAGGAGTACGAGCGTTCCTGCCCATCAACCTCTTCCGGACCGCCAAGGGGCGGTCGTTGAGGGGGGGGTACTGTTGGGAGCTGGAGAAATTCCACCTTTCTCCAGCAGAGTCCGCCGTGGATCCTCTGAGGGAGCCTCCTGCACAGCTGCAGCTCGTCAGGATCATCAGAGGATCCACTACTTAAGCTGTCTTCAGACCTTGCCTCAACGCCGCAGTGTTGTTCCAGTTGGTCAGCGCTTAAGCCTAGATCCTCAGAGTAATTCGATGACTTTTGAATCCAGCTTGGATTCTAATCCTTGTTTCTGTTTTCCAGGAAACCTGTGCCTCCTCTGTGTAAGCTCAGGAAGAGCTAACCTGCCGAGCCGACCCTCAGAGCCAAACCTGAAGATTCACAGTGAACCTCCAAGCAGCTCTGGACTAGAGCTGGGAAACCCAAAGCCAAGGTCTGTTCAAATAAGACGTGAGACGCTGAAGCAGCAAACGGACTCTGCTGATGAACTCATCTCCAGAACCAACAGAGACTCTCCCAAAGCTAACCTCAAGAACCCTCAAGGTACAATTAGTAACTTCAGGAAATCAAACCTCTGTTGGCAACGCTAACTGAACTGTCTCTCACGCAGACTCCGGTGAACCAGAATCCAGCCCCCGAACCTGAACCAGTATATACAGTGTGCTTGTGCATAAATAAACTGTTAAACTTTCATCCTTGTGTCCGTCAGTGGTGTTCTGCATTCTTGGGTCGCTTTTAGTGAACCCATCATGACACCTTCGATATCAACTGCTGCTCATGGTCAGCGATGATATGAGCTATCTCTGACATGATAAATGTGTTGTTCTCCCCTGCTTACACCTTCTCAAAGAGAAACATAATAACAAAAGTTTTCTGCTAAACTTAGAAAAACTCTCTTTTTCTCTCTCAGAGTTTCTGTTTACACACAGCGAGTGAAGCTGTGGTGCTCAGAGGTGGAGTTTTGGTGGGGGTGGGTGGGGGAGCATGATTGCTATGCATTGTTTAGTTTCTTTCATTAATAATGGGTGCCAGTTGAGGGCTACAGATGAACAATAGCAAGGGCCCCAGGCGCGGATCAATAGCAGATTGCTGATAGTGCCCCGTCCATTCTCCCCTCCAGATTACATGATAAATGGCTCGGTCCATACGCAGTGACAGGCCTTGGGCTAGCAGGACTCAGGTAAGGCCCTGTGCCTTCTGGATATCACATATGCCGTGTCTCTGAGCTGGTTTGGTGACAAAGTGCTTGTGTAGGTCAGGATACAAGGGAGTGTTTTTAATAATGTGTGTTTAGGCAGAAGAAGAGTGAATATCAATGATTCTAGAAATAATGCTGGTTTAGACTTTTTCACTGTGACACAGTGTAAGAAATTATTTGTAAACTGATAAAAAAGAAGAGCCGCTACATAAAAATCCAGCCTCCGGTGTAGACCAACATTTCCTGTTTTTTGTGTGTGTTATTTTTAGACTTCAGCTTATTAAAATTATATCTTAAAAGAGGCATAACCGGGTGTGTTGTTTTACAATTCTTTTTCTTTACATTTAAATTTTTAGGAGAAATAAAATATCCATCTATCCATCCATTTTCTCCCGCTTTATCTGGGGCCAGTGTTCTGTCAGATGAGCATACCCGGTCAGACCAGCATACCCATAGTCAGTGTTGTGCCTGAACGCGTTCATTGAACGAAAGTTCATGAACTCGTTCATATTTTGGGCGAACGTGAACTGAACGTACTGCGTTACTTCCTGGTGAACATTATTGTGAACTCGTTCATTCTGGTGTCTGTAAACGGCACACTCTCTCAGTTCAGCTCCGTTCAATAGGTTGCCAGATTTCTATAGAGCCCTCCAGGCGAAACCCCGGCTAAATCACACCGTAAACAAGCCTTAATATGTAGCGGGAAAAACACCCAATCTGGCAACACCAGCTACCAGTGTCGTAGCCTACAGCCGCGTGCGTCATCAAAACAAAATGCAGCGTGGAAGCCATAGTAGCATGGAGGCTACCGTGGAGGCGACAAAGCAGCAGTATGATCACTTAAAACAGTTTTATGACCAGGTGGTCGGTGAGGACGATGGCAACAAGTTTGCCCGCCGGCTTTCAGTAAAAAAAATCCGCACTTCAGTAACCTCAGCCTGGTCCCTCAGTTTGTGTTTGTAAAAACTTCTTGAGCGGAGGTCTTCAACAGGGGATCCGCGACCCCTAGGGGGTCTACGGAGGTACTGCATGAGGGTCTGCATGGTTAGTTGATATTTTTATATTCCCCCCCTGCAATTTTTTCCCCCACTAATTGAAATGTCTTTAAATACTCATTAACATGAAATCAACACACTGTAGTAAACAGATAAATGGAGACAAAAGATGTCTTTCAGTCATCAATGCTCATATTCAGCGACACACAGGAGCTCTTTCAAGCTGGGCACCGTTTCATTCACAACAACCAGGAATCAGAATCAGAAAAACTTTAATAATCCCAGGGAGAAATTAATTTCTTTACATTACTCCATCTGTAATATAGTGACTATAGGACACAATTTCATACAATATATATAGTTAGGGGGTCCCCGCTCCATTTCGCCATCAGTTTGGGGGTCCTTGGTCTGGAAAACATAGAAGACCCCTGTTCTTGAGGGTTTTACTATCCATGTAACTTGTTTGTTAAACCTGCCTGGTATAATTTTCCAGGATTCCAGTATTCCTTTTTAGTATGTATTGAAATGGAATTTCAAATGGAAAAAAAAAAAAAAAAAAAAAAAAAAAAACATTTGCACCTTAAAGACTACTTTCCTATTTTTCTTTTAATAATTACTCATTAAAACGACCATTCAAGCAGCACATTTTTCCTGATGTTTTTGAGAATATACTGTAGGGGTGAAAGCTGCAGCTGCTACTAGTGTGAAGTGAATGGACAGCAACAAAGCATTAAAGCAACAATGGGGAAATGCTGTCCCCTCAATGCTAATGTAAACCCTGGTTGGATGAGGATTCAAAACTGGATAGGAAGATGAAATCTGACGCACAGTTTCAGAGTTATAACTGATAAAATAATTGCTGTCTGTGGTTCTACAGTAGGCTATGGTGTAATTGAGCAATATATGAAAAAAAAAAAAGAACTATGAACTAGTTCATTTTTTGGTTTTGAATTATGAACTATGAACTGAACTAGTTCATTTTAAAATGTGTGAACTGAACTTTGAACTAGTTCACGTAGAAAGAGAACTTTCCCAACACTGCCCATAGTCAATACCCATTTATCCCTTTAGTTTATCCTTTTAGTTTTGAATGTAAAATAAACTTTAAACTATCTCAACAGGCATGTATCCCTTAAGTCATGTACAAACAAACTAATTAATAACTTTTTGGTGTTTTTTGAAGTGTATGGCGATCTTAACTTAATTTTTTTTTTCACATGACACATGAAGGGATACTATGGGTATGCTTGTGTGACGGGGTATGCTGATCTCACTCAACACCGGGTCACAGTGGCAGCAGACTAAGTAGAGATGCCCAGGCTACCCGATCCACACAAAAATTCATCCAGCTGGGAGAGTTGGAGATTGAACTAACAAATTCTGCAGACTTGGAGAATAGAGATAAAATAAAGCAGAAAGGGGGTCGCTATGTCCTCCAGCAGTCTAAGCCTATAGCAGCATAATTATAGAGATAGCTCAGGATAACCTGAGCATGGGGAAAACATGTAAAAAAGTTCACTCCTGGTGAGAAATATGTATTTAATGTGAACATACATTAATCTTAGCAACCTTCTACAACTGACATTTATATAGAAGGAAAAGTTGTGCTGGATGAAAAGCGCTTGTTGGCTTTTCTGGTTTAAACAAAGAGTCTCTTTCACAATTTTTTTTTTTCTGGCAGGTTTTAATTGAAACCCAACTCCAGCAGTTTTTATATGAAAAAGTCAGATTTCAGGGTAATGACCCCTTCAACACTTCCAGCCTATTAAAAAAAGGTTTTTATGGACATGCATTTAGGGTTCTCCAGCTCAGGGAGGAACATGATGGAGATATATCTGATCACCTCTCTGCTGTCCAAAATAGTTAGTTATCCTGAGCTATTCACTCTATTTGAGCTGCTATATGTTTGGGCTACTGGAGGTTATAGGGACCAATTTTCTATTCTCCCATTCTGCTGTATCTGTTAGTTCGATCCCTAATGTTCACAATGTTCTCTAATGTGCTCTCTCTTTTCTCATCATAGTAGCTTGATCTGGTCTGCTCCTGTTTGGCAGTCACTCCAGAAATATATAGAGAATTATCACCTGTGCTGCTGCCATCAACACCTTTGTTTGTAGATGTTGAAGATCAGTTGTAGTCCTGTTTTTCTGACTGTGACTGGCTGGATGTGCTCTCTTCATCCTCTAACATTGAAGCTGGCTCGAAGCTCGTCTGCCTGGTTGTGTGTTTCCTGGACGGGGCCGCCTGTGGAGCTGGTTAACAGTAAAATTTTGTACCCCTGCTTTTTTTTCTATCTCTGCTTCTGTCTCCTTGAACCCCAGTCTGCCTCAGCAGATGGCCGCTCACACTGAGCCTGGTTCTGCTGGAGGTTACTTCCTGTTAAAAGGGAGTTTTTCTTCTCCACTGTCGCTACACACATGCATGGCGTGAGGGATGACTGAAAAGTCAATGAAAAAAAATGAAAGGGAAAATCATGGCCTCAAGCTCATACAGGAGGAGCATGTCTGTCAGTTCAATGACTGGATGCAATCAACTGGTCTTCCTAACTAATTTGACAGTATTGTTTCTGTAAAGATCCTTGAAATGTCTTATGTTCTGAATTCATGCTATATAAATTGTCACAGGCCGGCTCAGTGCCCATGACAAAAAGGAGGGGACACAAAACGGTTTAGGCCAATCAATAGTTTATTGTAACCTATAAATAACTTTAAATAAATAAAACACAGATGAGATGTGAGTATGTAAGAATGTTTAGTGTGTGCAGTGTATGAGTGGGTGATCATGAATGTGAGAATGTGTCTGAGTGTTAACCAAAACCAAACTGAACCAAACAACAAAGGGAGTACCTGGAGGAGCAGAGAGAGAGAGCGTGTTAGTGGAGCTCTACTTATATAGAGCCCAAGTGGCTCCAATTAGTAAGACCCGCCTCTGCCTACAGGAGGAACCGCCCCTGCAGGTCAGAGGAAAAGGGCTGTGACAAAATACATATAATTTTATTGTATATTACTTCCCAATATTCTTGCCTAAAGTTAAGGTGTCATTGGAAGTTGAAATTTACAACTTATAAGCCTTATTTTTTTGTGGAAAACCCATGAAAGTCAGAATTACGAGTCAATAAGTTAGTGAAACAGAATGGAACAAGACTTCTGCATTGAGAGCAGATGCTTCTTTATGTCAATGATTGTTAAACTTTTCTACTTTGACCATTTAAAGCAAAGTAGAAAATGTTAAGCATTAAACCTGTGTTTTAGGTGATGCTTTCAAATATTGTTTAATTGCTGTATATGTGTGCAACATGCATCATAGAGCAGTCTGTTTGTCATTGTTTATGGTTGAATCAGTGTCTTTTGTTGCCAGATACCACGGTCTACAATCTGAAAACCAGAAACCATATATCTCAGAGATTATGTGTCAGGGCTCCAGTCTGTGTGTTTGTTTTTTGTGTTTGTCTCCCTTCCTCCAACAGGAGGCGCCTGGTTCCGGTCCGCCTCCTCACACACCTGCTGATGGTTACCTCGTTAACGGAGTGCTCTTAAGCTGCTGATTGCTGCTACCTCGACGCCAGAGTGTTTGCCAGTTTTGGGTACTCTAGCCAAGCTCAGTTTTTGCAGAGTAAGACTGAGTTCTTGTTCTACCTGAGTTTTAACTTTGTTTTTTGTCTTTGCCTCTCGGCAGGAAGTCATCCTGCAAACTGGACCTTTTCGGACCTTTACTCCCTGGAAGAATCAACAGAGCCTCAAACCGAGCTGGGGATTCAAACTGGAGGTTTGGATCCTTCTTCCTCGAAGAGGACGTTGAGTTTACTCTCTGAGCAAGGGAATCATCTCCACTACAACCTGTTCAAGTACCGCAGGAAATCTGAGTGGCAGTCAGTTTCTCCGTTCATCTACAACCGACCGTTTTCTGGGTAAACCCTGTTCCGCCCTCCACCGAATCAGACTAAGACTGGAATACAGCACACAGATTGGAGTCAAAGATTCTACAACTTCTCTGGAAACGTGAGTCAACAACCAGATCCTCTTCTACAAATCCACAAATGAAATTTCCCACTGAGCCTGAACTAATCGCTGTGTCTTCCCCTCCCCTTCCAGTTCCAGCTGAGCAGAGTTCAGAGCAACACTGCACCATACTTTATCTCTTCAATAAAACCTGTTAAACCTTTTCCCTGGGTCTGTCTGAATTGGTTTCTCTGCATGTGGGTTCGAGCTTTAGATTAAACCATGACATTATGGCGCTGTAACTGCTTAAACTAGACTTTTGATGATAAAAGAACACTCACAATACCCCTCACCATTAATCTGGATCATGACCCAAAGAACCAGATCCTGGATCCAAGCAGATAAAATGAGTTTTCTCTGCAGGGTGGCTGGGCTCCGCCTTAGAGAGAGGGTGAGCAGTTCGGTCATCAGGGAGAGGCTCAGAGTAGAGCTGATTCCAGGGGCACCTCCAGGAATTTGCCCCCCCCCCCCCCCCCCCCCCCCCAAAAAAAAAAATCTGCTTTAAAACGGTTGTTAGGATCGACAGAAGAGCATCATTTTTATTTTCTATGTAATTTTTACTGTACAATTTCAACAAAGGAAAATTATCATCCACGAAAAAGTTTAATATACATTAACTTTAAACTTTACATAAAAAATCATTATGATTGTCTAAAATCATTCTCAAAATGCTAAAAGCTTTATTGGAACAAAAAAAGTCACTTTACGACTTAAGTTGTACAGCGGTAGCTGGCCAGTCAGCATCAATGTTTTTCCGCTTCAACCTTTAGGAGTATTAACTAGAAGTAGTAGCCAGCAGATAGCTATCTTTTTTTACTCAACAGATTAATAATCTACAGATAATTTGAACTATTCATTTAACGAACCTTTTTTGAAGAAATGGGTCATGGTATTGAATGCCTTTCTCCGTCTCTCCTCATTCTCCTTTCCTTCTGTTCCGTTTGGAAAACCAAACTTTGATTTTTTTGGGGCACTGCATTCTTTAGCCGCGGATTGTTTTTACACACTGCTGCTTTTTTACACATTCTTTGTTAATTTGTTATATTCGTCTTCTATGTGTCCAATTATGTGCATGAGGCATTACGTAAAGTCCTGGTACGAATAAACTGCTGCTGACAGAGTGCAGACAGGGGGGGGATTTCAGGCTCCGTGCATGACCTGAGGACCAAACCATTTATTGCAATATCACGGGTGAGGAGGAGGGGACCACAAACTGTACAAAATCTTTATACCTCTACTTAGTTTGGCTGTTTAATGCTGAACGATCAGGGAGAACACAAGGATAATTTATTTTACTGCAGGATTTTCTTTTCATATTTCTTTTTCTAATTTTCACCCCCTGCTTCTCCTCAACACCCAGACTGGTCAGCGGAGGAGGATCAGACATCTTTATCCTATGCCTCCTGGACGCCTCCCTCTGAGGTGTTCCAGGCACGTCCTACCAGAAGGAAGACCAGGGAACGACCAGGACACCATAGGGGTCTATGTATCGATGGTGGCCTGGGAGCGCCTCCAGCTTCTTCCAGAGGAGCTGGATGAGGTGTCTGAGGAGAGGGGAGTCTGAGATTCTCTGCTGAGGCAAAAAAATGGCGTGATTCAATCAGCAACCTTCACTAAAATCTCTTTGATGGACTTGTCTTATAGATGTCAACTAAAGACATACTGTAATCTGTGAATTTCTGAGTCTTCAATCAATGTCAGCTCCTTGAGAGGCAATAAGTAGGAGAAAAAATTGTCTTAACAAAAGTACATATTTGTACTAAACCCAGAGAATGCTCTTTTTTTTCTTCTTTATGGTCCTGCAATTCAGACAAACCAAAACAGCTATGAATGCAATACTTAATAATGGTGTGTTTAATATGACTGTGGGAGATAAAAGATTGTATGGGAATAATGTTTACAAAGATTATTTATTTAGCTGAAGTGAAGAGAATTATAAATATGAATTTATCATGAGTTCTTCAAAAATTTGTTCAGATCAGTTCCTCTCCTTCCAGGAGTTTTTTAAAGGAATTAGTTTTTTGCCACATATCCTTGTTGACATTTGGGATCTGTATGGAAATGTCCATTAAGTAGATGAGAGTGAAACAAAGTGAAAGTTGCTATAATTCAAGGTCCTTCACTAAAGCAAGAGAACAGCGGTGGCTAGTTAATCTACTCATTGACACGTTGTCCTCTGGTGCGGCTGAAGGACAGTCTTTAGACTAATGACCAAACATATGGCACGTCGCCCATTTAAAAGAGAAACAAACGCCTCCTGGCAATTTCGAATGAGTGTGTCGTAGAAACGGTGCGAGAGGCACATGGAAATAATATAGCTGTACCAAAACGAAAACACATATGCAAGCACAGTTGTTTGTCTGCCTGCCATACAAAGTCACTTATATTTTAAAGCAGAAATAATTACCAAGATATCAGGTTAAAAGAATAACATGACTTTCTAATCTAAATATGGTGATTTATTTGACCCAATAAAGTAATCATACAGACTTCCATCCCCTCTGACCTGCTTTGGCCCTTTTGCATTTTGACAGCATCCTCACATAAAAAGAGAACCTAGCAATGTCCACACAAACTCAAAGCAACCTTGGATCTATTTGTCTTATTGGTTCTTCTTATCATGTGATTTACTCTGTGCTGCTCGTGTACAGGTGCTGGTCATAAAATTAGAATATCATGAAAAAGTAGATTGATTTCAGTAATTCCATTTAAAAAGTGAAACTTGTATATTATATTCATACATTACATACAAACTCAAATATTTCAGATGTTTATTTTGTTTAATTTTGATGATTACAAATGACAACAAATGAAAATCCCAAATTCATCATATCAGAAAATTAGAATATTACTGAAGACCAATAAAAACAAAGGATTTATAGAAATGTTGGCCAACTGAAAAGTATGAACATGAAAAGTATGAGCATGTACAGCACTCAGTATTTAGTTGGGCCTCCTTTGGCCTGTATTACTGCAGCAATGCGGCGTGGCATGGAGTCGATCAGTCTGTGGCACTGCTCAGGTGTTATGATAGCCCAGGTTGCTCTAATAGTGGCTTTTAGCTCTTCTGAATTGTTGGGTCTGGTGTATTGCATCTTCTTCTTCACAATACCCCATAGATTTTCTATGGGGTTAAGGTCAGGAGAGTTTGCTGGCCAATTAAGAACAGGGATACCATGGTCCTTCAACCAGGTACTGGTAGCTTTGGCACTGTGTGCAGGTGCCAAGTCCTGTTGGAAAATGAAATCTGCATCTCCAAAAAGTTGGTCAGATGCAGGAAGCATGAAGTGCTCTAAAACTTCCTGGTATGTGGCTGCGTTGACCCTGGACCTCAGAAAACACAATGGACCAACACCAGCAGATGACATGGCACCCCAAACCATCACTGACTGTGGAAACTTTACACTGGACTTCAAGCAACGTGGATGAAGTGCCTCTCTTCTTTTCCTCCAGACTCTGGGACCTTGATTTCCAAAGGAAATGCAAAATTTACTTTCATCAGAGAACATGACTTTGGACCACTCACCAGCAGTCCAGTCCTGTTTCTCTTTAGCCCAGGCAAGACGCTTCTGACGCTGTCTGTGGTTCAAGAGTGGCTTGACACAAGGAATGCGACAGCAGAAACCCATGTCTTTCATACGTCTGTGTGTGGTGGTTCTTGAAGCACTCACTCCAGCTGCAGTCCACTCTTTGTGAATCTCCCCCACATTTTTGAATGGGTTTTGTTTCACAATCCTCTCCAGGGTGCGGTTATCTCTCTTGCTTGTACACTTTTTTCGACCACATCTTTTCCTTCCCTTCGCCTCTCTATTAATGTGCTTGGACACTGAGCTCTGTGAACAGCCAGCCTCTTTAGCGATGACCTTTTGTGTCTTGCCCTCCTTGTGCAAGGTGTCGATGGTCGTCTTTTGGACAACTGTCAAGTCAGCAGTCTTCCCCATGATTGTGTAGCCTATAGAACTAGACTGAAAGACCATTTAAAGGCTTTTGCAGGTGGTTTGAGTTAATTAGCTGATTAGAGTGTGGCACCAGGGGCCATCAATTTTGAACCTTTTCACAATATTCTAATTTTCTGATATGATGAATTTGAGATTTTCATTTGTTGTCATTTGTAATCATCAAAATTAAACAAAATAAACATCTGAAATATATGAGTTTGTATGTAATGTATGAATATAATATACAAGTTTCACTTTTTAAATGGAATTACTGAAATCAATCTACTTTTTCATGATATTCTAATTTTATGACCAGCACCTGTATATGAGTGATCCAGGTCTGGGTTTTTGACTTTGAAAAGCCAAACAGAACCGGAAAATTAAGAGAGCATAAACTTAATGGTTTAACTAGCAAATACAGCAGAATAGGAGAAAAGAGATAGAATAAAGCAGGTGAAAAGCGGTCCCTATGTCCTACAGCACACTAGGTCTATAGCAGCATAACTATAGAGATAGCTCAGGATAACCTGAGCCACTCTAACTATAAGCTTTATCAAGTTTTAAGCCTAGCCTTAAAAGTAGACAGGGTGTCTGCCTCAGTGACTGTTGGTTCCACAGGAGAGGAGCCTGATAACTAAAAGATTGATTGAGTTACCAGGCATAATGGTAATAAAGAAGTCTTTATTTTCATTATGTCACTGTAATATTTTTATGACGAGTTGGCTCAAGATGTTGATTCTTGGCACTAATGCTGGTTGAATTAATGATTCAACACACCTGTCAGCTCCGCCCGTTTTCAAATCAGCCTCCACCAGATTCATCTGCTCACCTGGATATATAACCACCTCTCAGACCAGACGGTAGAACCAGATTATTACAAGCCATCAGTGAGTTTAGTCCAGCATTCCTGTTAATTGTCTGCCTGATTCTGACCCGATTCTACCTCCTATTTTCAGAGCCTTTCTGATCTGACTTGTTATAGTGTGTTTTTTGTCATGGTCTTAGGGCTGATGGCTGGTAGTTTCATTTGCTCACCTGTCTAATTGGCCTGGCGACTAATAAACGCATTTAATTTCTACTTTGTTCCCTCGACTATTTATGTTCTTGCCTGCCTACAGTAGCAGCCATAAAATGGCCCTTCCTAGTCAAACGCCAGCTGAATAGCAGCCCACTTTCCTCAAAGTCCCAGCAATATCCCCTCCAACTCCCAGCCACTGGATTGACCCCCTCTTGCATATTTCACCCTTTGCACACTCCACCCTTTCACTCAGGACAGTATTACAGGGTCTGACCAGAAGATAACGCTTCTCTTGAGATCTTAATGTCAATAAATCGTGACAGAAATAACATTTTAGTACAAATATTAATTTTTAAAAAGGAATTGTAGGGGACCAGCCAAGGGCCTATCAAGGAAACTGGGGAAATTTCAAAGACCAACCACTATACCATCAGCGCCAGATTATTCAAGCTGTTCTGTGACAGTAATTCAATAGTTCAAGTTAATGTTGGATGCTGGACTGGGACTGTGTTACTGACCTCAGCTTGGATACTCCTTCGGTACCTCTTCGGCTCTCTGATCTTCTGGGCTGTCAACCTGGTTAGGATCTGACTTGGGCTCTGGAAATTCCCTCACGGACACTGTTGACTCTTCGGTGTTGGCTGCTCGTCATCATTCTGAGTTTTACTTAGATAGAAAACTGATTCAAAGTTTTCTATCTAAGGAAAACCAGTTGATTGCATCGACTCATTGACTCGAAGGCAAACTCTCACACTAAGCATGCTTGTAGCGACAGTGGAGAGGAAAAACTCGCTTTTAACAGGAAGAAACCTCCAGCAGAACCAGGCTCAGTGCACTGGAAAAACGATCTAGAAATAAGTAAAAATGTCCTAAATTAAGTCCATTTACCCTTAATTTTAGCAGGTAAATGAGATGATTTGCCAATTGGATGAGTATTTTTACTCTTTAAATAAGATATTTAGACAAAATGCACTTCAAATAACACAATACTTTTGTGTTTTCTTATTTTAAATGTAAACTTTCTTGTTCTATTGGCAAAATGTATCTTCTACCTTCTCAATTCAAGAACAAATGCACTTATTTTAAGAAAAAAATTGCTTATCTAGATTTAGATTTCTTCCAGTGTGTGAGCGGCCATCTGCCGAGGCTGACTGGGGTTCAAGGAGACAGAAGCAGAGATAGATAAAGAAGCAGAGACACAAAAGGCAACTGTAAAAGGTGGCCCAGTCCTGGAAACACACAGCCAGTCAGACGAGTTTAGAGTTTCACAATTTAAACTAAACATCCAGCATGGAACTGTAGGAAGAATCAAACTGAAACACAAAAAACATGCAGGGATTTCAGCTTAAGACTTTCCTGCTGCAGTTCTGACAACAACATACATCCATGAACTGTTGCTGCGTAGGCGGCAGGTTGTAGTGCCATTTGCAGTCATATTAGGAAAAATGATCATCTTAAGGGTATTTACGTGGAGTGTGTCCACACCCTACTGTGCATGCTTGGCAGTCTTATACACCTTCAACACAATTAAACAATCCCTTCTGTACATCTCTTAAACCCGCACTAACAGCTTGGATTTCTGTCGGTGTTCATTACATCTGGTCACAGAGACATGCAGAAATCTCTCTGGAAAGACAGAAAAAACCAAATGATTTAGTCTTTCATTCCAGTAAAAGCCTTTATTTTCCTGCTTTTTTTTTTGTGCATATCAAGTGTAATTTTTAATGTCTTGTTGACATTAGAGTGACATCTTTAACAAACATTGACATGTTGGAATCTGCAGTAAGTGTTTTTTTCTCTACTCTAGATGTTAGGACTAATTAGCTATGGGTGTCTGTACAGTAAAGTATTTCTGAACAGATTATAATTCCCACATTTGTTAAAAAGTCAGGATTTTGCATGGATATCAGAAGATAAAATTTAGCTGTGGTAAATTCTTTATATTTCTGTAGGGTAGAAAGCTTAAAGGGTCTTCTAAACCCAATTTGGACCCAGGTTGGACATATAATGACTGTTTTATTTAAATTTTTTATTATAATTTTTACTTAATTGCACGACCAGTAGAATCAATAAATGACCTGAGCAGTGCTGGTATCTCTCTAAAGCAGGCATCCCCAAAGTCGGTCCTTGAGGGCCGATGTCCTGCAGGTTTTAAAGGTTTCCCTGCTCCAGCACAGCTGATTTACTTTAGTAGTTTATTAACAGGCTTTTGCTCAACTGCAATCATCCGAATCAGCTGTGCTAAAGCAGAGAAACCTCTAAAACCTGCAGGAAAGGGGCCCTCGAGGACCAACTTCGGGAATACCTGCTCAAAAGAAATGAAGCAACAGATGTGAAAAAGTTGTTGACATTTTTCAGTCTTATTCACTCAGTTTAGCGAGAATAACAGGATGTTTCACCAAATGGTTTCAGTTTTGATCCAAATTCTCTTAACATCGCAGCATATTGGAGCTCTTAATAGTCTGTTTCCAACAGAGATGGTATGAATGAAAGATCCCTCATGCTGCAGGAACAAAGTGTTGATGGCTCTCTCTAAAACCCTTAACCTGCTGAACAAGAAGGAACTGAGAATATAGTGCAGGGAAATAATAATGATGACAGAAGGTGAAAGATTGCTGGTCTCTGGAACCATCCTCTAGTCTTTAATTAAATCTTCCTCATGATCAAAGGCGAAACGACTAAGTGGGGGGTGGCAAGGAGTTTCATGGAGACAGAGGAGAAATCATCAGTCATTTTTGTAATCCATTAGGAAAAACTGCTACATGTCTCTTTGGTCAGTGTCCTCATACTTGTTCAGATGTGTTCCTGCATGTAGCATGGCCCCCATATGATGAAACACAGGCATGAAGATAGGGTGTCTAGGACTTGGTCCAGCTCACTTCAGACACAAGAAGCCGTCAGAGGAAACTTCTCTGTCTGTGTTTCAGTTAAATCGTCTCTCCACAGCGTTCTGTATTTTTCACCTTAAGCATCACTTTTAGTTTCATTTAAGCCTTTTTACTCTTAGACAGACATGATTATCATGTACTCCTTCATTGGGCTGCCACCGTTCATAAATAGAAAGAAGTGACACCAGTGGCACAAGTTCCTCTTTATTTGTCATTGTTTAGAATAGAAAATCCCTTTATTGTCCCACAATGGGAAAATTCTGGTGTTTAAAGCAGCAAAAAGATTATAGAAAAGAATTCTCATACAAATTTAGACCTTAGAAAAATGTTTAAGAATAACATATTAGTGAAGAGTTAAAAGATAAACAACATAATACTGCAAAGTGTTTTAACAATATAAAAACTGTGCACCTGGAGAATAAATAACCAATATTCAGCTATTGACATTTTTACAGTACTGTACTGTATTTTTACAGTACTGTCTGCCTCTAGACTTTTGAGCCTGCCTGTTCCCATTCTGAATCTGCCTGCCTGACCTGACCACCTGCTTGATCTCTGTGTACCGACTGGGTTTGTTTCCTGACTACCGAGCCTGCCTGACCTCGTCCAGCATGTTTGCTGCTCTGTGAATCGCTCTACGGCTCCTCCTGCTCATGTTCATCTTCACGCTTCTGACCACCTGCCTGTCCTCAGACCTCTGGTACCTCTGCCTCTGGGACTCTCTGAGTAGCAACCATCGCACCGGTTTGGCAACCCACCCGCTGGGTTCTACCTCTACTCCTCAACCAGAACTGGACATTAAGAGCAGAGGTTCCATGCTGTAGACGCTAAAGCCGCCCGCTCGCTCCATTTTTGCTTTTAATAAACTGTTAAACCTAAACTGTTTGTTCACCTTGAAAACTGGGTCCACCTGTTCTGAGCCCAAAAATAATTTCCTTTTTAATACATAAAGAAAAATTCTTAAAGGCTTTTAGGTTAAGACACTCATATAAAACATAGACAGAGATTAAAAACACATGTAGAAAACAGTAAAAGGCATAAAAAGCAATGACTGGTCTAGTTGTCATAAACTATGATTTAAAAGCCAGCTTTAAAAGGTAATTCTAAGTCATTTAACGTTCAATCAGGCCTTACAGAAAAAGGGAGATTATTTCAGTAATCTGAACCCCACAGAGAAGGACAATGTAGATTTTGTTTAACCACTAAAGGAGTTCATATTCGGGGACAAGTTCTGGTGTTTAAACTACTGTAATGATACTAAAAGTTGAGCAAAACGCAGCCCTGCAGCATAACTGAGGACAGCAGGAAGACTTTTAACGGTGGGATCGATGTCTAAATCTGAGCCAACAGCATGAAGTCATTTCAGAGGTGGGGGGGTAGCTGTGAAACAAAAAGCTCATATCCCACAGGAAAAAAAAAATTAGAAAGGCTTGATTCTTTTTCATTTTGTAAAGCGTTTTCCAGAGGCAGACATTACTTTTATTCTTCTGACACACAGCATAGGGATATGAGCCTGCGTCTGTGTCTGTCTGAGTGTGTAGGTAGGAGATAAAGAGATACAGAGAAAAAAAAAAGCCACCAAGAGTAAGAAAATGTTCAGATACTCAATATTCACTCTGCAGATGAGTCCCGCTTTGCTCTTAGATTAAACATGGGGGTGTCTCAGGTCAGTTACTTATGGTACTCACTGTTTCATCCCTCAAGATTTGAACACACATACACAAGCAGAGAAATGCTGAAAAGCAGGGGGAGAACAATCTCTGCTCCCTGGATGCAGCTATTCATAAATATCAAAACAGAGGAGTTGAGTGCCTGGCTATCAAACCCCTGATAGGATTCAAAGGTAATATTTTTCAAATGGCACATGAGAAATGTGCATGGGACAATGATGGAACAAGATAGCAGCGGCAGTGGAGCAGCCATAGCCCCTTAGCAGCTTGTCTCCTTAGATTGGAAGCACACTACTGTGCAACGATATCACAGACTTTCAGATTGCATCAAATCTTTACTCTTTTTCAAACTGTTTGGATTAAGAAAAAAAACGAGAAAACCAAAAATATCACCTTTAATTGAAAAAGGTCAACTTTGATATTTTATGACTAAATTAATATTTAGGGGCAGCTATGGCTTCGGAAGTATGTAGAAGTCGTACCTCGTAATTATTAACTCTACTTACAAAACAATCAGGATCATTAAGGCCCTAAATGGAACATTTCAGTTACTTTGTCCATTTAACGAACTTTATTTTACTGTGAAATATTCTTCTACCTTTATGAAATTGTTTTTTAAATGAATAAATAGTCTTGTAGCTGACTTCACTTCATGTACGTAGTGAATTAAAGCAACACTTTAAGAATGAAATTTAAATCCAATCTGCTTGTTAAATTAACTTTCTACATAGTGTATATCTTACTCCAGTTGTACATTTAACACTCTGGAATTTACTGTATATGGTTCAGAAAATCAAAATTCTTGTTGAAGAAAGATCTGGTCATATTCTGAATTCAAACTTCTGAAAGTACTTTAAATATGAAATTATCACATACTGTTCAATAAATGATGTGTTTTTAATTAACAGTAATTTTATTTGAATGTGCTTTACTGGAAGCATCCATGTTTGTCAAAGAACACTACTGCCACCTACTGGTTTGTGACGTCACGGTGTGGTATCGGCTGTTGATCAAGTCCCAGTGCTTTTATTTGGTGTTTGTCACAATGCGCTATTATCCAAGTCATCTTGAAAACATTCTTCTTCCAAATGCTACATATTATCTCTCTTCAAGTTTGCAATCTAACGACGAACCCGTCCGTTGACGATTCAGATATCGGAAAGGTGAAATAACAATTTTTTTTTTCTTAACTTTTATCTGATGTATTGCAACATCCAACTGCCATACAACTTCCAGTAACTCTATATGACTAAAGGGATACACGCCCGTTGAGGTAGTTTAAAGTTAATTTTTTTGAACAAAACTAAAGGTATAAACGGGTATTGACTATAAGTATATTCATCTGACTGAACACCGTGTTTGATCAGAAGGCCCCTCAATCTGTCAGGGTCCTAGCGGGGCTGGTCTCTATCTCCTAAAGACGTTGGGCCATGGGCGGGGTGAAACCTGGATAGCTCACCAGTCTGTCACAAAGAACACACAACCGTGCACACACACTCACACCTATGGACAATTTAGAGAACCAATTAACTTAATAGTCATGTTTTTGGACTGTTGGAGGAAGCTGGAGTACCCGGAGAGAACCTATGCATGCGCAGGCAGAAAATGAATACTCCAAGCAAAATGACCCCTGGGCCGGGAATCAAACACAAAACCTTCTGGCTGCAAGGTAACAGGTCTACACACGCGATTGTAGCAAATCTTTCAATTTATCTAATAATGTCTTTATTCTATTATGTTTTAACTATATTTAAAGTAAATAGACCTGTATAATGTAGACCTACCAGTAACGGCCATTTAAAATGGCCCTTCCCAGTCAAACACCAGCCCACTTCACTGCGACTGCCAGCAAAACCCCCTTCAACTTCCAGCTACTGGCCTTCTCCTTGGCACATCTTTTACTCTGACTCCACCCTTTCACTGAATTACAGGGTCTGACGAGGAGCTGATGCTTCTCTTTCTGTCTTAATGTCCACAAATCATGACAGAAAGAATATTTTTAAAAAGGAATTGTAAGGGACCAGCCAAGGACCCATCAAGGAAAGTGGATACATTTTAAAAGGCTACTATAGTATACATTGTAGATTTTATATAATAAATGATATTGTTGATTCTAAATTTATAGTTCATGCACTTCAAACCTGCATTATATTTTAAACCCTGTATTTACTTCAGTGCTCATATAATAACTGCTAAAGTAACACTCTGTTCCTTTTTTTCTTTTTACTCTGTTTAAAATTGTCATTGAGCCAGTTTGTGCAAAGTTAACTCTGGTGGAAGAAAAGTCTAACACGCACATTAAAATTAATCCAAGGTAAACTATCTTGGGGATATGGGAACATGTTTTCCTTCATTTTGGCCAAACCAAAAAATGTGTAATTACATGAAATAGATTAAAGCTCATGTTATGATTTTATAATATTTATAGGACCAACATAAAAGGGACTTTGAATGGATTTTTGATGGTTTTTACAGGACCCAATAAAAGGGTCCACTTTCATGTTTTTGTAAGATAAAATATGCAAATATGCAAAATATGCAACTTCCCTACTGTTCGTATGGCTTAAGCCGGGCTTGCACTATACAGTTTTTTTGCCCTTTTTTGGGGGAATTTTCCAGTCGTGCGAGAATTTTTCCACTGTGCTGACTTTCAGCCTGATCGTGCATCTTGTAGTGTACCGGGGGTAACGAGTGGCGATCAGCCTCTCACGACCACTCCTGATCAGGACTCATAAGGTCGGGAGAAAATCAAACATGTTTGAAATTCAGTCGGCCGTCGTTATGTGGTCGTGGGCAAATCGCTCAGTGTGTAAACAAGGGCTCTTCTGCTTTTTCTTCCTCTGAGAAGAAAACACAGACGCATGGCGGGGGTGTGACTGAAATGGAGTTCTTCTGTAAATTGACAGACCGTAGTAGCCACATTAGCTCAACCATGTCAGCGCCTTTCACTCTAGTGAGCTTCATATTCCTCTTCTACTTGTCTGGCTTCCAGATAGACAAGTCCGAGTAGCGCCATCTAACTGCGGAGCTGATTCCAACGTGGTTTTTAGACGTACAGTGTGAGCAGGTAGATCACATCAGAGCATCGGGTAGCACAGTGTGAGAACATACATTGCGAGTTGTGAACTTTTAACCCCTGCGGTTTCATCATACAGTGTGAGCTGTAGCTGCGTGCAACATTTAAAAATATCCCACAGTGTATGCCCAGCTTTACCAGTCTTTGATGACAGCTGACATTTGGAGACAGGAGAAAGAACCTACGAATATGGCTGCCTGCCATAATATCTGTATTGGCGTGTCGCCGTGTGACAAATCTAGTGTATTCCCAGCCAGTTGGGTCATTCAGAGTATTACATGTGGCCTGCAGGGCCAATGGGTGGAGAAAATGGAGGGCTATTAGACAGAGGGGGGGAGAGAAAGAAAGGAGGACAGGACAGATAGACGGATAGAAAGACAGCGACATTTAAACCGGAGGCGATGTGACAGTGGAAAGTTTCCAGTAATGATGATGTGTTCCTATCAATCAAACCGCTGCTGCACCGCGGCTCACAGTGAGGCCCAGCAATGCTGATATTATATAAATACGAAGTTTAACTCCAAACAATTAATGATAAGAGGCACGTCGATAGGAACAGGCAGGTTTGCATTCAAAGATAAAGAGCTGATGTATTTGGTAATCTTTCTTTGCAATGCTGCAAAAAAATAGCTCTCCCCAGAGAAAAGAGAGAGGGGAAAAGAGCTTTTTTTTTTCTCTGCAGCCACATTTGCATGATGAGAAAGTGGCGCTCATATTCATCTTTGTAAAGTCACAGTAAATGACTCCAACAGCATTATCATCTGTTTTACGCAGGTGTGCGGCCGGAAAAAATCACTCACTTCAATCAAAAAGCTGCAGCTTGCAGCGTAAGGAGTCTCATTTTTTACCATCATAGCGGAGAACGCAGGAATTAGAGGAGAAAGCCAGGGAGACTAGGGGAGAGAGAGACATCATAACTTTGTTTCGCCTGCCGTTTACAGGAGCAATCTTACCAACAAGGCTCTGGAACTATTTGTTAAAGTGCATACATGAATTTAACAAATGTAAAAGTAAGTAAGCCTGCTGACAAGTTTTTTCAACTTGAAACGAGTTATTTTTAAGCACCAGGTTTCTTGTTTTTATCAATTATTTTTCCCAAAAAATTTTCATATGGTGTTAACTTAATAATATTTGATTATTAAGAATGTTAATTTTGTCAACTGTTGCATCTTGTGAGCACAAACAAAGTATTTCTTTATTAAGAGAAAGCTAAATCTGACCTTGTGAAAGCAAGAAGTCTAGGTATTACAAATTAAAAACACACATTTTCCCAGCAGTTATCATTGATGCATTTTTCAGTTTGAGGGTTTGAGCATTTTCTAAGCTGTTTAACTGTCATAATCAGGCAAGTCTGCAGGAGTGACAAACAGGATTAAACCCCTTCAGACCCAGAGTCACGCTTAAGGGAAATTTAGATTCTCAGATCAAGCAGTGATGCGGGTTTCTGCAAGGATGGATAGAAACTACACATAGAACCGATCCGTCCACAGAAACTTTATTGATTCTAGTGGCGTGGAAAAAAATAGTTTTGGCAGTATATCATGATTTTTGTCTGCCTGATATAATATAGATCTTTTAGTTCCTAGTATTGTTTTAAAGCAAAACAGTTTATCTGAAACAGAGGGAAAATGGGCTACCTTTGTACCTCCACTCTGGCAGATGGCGCTGTGAATCCCTTTTGCTGTGCGACGCAGCGCTATACCTGTACCTGAGGAAGCCACAGTGGAGACGTAGACTGACTCAAACCCCAAAAACATGAATACCAAAAATGAATGAAAGATCAATATCATCTGATGAACATATACAGAGGTTGCTTTTTTTATATATATACATTCAAATTTGATAGCAGAAAAAAATATTGCAATATATGGTGATATTGCTATATAGTAATAATATCGTATCATGACCCAAGTATCCTGACACATATCGTATTGCAACACCCATGCCAATACTCACCCCTAACTGATGCAATCACTGTTTCAATTTGTCACTCTTATACTTATGTCCCAAGTAATAATCAGAGCTGTGGCATAGCTAAATGGTAAAAAAATATTCACCGGTGCATGAACAAGACATTTCAGTTGTTATTGCTGCTGTTCCTTAGAGCCAGTGAGCAGAACAGGCAAAAAGGAGGGAGTGCAGCAGAATACATGTTGCATGCTCCTTGGGTCACATAATCATGTCTGACAACTATGCCTTAAAGGGAACTAAGCTCAAATATAAATAGTTGAATTCTATTCTATAGAAAAATACTCATAACTACTTCCGAAATCAGTTGTGCTGTGGAGCAGTGGGTAGATTTGAGCTTTGATTCTTGGCCCGGGGTCTTTCTGCATGGAGTTTGTATATCCTCCCCATGCATGCCTGGGTTCTCTCTGGGTACTCAGGCTTCCTCCCACAGTCATAAAAATAAGGATGATGGAAGAGCTGTAGATTCAAGGAGTTGATGCAATCAGCTGGTTTTCCTTGGATAGAAAACTTTGAATCAATTTGAGTTTATGATCTGGTGAACTTTAAAGTGCCATGAGATGAGGTGTTGTGAATTTGCGCTATAGAAATGAACTGAATTGAATTGAATTTCAATAAATCAAATATTACTGTACCACATATCTTACTCAATACCCATTTAAAACAACAATGTTCATTCATTTCAGACAGAATTCATATACAATATTTAACTGCACTACCAATATTCACCACTGTGTGGTGCAATTTTCCTTTTTCCTCTGAGCACGGAGCAGCCAGCTTGCTTAGACTTGCAAGGAATTATGGGATACGTAAGGCTATGGATGATACAACTCACAAACAGAAGCTACATCAGCCACATAATGAAGCGTCTTCCAATCTGAACAGACCGCGATGCAGCGCTATGACGCAATCGGAAGAAAATCTGGCCTTTGGAGGATGTCGCTGCCAGATCAGAACACATTTAGACAAACTTATTGTCATTTTGTATATACAGAGTGTACACAAAACAAAATTTCGTTTATACAGTTTTTAGACAGTGAATGAGCTGCAGCTTAGCAGTGAAATTAACATTTCCATTCATAAAGTGTAGCAGTGATCAAATGTAATGGGGGAGAGTGTGCAAAAAAGTCACTCATGTAGAAAAAGTTAAGAACAAATAGATATATATGGTGCAAAATGCAGTAGTGTTGTATAGTAGAGTAGAGTTCTCCTGCATAGCTGGGGAGTGCTGGCTTATTAGTGGTTAGAGCATTGTGTTTGGGTTCCGGAGATTCTGAGTTCAAGTCCCAGTTGGGTTTAAGGGTTCTGAGCAAGACCCTGAACCCCAGACTGCTCCCCGGGTGCAGCACAATGACAGGCCACTGCCCCCCAAGGGGATGGGTTAAATTCAGAGAGTGAGTTTCCCCATTGTGGAACAATAAAGGGATTGACATCAGTGAACAGAGTTGTGATTTGTTTTAGATTTTGTTCAGCAGTCTGCTGTCAGTTGGGAAACACTGGAGAACATAACATATGTTTTTACCCGCATGATGGATGCTGAGTTGCTTACGCAATCAGTTCTGACTGGACTTTAACCTACAGAGTAAACACCGGATGGCTAACATTAGCAAAGCTGTTTTTTTTTTATCATTCTGTGTCTGACTGGTGTACAGTTAGACAATGCTACACTGCATTGGAGCCTCTAAGTGTTTACGAGCCGTTATACAAGAAATATCTGTGCAACAAAATAATGTGATGGACTGGGGATCTACTTTGTACTGTATTAGGTAGAGCTAGACATTAGCGGAAGGAAACATTAAATAAAAATTTGATCCAAGTGAAATAATGTTTTGACCCTGAAACTAACAATCATTTTCAATGCTCTTTAAGTTAAACTGATGGAGATAGTGCTACAGGACCTGTTATACCTCTCTTACCCAGAATACATTGCAGGGTAATAAACATGGCAATGTCAGTGTGTCAATATCTCTTAACCATGCCGAGCTCGGTTCGTTTCGTCCATTTACACATCATGCTAGCACGGTTCCTCGCCTCCAAGTGACGATCTATGGTACCACTGCTCTCTAGAGGTAAACAAGCAAATCAACATGGCGGCGCCTGTAACATTCTGGAAGTTTGGTTATAGTTGTGATATTTCGTTATTTGCGGAGAATCAGGCAAAGAAGGCGAGTTTTGGTGAATTTACTTGTCAGAGTCGGGTTTAGTAGGGTGACCAAATGTCCGTATTTCCCGGGACATATCCGTATTTCACGTCCTGTCCTGGGCGTCCCGGGTTTTTTTTAGAAAGTGAGGAAATGTCCTGATTTTTTAAATTACCTTAATTGGACCATTAAATGTACAGGCACTAGGACACTGCGCACGACGCTGCGTGTGACGTAATCCCTGAGCCGCGTCAGTGCGGGCAGCCCTGTTCTTAATCAGAATATAGATTGCGTGGCTGTCAGTACGCCAATAACATGCAAAAGCGCAAATGTATGTTTACCGACAATTTACAAAAGAGTTTCCCCGCTTTCACAAGTGTGCAAAGCAGGCACATATGTCTCGGTGTCCAATGGAGGTGCAAGGGATCTGAAAAGCCACCTGGACTCCGAAAGTAAAGATAGTCTATTGATATGTTTGTTCGTTTTTGGTACATTTTGAATAATTCTTGCTACACAAGAGGTATTTTTTGTTAATTAGCTCATTTGTTAATTAATTTTTTCCAATAGCCTACAGAACAGACATTATTTCGTTCATTGCTGAGGCTGAGTATCATGTGGTATTGGGAGTTGAGAGTTATTGTTAACTTTTATTGTTAAGTGAGGGATGTTCAGATGAGACATTATTTCTTTCATTGTGCTATTCATTCATTACAGGAATTGTTTAGCATTTTTAATAAATACATTTTGAATAAAATTATCGTTTGTTATTAGAGTTATTGCTGTTGACTTTTACTGAAAAGCATTTTTAATTAATCAACTGTAAATATCATGTTATTGTAGGATTACGTAGGCCTATGTTAAGTGAGTGCCACAGACGTCTCTATGCATGGGTACAGAGACCCCCAGACCCCCCATCCCTCCCGCCGCTCCAAGGTGTCCTGGTTTTCCCAAATGAAAATATGGTCACCCTAGGTTTAGGGAAGTGGATACGACAAACAAAGTCTAATCAGGGCTTACAGACGCAGGAAACAATGACAGACTTTTAGGTTCATCACACTGATAAGCAGAACCATCCCTGGAAGTCTTGTGGTACTGTATGGAAGCTAGTATTTTTATGAATGACTAAAATTTCTAGATTACGAAGGCTGACTGTAAGGAGATGACGCAGTCTGCTCATGCGCTCTTTGTTGTCTGAGAACCGAGCCTGAACTGAACAGCACCGTACTGATGAACTATATTAGCAGAGTTCGGTTGTGTCTGGCCCGGTCCGGTTCAGTTGTGCGTGCCATTTACACTCAACAGTTATCTTGGTTACGGGATTGGACCGATCTTGGCACGGTTTCAAAAGGGTAGTGTAAATGGGGCTATAGAGATAGCAGTCTTTCTTTATATCAGAAGCTTTTTGAGTCCTGTCACCTGGCAGGAAAGGGCCCAGGAATCTGTGTACTAAAAGGAAGTTAGGGTTGTGGTTATAGTCAAGTTTTGGACATTGTTGGGCCTCGGTTGTGGGTGTATGTGCTTTACCTTTCTCCTTGTCAGGGTGTGTTTTGGCAGGATGAGCTCCCAGCTGATGCCACTTCGCTTGCAATCAGGAGGCAGTATTTAGAGGAGTGGATTTCCAAGGACAGACGCCAGTTGGTTTACTTCCACACCGTGGTAAATTACCTGATAGCTCCTATTTCTGACATTTTTGGTGAAAACTTACCTTCCTTGTTCTCCTCTCATACCAGTCGTGCAGACTCTCTGTCTCCCTCGCTGCCTCCTGGATCCATCCTAAGAGTTCACCTGCCTGTCCACCCATCAGTAAAAGAGAAAGAGAATCACTGCAGCCCAATCAGATTGCCACTCTGCCTGAATGACTCAAGTTCACTCGGACAAGTCCCAGTATATAAACTGTAAGGACTGCAAAACCTTCTCCCACACCTAAGATTCCTCCTGAAGCTACATTACTGATTGCATCTCTTCCCCAGAATGATCCAGTCTGAGCCTCCCCGGTGCATCTTTTTTTTTAGGACAACCAAACTCTGTTTTATAAGAAAATAAATCTCTGAAAAGACTGTGATTGTGCCTGCTCTAGAGTCAATCGTAGCATCATGTCAGCTATAACTTAGTTGTTCACAATTATGATGGTTTTGATATAAATCCCTTCGTTAAAATGCTCTGTTTGGTGACAACATCTAAAAGCAGGGAACTCTGCTCTCCAGAGCGAGTAGATTGGTAACCCCGCCTCCTGCTCTCCTCTATCTTGTCTGCTGTCATGATTCATGCAGCTATTATTTCATCTAAATTAGAAATGGAGAACAGATAAGCAGATCATGGCTTGTCTACAGTGAAAAGAAGGACTGGGTTATTTACATACATATTTTTTTGAAAAACAGGAAGGAGCATCAGCTCAGTTAGAATGGGCTCAGTTATTGGAAAATTTTTGATTCCTTTTGTGACAGCATGAAATGTCAGCTGAGCACAGTGTCAATATGAAAAGAAAAAGGGACAAAAGAAAACAGGGAGAAAAACAACCAGAAAAAGGACAAGGAGAGAGAATATAAAGAAAAAATAATGCATGTCTATTCTATTAAAATTTCTGTATCTGTGTAATGGGTCTGTTTTATGAGTTGTCTTCTCAATTCAAATGGCCCCCTGCCTGCCTTTGCCTAGGGCCCCAAAATTTCCCAAATCCACCACCTGGGTTTGAACATAGGAAGGTTTAAAAATGAAAGTGAATGAGAGGAAACACATGTACCTCACTAGATAAAGTGAGGTGAGACTATATGCATTTGTGTTTGGGGCGGGATGGTGTTAACAGTTTAGGTTTTGTGTTTCTCTTGTTTAAAAGCTTCTGAACTAAAGCAGATAGACCCAATCCACACTCACTACCAACCCAGTGCAAGAATAATGCATTCATAAATATTTATACCTGTTACTGATTTCATATTCATCTCCAGTATATGCATAGACATATAAAGCTAGTATATGTATGTGTATGCATGTTAGTAATGGTGGTGAGTATAGGTAGACGCAGTTTTAATCTCAGCAGGGAAGTTCTGCAGCTTCTGAAGCTGGAAGGAAATATGGGCTCACTTTGTTTTGCAGTGTCCACGCTTTCTCATTGCCATGAAGCAATCTGCAGTTTCTCAAACTACATTTTATCTTAGAAAACTAACACAGTGTGCAGTTTTATGTTAATATTCAATCCCTGTTTGTCCTTTCGCTCGGCTGGCTGTCTTTTGAAGTTTTGCTGGGTTTAAAGTTTTGCTGAGCACAAGGGGTGGTGGTATCTTCTAAATCTATAAAGCTGTAAGACATGTTTTTTTCAAAAGCTAAGCAAATTGTCTGATTTCACAATAATATATAACATGTATTTAATTATGCCATCTCGACAATGAATAATGCAGCAGTTAAATTATTGGCTGTTTTTAGGAAGTGGACACAACTTCCTCCAATGGATGGTTTTTAGTTTGAGATTAAAAAAAAGTTCATGTTCTGCCTTGCTGATTTAGCTAGCATATGCCCGACGTCCCAGAACCTTCTAAAACGCTGATATACGCTGAATTTTCTATGTATTTTGTCAATTTTGGGTGTAAACATAGTATTCATAATGAGTCCAGAACTTATGTCCCATGACAGCCTAACTTATGCATAATGCACATCAGTGTAATGCCCATGAAATGATGAACAACCATCATTTCATGGGCAGCATCAGTAAAAGTCGTAGGGAAACGTCTGTTTCAACCGTTGCATTTCCAAATTCTCCCGAATTGTGACCGACTTTAAACGAGTGAATAAAGTGAATGTGTTTTGTCTTTTTTTAAGGATTGTTGTGGCGAAAGGTTTGCAAACAAGTTTGGTTGCGACCGGTTTCTTCGAAGCGTCTCGATAACCAGTTTTTGATTGTGGTATTAACCTAGCTGCTGTTAACTGCCCACCCTTGGCCGTGGGCGTGAAAGCAGGGAGGATCCATCACATTCACCTTCTCACTCACCCTATGATGGGGATGAAGCCTGGAGGAGAACTGATGGTTTCCTCCTGTGAAACCTCTTTAATACTAACACGCTGCCAATACGCCATTATACAGTAGCTGGAAGTTAGAAACACGTTCAGCGGTCGTCTGGATCACATCAGATACATTGATATGCATTGGAGAGAAGTTCTTAGGTTTGGGATAAGCTAGATGCCACGACTTATGAGTAACTCACACTTAACGTATGTCAGCAATCAGATAACTTACCTGTAACTTATGACATACGTTGGGAAAATTTGAGCATGCTCAAATCTTATAGAAAACGTACTTATAAGTTATCCAACGGCAATGTTTTTGCCAGATTTTTTGTACGTCAGGCATAAGCTGGTCTAAATCCTCAAGGTGGGACAAGGGCTTTACATCCACAAAATGCTTTTAAACAAATCAAATTTAATAAAAAAAATATTATCACCATCAGAGCATTTATTATCATTATGAAAAAAGTTAAACCTGTTGAATAGTCCCTCAGAGGATTGAATTCCCTATTTTACCCGACAATTAAAGAATGTTTTTCTTGTCCTAGGCATTGATAACTTCACATCATGGCTGAACAAGGAAGCTGGGATTAAGAGGAGGGTGCAGCTCAGTCTGTGCAGCTTTTAAAACCACTTTTGTTTTCCTCATGATCCCCAACAGAGAGAAAGAGTCTCACCTCTAATCGTGCTCCATTACGGCTTCACTTTATTTGACAGTTTCACTTTTTACACAGAGATGTTGCCCTGAAACGAAGCGCAGAGACGAGTCTATTGCAACTGTTCGGAGCATCAAACATAATTGTGTAGTAATGTAATAGAACAACATCTCTGCCCATAACTCTGTTTAACTCTCACTTTTGACATGTCACTGAAAACACATTAAAGCATGAGATCTGATTTAGGATCAGATCTTCTCTCATGCTTCTTTTTCACCAAACAAAGTTGAATTTAAGCCTCTGTCCACATCCTCTCCTCATCTTCCTCCCTCTTTTATTCTCTTTCTTGCACCTCCTCCTTCTCCTTGTAGCAGAGGGGCAGGAAGGAAGAAGTGGTAGCACATAGCATGTCTTCATTAAAGTGTCACTCCCCATTATTTTCGTCCTATCTCAATTAGTAGCAGGTTTAATAAAGGGCCTCTTCTCTCTCTCGCTCCCTTTCCTGCAACTCTCCATCTCCAACTCTTCTTGTTTAGCTGTAATCAAACTGAGTGATGGAGTTGCTGCTCATAAAGTGATGAACAGAGTAGGAGGAAGTGTATCACCAGGCAGGAAAGTGAAAGAAAAAAAGAGTGCTGAGTCCATGAGGAGGGAAAAAAGTGGAGAATTGGTAGATCTGTGCCAGTTTTCTTCAGCGCTCCCGTTAGTCCTCTGAGATCAATTAGACGGTGCCGTCAGTGGATGGTCCCCACACTGAATCACAGCTTCTCTTCCTGTGTGTGTGCAGCAGCTAATTTCACCCCAGGTCGTCCACAACTCCTTTGTAAGTTCAGCGGAAAGAAGATGATGTTGGGTAGCCCTTCTTTCTACCCTCTCCCACAACAAACATTTCAATATTGCGTTCCTGGATGCAGTGCCAGTTAGCAGAGCAACCATCTCTACTTCTGATGGAGCTAAGCTAGTAAACCTCGAGTTCAGACCGGCAGCGTAGAAATGACCTCTGCAGCTATGGAGCTGTTTTCCGCTCTGAAGGAAAGTCGCCTCCTCTGAATGTGGAGACCACTGAGGCGCTGGTTTAACCTCAGAGGATCCTGGAAAGGCCTTCTGCTTTCTGGCTACTTTTTTTTTGACTGAGCTTGGCCTTCATCCACTGTGAAGATTCCCTGCTGACTGTGTCACATTTACAAAACTTAGACTTAGACTCAACTTTATTTATCCCTTGGGATGACTCCTTCTGAAAAATTCTGGTTCTAGTAGCTTACAGTTATACAGACTACAAAGAGTTAAAGCAAAATGCCATTAAAGATAAAAATATGACAGACAATATAAAAAGAGTGTATATATAGTGCCAAAAAGGCATTAAGAACAAAAAGGAATATGTTTACCTTGAATATAGAAAATATCTGCACCGTAGAGAGCTAAGGAAAGATTAGGGTGATTCTGGTTATTGTACTTGCATTGCAGGAATGTACTGACCTTATAAATAGGTGAAAATTAAACAGACCACACAGTAGTTGACTTTGATTATTGCACTTGTACTGCGGAAATGCACTGACCTTATAAATAGGTAAAAACATTACACAGGCTACAGAGGCTGAACAGTGATCTCAGACAAAAACTTTTAACCAGCAATATTGTATATTTGATTTTAAACCACAATCAGTCAGAAACTTGAACAAAAAAAAAAAAACTTGGTGTTATTTTTGATCAGGATCTGTCATTTAAATCCCCTATCAAAGAGGTTTCTAGAATGTCCTTCTTTCATCTGAGGAATATTGCAAAAATTAGAAATCTCCTGTCCAGGGGTGATGCTGAGAAACTAGTCCATGCATTTGATACTTCAAGGCTGGACTATTGTAATTCTTTACTATCAGGAAGTCCGCAAACTGTAGTTAAAAGCCTTCAGCTGATCCAAAATGCTGCAGCCAGAGTTCTGATGAAAATGAAAAAGAGAGATCATATCTCTCCTATCCTGGCTTCTCTTCATTGGCTTCCTGTTAAATCCAGAATAGAATTTAAAATCCTCCTTCTCACATATAAAGCCTTAAATGGCCAAGCTCCATCTGATATCAGAGATCTGATTGTTCCTTATGTTCCTAACAGAGCATATCGCTCACAATCTGCAGGTTTACTAGTGGTTCCTAGAATTTCTAAAAGTAGAATGGGAGGCAGATCTTTTAGTTACCAGGCTCCTCCCCTGTTTGAAGTATCTAGTTGAATTGGCTCAGGTTATCCTGACCTATCTCTATAGTTATGCTGCTATAGATTTTGACTGCTGGAGGAGATAGGGACCCCTCTCTCTGACTCTGACCACTCTGATGCAGTGTGCTGCTGCCATCAAGACCTTTGTTTACAGATGTTGTAGCTTGGCCTGTTTTCCAGTGCGGTCGTTTCTCTGACTGTGACTAATTGGATGTACTCCCTTCATCCTCTGACATTGGAGCTGGCTCTGAGCTCGTCTGCCTGGCTGTGTGTTTCCTGGACGTGGCCGCCTTTGGAGCTGGTTGACAGTTACCTTTGGTATCTCTGCTTCTTTTTCTATGTTTGCCTCAGAAGGTGGCCGCTTACACTGAGCCTGGTTCTGCTGGGGGTATCTTCCTGTTCAAAGGGAGTTTTTCCTCTCCAGTTTTTCCCTCGCTACAAGCATGCTTAGCGTGAGGGAAATCCTTCGAGTCAATGAGTCGATGCAATCAACTGGTATTCCTTCAATAGAAAACTTGTAACCAATCTAAGTGGATGAAATGGTTGAATCGTCTCTGTAAAGTGCCTTGGGATGACGTGTTGTAAATCGTGCTTTTTAAATAAACTGAATTGAATTGAACTGTTAGAAAATCTGAATATATATATATATATACTTTAAAAATTGTCTTTTGTTTAATGACATCTCTCAACAGGCAAACACGCAATTTCAAACAATAATTTATCTGTATGTCACATCAAAAAGGGACATGCAGTTCAATAAAATAAAGGAAGATGACAACAACAAGAGAAATACATTTTAAGATAAAGTTTTAACTAAAACTAGTATACTTCAGAGTTATCCTTACAACTCTATTTGAATCAAACACCAAAGGATAAAAATCCGTCCTTAGCAAAGATTTAAAGGTCTCAGCAGCCGTAGAGGAGCCCTTCCAAAGTTTAGGAGCAATATCCTGATCACCTCTGCATTTTAACCTGGATCTTAGTTCATCTAAGAGAAGCTGTTTGCTTGACCGAACTGCTCTTACTGGAGTGTAGATGTTAAGATCAAACAGGTACGAAGAGGTCATAACCATAAAAAATCTGAAAATGAATCCTAAAAGAAAATGGGGATCTATCAATAAAAAGTTATGCAGCTGCAAGTTAAAACAAGTTAAAAAAATAAAAAAATTCAAGAAAAGGTCACAAATGTACAAGTTCATTTCTACCGCCCAGTGGCAGCTGGTGGAGTTTTCTCCAGGGGGGGCTCTAAATTAAAAAGAGACATATACCAATAACCAATCACAGTTATCACACCAGTATATTTATATGAATGCCAACAACAAAAAACATTATAAAAACACTTTATAAAAATCTTGCCCTTCTGAGGCTTTGTGGAGATAAGTCTGTCTTTTGCATGGTCCAATATTGTGTCACAAACCTCAAAGAATAATGTACCAGTTTCATAATGGAGAAGCTATTGGTCAGCTTTATATGTTTTAATATATAAAAACTCTTTATTTTCTGAGAATGTGTTTATTTAAGATTAACTATGCATACATCTAGATAAAGTATATTATATTAGAATTTTTTCCATGTGAATCCCAAATTGTTTATTCGTCTTTGCCTTTTCTAAAAAGTGCTTTAAATCAGTCCTACCTTTATCTTTATCCATGCTGGGTCAGATCCTGATGTTTGAAAAAGGAGGCAGGGAAAGCAGAATAAAGCATTAGCCTCGCTGCATACAGTTAGCCAAGCCTTGTAGCTAAACCAGGTCCTGGAAAAAGACAGAGTGTATCGTCTCCATCTGTATTTGTTCAGGGCAGTGGTCCAGGCTACTGTCAGCGGTTTGGGTTCGGTCGCCCTGTCCCCCGTCATACATTTTTTACTTAGAGGAGGAAAGTGGGGACAAAGATGTCGTGGAAGAAGCTTGGTTTGGTGTAGAAGGCTTACAGCCGTACATGTTTGAGCCCTTGCCTGGCAACGCTGCCAGTTCTGTTAGCTCTACGCCTGATGAAGACACAGACGTCCATCCTAGTGAACACTGGGACGGAACTCAATGGGAAAGGAAAGGATTCTTATTTCAACCGTTGCGTATATTTGCTGCTACATATGAATCAAGATGCTAAGACCGAAAAATTAGATTGACAGATGACAGCTGATATATGATTGCCTGAATTTAGGTGTTCAGGTTGACGTATAACTAACTGACCTGCATAAGATAACGAGAAAAAAGAACATATTTTCAGACAGGACTTTTTAAAAAATAGAACAGTTCTAACTTTTGGGGCATTTATATACATGTTTAAGCCAGAAAGATTTTACATTTGAATATCACTCCCCTATGACTTTAAGAAAAAATTTGGATCTTGCATAGTCCAGTATTCATTCAGTGTTTAAATGTAAAAATGTTCTTTTTCTGTTCAATCTAGAAGATGTTCTATATATATATACATATGTAGGGAAACATATATATTTAAAGGAAAAGTCTGGTCAGCAAGGAATAATCAATGGATCATTATTTATACCTAAAACAAATAAGTTTGTGGTGATTTAATTAATTTAGCGTTAATCAATATAAAGAATTGCTCAAATTTGCTCATATATAGTAACACATCTTCCGGCAGAAGTGACGTGTTTTACAAGCAAAATCAATGGGAACTACTAGACACATCTACAATCAACAACAATTATTGAAGATTTCCAGAGGACTTCACCATTGAAACTCACCAGAGCTATATTGAAACTGACAATGCCCACGTGCATGGCAGCTGGATGTTGGAATACATCGGGTAAAAGTGGATAAAAAAATGCATTATTTCACCTTTCCGATTCATGTTCCTCCATGGACGGGTTTGTCGTTGGATTGCCAACTGACAGAGGTAGGATTTGCCATCGAACGTCTGGCCAGAGAAAAAACTGTAATATGTAGCCAACATTTGGAAGAAGAATGTTTTCAAGATGACTTGGATAATAGCGCGTTGTGACAAACACCAGATACAGCACTGGGACTTGATCTGTGACACTGTGACGTCACAAACCAGTACGTGGCAGTAGTGTTCTTTGACAAACATGGATGCCTCCAGTAAAACACATTCAAATCTTAATTAAAAATTAATAAAAAATCGAATTTATTGAACAGTATCTAATAATTTCATATTTAAAGTACTTTCAGGAGTTTGAATTCTGAATATGACTAAACTTCTCCTTTAACTCTCTGTTCACACAGCAATCCCTCCATAAATCAGGTGTCATTGCTTCTGAGTGCTTCTCTCTCTATTTAATGAGAACAACTGAGGAGAGCAAGGTGATCTCTGCGCCCCTGAGAGCTCCATGCTAATTTTTCTGGGCCACGGTCCCATTAGCATAGAGAAGCTGACACCATTGCTTTAGGCTACACATAATACCCTAATGACCACTCGGCTGTTACTTTGAATCAAGGGTATTAGTTTTTGTCCACGGTGGCTCAGCCTACTTGTCGGACAGCGATGTTTTCCTTTCTTCTTTCTTCTTTCATAACGTGCGTTTGGAGGGGGGGTTATGGGTTAACCTGTGCAGCGAGTCAACATGGTGTCTTCTCCGTTCCTATCTGTGTTTTCTCATCCCCACCCTCCCTTTTCGCTCCGGTTCTTCCCCATCCTCTTATTAAAAACACATTTAGCACATAAATCAAAGGAGGGAAGTGAAGGCTGTAGAACAATTACAAACAGGAATAAGGTTTTTTTTTTTCTACTCAGAGTTTATTAAAAGGAGTTGTGTTTGTCAATATTTTCTGCAAATACATGGTGAAGCGAGCTTCTATCAAATTTCATATTAATAACCATCCATGTATCTAAACGGCAGGCTTGAGGACACAATATCACAAACAGGACATATTTGATTGTTTTACAGCTTGGGAGCAGATGAATTATTATCTTTTTTCTCTCAGGGTTGTCTTTTCCTTAATGCTACAGTCTCTGTTAATTATTTCATGTTTTATGTTTTAGCCCAGGTTTACAAGCAGAAGGAAAACTTAACATTTTGCTTATCAGCAGAGAAGGAATGTAGAAGCAGTCTGGGTCCGTGTTCACAGTCTCATACAGACACTTAAAAGGAGAAGTCCGGTCAGCAAGGAATAATCAATGGATCCTTATCTGTACCTAAAACTAATACGATTGCGGTAATTTAATGAATTTTATGATAATCAATAAAAACAATCATTTTCGTCGCAATCACTGAGTCTGGGTGAGGCAGACATCTTCCGGCAGTGACGTCACGGTGCGGTAAGCCTAGCGCCCTTCTACCCGCTTTACAAACAAAATCAATGGGAACTACTAGACACAACTATTGAAGATTTCCAGAGGACTTCACCATTGAAATTCGCAAGATCTATAGACACCTTTGTTTACAGATGTTGGAGATCGGCCTGTTTTTCAGTGTAGTCCTGTTTCTCTGACTGTGACTAACTGGATGTGCTCTCTTCATCCTCTGAAATGGGAGCTGGCTCGGAGCTCGTCTGCCTGGCTGTGTGTTTCCTGGACGGGGCCGCCTTTCAAAGTTGCCTTTTGTATCTCTGCTTCTGTCTCCTTGAACCCCAATCAGCCTCAGCAGGTGGTCGTTCACACTGAGCCTGGTTCTGCTGGAGATTTCTTCCTGTTAAAAGGGAGTTTTTCCTCTCCACTGTCGCTACAAGCATTCTTAGTGTGAGGGATTGCCTTCAAGTCAATAAGCCGCTGCAATCAGCTGGAAAACTCTGAATCTCTCTGAGTGGATGATCTGGTGAACTGTAAAGTACCTTGAGATGACGTGTGATGTGAATTGGTGTTGTAGAGAAACCTGACTTTAACTGAATCATAGTTAAACTGACAATGCCCACGTTCATGGCACTTGGATGTTGTAATACATTGGGTAAAAGTGAGAAAAAATAGCTATTGGGTAATAGCGCGTTTTAACAAACACCAGATACAGCACTGGGATTGATCAACAGCCAATGCCGTGTTCTTTTCACAAACATGTATGTAATCATTTCATATTTAAAGTACTTTCGGAAGTTTCCGTCTGAATATGACCGGACGTTGCATTTAAAGGCTACATCATTTACGACTTGTCTCGCTTTCTGTAAAAAAATAAAAATAAAAAAGATGCCAGTGTTAAAATAGTCATAAAACAATCCAAAGTAAATGATTTAAAAATGAAAATAAAACCAGTTTAATTTCCTGTTTTGTAATAAAACAGGACCTTTTCTATTAAAAACAATTAAAAAATGGAATAAAACAATATTTGAAGATGCTCCATTAATCCTGGTCAGCATCCTATGTAAAATCATTCCTGTCCCGATTATCATCAATTTGGCAGATTATTTAGGATTTCTTAAGATTTCCTACAAATAACAGACAGGAACAGTAGGGTTTCAAAATTAATGGGTGACTTTGAGAAGTGCAATAAATTATTTAGTGTCAGGCTGATTAATTCTTAATAGCCATTGTCAGAAAATCACATCTTGCGGCGCCGTTAATTCTCATCAAACCTACTTTAGACGAGTGTTTCTGCCTGTGCAACGTCCGCACTGCAAAAACAATCCAGAAATAAGTAAAAAATGGCTTAAATTAAGTATATTTAGCCTTAATTTGAGCAGGTAAATAAGATGATTTGCCAATGGAATGAGTATTTTCACTCTTAAAATAAGATAGTTAGATAATATTTACTTGAAATAAGACGATAAAATAGTTTTTTCTTATTTTAAAAGGAAATTGTCTTGTTCCATTGGCAAAGTGTCTTACTTATCTCCTCAAATCAAGGAAAAACACACTTATTTTAAGAAAAAATAACTTATTGAGATTTATATTTTTTGCAGTGCGCGGCGCTGAAACACTTTGTCCCTCTGACTGTCTGCAGAGGAGAGATGCAGCTAAAGCAACATGGAAACGTCTTCATCTGACAGTTAGTTTGACTTTAGAGATCAGAGATTATAAGGTTTAAAAGAAAGAGTGACTGTAAAAGGAAAACATGCTCTTTCTTTCTTTCTTTCTTTCTTTCTTTCTTTCTTTCTTTCTTTCTTTCTTTCTTTCTTTCTTTCTTTCTTTCTTTCTTTCTTTCTTTCTTTCTTTCTTTCTTTCTTTCTTTCTTTCTTTCTTTCAAGCAGACGGCATCAGAGACACAAACATGTTCAAAAACAGGGATTCATATTCATCTTAAAAAAAAAACGTTGATCTTACAGCATGTTCACTGAAACAGCTGAAAAAAATCCACTTCCCTGCATAACTGTGGCATCCAAATATGCCATCTTATTTTGAATATTAATTTCAAAACATGTTTTTATGAATTATAGATGAAAAAAATCTCAGTATTTTAATGACTGCACTAGTTATGGGTTCACACCAGTAGGGGGAAGAGTGTGCAAGGAAACAGGGCAGCAGTTTTACAGTCACCAAAATGCTCTTACTCACATTTACAATATTAATTGAAAAAAAAAAAATCACATAGTTAATATGGAGCGAAATATAACTTAGAAGGTATAGATATTATAGGATAAATCCAGATAAACTGCAATAAATATTAAAATGTTTCAAGGAGAAAGAATAAAAAGCTAAAGATGAAAAAGTTTTTTTGCTCCAATGCAGCTGATTTATTCATTGTTTGTTTGTTGGCTGTTGTTAACATAAACAAATGAGATGGATTAGAATCAACCTGTGTAAAATCCCTTCACAGGACACTGTAGAGAAAATATTTCAGGCGGCACTTAAATTCCCAACGAATGGACGGCATAAAGATGCAGAAGCTTTCTCTACAGACTCCACAGGCCTCTGTTTTCTATCCAAGCAAACAGCAGGAGCTCTGGGAAAATTGGTGTTTAGACAGGTGATAAATGAAAGAGATTATATTTGGTCGTTTTGTTCATGCTCCTTTCTAATGTCTCACCCAGAGGAAGGAGCTGCCTTGTTTTTCAGAATCAACCAGAAGCTCAAAGTGATCAGATACAGACGGATAACATCTCTTGCATTGTATCGGCCGGTTCTTTGGTGCGTTCACTGATGCAATGCATTCAGTAGCAATGCCTTCACTTCAAGTGAAGGAAACACATGGCCTCCACACTGGAAAAACGATCTAAGTAAAAATGTCTTAAATTAAGTGTATTTACCCATAAATAAGTAGGTAAATGAGAATGAGTATTTTTACTCTTAAAATAAGATAATTAGATAAAATGCACTTGAAATAAGACAATGCAATTGTGTTTTATTTTAAAGTAAATTGTCTTGTTCCATTGGCAAAATGCATCTTTTACCTCCTCAATTCAAGAACAATTGCACTTAATTGAAGAAAAAATTACTTATTTAGATTTTGATTTTTTTCCTGGTGAAGATTCTCAGTCATCCAGGTCATATTCATTCCAAAAAGATTAAAAAACAATCCACTGGACCTTGTTTCCAAGTTTGAAGACGTTTGTTTTGCCATTCAGGAAGATTTTTCAATTCAAAATGTCAGAAATAGCGTTGAGTTCGAGGCTTTATAGAGTAGCTCATCAAAGTCTTTAGAAAACATGCAAATTGAACTGAAAGAAGCCAAACAAAGCTGTGGATCCATTTGTCCATCTCATTTTGTATTGAAATGTAGCATTCTAATTCGTAAAATCTTCCTGATAGGAAGCCAAATGTCTACAAACTTGGAAAAAAAAGTGCAGTGGATTGTTTTTGATTTTTTTTTTTTATGTTTTGATTTAACATTTTTTAAATTGCGACTTATGTAAGGTTTTATTATCATTTTATAATTTCTATCATATAATTAGAGGAAAAAAATATCGGCTCTAAAAATCGACCCAAAATGATGCGTTTATGGTCCAACAATCCAGTCCAGGAAAGATCCCTGAATGAACTGAAATGTTGCTCTAAATGAATGCCAGCAAAGATCAATAAACTGAATTGAAGCCGTTTTTTTTTTTTTTTTTTTATTTAACCTTTATTTAACCAGGAAGTCCCATTGAGATTCAGAATCTCTTTTTCAAGACAGACCTGGCCAAGGTAGCAGCCAAACCACAGGAAGTTCATACATATTTACAACATATTACATATATGTTATAAAATCTGGTCTGAAATTCTCTCAAGGGACCAAATCCTTATATTTTATACATACAATCTGTCATTTCGGAAGGTTGTTGACTCTGAAAGGAGTATAACCACGGAGATCAGCAATCAAGACAGAGTTTTTATTTGGAAAAAAATGTGAATGGACTGGAGATGGAAGCCAGCAGACAGGATCTCCCCTGTTCTGCAGAGAAAATGAGAATTCAAGTGAAAATCAGACAGGAGCCGATCAGTAAAGGTGAGAAGCAGCTGACTCACATGATAGTGTTTTGTTTTTTACTCCATGGAAAAGGGACACTCAGGGTTTTCAGAAAGCAGCAGGTGCTGTTGGTTCCAAGCAGATCGTCTCTCACTTAGTCTGATCAACACTGGAGGGTGGACAGGCAGGTGTGGACAGGCAGGAGAGCAGAGGCAGCCAGGTAACGGAGGATCTCCTTGTTCCAGGAACCTTCAGCTTGGAGATACTTGATTCTGGATCTTGATTATTAGGAGAGAGAGAGACAGATACACAGAGAAAGAAATATCCTCAGAAAATAACAGGCAAAGTCAGCTAGGAGTCAGTCAGGTACCACGCTGGAAGCGATAAAGGACAGACACCCTACTCCTGTTTTCAGCTTAGGAAGTTCCCCTGATTAGTGGAGATGAGGAACACCAGCCTGCCACGAAAGATTAGGTAGTCATATCTCGACTTAGAATTGGTCATACACTCCTGATCAAAATCTTAAGACCTGTCAAAAATTGCAAGAATTTGCATTTTGCACTATTTGATCTAAAGAAGGTTCTAAGTAGAGCTTCACAATGTTAAAAGAAGAAATCAGCGTATGAGACTAAAACTTTTAAGCTGGGAATTAACTGAAAACTGCATTTACACTAAAATAGGATTTTTTTCAGCTGATCAAAAGTTTAAGACCATAACTAAAAAATAAACCCCGAAACCCCCCCAAAACAGAAATCAAAGTGTCAAATAAAGGACTCAATAATGAGTAGCTCCACCATTCTTGTTGATGACTTCAAACAATAGTTTAGGCATGCTTGATGCCAGTGTTTCCAGGAGGCTAGTGGGAACATTGCTCCAAGTGTTGAAGATGGCTTCACGAAGGGCATCCACTGTCTAGAACTGATGTCCTTTTTTTAAACTTGCCATTTATCCCCAAGTGTTCTCAATTGGGTTTAGATCCGGGGAACAAGAAGGATGGTCCAAAAGAGTGATGTTATTCTCTTGGAAGAACTCCTTTGTCAGGCGGGCATTGTGAACTGCAGCATTGTCCTGTTGAAAAACCCAATCATTACCACACAGACGAGGGCCCTCAGTCATGAGGGATGCCCGCTGCAACATCTCCACATAGCCAGCTGCTGTTTGATACCCCTGAACCTGAAGCTCCATAGTTCCATTGAAGGAAAACGCACCCCCACCACTGTGCCGTGTAGAAAACATCTCAGGTGGGATCTCCTTGTCATGCCAGTAACGTTGGGAGCCATCAGGACCATCAAGGTTACATTTTTTATCATCAGAGAAGACAACTTTCTTCCACCTTTCAATGTCCCATGTTTGGTGCACCCTTGCAAAGTCCAAACGGGCAATATTGTGGCGTTGAAGAAGACGTGGCCTTTGAAGACGTTTTTTGTGTCTGAAGCCCTTCTCTCGCAGATGCCGTCAGATGGTTATTGGGCTGCAGTCAGCACCAGTAATGGCCTTAATTTGGGTAGCGGATCGTCCTGTGTCTTGACGGACAGCCAATCGGATCCTGCAGCTCAGAGCTGGGGAAATTTTTTTGGGTCTACCACTTGACTTTTTTGTTCCATAACCCTCAGGATCATTTAAAAAATGCAAAATGACTGTCTTACAGCGTCCAACCTCAGCAGAGATTGCACGTTGTGAGAGGCTTATGCAGCTCAACAATCCTACCATGTTCGAAGTCAGTGAGCTTTTTTGCATTTGCCATCAGGAGGTCTAGACAATGTAAAGACTTGACAGAAAATGACATGGAATCCAGATTTTTGCACAGCTTTTAGCTTTTAAAGACTATGGTCTTAAACTTTTGATCAGCTGAAAAAATAATGTTTGAGTTTAAATGTAGTTTTCAGAAAATTCTCTGCTCAAAAGTTCTTGTCTCTTGCACTGATTTTTTCCTTTAACACTGTGAAGCTCTACTTTGAACCTTCTTAAGATCCAATAGTGCAAAATGCAAATTCTTGCAATTTTTTGACTGGTCTTAAGATTTTGATCAGGAGTATACTGGACTTAATAGCTCTCTTTTCAGAATAGGAAAACATGACATGGGGACTTGTAATCACTGTAATCAGAAAGAAACAGTGGAACATGTATTAATGGAATGTGATAAGTATTCTCAGGAACATCAGCATTTAAAGTCAACATTAAATAGAGAAAAAATTGGATTTTCAATGATAAACCTTCTTGGAAATACATCTAATTCTGCTAGAAATCAGTTAATTAGATTTTTTAAAAACACTGGATTGTTTAATCACATTTAAATAAAGAACATAAGTATGTATATGCATGTGAATATTCACACATGTTAATTTATATGTGAGTTTGTATAGCTATTGATTTATAGATAATAAGCAGATTTGTTCATACCATTGAGGTATGAATTAACTTCCCTCTGACATCATCGATAACCACACTCCAGTCTGGTAGGTGGCGGTAAATGTACCTTAAGTTGGTTGCCATCCGCCAATAAAAATCATAAGCAGAAGAAGAACAACCTGCCTGCCACACCCTGCAGAGAGGAAGAGAGAAGGACCCATGCCAGCACAACCTGCCACGGAAAACCAAAATTCTGCTGAAATTGTATTAAAATTCACATTTAGTCATTTTCAGAAGAAACAAAATTAGAATAGTGCTTCTTCTGCCCTCTTTTTTCTTCTTGTAAATGACAATTTGTGCAGAGAAGACTTGTCTTCACGTGTTAAATCAGGCGCAGTGTTTGATGATTGACCAAAGAAGCAGCACCCAATCTCAGGAGGCGGAACCTAGAACAAAACAGAAGAATTACTTCACATGAAAAACACACACTTTTGGGAAATAACAACTGTAACAATATTTCCTGCCAATAAGACTTTTATGATTGGAAGGCATGTTTATTTCCCTCCAAAAAAGAAAAAAAAAACTTTCTCTTCTTCTGTCAGACATCTACTTTGGCAGAAGCTTGGAGTGGAACCACTCACAGAGGAGAATTAAACCATGCTGGATGACCTGCAACAAATGCTGCTTTAAAAACAAGATTCCCAAAGGAGTGTGACCAGAGGATGGAAGTTCAACTTCTTCACACTTTAGTCCTCTGAACTAATAAACCAATACATTTTTTTATACTCTTCTCTGTTGGACCTTTTATACATCCTGAGTTTTATGTTGAACATTTTTCCTGCCGGTTTGTTGTGTGCAAACTTACTTGCTGCTGAAAACCGACTGATAAACAACAAAAAAGGAGAGGAATACCGACCCCGATGAGTTAACCTTAAAATGTAAATAAATCCGCTTTCCATGTGTAAAATGTTTAGAAAAAACCAACTGAACACACGCTTAGTTACGGCTCCGTGCGAATTATGAAGATGGCTCAGAGTCTGGCTCTGCAGTGTGTGGGCCGGGCCTCTGACGGCTGACTGACACATCTTCCTGTGCTTATTTAAGTGCTCTTATGAAAACCAGAGCTTCTTGATTGCACCGTGATTATTCACAAACCTTGCAGCCTCCCTCTCTCTGCGCCCCTATCCTTTATTGGTAGTCAGAACACAGCCCCGGCGTTGTAGCATTGCCAGCCTGATCTGACACCATTCCTTTTACGGGTTCAACAGCTTGCTTGTCGTACAGCAAAGTAATTAGTACTGCATGCTCATATTAATTAACAAAGAGCGTTATCACTTTATTAATCCATATTAGAGAGGTGGAGGAGGAAGGGAGGGTGCAGTCAGTGTTAGTCGGTGGGAGTTTTCCCCAGCGCTGCTTTGTAGTCCCATTGTCCATGACCCTCAGTGCCTTCAGAACACGGAAACACAAGTGGTTCAAGGCTTACACTGTTCATTACAGCTTTAGATGCAAATAATGTCTGAGGAATAAACAAACAAGGCTGGCAGGACTGGAGAAAAAACAGGTGCCATGGTGGGAAAGCACGCTAAACGATGCGATAGTGGGGGAATTAATTACTACCCCCCGCTGCTAATTGGAAGCAATAATTTGTGTGATTAGCGGGCCGGTGAATAACCCAGACACATCTACAGCCTGTATACACAAGCAGTGAGAGGTGGGCTGATTTAGCGCCTCATAGCGAGTAAAAATATGCACTGAAAAAACGATCTAGAAATAAGTAAAAGTTTCTTACATTAAGTGTATTTATCCTTGATTTGAGTAGGTAAATGAGATAGTTTGAATAGCCAATACAATTAGTTTTTTACTCTTAAAACAAGATAATTAGATAATATGCACTTGAAATAAAACAATGCAATTGTGTTTTCTTATTTGAAGAGTAAATTGTCTTGTTCCATTGGCAAGACATAATAACTTATTTTAAGAAAAAAGGACTTATGTAGATTTAGATTTCTTTTCCAGTGTGGTCAAAGACAAACCTTCTATTCACCTGAAAATGGACTAATAGACGCTTTAGTGGGTCGGTTCTACCTTTATCTTTCTAGGTACAAGGAGACTGGACCAAGATGAGGCATATCCAGGAGCATTCATTAGAAAGTGCTGATGTGCAATGGATTAATTAACCAGGCAGGGTTTGAAGTAGTTTTGCCCCCCAGAACAGGCTGAACAAACCTCAAAGCTTTGGGAAGGATATTTTCACAGCCCTTAGAAAAATGCAGACTACAATATAAGCAATTCTAATTTAAAATCCCTCCTCATTACTTTCCTCTCACAACATGATCAAAGGGCATCGCTAATTCTGCCTATTCAGGATATAAGTTGGTTCTGTTTCTTTCCTGTGTTTCCCTCTTTTTTTTAAGCGTGTATTTTGAACTTCCAGCCAAAATATGGAGCATGTACACTGGAAAGAATCGAAATCTAGATAAGTCATGTTTTCTTGGATTGAGGAGCTAAAACAGACATTTTGCCAATGGAACAAGACAATTTACATTTAAAATAAGAAAAAAACAATTGCATTGTCTTATTTCAAATGGATTTTATCTAAATATCTTATTTAAAGAGTAAAAATTCTCATTCCATAGGCAAACCATCTCATATCCCTACTCAGATTAAGAGTAAATACACTTAATTTAGGACTTTTTTACTTATTTCTAGATTGTTTTTCCAGTGTACATCCTTGGTTCACCTTTCACAGTGCTTTCAACGATCTGTAGACTTCTTCTAAGAACCTCATCATCCTCAGTCTTAATCTGGGGTTTGAGGTCGTTTTTTCATAAAGTTGATGAGCAGTAGATTCTACATGCACTATAAAAATAATTTAATCTAACCCAGTCTAGCACTGCAAAAAATGTAAATCTAAATAAGTCTTATTTTGAAATAAGTGCATTGTTTATGGTATTGAGGAGGTGAGACACTTTGACAGTAGAACAAGGCAATTTACATTTAAAATAAGAAAAAACAATTGTATTGTCTTATTTTACATGCATATTATCTAATTATATTATTTTAAGAGTTAATGTGCTCCTTCCATTGGCAGATCATCTTATTTACCTACTCAAATTAAGGGTAAATACACTTAATTGAATAAATGTTGACTTATTTCTAGAATGTTTTTGCAACACAGGCCTAATCATCCAAAGAAAAAGTCTTTTTGATCTTGTTTTTAGATTGATATAGTGTGCAGGAGCAGATTATGTGAGATTATCAATCTTCCTTTATGGAGATTCTTATTAAAAATAAGTGATTTAATCTAACTGGGCAGTGAGACAGTTGTACTTAGACTTCTTGTTTTGAGAATATATCTTGAATTAAAGTCTTATGAAGTGCAGTGTTATTACTGCCCACACTGGAAAAAACAATCTAGAAAACATAAGTAAAACATTTCTTAAATTAAGTGTATTTACCCCTAATTTGACCAGGTAAATGAGATAGTTTGCCAATAGAATGAGTATTTTTACTCTTAAAACAAGGTAATTAGATAATATGCACTTGAAATTAGACAGTGCAATTGGATTTTCTTATTTTAAGTGTAAATTGTCTTGTTCCGTTGACAAAATGTTTCTTTTGCCTTCTTAATTCAACAACAAATGCACTTATTTTAAGAAAAAAAAAATGCAGTGTAGGCAGATGATTGCATTTTTTTTTTAGAAGAATATTCTCAAAAGATGATTAATAATCAGACTGAATCTTCTCCTGCTTTGTTTATCAAGCCAACTATTAGTAATTAAATAGCAATTAAACCCAAAAACATTTTACTCTTGAGTAATTTTTTTGGATGAATACCTTCTGCTTTCCTTGAGTAAAACAGTAGTTTGTTGAGTAAACTTCAGGGATACTCACCCTTATTCATGATTTTACCAGTTTGAAGCTGTGTATTGGTAGAAGAATCGTATTCTGCAATGGCCTAGTCAAAGTCCAGTTCTTAACCTGCTTGATTCGTCCATGTTTAAAGGGGAACGCCGTTTTTTTTACATTGGGCCCTCGATTTTACGTTATTACATCATGTTCTACTCATCCATATGAGTTTTGTGTCATTTGGAGCTGTTCTGAAGATATTCCGTTAGGTTATACCCAAGAAACGTCTTCCTATGGGCAACGAGTTGAAGGCACAAACTAAACTCTTCATAATTTATTCTTTATGGTACACCAGCATTCATAACATGTAGGCCAATCACTGTTCCCCAGACATCCGCGGTTAGATTTTTTATATTTATATCTTTTAAAAACGAAGTGGCGCCTGTATGATGTCATCCGCACGCCGGACTGGAGTTGTGACAGGCAGCCCGGGCCACAGGCGGCTACGCTCTACCCCTTCTATTCATTCAGCTAGCTAACCTGAATCGTTCAATTCCATTTGGAGAGCGAGATGGTAGCAGCACTAGACATCTTAAAGGTATGTGAGGAAACTAGCAGCAGTTCAGCGGACAGGAAGAATGAACGGTAGCCGGCATGTTTCTAGGTCCACCCCGACCATCATGAATAAACAACAAGGTTTCACTAAATTATGATGTTTTTAAGTTCTGAATTGAATGAGTTACTAATTCTACTGACTGCTTTTCTATTGCAATGATTAGGACTGAGGTGCTGGATTTGAAATGTGTGCTTAAATCAGTTGACAATTTTCTATAAACATTTAGGAGAAGCTAGAGAGCCTCTATACTCCCAGATTAACAGCAAGGAAATGTCACTCAACACTGCAAAAAATATCCAGAAATAATTAAAAATGTCTTAAATGAAGCATATTTAAGTTGATCTGCCAATGTTGATCTGCCAATCTGCCTTAAAATAAAAAAAATAGATATTATGCACTTGGAATAAGAGGCTGCAGTAGTTTTTTCTTATTTTAAATGTAAATTGTCTTGTTCCATTGGCAAAGTGTTTCACTTACCTGCTCAAGTCAAGAAAGAATGCACTTAACGTAAAAAAATGACTTGCTAAGTTTTTCAGTGAACCTTAATGCTGAGTTGAAAACATTCCCCTGTCTGTGCTTAAAGCCAATATATGGCTTTATCTCTGTTGTCTGCCTTTAAAAACGTTGCACTGAGTAAAAGGAGCCGCGTTTTAAATGCAGATCACTTCATCCATCCGTACGACTTCACTGCCACAAGTTCTGCTCAGCCAATTTGTGGCGATCTAAAGAACGATGTAGTAATTTCCATCTTATTTTTAAACATGCTCCCTGATGAAACTTTGAGCAAGCAGGCAGATGGTTTTAAACACGGAGCTGTTATCCGATTCCTTCTGATGAATTTCAGCCGGGTCCCTCTGGTGCTCAAAGGGAGTCCACTATGCATGAATTATTACCAAATATAATTTCAGCTATTAGTCCTCTCTGCTGAACATCTGAACATGGAAAATGTGGAATTAGAAAATTAATACTGCCGAATATCTTTAGAGATGAAAGGGATTAATCTCCCTTTTTTCACATTTCTGTTTCTTTATCTTCTGACAGCGTTTTTTTTTTTGACACGTTTGTGTGTTAAGTTTGGCTCAAGCAGTTCTATTAACATACATATTACCTGTTTCAAGATTTCTCTATGCTGAGGAAGAGAATTGGCATTCAGGCAAGCTAAGGAAAAGGATTATGTGTGTCCCTCCTCCCTGCTGTTTATGGGGTCAATGTTTTATCTAAATTGATTTCTTTAAGCTAAATGTTTTTGTTCTTTCTGGGCTGGATGCTTTAGTGGGATAATCTGTGTATGGTTACACATTGTCTCTCTCTTATCTACATTATACCATACTGTAAAGGCTAAGGTGATTACTTCATCTGCTGTAGCAACAGGATATGAACAACAAAGACTTTCACACTGGAAAAAAATGAAATCTAAATAAGTAATTTCTTCTTAAAATAAGTGCATTTTTTTCTTGAATTAAGTATTTAAGTGAGACCCTTTGCCAATGGAACAAGACAGTTTACACTTAAAATAAGAAAAAACAATTGCATTGTCTTATTTCAAGGGAATTTTATGTACAGTAGATACCTTATTTTAAGAGAAAAAATACTCATTCCATTGGCAAATCATCTTATTTACCTGCTCAAATTAAGGGTAAATACCCTTAATTTAAGACATTTTTACTCATTTTGAGATCATTTTTGCAGTGCACACACTGTAAAAAAAATGAAATCTAGATAAGTAATTTTTTCTTAAACTAAGTGCATTTGTTCTAGAATTGAGGAGATAAATGAGACATTATGCGAACGGAACAAGACAATTTAGATTTAAAATGTGAAAACACAATTGCATTGTCTTATTTCAAGCGCATAGTATCGAATTATCTTATTTTAAGAGTAAAAACACTCATTCCATTGGGAAAACCATCTCATTTACCTATTCAAATAGAGGATAAATACACTTAATTTAAGAAATGTTTGCTTATTTCTAGATCATATTCCAGTGCAGCCTTTCTCCAAAAGGTTCCAGGATGTAAATGAACTTTGGAGGGACGCAGGCACACTGTGTCAGGTCTTCAGGAACCTCACACTGCTTGCAGGAGTCAGTTTCACTAACCAGGTTTACTGAAAACTTACTGAAATTTTTTCCAAACCTGAAGGGAGATTCTGAGTTTTCCATTTCAAGAAAAAGAGTTTAGCCAATCTCTGTGTCATTCACCATAGCAACATTCTCCCCAGAGCTAACCAGGTTTTCTCAGAGTGCCCTTTGTCTCTGGTCTCCTTACAGCCAATCACGTTGTTTTATTTCCTGATTTAGTCAGATTTGGTCGTAGTTTTCTGCATAAAAAAGGAAAATCATTAACTGATGCCAAGACCATGACATCTATTATATTCTATTCTCTCACACACATGTGAGGACTCCAGTCTTCCTCTTATCTCACCAACAAATATTTACAGTACAGGAACAGTCTGGTCATATTCAGAATTCAAACTCCTGAAAGTACTTTAAATATGAAATTACACTGTTCAATAAATGATAAGTGCTTTTTACTTAAAAATAATTTTCATTTTAAGGCAAATGGAGGCATCCATGTTTGTCAAAGAACACTACTGCCACCTACTGGTTTGTGACATCACGCCATGGTATCGGCTGTTGATCAAGTCCCAGTGCTGTATCTGGTGTTTGTCACAACGCGCTATTATCCAAGTCATCTTGAAAACATTCTTCTTCCAAATGTTGGCTACATATTACGTGTTTTTTCTCTTGCTAGAAGTTCGATGGCAAATCCTCCCTCTTCAAGTTGGCAATCCAACGACCAACCCATCCGTGCAGGATTAGGAATCAGAAAGGTGAAATAACTCTTTTTTTTCACCTTTTCCGATGTATTCCAACATCCAGCTGCCATCCACATGGGCATTGTCAGTTTCACTATAGCTCTGGTGAATTTCAATGGTGAAGTCCTCTGGAAATCTTCAATAATTGTTGTTGATTGCAGATGTGTCTAGTAGTTCCCATTAATTTTGCTTGTAAAGCGGGGAGAATGGCGCTAGGCTTACCGCACCGTGACGTCACTGTTGGAACATGGCAGGAGGGAGGTGCTACTATATTTGGGCAAAAATGGCCGCTCCCACACTCAGTGATTGCGACTAAAAATATTGTTTTCATTTTGTTAATGAATGTATTAGTTTTAGGTATTGATAATGATCCATTGATTATTCTTTGCTGACTGGATTTTTCCTTTAATTCTCTCTATTGTTTGACTACGTTCTTAATATGTTTCCAGCTTTTAGCTCTTATGCTCTCAATGATCAATACAATTCAGTAAAATGGTGTTTTATGAAAAAAATGCTTTGATTTTTAACAAAGGAGCCTATTTTTGTTTTGAAATGGCTTAATCTTCATTATTTCTATATGGAACCCTTCAGAAAAGAGCTTTTTGATATTTGAAATTTCTGGCAAACTCCAAGAACATTTCAGCCTTTTCACAGCAAAAGTAAAATTAGATAGAAAATGTTATGAAAAAATTAAAGAACCTGTCTAACTCCTGTTATTTTTTGGGTATCTATTGCTCAACTATTATCCCCAAGCAGCATCTCTGCAGTGTTTCAGTCTTTTGCTTTCTTTCTCTCTGACCTTACATGAAAATAAGTCATGTGGGAGGCTTCCACCTCAAAGTTCAGCCAAATGTTAGCAGCAGACGGAGGGATGTTCCTAAAGAGGAGCACTTGTTCTCTCACTCTTTTGTCAAACCTTTCTTGCTCCCCCCCGGCCTCCTCCTCCCTACACCTCCCATTCTTTAGTTTACCATTTTTCAGGTCCCAGTAGAAGCTTTCTGGCAGACTTCTGGAGGCTGTTGTCCAATGACGGCGCAGTATTCTGATTCCGCTGGATGCTGCAGGGAGTGCAGGCAGTTGAACAGTTGTCTGGCAAACTCGAACACCTGTATTCTGTCACGGATTTGACGGCTATTCCTCATCCCTCCATCCCTCTTCTCTGTTGCCTCCCTCTCCATCAGTCACCTCACTCTGATCTCCCTGCCTGTCTGTCAGAGGGGATCTGTCAAGATTTCTGCTGCCAGAAGGTGTGTGTGTGCACGTATAGTGTTGGTCTGGGTACCATGATTGTGTGTGTATATATAATATATTTAAAGCTCTGAATAGGGTGGCAGGATGTGAAAGAGCCACAGTTGTGTATGGGCTGGCAATTGTTAAGTTAAGCAGTCAAAAATGAGGAGCAATATTTATTAGATTAGATTAGATTTTGAATTTATCCATGCCATTCTGCTTTTATTTCTGACAAAAATATTAGGAAAGCCAATTAAATAATCTTTCAATTTATATGGAGGAATAAAACTCACTATCAAGGTCGATCACATCTTGTTAAAGATTATGATAAGGGTGGTATTAGAGCCTTAGATTTTGAGGCTCTGATTGGTTCATTTAGGATAAACTGGCTAACGACCTTTTTTTTCTCATTCCAATTCAATGTGGTTTCATATCCCTAAATCTATATTTAATGCACTGGCTTGGAGTTCTTGCTTAAATCAGATTTTGAATCAAGCAAGATTAACATTTCACTGTCTAATTTTCATAAAGAAGTTTTACAATTTTGGAAGATGATATTTACTCCTAACTTCACCCCTCATGGATCCATAATGTGGAATAACAGAGCAATATTAATAAATAGAAAATCTATTTTTTAAACTGCCTGGTATGAAAGAGATATTTTATTTTTAACTGACTTAATAGAAAGTCACAGTTTTTTCCTAAATCATAGAGAATTTACCAACAAATTGAATCTGTTTTGTACTTGTAATAAATACCTAAAAGTATGCAAAGCTATTCCTGTAGCTCTGATCCATCTCATCCAAAACACCTTAAGATATTCAAATGTTACTCCATATTTACCCAAATAGAAAATTGGAGAATATTTCGTGACTCATAAAAAATTTAATGTAATGTTACTACCTTAAAATCTAAATTATTTAGTGATTACTATAATAGATTTTTGACAAGAACTACTTTGCCCTTATTTGAGACAACGTTCTCTAGGTATGTTAAATGGCCGGTTTCACCAATTTCAAAATATTTACCCAGTGGCAGAATTTTTGCACAAAAGATTTAAATTTGACAATTTAACATGCTATGCCTTTTGTTAATATTCGGATTAATCCCTTAATCATCTCTTTTTTCCTGACCCTTTTCTTTTAAACTATGGAGAGACATCAAAAATTGGTCGTCCCTTAAAATTGAGGACATCCAAGATATAACAATTACCCACGTGTTGTATTATGTTGATGACCTTGATAATAACATTTCAGATATGGTTTATATTGTTTTTTTGCTTGTCAAATATCATATATATTAGTGTAAATGGAGAGGTTCTACTCCTTGTTTTGAATTTTTTTCTTAACCAATTTATTGTATTACACCTCTTTGAAACATTTGAAATCTGTTTCTGCCAGAAAAAAAGGAACTACCAGTATTTCTACTTTTCATTTGCTTGAAATCTTGCTCTATATTTATTCATTGGCCTTATTGTTTATGTATCTGTTCTTGCTTTTAGCCCCATGTTCTGTCTATTTCTTTTCTCTACCATTGTTGTAATGTTTGTACCTCAACGAATCTTTGTACACTATTGGTTTGTTATATAAATAAAGTGAAAAGAAAACACCACATCAATCCAATGAACCAATAAACCAAACTAAGTGCAATTAAAAGACACTGAATGACAAAACATGTGGTTTTTTGGACTATGGAATGAAGCTGGAATACTTAGAAATAATCTAAGCATGCACAGGTAGAACACCCAAACTTTATGGGGAAAGACCCAAGGCTAAGGATTGAACCGTTGCTACCAGTCAACATTCTGACCACGAACCAGTTCTCCCTGTGATGGATTGGGAATCCTCCAGAACCCCCCTATGACCAGCACATCCCTGGCTGCTCTTGAAAACTGATTAGAAGAGCAATTATGGTAATTAGGATACAGTAGGTGTGAGTGGAGCAAAAATCCCAGTGAAAAGCAAAAAGAGCTTCTAGGACTTACAGTAATCTAACTGGGATTAGATTACGTCATTAAGTAATAATGAACATAACAGCAACTTGAAAGCTATAGGTGTAGAAATGTACAAAGCATTTAAAGAATCTAACAAAAGTTAGAAAAGTAAAAATAATGACAAAATGAAAAAAAATAAATAAATAGCCACAGAAGATGGGAAAACCTAGATGGGGAAAAATCCATCTCAGAACTTTAACCTAATGAGGAAAAATACCAAAACATTCGGAGCTGTAAAATTAAAGAAAAAACAAAGAAGCTATGAGAATATGATCTCTATTTTCAGTTTTTATTAGAACTCTGGCTGCAGCATTTTTAATCAACTGAAGGCTTTTAACTACAGTTTGTGGACTTCCTGATGGTAAAGAATTACAATAGTCCAGCCTTGAAGTAACAAATGCATGGACTAGTTTCTCAGCATCATCCCTAGTGAGGATTTTTTTAATTTTTGCAATATTCCTCAGATGAAAGGAAATTATAGAAACCTTTGATATGGGATTTAAATGACAGGTCCTGATCAAAAAAATTATACCAAGATTTTTTACTTTATTATCTGCGTTTAATCTCGGCAGATGGCCGCTAACACTGAGCCTGGTTCTGCTGGAGGTTTCATCCTGTTAAAAGGGAGTTTTTCCTTTCCACTGTCGCTACAAGCATGCTTAGTGTGAGGGATTGCCTCGAAGTCAATGAGTCGATGCAATCAACTGGTTTTCATTAGATAGAAAACTTTGAATTAATCTGACTGGATGATCTGGCTGAACTGTAAAGTGCCTTGAGATGACATGATGTGATTTAATGCTATAGAAATAAACTGAATAAAATTAATAAACAAAGAGATTTGAGATATGACAGTCTGCTGGTCTATTCAACAAAAACATTGACTTATTAACAGTTATTCTGACCAGAAGAAGGTTAAAGCCAAAGAAATCATCATTTTGTGGGGAGTGGCGGCCTAGTGGTTAGTGCATAGAGCTCGGAATCCTGAGGTTCTAAGGTCGAGCCCCACTCCCACAGACTGCCACTCTGGGTCCTTGAGCAAGACCCCTAACCCCACACCGCTCCCCGGGCGCCACATGATGGCAGCCCACTGCTCCCCAAGGGATGGGTTTAATACAGAGGTAAATTTCACCAATGCAAGATTAAAAAAGTTCAGTTATTATTTATTTCACTAGACACATGACATGAAGCTCCAGGGGTATGAATATTTTTGAAAGTCACAGTAAATAAAAACAAAAAACTGTTTAAATTTTCATTGATACAGTTTGCTGTATTGTGTTAAAGTTGCTGGGAAGTCATACTTAAATGTCAAATCATTCTAGCTTAAAAATGTAAATAAATGTACTCTTTATCAGACGATATTGTCTCAAAATTTTGAAAATTTCTATTTTAGAAAAAAATCCTGTCTTAAATTCTGTTGAGGTTTTTTTCCCTTTATTTTATGCAGGCCAGTTAATTATACGTCAGCCTGAACACCTAAATTTGGCCAATCGTATATCAACGGTCATCTGTCAGTGTCTAATTTTTTCGGTCACAGCATCTTGATTTATATGTTGCAGCTAATATACGCAACAGTTGAAATGAGAATCCTTTCCTTTCCCATTGAGTTCCATCTGTGTCTTCAGCAGGCGTAGAGCTAACAGAACTGGCAGCGTTGCGAGGCAAGGGCTCAAACATGTACGGCTGGAAGCCTTCTACACCAAACCAAGCTTCTGCCGCGCTGGCGTCCTCTTCCACAATAACTTCGTCCCCGCTTTCCTCCTCTAAATGACAAATGGATGATGGAAGAGACTTATCCACGACATCCGACACTAAAATCTCCTCCTCTTGCATGTTTCCTCTGTCCATAGCGTTCCTTGACAGTGTTGTTTCTAAGTCACCAATTTAGTGCTGCTTGGTCCCAATGGAATTTCCCATTGGGAACCTACTAGCACTAAGTTGCTAACTGGTTAGCAAGATGCTTCAGACAAACCGGCCACAACCAAACTTCTGCCAGAACAATCCCGCCCCCTTGATAATCGACCAATCGCATTCACTTTATTCACTCGTGTAAAGTCGTGCACCACTCGGGAGAACTGCAACGGTTGGAACAGCCGCTTCCCTATGACTTTAAACTAAAGGACAGGGAATGGAAAGTGTGACAGAAATACAGTAAATCAGAAACTGAAGCCGCTTTGATGAATATCCACCTTTTTGTTTCAGTTTATGGGAGAATGATTCATTTCATTTTCATTTACAATTAGTACTGAGTTTAATGCATTAAGCTGGTATTTTATCAAACATTTACCACAGGAAACTATAAAAAAAACTATAAAAATGAAGCAGATTTAAAGCAACACTTAAGTTGAGTGAAAGCATCGGTTAGACTGCAGCCACTGGTGAGAACTTTGAAACTGAAAGTGGAAATGAAGAAGATGAATGGCACACAGTTTTGTCACTGTCATGCAAGCCTTTCCACACGCCTCTAACCTCACACAGTGTGTTTTATTACAATCAGTAACCATGTCTGCTTGCACTGGGGAAAATGTGCAGGAAATAATGATCTGGTGGGTCTTGGGGGTCTGGATTGAAGTGTTCCTGTAAGAATTCTACTGGTGTAAGCAATTTATTTCTTAACACATAGTTCATATTATTTAAGACACCTCATATATCTGCCGAGTGTGATGCGAAATATGGCTTTAATACAGTGTCTCGCACACCACGGGACAGGGAGGTATTTCTGTTCCCCCCACACTCATCTGTTCACCAACCAAAAGTCAGGCGAGCAGAGCTTGAAGAGGAAAGCAAATGTAGCCCCTCCTCTGATGAACTGGAGGGCATTTTACTACAGAATGAAAACATAGTGGTTCTACTGTTTTTTGATAAACAACACTTTTTCGCTAATTAATGAAAATTTTCTTAATACTGACTGAGAATAGAAGACAATTAGATTGTGATTCTGACTGTTTGTGCCTCTTTATTTCTCAGGTTTGGTCTTCTCCCTTTTTTCCTTTCAGTCTCCGTCTCAATTGCCATTAAAATAATCCCAAAACAGATTCTACAAACTTTTTTTTTTTCTGGTTGAAAATATCATAATAATGAGATTCATTGGACTTATTACAAAAAGTAATTTTCCTTTTTCGACCTGAAAAACTATTTCCAGTTGTGAAAACCTCATAAAATAATAGTTAAACACAGACACATTAATTTTGTTATAATCTTTCACATTATTAAAGGAAAAGTCTGGTCAGCAAGGAATGTTCAATGGATTATTATCTATAGCTAAAGCACAAACGTTTGCGGTGATTCAATGAATTTAGTGTTAATAAATGTAAAGTAAAAAAATAAAAACAATAATGTTCGTCGCGATCACTGAATCCAGGAGCGGCCATTTCTGCCCATTTATCGTAACCCCTCACTCCTGATATCTTCCGGCGATGACTTTTACTCAATGTATTCCAACATCCAGCTGCCATGCACGTGGGCATTGTCAGTTTCACTATAGCTCTGGTGAATTTCAATGGTGAAGTCCTCTGGAAATCTTCAATAATTGTTGTTGATTGCAGATGTGTCTAGTAGTTCCCATTGATTTTGCTTGTAAAGCGGGGAGAATGGCGCTAGGCTTACCGCACCGTGATGTCACTGCTGGAAGATGGCAGGAGTGATGCGTTACTATATTTGGGCAAAAATGGCCGCTCCCAGACTCAGTAATCGCGTCAAAAATTATAATTTTTGTTTTTTTACTGATTAACGTTAAATTAATTAAATCACCTCAAACATATTAGTTTAAGGTATAAATAATTATCCATTGATTATTTCTTGTTCACCACCCAGTTTCAGTCTAAATTTTACAGAAGTTGCCTTTACATTTTGTTTTTTGCTCAACTTTTCTCTTTTATTTTTACAGTAGCTGGCATATCTCTGAGGTCTCGATTATCAGATGGCAAACTGTCAATAAAACATGAGACTATTAAAACAAAAAGGTGCTGTGTGCATCTGAAAGTTTGAGCTCAGATAGAGCTGGCTCAACTCCTTCTCTGAACTTTTTTAAAAGATCGACTTGTTTGTTTTGTACAGAGATCCTGCTGAGCAAAGGACTGAGGTCCACTGAAAGATGGCAAATTTGCCCATGTGTGTGCTACAGCCAAACTCTCCTGTGCTGCAGACACTCAGCAGTAACTCAGGTCCTTCAATCAGGATGATCTCCCTTCACTTGAAGTTCATCAAATGAAAAGCCTGTTTAGTTCAAAGTTCTTCATGTATAAGTCTGGCTAAACATTTCTTCCACCAGTGCTGCTCAGCTAAAAAAAAATCAAGCAATCCAGATCCAACACTTAAAAATTATTTTGTACATCAGGCCTTTTAAAAAGAATCATAGAAATAGTATCTGTACTCAGCAATAACAACAGGGATCTGGTAAATCTCAGCTTGCTTTTAAGAAAGAGACACTCGATGAATGTGACCATCCATGTGACCGTGATGGATGTTTTTTTAACTCTGAAATAAAAGTCAATACAAAAATTGTAACTGTTGAAAGATGGATGTTTTAGGTTTTTAGGAAACTTTTTCTGCAGTAAGTTGCAGTGTTATTTTGCACTGATTAAACATAAACATTTATGCGCCCTAGGGCGGTAATACGTCACCAATTCGAGGAAAAAATGAAACAGCTTTGCTCGTCATTAAAGATTAAATATTCCTCTTGTGCATCTAAAATATGTATATCAATATTCTAATTTTATATTGAATTTTTATTTGTTCTTTTTCTGTCTTAATCAAGGTCGTCGGGTGGGGCGGTGCCCTAGCGCACTCTATGGGCCAGTTGCAATGTATATATATATATATATATATATATATATATATATATATATATATATATATATATATATATATATATATTATATATATATATATATATATATATATATATATATATATATATATATATATATATATATATATATATATATATATATATATATATATATATATATATATATATATATATATATATATATATACATTGGTGGCTATCATATACACATATATACAGTAATATATATTATTCAATTCAATTCAATTCAGTTTATTTATATAGCACCAAATTCATAACACATGTAATCTCAAGGCACTTTACAGTTCAACCAGATATATATTATATAAATGTTATAAGAAAATGAGCTAAAATCACACTGAAATGCATTTTTGCTGTGTGTTTTCTTTAATCATTTATATTAATGTTGAAAATTTCATAGAACAGGTTGAGTTTAGACACAACACTGTAACCTCCATATCAGCCTAATGACGCTAAATGTTTGTGTGTGTGGTCATAACAAAGACTATTTTTAAAAATACAGAAAAAGAGTCTAATTCTACATTTTGGGAAAATACATCATTGCATATCACCCATGTTCTCAGGCCGGTGTGCCGGCTAGCACACCTTTGTCGCATGTCCTCCCTGTCATGATTTAACCAAGGTCTGACAAAAAAAGCAGAAAAAAACAATACAGAGAGAAACCAGGGAAAAGTTTAAACAGGTTTATTGAGGGGATTGTTAAGAATCCATTGTTGCTCTGAACACTGCTCAACCGGAACTGGAAAGTGGGGGGAAGACACTACGGTTAGTTCAGGCTCAGTGGGAAACTTGATTCTCGATCTTGATTGTCTCGGAATAGATTGTAGACTCACGTTTCCAGATAAGTGGTTGACTCTTAACTCCAGTTGCGTGCTCCAGTGTTTGTCTCATTCGATGGAGGGTGGACAGGGTTTACCCAGAATGCGGTTGTTTGTCGGTGAACGGAGAAACTGACTGCCACTTAACTTTCCTGCAGTACTTGAACGGGTTGTTGTGGGGATGAATGCCTTGCTCATTGTGAAGCTCAAACGATCTCTTGGAGGAAAGTAGATCCAAACCACCAGTTTGAATCCTCAGCTCAGTTTGAAGCTCAGAGGATCCTTCCAGGGAGAGAAGGTCCAGAACATCCAGTTTGCAGGATGACTTCCCAAAACCGGCAAACACTCTGGCGTTGAGGTAGTGGCAGTCAGCAGCTTAAGAACACTCCGTTAATGAGGTAACCCTCCGCAGGTGTGTGAGGAGGCGGACAAGAACCAGGCGCCTCCTGGTGGAGGAAGGGAGACAAACACAAAAACACAAACCACACAGACAGGAATCCTAACACTCCCCTTTATTAATACTCAACATACTGTAACTACAGGCCACTGGTGCTAAACATGATTTAAATGTTATTTGTTTAATATATCTTCAGAAGTGGAATTTCCTTATCTGTCAGATTGGATACTCAGACCTTAGGTGGCACCTCTTTTAAAAATCAAACATCCTGTCATCCAGTAGGCCTGAATTCAGTGTTGAACTTCCCTATAACAGACAAAGCAGGAGTAGGTGCACTAAATGCTATCTGATTTCTCTGGGAAGGAAGCCATTTGTTGGCAAATCAGCCCTACCTGGATAAAGGTTCACAGGGAAGCTGTGTTTTGATGCTCAGCTGTTTTGTAGCTTGCAGTTAATTATGAGCACACATGTATCATTTCAACCATTATTCAGCATACAAAGTCTCAGTTTACTCCAAGCTCTAAAACCTAAATAGTAGTTTGGCACCTCAGGGGCCATAAACTCATCACTGGTTGTATTAATGGATATAAAACAAAGGAAAGTCTCTTTATTACCCTATATCTAGTGCTATTTACAATCATTCTCCTGGACTCCTTTTCCTCCTTTGTATTTGATGCTGAAGGTGCCAGGTTAGATGTAGATAAAGAGGGAGAAGGTGGAGAGAGAAGGGAGGAAGATGCTGATGGGGGCAGTTAAAAGCTGGGGGAGGGTTGAGTAAACAGGCAGTAATTAAGAGCGGAATATTCCATATCATTGCAGTTTTCATCCCACAAAGGACTACTTCACAAGCTTTTTTTCTCTACACCCAAAGCTAATTTTCCACACACCAGCCACTCTAGAGTGGTGTATGATCGCTGAGTGTGTGTGTTAGACTAGTTCCATGGGCTGTGAGGGCCCTGGGCATCTTTAATGCCAATTAAGAAAAGGGACATAGAAACCAACCCTGAGCTGAACTAGCAAATGCTGACAGGGAAGAACTGAAAAAGAAGCAATACAGGAAGGGGGACAATCTGAACCCACTATGTGGGTTACATTAATACCATTACAGTAGTAGCCATTTAAAATTTCCCCATGCTTCTTGATGGGTCCTTGGCTGGTCCCGTAATATAAATTTTTTCAAATATAAATCTTTGCACTAAAATATTCTTTTTGTCATGATTGTGGACATTAACATCTAAAGAGAAGCATCATCTCCTGGTTAGACCCTCCAATTCAGTGAAAGGGTGGAGTCACAGTAAAAAATTATGCAAGAGGGGGTCACTCCAGTGCAGAGACTGACACGGGAGTGGATTTTCAGTCCTATCCCGTAGTAGAAATCTAAATCCTGTCCCGTCCCACTCCTGGTGAAATTACTCCCACTCTCATCCCGCTCCCATTCAGAATGACTTCCGCTCCTGCACCACTCCCATTCTTGTTTTTGAGCTCGGGTGAAAAACTCAGAGCGGAAGCACTGTTGGTTTCTGGGTCGTGTAGTTTTTTTTTGACTCGCATTATAGTGTAGGCTTCAAGGAAAAAAACTACTAGATGGCAGCGCCAGTACTGAATTTTTTTTCTTTCTATTTTATTTAATTTTTTGGCATCAATCCTAGTTTTTTTTAGTTACTATTGGTTTGCTCCCGCGCCCGTCTGCTCCAGTTAATGTTTAATCCTGTACCGTCCCAATCACTTGATCGTTACTAATACTGACTCCCATCCCACGGGAATCCCGTAACCCGTGGGATTCCGGAAAAAATGTCAGTCTCTACTCCAGTGGTAGGACATCGGCTGCTATTCGGCTGGCATTTGACTGGGAAGCGCCATTTTGACTGGCCAGAACAATCTAGTTAGTTTTTACAGATTCATGAGCTCCTGTTTCAACCAAAGCTTTTCAGACGTGACCCACAGAGCAAAAATTGGTTGAATGAAAAGACGACAGTATTCACCTCCAACCAATTTCTACATTTGGTTTAAAAGTGAAAATTGAAAAGCCATAATTTTGAGATCATTGAAAAGACGTTGAAAACCCACATTTCAGCGTCTATTTTTGGACTAAAGTGGGACAAAATAAGACCGACCCAAATTTTTGAACTAAACCAGATTTAGCCTGAAAACCAATTTCTAAATGACGTCTGGTGTTTAGCGGGTAAAACTTTAAAAACTGTGCATAAAAAGATCAATTTCACAGCCAGTTAGATTCAGATATTATAGAATCCTAATGAAATCAGAAGTAGGCATTCTTCTCCAGGATGTGAATTGACAGCACTGAAAAACCCGACCTGTTTATCTGAGGAACGGCTATTAGAAACAAGCCTGCATTTCCAAACACACCACTTCCCGTTCATCCTCACTAGGTCTGTTGGCTGCCTCCACAGCCATCACCTCCATCAGAAGAAATATGTTATCTCTTATACTTTATCCTCGTTGTTGCAGACGGTGTTTATTTTTTCTCCACTCTCCCTCTTCTTTAATTTTCCTCAGATCTTGATTGCAGGTTGCTGCCAGTTTGGACCTCTAAGCTCTGATTGGATGGAGAATGTTAAAGAATCAATCAGGACTCAGAACTTCCCTATAAATTCGGGCATAGTTCTCGTGCAAGAATTTTTTGATCATGCCGACTTTTAGACTGTTCGTGCGTCGTGTAATGTAGAGGTAACGAGGGGCGATCAGCCTCTCACCTCCCGATCAGGAATTGTAAGGTTGGGAGAAACAAACATGTTTGAAATTCAGTAAAGGTAATGTGGTCATGGGCAAATTGCTCACTGCGCAAACCAGGATTCTTCTTCTTCCTCTCAGAGGAAAACACAGAAGCATGGTGGCATGCAAGTGAAATGGGAGTTCTTTATGTAAAATAGACAGACTGTAGTAGCCACGTTTGCTCAGCCATGTCTTTGTCCAAATACGTTGTTGCATTTTCTTTTTAGGGCTTTCAGCACAAAATTGCACAAATTGTCACTCTAGTAAGCTTCATATTCTTCTTGGGTTCCGGATAGATGAGTCCAAGTAGCGCCATCTCACTGCGGAGCTGAGTCCCACGCGGTTTTTAAAGGTACAGTGTGAGCAGGTAGATCGCATCAGAGCGTCGGGTCGCACAGTGAGAACATGCATCGTGAGCTGTAAACTTTTAAAACCTGCGGTTTCGTCTTACAGTGTGAGTTGTAGCAGCATGCAACGGCTTTACCAGTCTTTGATGTCAAGCACATCACATACCGTGCATCCTTATTAGGTCTGTTGGCTGCCTCCACAGTCATCATCTCCATCAGAATTTAATTCAGTTTATTTATATAGCACCAATTCACAACACGTCATCTCACTTTACAGTTCAACCAGATCATACAGTCAGATTGATTTAAAGTTTTCTATCTAAAAAAAACCAAATGATTGCATCGACTCAATCCCTAACACTAATCATGCTTCTAGCGACAGTGGAGAGGGAAAAAAATCCAGTTTTTAACAGGAAGAAACTTCCAGCAGAACCAGGCTCAGTGTGAGCGGCCATCTGCTGAGGCTGACTGGGGTTCAAGGAGACAGAAGCAGATATACAAAAGGCAACTGTCAACCAGCTCCACAGATTGCCCCGTCCAGGAAACACAGCCAGGCAGACGAGCTCCAAGCCAGCTCCCATGTCAGAGGATGAAGAGAACAGATCCCCTCAGTCACAGTCAGAGAAACAGGACTACACTGAAAAACATTCTGATATCAAAACATCTATAAACAAAGGTGTTGATGGCAGCAGCACAGCTGATATTTCTCTTCAGGATGGAGTCACAGCCGAACAGGAATCGAAGAAATCTCTTATCTTCCACACTTTGTCCTCATTGTTGCAGACAATGTTTATGTTTTGAGCTAAGCTCTGATTGGATGGAGAATGTTAAGGAATAAATAAGGACACAGAATGTCCCTATAAAGGAAGTTCACCTGTGGGGCTTCAGAGATTGAGTGGCTCTATGCTAATTTGCATAATAAGCAATAAACTATTTAGTATCACTTTTTAGCTGAAAGCAGAAGTGCATCAGTAGAAAGGAAGGAGGTAGGAAAAGGGACCAAGCAGGTTTCCCACAATCCTTTGCGGACAGGACTTATAGGCATCCATTGTTTCTTCACTCTACAGTGTAACGTATGCTAATGTGCTCACCTTCATATGTTTTGGGCTTTTATGACGAAAAGCTTCAAGGTTTTCTATTTAGTGATTCATTTCCTGAAGGCTGTATTCCCAGTTTGACCAGCTCTCTGTCTCATAAAGACGTCCTTCTAGCTCTGGCTCAGTCATCTGGAGTTCTTGGTTCTGCTATGAACCCATGAAAGGTTAAGAAACAGGAGCTGTGGGCGAAGGAGCTACAACTTTCTTTTAGAATAGATTACTAGGGTTGCTTTTTATTTCTTTGTTTCATATTTGCACAGAAGTCAGTCAGGCCCTGTGTTTGTTTGTATGTCTTGTTTGTCTTTTTGATTTGGCAAAAATGAATTGCTCTTTTTTTAGCACTTGCAGGATTTCCTTCTGAAGAAAAAACAAATCAACATG